>NC_081410.1:379080543-379715543 GCF_030272615.1 Cryptomeria japonica | reverse complement strand
TAAATGGGGAGTAGTAGTCGTCGAAAGTCTAAACAGAAAAGAAAGCTTTCAAATGACCAAATTGAAGTGTATAGAGAAAGAGATAGAGAAGGTCATAAGAGGAGAAGACAATGTATGTTGAATATTGCTAATGTTACTTCAAGTGAAGAGGAAATTGAATTTGAAAATGTTGAACAAGTTATTGAAAATGAAAATGTAGATTTTGAAAGTGAAAATGTTGAACATGTTGAAAATGTTGAAAGTGATAATGAAAATGCTCAACATGATGTGAGAATGGAAAATGAAAATTTGGGAGTTGACAATGAAGGTGTACATAATTTTGGTGTAAATATGAAATTTTTTGACATTGGAGGTGAAAATGTAGAAAATTTTGACATAGGAGGTGAACATGTGGAAAATTTTGACATTGGAGGTGAAAATGTGGAAAACTTTAACATTGACGGTGAAATTTCCCAACCAAGTGAACAATATGTAACACCTAATTACTTCAAAAATGAAGACCCTCTCATGGATGAAAGACAAATTCCAAATCCAAGACCTTCAAGAACCCCAAAATGGTTACTTGAAATTGATGGGAACATTATTGTGGATCTTGAAGGCAAGAGGTCAACAAGAACCGTTCGATTGTGGGCTACACAACTTTTTGACCAAAATTTTAGCAATGAGACATTGACCGAGCAATACCAACTATTTGTTCAATTTCTAAAGATGATAAAGATGAGACCATTGCTAAACAAATTGAAGATTCGTATGAACAAGAAGATGGAGAGAAATTCGATTATTGTCAAAAATCTACCTAATGCTCTCAATTCTATAGGAAAGAATACCAAGGAAAGAGATAAGAGAGCCACTCAAAGAGTGATTACAACCTCCTTAGTAAACCATCAATTGAGGAAGGCTCGTTAAATGAGATAAACTTGTGTTGATTTGAACATAAACCATAAAACTTTGGATAGAGCACTTGCACGAAGACAAAGACTTGACGATCCACTTCAACATGATACATGGGATTTTGGTGGGAGGCTTCCATGTGTTGATAGAAAGTTGACTGACAATGTGAAGGAGGAGATTCAATAATTTTGGTACTCTAATTCTAGAGTATCACCCAACGTAAAGGATGTTTTGAAATTAAGAATCGACAACCGAGACTGCACACCGCATCCCAAACATTTCTTGGAATCAAGCCAAACAATGTTGTACAAAAAAAATTGTGAAGTACATCCAACTTTGCAAATATCACAAAGGGCCTTTGAATCTTTGAAGCCATTTTATTGTGTACCTCTTAAGATTCATAATACTTGTTGTTGCAAGTACCATGTGGAGTTTTCAATGTACCATGAACTTTTATGCCATATTCGTTCTATGATGCATACTAATGTGATGTTGCAAGAGTGTGGTGCAATGCTATTTCCAAGATCATGAAGAGACTTGCAAGATCTATGTTTATGCCCTAGAGATGGTGGTTGCTATTTCTATAGAAATGATTGTTTGAATGAGAAGTGCTCACAATGTGGTGGGTTGTCAAAGTTTGTTTCATGTTTTCATGAGGGCAACAGACACAATTTTGGAAAGAATTATGTTGAGAAAAAAAGATATGAGACAATGAAATATACTTTGAAGAGTGGAGATGAAGGTTCTAGATGTAAATTAGTCTCAAGAGAAGTGAGTGTTGCTGATTTTATATTGGATTTTAAGGAAAATATTTTCTACAAGTATGCAAGGCACACCCATAGGTCTCAGTGGTTGGATCAACAGTTTAGGATGTGTAAGAACTCTTTCCTGATTGGCATTGGTGGTTGATTTTGCAAAGAACTATACATTGCAACCACAGAATGAGGTACAGTCTCAATACTACAATTCAATCCAGATTGCTATTTTTGTTCACATTACATATAGACATGGTCCTGATAGTACTGAAGAGGACATGAAGATAATCAGGGAGTATCATTTTTATATGAGTGACGATAGATCACACTCCTCTGAGTATGTGAAACATTCTTTTGAGAATTTTTTTGAGTTCTTGCATGAGAAAGATATTGCAATTGATCGACATCTCATATGGTCAGATAACTGTACAGGTCAATTCAATATTTCCTATATGTTTTATTGGTTGAGTAGAATGCATGTAGAGAGGCGTATACCTCATATTTGGTGTTTTTTTGAGGCAGGGCATGGGAAGGGGGAGCATGATGGAGCAGGTTCATGTTTGAAGAGAGCTCTAGTTAAGGATCAATTGAGGTTTTTAGGTGCAAATTTCTCTGATGCACGTTCTATTGTTGATTGGTGTAGTTCAACATTGTCACATGGAGGTACTCTTGATTCATCAGTGACCAGATGCTTTTGGTTGGTTGAGGAGGGCATAGTGGGAGACAGGTTGGACTGTCAAACAATTAAAGATTCTTCAAAGACGCATTCATTTCTCATCTTAAATGCAAGTACATGGACCATTTGGACACGAGCGTTGGTTTTTTTTTGTCAGAGTTGTGTTCGGTGTGATTGGGATCAATGCGAGTCAAGTGAGTAGATTGATACGTGGGTTCCACAATATCTAACTCCTTTATCTCAAACAATATCCTTGTCAAACGATGACATGGAAAGTTCACTTGAGTATGATCGTCTATCAAATCTTGTACAACCAGGACATATTTTTGCAGTTGTTGCACCGCAAGGGAATGAAGAGAGATCAAAATATTGGTTGGCACAATGTGTACAGGGAAAAAATAAGCTAACACAACCAGTGCCAAATGATGATGGGTTCACATATCCTACAGGTTCAGTTGTTGTTGTGGTAACTTGGTTGTGAACATACATGATTAGAAAGAATGACATACCTGCATTTGAAGACTATGAGAGACACAAAACCATTCTCATGTATTCACACCTTATTATTGCTACAAATGTCAAGTTGTTGAAACATTAAGCAAAACCGAAGACCAAAGAGCTATGGACAGTAACTACTGTTGATCATGAAGCAATACTAGATACTCTTAAGCAAAGAGATGACCCTTCAGACACACTTGAGTAGTAGCTCTTTAATGGTGTCTTGTTTTTTTTATCATGCATTTCATTTCAAACAATGATCATAAAACCTTAATGTTCAAGTTTGTTACGTGTATATTAAGCATGTGTTCAAAATGAAGGTCTATTGATGAACGTTTTTTTTTGCAACACAGTTTTTGCATGCACATAGCAGGTACACTCGATATAATTTGAAGGGACGTATTTTGCAACATGACTTATTATCATGCATTTGATGAGCATTACAATTTTTTATAATAGACAACATTATTTGACATTTTTTTATGATATAATTATTGTAAAACCTTTATGCTCATGCAGGCCTTTTTGATGATATACAACACTATCGCATTATGATTTTTGCATCAACATAGTGGGTTCACTCGATATAATTCGAAGGGACATATTTTTACAGTATATAATTCCACCTTTTCATTTATTATCATGCATTTCAGTTAAAGTGATTATCATAAAGCCTTTATGTTCATGCATGCATTTTATGTGTAGACTAACAATTCTTAAAAATACAGGTTCATGCTAGATCATTCGTCGTTGACTAGTTTACTCTTGGTGATGGTACATATTCCTTGGGGTTATCAATATTTAGCTACTTTTAAAGTTTTCTTTTCAAGAACTACAAAAATTTACAGCCAAACACAACACGATATGCTCTGTGTGCATTAATGAGATTAAATTTTGTGTGTAAACACTAAGTCCCTCACTTTGTCAATGTGATTAAATTTTGTAAACTTTCACACACTATGTCAAGTGAATGTATTGCCATTCAGAAATGACAATATCTACCATCGTCTTCAACCATGTAGAGAATGCAGTGAGAAATGAAGTGAGAAGGGCTTTAATCAACATGCGTCTTTCTTCAAAGTTATGCTTGTAGACTTTGCAGAGAAATTGGTAAGTTTCATAATTATACAATCTTGTACGTCTTAAAAATGTTTCAAATGATTTATTTATAATTTGACAAAATAATTTGTATTAAGTGCTATAATTTGTTTCTTGTAGCACATTCATTTTCCAATAAACGGTTGCTTATTTTGGTCTTCATTTATATGCAGCCATTGCTCTGCATAAGCTTTTCTCTTAGGACATGAGGATGTCTGATGTTGATGAAGTGGGATGTTGTATTTGTATATGGATGTGAATTGATGTAATTTTGTTATGATCATATACGATGTCCATGAGCAAACTGGTTTAGTTATATTGATGATATACAATGTATCTGTGCATGAGTACATTGGTGTAGTTGTAGTGATAATGATGAAAAATCATGTTTGCATATTCGTTCATGGATGTCACATGCAAGTGTAATGGTAATTATGTGTATACAATACATGGAAATATTGATGATCATTATGTGTCTACAGTGTAATGCTTGTTTGTCTATATTTTTTCATTGAATGAGTCTGACGATTTTTTCATCTACTGAAACCATAGGGAATCTTGAAAAACTGAGATAGGATTTTGTAGGGACCCCTCTCATGGCCTCGTAGGTTCAAATGGATTATTTGTAGGTGCCACGGATTTTGAGTTAGGGCCCATCAAAGTTTGACAATTTTTAGCACTTAGGGCGCTCAAGGGACAATGTCGGTAGGGTATGACCTCGAGCGTTCGACCAAGTGGGGGGGGGGATAGGAGCATGCATAGGGTAAGAATGCCTAAATGGACATGTCGGAACCGACGGTTCATGATCATGACAATTAGAACAAGAAATTGGCCACATGACAACATTTGATTGAATGAGACTGATGATTTTTTCGCCAACTGAAAAAATGTTGCCCTACAAAAATCATAGGGAATATTGAAACCAAGATAGGATTTTGTAGGGATCCCTCTCATGGACCCGTAGGTTCAAATGGGTCATTTCTAGGTGCCACACATTTCGAGTTAGGGCTTGTCAAAGTTTGACAATTTTTAGCACTTAGAGCATTCAAGGGACGACATTGGTAGGGTATGACCCTGAGTGTTCGACCGAGTGGGGTGCAAAAAATAGGAGCATGCATAGGGTAAGAATGCCTAACTGGACATGTCGAAACCAACGATTCGTGATCACGATGAGCAAAATGAGAAATTGGCCACGCGACAACATTTGATTGAATGAGACTGACGATTTTGTCACCAACTGGAAAAATGTTGCCCTAATAAAATCGTAGGGAATCTTAAATAACCGAGATAGGCTTTTGTAGGGACCCCTCTCGTGGCCTTGTGGGATCAAATAGATCGTTCGTAGGTGCCACAAATTCTGAGTTAGGTTCCGTCAAAGTTTGACAATTTTTAGCACTTAGGGCGCTCAAGGGACGACACTGGTAGGGTATGACCCTGAGCGTTCGACCGAGTGGGGGGGGAATAGGAGCATGCATATGGTAAGAATTCCTAACTAGACATGTTGGAACCGACGGTTCATGATCATGATGAGCAAAACAAGAAATTGGCCACACAACAACATTTGATTGAATGAGACTCGCGATTTTTTCACCAGCTAGAAAAATGTTGCCCTAATAAAATCGTAGGGAATCTTGAAAAACCAAAATAGGCTTTTGTAGGGACCTCTCTTGTGGCCTCATAGGTTCAAATAGATTGTTTACAGGTACCATAGATTCTGAGTTAGGGCACGTCAAAGTTTGACATTTTTTAGCACTTAGGGCGCTCAAGGGATGACGTCGGTAGGGTATGACCCCGAGCGTTCGACTAAGTTGATTTTTTCACCAATTGAAAAAATGTTGCCCTAATAAAACCGTAGGGAATATTGAAAAACCGAGATAGGATTTTGTAGGAACCCCTCTCATGGCCTCGTAGGTTCAAATAGATCGTTCGTAGGTACCACAAATTCTGATTTAGGGCCCATCAAAGTTTGACAATTTTTAGCACTTAGGGCGCTCAAGGGACGACATCGGTAGGGTATGATCCCGAGCGTTCAACTGAGTTGGGGGGGGGCATGCATAGGATAAGAATGCCTAATTGGACATGTTGGAACCGATGGTTTGTGATCACGACAAACAAAACGAGAAATTGGCCACGCGACAACATTTGATTGAATGAGACTGACGATTTTTTCACCAACTGAAAAAATGTTGCCCTAATAAAACCGTAGGGAATCTTGAAAATTTGAGATGAATCATTTCGACACATGAATCCCCCATTGACAACTTTTTAGAACTTTTGAGCAATCTTGAGCAATTTTGCTAATATGAGTAACCTATGACTAGACATAACAAATATTGGTCTAGATGACCTTATTACATAAAAAATGATTATATTTCACCTTATTTACATTGAAAATCCATCAAAACACTTGTATTCCAAATTTGATCTTGTGGAGGACTAATGAGCAAGGAGGTCATTAAATTTGGTGAAGTTGCCAAAGGCAACCAGTTTTCACACTTCCAATTTAGATGAAATGAATTATATATAATCTGAAGATTATACAAACAACACTTACAATGAAATGAAATGAATTCTATTGTTCATTAAATTACCATTATTAACCATTGTTAATTATTGGATTGAATATTACAGTTTAAAATGATAACACCATGCACACATGAGAAACAATTTATATGATCAAATATTAACTTTTGTATATATGAAAATGTCAAATTATTACAAGTGTATGTCCATACACAAATATGGCACAAATGCCAACTCAAACAAAATGTATTTCTATATACGTGAATGTATGTCTATATACAATATATGCATGCCAACTAGACATGTAAGCATCCCAAAACTATCTATAACATCCTAAGCTACTGATGGATCATCAAAATCAATCTTCACCACACTGCTTGGCTCTGAAGGATCCTGCACAAGAAAAAACAAACCACGATTAAGATTAGTTATATTATATAACTCACATTCAAAAAGTTAACATAAAAATGAACTATAATTGAACTATTCTTGTTTACCTCATCTCCATGTTTTCTCTTCGGATTTGGAGGACTCTTGATGTATGTCTTTGGTAGAGGAGGTATGTTTTCAATATTTTCATACATAACCTACATATGTTCACAAACATGACATTGATACAAGTTAGCATATAATTGCCACTGATAATAATGAATTATATCTACATGTACCCGAGGCATCTCTTCTTCTTCTTCTTCTTCTTCTTCTTCATCTCTAGGTATAATGGGTGTAGTCAACAAGGATGTGAAGCCAAGAATTTTCTGTACATATACACAAGTATTGGAAACTATCAATCTATGTCTAGACGTGTATAATTATTTATACTATTCATTCAATCATATTTGCATTCGATTACCTTTCCCTTGTCTCCAGCTGCACTACCAGATCTCGAATTGCACAGCCCCGCACTCGCTCTACTTGTGCCCTACAAGAGTAAAATAATATATACATGCAAGTTACTACATACTCTAATTAATGCCAATATAAATGATGAGCATGTATGCACAATAAAATACAAACGACTAGGTGCAATAATATATGTACCGTAAAGCTATCAAGGCCAAATGAAATGGTTGTCAAGGTGCCCTTTTGGACTTGTGTCAACTCCTCCTCTGACATCAACTGTTAAATAGACCATGTAAATAAACATTAGTACTTAATATTATCTAGATTATAAATATTCATTTGAAATATAGAATTGTAAAGCGGAAAATCACGATCGAACCCTAGTTGCTCTCCCCTCTTCCAACTCCAAGGAGAGAGAAGGGAGATTCACTAGGGTTGATGGTTTTCACTTAGGGGAGAGACTTTACATTCAAAAGAGGGGTTGAAACCCGCAAGATCCAATCCCACGAATGCAAGATTGGATGCTAAATGAGTTTCAAGGGTTAAGAAAGCAAGGCTACCCTCTTTTGTAAAGAATGTGCATAGGAGAATTAGGCTAGGAATGCATAGAAAGTGACAAAGATTCGCTTATAAACTGAGATAGGAATACAGTATGAAGCTGCGGACCTGGAATTAGCAGTGAAATGTCGATACGGCGCTGTCCTACAAATTTGAGCAAAAGTTGTCAGGACGATGGCGCCCGGTGCCACGGTCCTCCGAAAAATCCGCGAAACGAAGGGGGATCTGTTCGTCTCTGCACAAGGATTCTAGATCTTCAATTTCAGCCGCGTACCTGCAACCTACACACAGAAAAGCGAAGACGATTGGGGGGTTAGGGATTAGGGGTTTGCCTTTAGGTCAAACCCCGGTTTTGGAATTAACCAAGAAATGAGCAAGTGCTGTAAATGTAAATGACTGTAAAACAAGTACTAATACCTTGTTCTAAGGATGTTTGTATCCTTATGTGCGAAGGTTTAGATGTTGTATGTTGTATGTTGTAGTAGTATGTTGTATGTAGCATGTAGTATGTGATCTCCTCTTCAATGGTTGAATCCTTGTCTTGAATGCGACACTTAGCCTTGAATGGAGACTTGAAATGATCAATTGCTTGAAGGAATGCTTGAATGCTTGAATGCTTGAGTATAGTTTCCACGCCTTTTCCCTCATGTCGAATGAAAGAGGAAAATGTAGTTTATATACTTGTCATTTAGGGTTAAAAGACTGATTTTCCTGACCTTAGGCCGACCAGGGAATGTAATTTCCAATTTGCAAACAAAAAGACCTGAGACCCCTTAGGAGACCGGGCCCAAAATAGGACCCAGGGACCAGGGCGCTGGGTGCTCTGGTCCCACCTCCCGGGACAGCAGGGTGCAAGGAGGTTCAGGCCAGGGTGCTTGAAAAATGCAGTTTTCAGTGTCGTGGACAAGTTTCAGGGTCTCCATTCAGGTTGCGTGTTGCGTCGCCATCGTGAAGACCGAAATGCAGTCGAAATTGCAAGTGTCGCAATTTTAGGATGCTACAAGAATGAACTGTGAAAATACAAATCTTACCACTACATCATCAATGTATGATGAAGGTGCCTCCTCACCTCTAGCATGTGAGGACTCTCCAGGGTATCCTCCAGTCCCTGTCATAACATCTGGTGCATCGTGCATCTCATGCACCTCATAATTTGCAGTGTGCGTAGGAGGATCAACAGGTTGTCCAATTGGACCCAAGCATAGGTGCCCACACATGACACAACTATGGGGCACACAAATGTGTGGAGCCTAGGAGGATGTATCAGCGCCACTAGATGCACAACTACCATCAAAAGAAGGCTGAGCTACTGCCCCAGCCTGAGAAACCAAAAGGCTACTCAAAGAGTGAATAGCCAATATGGTCTGTGATGCCGCCTCACATATGATATCTAGATGTTGCACTGGAGGTGGGGGATCAACAGGAGGAGGGGGAACATATGGGCCCTAGACTACTCTGATTGCCCCAGGTCTATTTTGGGGCATACCTAAACCCACACCCTGGAAAGGTTGGATATCAAATTAGTTCACATGTTTTCCTAAAACAAACACAACATACAATTTTTTGATGAAGTAGAAAGGGGACATCAAGATTGTTGTTGGATGGTTTATTGAAAACCATCCACCAACGATCCCAATTTTTTTTCACAATATCATTATTTGTGTACCATTTAATAGAATTTTTTTTTTTGGGGGGGTCTACGGGTTGACCAATGCTGGGATTCTCAAACAATGCGGTAATATCGGCTTTGGATATCTCGAGATCCTTGATCTCCTTATAGGACAAGCCATCTGCATATTTTCCCCTCATAGAATCTCACCACAAAAGAGTGACATTGTGCTCCTCAGTGACGGTTTCTGTACTCTTTATGATGGACGTGAGGGGATCAAACATTGAGTTCAGGCGAGGGATCCTACGATATACATCTGCAATCCCCCTCAATTGGATCAAATTTTGTGCAATTAAATCTTGAATTGAGGGGGAGTTTGGCAAAGGAGGGTTTGGTTGTTACGATTGTGGTTGATCAATATTTTCCATATATATGTATATATGTGTTTCCATAAGGTCTAGGTGGTTAATAACCAATGTTGTCCTAAGTTGCAAAATGTTGCATTTGTTGTCAAGCAGCTTTTCAAAGTTGCCGGTAGGATGCCAACTACTTCTCCAATGGTCCTAACTATTCAAAAGTTGGTTATGGATGTTGGAAAAGATTTATATATGCTTGGACAACCGTAGGAAGAAAGGAGTCAAAAGTTTTGTAAAGTTTGGTGGAGAAAGTGAATAGAACAAGTTTGATTTTGCCATAACCGTGATATTTTTCTATACTATTCGTAGAGAGCATGAGATCTACTGATGAGTTTTTGATCTAGTTAGAAAGAACCCTGAAACACCCTTCCAATGCATTTGGTCTGACCTTAGGAAGTAAAGTTTAGTGGAAGTTATAAGCGTTTTATCCTCTGCAGGTTTGAAACCCTCCATTTTCAAGGCTTACCATGCAAATAAGACCCTAAATCGCAATATACTCATTGGGATCCGATGGCCATGGGTAGAATGCAAGTTAGGGACATGTATTTTGAGATTCCAGAGGGGCGAGGTCAGAGGAGTTGGTTGGTACATTACCACCAAGCCCTAGTCTAAACCGGTTGAGGGTTTAGATTAGATTAGATGAGTTTCATCGAGAATACAATGAACAATGATGAGGTGATGAGTTGAATTGATGGAATTGGAGTATTTGAACATAGAAGAAACTTCTTGAAGAGTTGGAACCTTCTTGTGATCCCATTCTCATATACCTCCTTTGTGAAATCGGTCTAACCTGATCAATTAGGCTTGTGACCCAAGTAGGTGTTGAAGAGTGCAGGAATAGGGTGGAGTTCCAATCTTTTGGAATCTGATAGTAATCCCAAAAGGGTGTCTGAAACCTAAATTTGTTTAGGGTGTTGTTTGGTGTTAGCTAGAGAAAAGTCCAAAAAGATAGTGAAATAGGGCTACTAACCGGTAGGCCGGTGTCGATAAACCTGTGCCGGAAGACTTGTACCGGTAGGATTGTCTAGGCCTCAAAAGCCAATATTTGTCTTATGCTTCAAAATAGCATTGTGGAAGATCTTGATAGGTCTTAGGAAGTGGTAGAAGTGTTGTGCCATCCCTGGTTAGGGGTAAGAGTTTGATTTCATAGTTGAGGTGTGAATCATAGCCGTGAGGGAGACTCAAGGTAAAGAAGACCAAGGTGTGTAGGTGGGTTTATCACCCTACTGTTGCCAACCTCTACATCAGTTAGACATGGAGCTCAAAGGCATAAGAGTTAGACATGGAGCTCAAAGGCATAGGAGATGAGGTTAGGATGTTTTCCATTGAATAAAATTTTCCACCTATCTATCTTATGCTGGGGAATACCACTTTACTATAAAAGTTAGTCTTTATAATTGTTTATATACCTTTTTAAATTGAAATATATTTATACACAGGAGTTTTATTTTATAGAACTTCATGAATTTTGAATGGAAAAAGAAGCAATTACATTTGCAAGAAAGAGAGGTAGTTATGGAAGACGAAATTCACAAGACAAAAAAAAAAGAACTCTTTAAATATGAAGAGAAAGAACATTAGAAGGATCCAGATTTATGATCCCCCTTGTAATTGGAGACATGAGTGAGACTCGATCTTAGTAATTTCTAGAAGGAGATTCGTTATTTGATTTTCTATAGAAAGGGGAGATAGCAATACAATTCTTTTGAAAGATGATGTTTTGTACAAGAATGAAGAGCCTTTGAATTCTCTAATTTTATATTCAAAGGAGATCTACTAAAGCTTTGTATCCATTTGTATTTTCTTCTGATTGTCATTTACTTTGTGATTTATAATCATTCTTAAATATTTTCACTTGTCATACCAGATCATGGGTGTGTTTATAACAAGAACTTTGAATCCTGAATAAGTCATATCAACTAAAAGGAACTGCTGCTGACTTTCCTAATCATTTGTGTGGGTCCTAAGTGAGTGGACTTTATATCATTTATCTCTCTTTCCCTTTGTTTTAAATTCATAATCGCATCTATAGCATAGTGATGCCCAGGTGTTAGTTGCCTTTCCTGCTTTCTTGTTAAAAAGATACCCCTGAGTTAGATTATATCATCTGAGGGAGCTATACCTCTAAAATTCAAAGGAAAATTGTTTATTCAATAACAATTTCTCCAACTGTTATTTATTTATTTGTCTTTCATTTTGGGCATATTGAGTTTTTTTCAAAATTATCTTGGAAGGACAAATTTGTTAACTAACAAAATGGAGAGCTAAGATTGAGAAGTAGGTAATTTAGAGAGACATGTTGTCATGTGGAGAAAAGAAAATAAAAGAGGTCGTTAAAAGGAATTTGACACTTATCACATGTCCACAAATTTATATTATGATCCATGTGAATGAGTTGGAGGGCTAGTATTAGAAAGAAGAGGGTAATGAATTAATTATATAAATTAAAGTATTTATTTAATTAATAGAGTAAAAAGGTGGGGTTTAGAATAATTAATTAAATAATAAGTATTTATTTAATTTTTTAGGAAAGAAAAGGCTAATGAGTTAATTAAATAAATAAAAATACTTATTTAATTAAAAGCAAAAAAGCTAACAAATTAATTAATTAAATAAAAACATTTATTTATTTAATAGAGAAATACTAGAAAATAATTAAATAACCAATAAATATTTATTCTGGCAATGCTCTCGGAAGTAACAACCATAGGGTGCAAATGCAGTTGTGACCAAGAGTCAACAAAGGAATAAATAAAGGACTTGTTTGTGATAGAGGGAGATTTGGAGGAAGGGGTGGTTCGAGGAATCATTGGAGAGAAATCTTTGCAGGGCCCCCACTCCCACAATGTTGCCTTGCTAGAATAATTCATCTACATAGTAGCCATAATGATGGGGGGCCATGAAGCTAGAGAGAAAGCCATTAGACAATTGATTGTTCCCTAGTTCAGAGAGCAAGCTATGAAGGCACTCAAAAAAATGGACACCATAGCCTTCAAGGGTCTAGTGGCAGATGCATTCAACATTGAAGAGCTACTTGGGAAGAATGACAAGTATAACACCATCATTGTTCTCAGAGATGGCTTGAGTAGGAATAATCTGGAAACTTAATATGAGCACACGATGTCTGTCAATGGGAGCATGTTACCCCTTGAGAAAATTGAGAGATCACAAGATATCATTGAGGCCATTAAGACCCCGTTGTTCTGTCTGTGTGGTTGATATGTAATTTTATTTTATTTTATTTTTTATTTTTTCTATATTAATATAATGGTAGCTACCCCTAGGCAACAATTTGCTTATAAAAATAAAATAAAATAAAAATTTATTCAATTGGGCTAGGACATTTTTAGGTGTCTATAGGACCTATTAAGCCAAAATTTTCTTAAATACTTAGTTATCATTATGGATCCATAAAATGAATAGAAGCCAAAATAGGCTAATACAATAATTTGGACCGACATGGGGGACAAGAGGCTTCACTTAGTGACCATCCCATCTTATAGGAGTTCATGAATGCCTTTTCTTTAGACTTGCTAGGGATGCCATCTCGATGAGAGCTATATTTTCATATAGATCTTGTTCTTGGAGTGAAATTACTTTAACAAGCACCCTATAATATGACCACACACAAGGTCAATGAGATCAAGCTATATATTTGGGGTTTCTAGAGAGGCCACATTCATCCTAGTGTGTCCCCTTGGGTGTTCCAACTTTTACTTATTAAGAATGTGTCCCTTCACTTTTGCAGTGATTATATGTAATTAAACAAGGTAACAATGACAATTTATTATCCACTTCCTAGGATTGATGATCTCTTTGACCAGCTGTAGTGATCTAAAGTGATCTCTATTATAGAGTTAGAGTCTAATTATCATCAAATGAATATTATAGAGGTATACATTCACATGATAGCCTTTTATACTTATTATGAGCATTATGAGTTCTCTATGGTTCCATTTGGGTTGATGAATTCCCCTACCATGTTCATGAGCCTCATGAAAGAGGAGTTTGATACCTTTTAGGAATATTTTGTGCTACTGTTCTTGGATGACATCTAACATGCTGATGGATAAAGAAGGAACATGAGGAGAAAAGTCATGCTAGGTTATATATTGTTTAAGAGAGAACCAACTTTATGGCAACTTGTGAATAATTTGTTAGATTGTTCCTTCTTATTGAATCTACTACTGAATAAATGTTACATGTTTCCTCATTTTCATAATCTCTATCCCTAACTCATGACAAGTCAAAAGGTTAGTGTAGGCATGTGTTATTAGCTTTCGATTGTTAGGATAATCCGTGAACAACTAAGAGGGGGGGGGGGTGAATCAATTGTTAATAGATTATAACTTTTAATCCACTTAAAAACCTTTAAATAGATCAAGTATCGGTAAAGCACATACAGATGCCGGTAGGAACAGATACCGGTAAACAATACAACTTAACAATAAAATAGATAATCAATGCAAAGCAACCATACCACATAACACCATGATTTGCACGTGGAAAACCTGAAAATGGAAAAACCACAGTGGGAAGCCTACCCGCAGTTAGATGATACTTCTGCAGAAAGTATGTGTTACAATGAGGGGCCTGCACTTGTACAAAGGCACATTGCCTAGAGCGTACTGCTCATTACAAAAGAGTCTCACTGACTACAAAGAGGCTACAACCATCTCAAGATAAATGGACAACAATCCAATAGAGTGAACTGTCAGAAATAACATCTACCATGCCTGATTACAGTCTCGGTTAAGCTTAATGTCGGAGGACTAAATCCTCTTCCTTAATCCAACTCGATCACCAATGATCTACCAACTCCTATGCTTGAATGATATTACAATATTCACACATTACATTCCTTGACCATGACCTTTTCATAACCATGATACTCTACAAAGAGTTTCTACCTCTTATTTATACAAACTCTAAGGCCTAAACCAATTAGGTCGGCCACCTAAAAGATATTACATAAATCCATATTACATTGATATGCCATGTCGGCTTAAGATCAAAACAACAATAAGAAATCCATAAATCATCTCGAAACATCCCGGTAACGTGTAGGGTACATGTTAGCATGATACCGGTCCATAACCTAGATAGGTACCAGACCTATTCTGGGTCCACTATGCCAAAGCAATGTCTTCAAGCAGTTGAAGCACGATCAAAGAACATCTTCAACATCCTGAAATCCATGTAGAAGCTGCACCAACACCACTTATGCATCCTGTCAAGATTCCTCAGTGAAAGCTCTATCGGTAGAGCCTTAAACCAATGCCGGTAAGGGTTTACCAGAATGTATGATAGTATCCAATACCAAGCCAATACCAACTGACCAAAACATGCTCATGAAGCACATATCACATGTAATCAAACATACTTCACTGATCCAAACATGCCGAAAATGTCCAACAAATAATCTCTTCTGTCGGTAACACTAGATCTTCTACCGGTAACAAAAACTTGTCTGCCGGTAACTATCCATATCAGCTAGTGTTGACATCAATGACAAAACATCAATGCAACACATAATCAATTTATCCATAATGCCAACATCGATTACATATTACTAGGAAGGGATATGATTATGTGATTGGTTAATTATCTATCATGTTCAATAGTAAGTTAGTTTGAGTATGCTTTTGCCTAAATGGGTCAAGTACAATACTTTTTAGCACCACTAGCTTTTGGTTTGCCAACTTGGAAGGGTGTAACTTGGATTGCTACACAAGGCTCAATTGAGACCAATATAAGTCACATATCTCCCCACTTAACAACATGGTGTACTAGTGTTTTTAAGCACCACCTAGATTAGATTCATACAAGCAAAACTGTTTCTAAAGCATAGAAAGACACACTTCAAGGTTGCAGTTGTATATTCACAATTATGTGAAGATTCAGGGATGTTACTTTCTAGATCAAAATTATCTATACATTTTTTATTGCTAACGAAACACAGATCAATTTCCATTTTATTGAAACCTTACTATTATAGATATTATCATAAAATTTCAAGTTAGATTACACAACTTATGTCTTAACATTAAATTCATCATCACATACAAAATCAAACACTATTTTCTCTTAGTCAATTTTAATGTTTTAAATGAATTGCTTTATTATTATTACATTTGATTAGCCTAGATATTATTATAGGGGTGTATTATTCCTATAAATTGAGGAAGAAGAAACATGTAAACTCATTGAATATTCTCTCTATCATTTTCCAACAACATCGGAGGGTACAACATCATGCGAAAGCAGCTAAAAGGGAAAAAGCAACATCACAGCAAGCACATGGGAATAATCAGGGAGGCAGAGCATCGGCGTTTTCTTGCCTTCTGGTCATCCTTATTCCTCCCCCTCTTAACGTCACAAAGAATCAGATTGTCTCTTTTAATTTAATGTTAAACATATCACAGCGCTAGCGCCTCATCCAAAGCCAAGAACAACGAAGTACCAACTCCAGCTGCTTCCAAGACGCGTAAGTAAAGACTCTTGTATACGTGTGAACTGGGCTGTAAACCGTGCAGTTAACCGCGCGGTCCCCTTAATGGAAGTAGTAATGGTAATAGTAATAGCACCAGCAGCATCACCATTTTTTTGTCGAGTCATTTGCACGGATGCAGTTAAAGTGATTTGTGTAGTGCAAAATGGATCGCCCAAATCCAATACGAGCACCATTTCTCATAATTTTGTCGCCCAAATTGAAAGTTTTACAAAAATGAGTTGTCTTGCTGCGTAGCGAGCATTTGTTTCTAGGATAGCTGCCTGGGCTGCCTACCGTGGAATTGGGCATGCCCAAGTTTCAGTAGTTTTGGAGATGGGTTAGTTGTTTTGGCATGAAGGGGTCAGTGCACATTGCACTAGTTTAGAAAGAGATGAGCTGTTTTAGATGTTATGGGACCTTCAAGCGGGAGAGTCAGTTGAAGAGGCTGGAGGGTAGTAAAGACACAACAGCAGACTTATCTGGTTCCTCACCTACCCAGCAAATCTCTAAGGTGCCATCAGGTGGGTGGTTCACATTTCTTCAATTTCGTTGTCATTCTTCTTGTTTTTTAATTGGTTGTTAGATGTATAATTAGGTCCTAGAGGGTCAGGTCGCCTAATGGGCTTTTAGTAATCTGGTTCATCATACTTCCATGTTGCTTGAGACATTTTCAGGGTCATAGTTGGGTTTAGATTTTCCTATCAGAATTTGAGTTCATTTGAATGCCTTTCGAGTGCACTGAAATTTAGTGTATTGCACTTCCTGCTTGAATGACTGGTTGCATTACCTGTTTCATGTACCACTGAAGCGGACCATACCCGTTGAGTTAAAATGTTATACTATTAAGTACTCCTGGATAGGGCCTATTTAGTTGTCATCTCTCAATTTCTACACTTATTTTGTTGTTTCTCTTTGAGGGTGTTCCTAATATTGGATCAGAGCTTGTGTATTGATTCACTTTTTGTCTCGACTCAGTTTTCCTGATAAATAATGTAATATCTCTGGTATTGGAGATCTATGTCATTGTTTTACTCAGTAAATTGTAAAACACACTCACGGTGTTTTCAGTCCTTGGAGAATGCGCCATCAAACAGTCTTTTTAATGCACGAGAGATGCACTGTGAAGCTTAGATCATGGTCAGGCTTATCAGTTACACTGCTTTAACACAGGGTGTATATTTCAGAAGGCTTGAATCTGGGTCATCATCATAACAACTGCTTCTCCTTGCAACATCATTTGGTTTTGGCCTGCAACTGGAGATTTCCAACTTTAGGCCTATAGGTTGTTATTTTATTTCATGGGAAATGGACTATTAAACAATCTTTAATGTGCGTGGAATGCACTTAAAGTTCAGCTTACCGTTAGGCTTAGAAATGACGTCACTTTAACACAGAGAGCATGCTCCCCAAGCTTTGAACCCAGCGGATCATCATGTTGATCACTCCACCTTGCACCACCGTTAGATTATAACTTGCTGGATTGGAGAGTTTCAAAATTGTAACATTAGGCCTCTGGGTTGCTTGGCTTTATTATCGGCTCAAAGAAATTATATTTAAGTCAAAGTAGGTACAAACAATTATTTGAACAGCTTCCAGTCACGAGCATTTTTGAACAGGAAAAATGAAAAATCCCAGCAATGAATAAGAGTACTTCTTTATTATGTCGCTACTTTTTCTAGTGATCTGGGATTGCCTACCTGATTCTACCACTTCTTGGCAACGGAATTTTAGGGAGATAGTTTTGATTTTCTTCCCTTTGTTTTAGAATTACCGCCTCTAGATTATCTTGATTCCCAACAAGTTCTGCTAAAGAATTTACCATGTACTGCTTTTGAGGACGATCTTTAATTTATTAGAATTATATATACTCAAGGGAGACAATTCTGGTTATTAAATTTTTAATTTATGTAAGATTTAATCTGTGCAGTTTTAGTGATCTCAAGATGATCTCAGTGAGTAGTCATTGCACGAATGACTTTTTTCATTTATGTCGGTAATACGGTAAACTTGCAATGCAAGGGGACCCCTTAGCAAACAAGCACCTTCAAGCATATTCACCACTATTAGCTTTTCACCCTCTAGCCACTTTCTCAAATGGGAAAGCTTTTGGAGCATGTAATGCCTTAAAAATATGACAAAAATAAAATCTAGTTGAAAATGCCTGTGAAAGCATTCACCTACTTCACAATTTGGGTTATGCTTTAGACACATCAAGAATAATACAAAATATATTTTGATCAGTTTTATAAGGAGAGATAAGAATATTTTTAAATTTTTTAGTTTTGTACAAGGTCACCAGGAGACGGGTACTTGGAGACTCTGGAGACTGGTACTGGTACTGGTACGGCTAATTTTCAAAAATAGGATATAGGGGTACTCGGAGACGCCAAATTTTTTCTTTAATATAATTAAATAATTTCCAAAAAATATCATGACATAGGACTTTGAAAACAAAAACAAGGGTAAAGTTTAACATTAACTTTAAAGTTTAAAAACACAAATCAAAATGTCAAATCTCATTGTGTCAAAGAGTTCAAAACTCTCACTACATATTTCATATTATATTATCATTATATATTGAAATTCAAAAGTATTGATAGTTGATGCTGATACACAAACATAAAACAAAAATCAGAAATCTATCATCTACTCTTCAGTTTTTTGATCAACTATATCAAGCTCCACATCTATGATGCTCTCCACATAATCATCACTCTCAAACTCCAGTTCCTCTGATGGTACTAGAACTTGGGGTAATTCATTAAGGCCATTTGATTCAACCGCTTCATCCACCATGGCTGTTGAATGATGGAAAACAGCATTTTCTTTTGATTTTGACCTTTTCACGTTCCTTTGGTCAGAGGAGACGTGTGGGAGATGGCCAAAAACCTGGCAAGAGACAGGGAGATGGCAGGAGACGTGGAAGTAAATTCTCCAGCCAAAAATGAGGTCTCAGGAAGTGCAAAAAGTATCCGAGACGCGTCTCAGGGGGATGGAGATGCGTCTCCGGGTTACAGAGGTTTTATATGATATTGATCCTTAACAAGTGTAATTCAGGACTAGTAACAAAGTGTGATGGATCAGAGTGTGATCCAAAATGTTGATGCAAGAAAATGATCATAGCTAAATCCAAAAGCTTGAAAACATCTTCATGGACTGTGGATTACTCATGTCTATACTAGCAACAAAGTAAAATCACTCGTAAAAATGTGAATTTGTGAAGTGTTTTTGATATTCAAAGAATGGTAACTTGCAGAGCTAAAGTCCTCTAGAAGAGTTCAGAGATTTTTTGGCCTTGAGTAGGTGCCATTTGCAACAAACTATTTTGATCTTTACGAGTAAAGTGATTTATAGGGTGATCAGTTTAGATCTTGAGGGGAGAGCTTACATAGATCCTTATGCATTTGCATGCAAAACTTCTTTGAGGAGGGCCAATAACACAACTTGAAGGCCCTGGTTTACTAAATAAATGTGGACGTATATTTATATATTTGTTAGGACAGTTTTCCAAATTTCTTTTGCACCAAGTTTCCCTTTTATTTATTTTTCTTTGGTTGAACTTACAATGTGGCTTCGTTATAGCTATTGGGGTACTCATTTGTTATGTGACATTTTGTATTTCTTTTCTTTATTTAGGGATATCAATCTTCCAGAAGTCATAATGTTAATGACATAGCTTTTGGATACAATTGTGTAAATTTTTTGAAGGACTGACAGTTTGAACTACCTAGTGTGGTTAAACATCTGGATGTATGATAAGGTTACAGATGAGGATTCTTTACATATATTACCCTGATGAAAATACAATAGAAATAATAAATTTCAACCACCTGTAATATTTATTCAATGCTTTTTACAATTTTTTTTTTGCTTGGTAAATTGGAGGGTTACATCAGGTCCCCCAATTTTAAAATACAGAACCTAGAGTTGGCCCTGAAAATCAAATGCGCTCAAGCCTATCATGCCAGAATTCAACTGGAATCATAGACAAGAACTTGCATACTATCTATATTTATTAAAAAGTGAGTTACAATACTTCTTAATCAGTTTGGGAGATGAGGGCTATTATCAGTCCAAGTTACAAAATCTCTCACTATGTGAGGGCTTAACCCAAAATTCTGTTGGCCCCCTTAACAACAGACTCATTACAAAAAAACCTAAAATAATACATTTCCTAAACAAAACAGCAAAAATAAATAGGAGACTTTAGTGGCTCTTTTGCTATGAACCATAACTCCCACCTAAATTGGTCATCCTTTCACTTCAACTACCCAGACTATCCTCTAATTATTTACACCCCACGCAATGCAGAGGCTCTTCTAGTCCAGTTGCAATGCTTCTCCGGTCTATTGAATTTACACAAATGCAAGTAGCCTTCTGGTCTTGTTTGTTGTTGAGTATGAGAGATTGGTCCATTCCCTGGGATAAGAACCACCTGCCAATCCTGTGTGGCGACCTTCACAAGCCTGTGTCCCGCTTCTGACTATCATCCTAATTAAAATCCTTGGCGTTGTCTGCACTATCTTCACAGAAGGCCTGTATCCATCCTTGCCTAGAGAAGGTAGTGTAGTGGTGGGCGGTGCCTATGGGGCCAACAAAATGCACCCACCCATAGTGTATAAATATAAAGTAGACTTATAAAATACACTATGGACAGGTGCATTCTGGTGGTCCCATAGCCATTTGCGTAGTGATGCTTGGTACTCCAATTTGGAGGCACTGGTTTACCAGACAAATTTGGACGTCTGTTTAAACTTTATATATTTGTTAGGACAGTTTTTAGAGTTTGTTTTGCACCAAGTTTATTCTATATTTATTTTTCTTCGGTTGAACCTACAACATGGCTTCATTTATAGCTGTGGAGAATCTTGAAATAGTCATGTGTTTGGGGACTCTTTATCATTTTTGAGGGGATGGACATCAAATCTATTTTATATCATTCCCCTCTGCCCTCCCTTTAATTAGAATTAAGCTTCAGCAAGTCTTAAATTTAATGGAATAGTCTCTATACAATTATGTAAAGAATTATGAAATATCAATGTTTTGAATCATGCATTGTAATTCATCACCAGGATGAGTGATAAGATTGCAAATGAGGGTTCCTTATATAGGTATCCCTGATAAAAATATATAGTAAAGATAACAAATGTCAATTGCCTTCTAATATCTATTGGTTATAACTTATAATCAATAATTTACTGGCTAACTGTGGTCATTAACAAGTTTTCTAAGCAAATGAATGATGGGTGTCTATGAATCACTACGCTCTAGACCCTTATGTCCTTTAAGCTTATTGGAGTTTTCTAATCTCAATTGCTTCTGTTATCTTCCTCCTTAAATAACGTTGCTCATTGGCCAAGATAACTACTTTTTCCTAACAAATGCTGTGAATATTATTATGTATGCTCCACTAAAGCCAAAGACTTAATGTCTTGTAACATTGACATGAAATCAAAAGTCATGGCTTCATATATTTTTTTGTCATCAGTAAATCACGGTCATGGGGACCACACCCTTTATATTATATTAATATCAAAAAAAGAGAATACAAAATTCAGCGGTAGCAGCTGACACAGTTTCATTACAGTTTAAATAAAAATCCTATCTTCATACTGAAACCTACGGGCCAAGAATGCCAAAAAGCATGGGAAGAAATAAGAAAACCATACAATGAGCTCTTAGCTACTTGAGGGCTACAATACAAAATGCCCAGAAAATCCTAACGAGGAAACTTGATTTACTGGACCTATCAGTTTCCTTCTGCCTTTGAATCCACACTTACCAGGGCAAGGATCTAATTGATCCCTGCTGATTCTTCAACCCTAGTGACTTGTTTGAGAAACAAGGCTCCTTCAAAGATTTCATCTTCTCTCTATGTTCTTTTTGCTTGATGATGGTGACAACAAAAGGTTGTCACTGACCCACAATCTTGCCTCCTTGCAATTTCAACACTCCTTTGATAGGAGGCATCCCTACACCTATTGCAGCCCCTTGTAAGTTCTGGTCGAGGCCACCAAGCAAATGCTTTCTTATAAGTTGAGAGGCTAGCAGTCTGACTGTCTCCTTCCCCTCCCCTAAGTCCAGAAGCACTTTAAAGTTCATCCTATAGGGGTGGTCTGTGGCCAAAAACTCTTCACCTGGGAGGCATTGGATGGCATAAATGATGACTACAGCCTTCGTTTTTACAATTGTTTTCAACCTTTATTCAGAGATACCACTGAGGAAAGCCATTTGCCACTGTGAACGCACCAATCCTATATTGGTATCCATTAAGAATATCATGAAGAAATGTAGATGACAATAAGAGAGCATGTGGGATGAAGATGAACTATTAGTATTACTTGTTCGGGATGCTTCAACTGCTGCCTTACCACTGTTTTATTAATGCTTTGTCTTGTGGCTATTGTGTTCATGATGGATTTGAGTTTTCTCAGCTGTTGCTACAAACCTTGGCCTACAAACTTGTGCAAGTTGTCATTTTGGTTATAGTTATCTTTCTAGCCTTCAATGCTGTGGGAGGAAATGCAATGGATTATGTGAGATTGATTTTTTCTTTTGAAAACTTGCCAATAATTTGCTCAAATATCAATAAGGCATTCCTCCTCATGGTCTATTGCATATTTAGCAAGAAAATAATATTCTTCAAAGGTATTCAATATGGGCCATACTGATGTCAGTATGTTACCAAATTTCCAATTTAGGGAACCTTTATTCCTTATTGCATTGATGATCACCTGGGAGTCACTTTCAACTTGAATGTTATTATCCATCGTGCATATTTCTAACCCAAATAAAAGGGCCTGAGCTTTGACCTCATTATATGTGCCAATTTTAACTTCTTTGAGCCAATCACCAGTAAATCACCTTGTTCGTTGCGAATAATACAACCAACTCTAGAGTCTTGTCCATTATGTACATGGAGGTAACCACTTTGCTGTTTTATGCTTATGAAGAAATCTCAAATCTCCCTCTCCATGAATGGGGGGAGCTTTCAAACCCTTCCATCTTCCCAAGATCTCATAGCCCCAAGCAGTGAATTTCTTGTTTTTGGATGATTGATCTTCAATCTAGTCATTGTGATCTCTTCAATGGCTGATTCCAATTTCAGCAAAATCTCTTATCACCCATGCACTTATCTTGGAATGCTTCTCTCTTTGTACACCTCCTATATTAAAAGAGAAGGAGCTGAAATCCTAAGAAAACAAAATGTTGATTTGATGATCAGCCGTGATTCAAACATTGTTAGGAAATCTTTTAGAAGAGCTTCAGACCACCCCAGAACCACTGCCAACATTTTATTTTGAAATTGCAATTCATCTAGAGGTGATTTGTTGATTCCTTAGCTTCACGACAGAGAGAACATTTTGATGGTCCCAAGAAGCCCGGCTTTTGAAGTTTTTCTGCTGTTAAGATTTTCTTGTGAATAGCTTCCCATGCAAAGACAGTAGCCTTAGGGATTTAGTTTCTATTCCAAAATAACTGAGAAGGCCAATCCTTTTCAACAATGGATGCATCACTAATTTTGTATCCTAGCTTGGCAGTGTAATATCCAGTTTTGAGGCGCAACATTTCAATTTGTCCTGTCATATCTAAAAAGTACCTTTACCTTTGACCACTCTGCCCTAAAAGAAATCACTTGTTTGTCAGGGGTGTCATAGCTATTGATCTCCTTGTAGCCCCAATCTGCTAGTCCTTGATTGTTTGTTTGTTGTAAATGATCTTTTACTCTTGTCTCCAATAATTTCATAAGAATATTCTTTGTGCAAGCCAACCCCTCCCTGTCATCTAATTTTGGGTATCAATTCCATGGGTACTCCCAGAAATTTTCTTTTTGATCATTATTGATCTCCTAGATTAAATATTCTGTAATAATTTTCCTGCAACTTGACGTGAAGTTTCAAAGGTAGGAGCTTTTGGGGGGCTTAGAAATTGTTAAAATACACTTTTGATCCATAGGTATTTACATCTCAAAACTTTATTGGATTTGAAATCTGCTTTCAAAATATGGTTCCAGATTAATTTTGCTCCCAAAGCTTGATTTTGAAGTTTAGACTATCTCAAAACAATATTCCCTCTTTCTTTAAGAATCTAAATTGTTTTCCATTTAAAAAGAGGATATTTCCTATCCTTGAAGCAGTGTTCCATGGGGACGCATCCCCCCACCCCCCCCCCCCAAAAAAAAAAACCCCCGTCCCGGTAGGGGGACGTTTTGAGATTTGGTGACTTGGGGGAAATGTCCCCACACAACACCACCACTTCCACCACCTCTGTCGAGGACGCTGCCAGGTCGCTTGCTATATGACATATGCCATTACGTACTGACTGCAACCTTTAACTTCGTGAAAACTAGTTGGCCTTTTATGGGGCACTCACAGAGATGTTATATTGCAGATTTTGCCTTGAAGATTTCAATTCATCTCTATTTTTTTATCAGCATTGCCCCCCACCATCACTCTGCTGACATCCACTAGCCGGCCCACCGTCCCTAAATTTAGGCCCTTTGTCATGTCCCCTCCTTGATCGTTATATATATCCTTAATGAAGCAATTATTATTATTAATTAATATAATAATTACCAACAAATGATTATTTGAAATTTATTTATTTATTAAATATTATTATTTAATATTTATTAATATTTATAACTAATAATATTCTTGAAATGATAAGGACCAGTAAAAAGAATACATATAGAGCAATCATATGGTTTCTCTGACAAACAAGAATATCATTTAGACTAATTGACATTAATAGTTAATTGGTCAAATATTATGATAAGAGATATCGTTTATGTGCGAAGCACGATTAATATCGGATATTAATTATGATCATTCATAAATAGACACTAGACTATATGACGCAAAACTTATGGAAATTACACAAACCTTCGACTAGTGATTGACTAAGACAAATCTGTCAGAAAATATATTAATTATATGAAGGGTTAGTCACATATATTCGATAAATAGAGTATGAACCATGTTTGAAGGAAGGTGAACAACGATTATCTTATGTATGGCAACAATTGCTTTGAACTCCATATCATTTTCAGCGACAAGGATTTGGAAAATGTTAGCATTAAGTCTCCAGTATGATCGAAGCTCTAAATTGGGTAACACAATGGTGTTATGACTGACATGGAACTCATGGGAGATAGGAATGAAATAGTCAATACCTGATGTTATTAGAGATAACAGCTTGGATAAGGACTTGCATTACTCATGGAATCTCAATTGCTATGTAAATACTTTAAATAGATGAATCAGACCAAATATGTTCCAATGTAAGAAGAGAGCGGTCAAGTGTCTGAGTTTCCAAGAGATTCAAAAGAAGTATGGCAAAGACAAAATTGATAAAGCCCTATACAATACCAAGTACCGCCACCTTGGATTAAGTTAGCAATTAAGAGTTATTTGGAAGGATATGATAACCAAGACCAAATAAAATGATCAAGAATTATTGGCATCCACTAAAGCATCTATTTAAGTCAATGCATCAATTTGTAAGGAATAAGACGACCATTAAACCAATGGACGCGATCTATTAATGAAGAACCACAACTCTCAAACGGACGGAAGGGCAGAAGGAATGTATATAATGCCAATCAAAATAGATTGAAGAGGGGGAATTCAGGAAGGAAAAGAAAAGAAAAATAGAAAGGAATCACAGATCGCAAAGAATCAGCACATAGGAGATGAGAATCGGAACTGTTAGCAAGTGACAGGCAGCAAACATCCTTGTTCTTGGTGATGTGCTTAATATGAATGCTTAATATATGAAGCACGATAATATTCTTATGCAGAGCTTAATAATAATATTAATTATAGGTAATAATATAATGTTTATAATTATTATAATATTTTATAAAATCTACTCTGTAGTAAAATATATATTATAATACTATTTGAAAATAAATAAAATATAAATATATATATAAATAGTAATTTAAATGAACAAATAAATATAAGATTACAAACCAGATTGAATTATTAATTTAATATCAGAAAGAAGATTATGTTTTCCTGTTTGACTGTCAGTATCTAAGAAGTTGGGAAATGCGATATTTAAGATAGTTCGGTTCCCTAATCAATTTAGTTTAAGTCATAAGTATATTGAGATGGGTTAATTATGGTTAAGATAGATCTAAACTTAGAAGGGAACATTACACCCTTGGTCCCCCAATCACTGAGACCCATCCCCATGTCCTGCTGTCAGGGAACATTGCCTCAAAGGATCCTTGCCACAAGAAGGTTCTCATCATTTTCTCCAAATCTGAGTTTGTCTTCTAGGGCAGCTTTAGGCATACCGTTAAATAGATTGGAAGAGCTAAAACAACAGCTTTGAGCATTGTGATCCTAACATCAAAAGTCAACTATTTGCCTTTCCAGGAGGCTAATTCAGCTATACTTGTCTATCAGGGGTTTTAACTATGAGGACCTCATTTAAAGGTGGTATTCACAGATATTTGCCTGGGAGTTCTCCAATTTCGAACTCCAAAAGATGGCTATTGTGCAACTCAGTTTTCATTTTAAAGAAGATCACAGATTTAGCTTTATTGATAGACTGCCCTAAATCCTTTGAGTACACTGATAGGATGTTTTTCATCTGTTGTACCCCAGTTAAGGTAGACTCCCCAAAGAGGATTGTGCCATCAACAAATTTCTAATGAGTAATGGTGCTGACATCTTTGGTAACTTTGATTCCCCTCTGCACTTTCATTCTTTGGCTGCCTGAATGGCTGCCTAAGGCTTCAACTATTGTTATGAAGAGAAATGGTGAAATGGGGTCGCCTTGTCTGAGACCACTGGTTGTCTCAAAGTAGTCTCCAGGATTTCCATTCACAAGCACTGAAAATCTCACAGGCCAAAATTTACCTTTATTTCCATCTGAAACAACCAATCTACCCTGTCATAAGCTTAATTAACATCCAATTTGACAATAATTCCTTTTTTCTTTCTTGTGTTTATGGAGTGAAGAGTTTCATATGTTACAATTATTCAATCTTCAACTGCTCCATCTAGGACAAATCCACTTTGTTTTTCAGGGATTAGATCTGGTAGCACCAATTTCAGCCTATTTGCCAATGTCTTTGCTATTATTTTATGAACTGTTTTGCATAAAGAAATCGGTCTATAATTGTCAAAAGAGTTCACATCCTTCTCGGGGATTAAAACAATGAAAGCGTTGTTTAGGTCTTTAAGTATCTTCCTATGCATTCTTGATTCCTCCGCAGCCAACCAAATATCTTTGACAACAAAACTCTTAACACTTGTGAAAGAAATTTGTCATAAAACCGTTGGGACCAGGTGCTTTAATGGGATGAAGCTGGAAAGCTGCACTTTTATTTCTTCCTTTGTAAAAGGATTTGTGAGTATCTTATTCTGATCTTCCTTGATTAAATGGGGAATATTACTTAATAGTGCTATTTGCCTCCATAAATCAGATCCTTCTGTATTCTTGAGGAGTTCTTAAAAAACACTTGGGGCCTTTGTACTGATATCCTTGGGATCATTTAGGGTTCTGCCGTTCCTGCTAGCAATAGCTAATATTCTGTTGATATACTTTCTTGCTCAAGTTTAATTGTTAAAGTATTTGGTGTTTTTGTCTCTATCTTGTAACCAATATTCACATGAATTCTGTCTCCAATAAATCTCCTTTCTATTCAGCATTCCACATGTTGTGCCATCAAATATTTTTCCTTGTAATATACTTCCTAGTCCATCCCTTTTTCCATTACCTCTTTATTTAGGAGTGCTAACTCGACTTTTATTCTGCGCTTCTTGAGTGCGCTCTTGATGTGTGTTCTGTTCCATTTCTTCATTTTCCATTTGAGGGCATTGAGTTTTTATTTATAGAGAACATTTTTAATGCTTTATGAGCAGGCTTTCCACCATTTTTCTGCTAATGTGAACAAGAAAGGATCATGCAACTGCATGTTCTCAAATTTGAAGGGGCTTTTATTGGCAGTTTGTCCCTTCGAGATCACAATGAAAATGGGATAATGATCTGATCCAAAGCATGGCAAGGTCACATTTTCCAACATTACAGGAGCTTGTAACGAATTGTTACTCCCCAGAAATCTAACCTTTCGAGATGTAGCTACAACCAATCCTTCTGTTGCTCCAGTTAAACTTACTGTTTTCGTGGACTATATGTATTGAATTCCACTTATCCACAAATTCAGAAAAATCTTCTTGAGATTGAGTAGATCTCTTGATGCCTCCTTTTTTTTTTCTTCATTATTAAGGATTGCATTCAAATAGCTCCAACATTGCAGGAGCTTGTAACGAATTGTTACTCCCCAGAAATCTAACCTTTCGAGATGTAGCTACAAGTTTACAACCAATCCTTCTGTTGCTCCAGTTAAACTTTGTTTTCGTGGATATGTATTGAATTCCACTTATCCACAAATTCAGAAAAATCTTCTTGAGATTGAGTAGATCTCTTGATGCCTCCTTTTTCTTTCTTCATTATTAACTATTAAGGATTGAATTGAAATTTCCTCCAAAAAATCAAAGAATCTTAAAGGCTAATCAGAACTTTTGACAATTTCACCCAAAGCCTTTTCTTTAATACACAGTCAACAGGGCCGTACACATTGATCAAATGAAAACTTATGTTAGAAGAGAAGCTCTTTACTTTGCATACTTGCCAATTTGTGCCCATTCCTTAAATTGAGATGTTTATTGATTTAGGGGACCAAAGAATCCATTGCCCCACAAAAGTGTCATTTGCCTCCATGAAGGGTCTTTTCCATTTTTTCCAATTTTTGAGTGACGTATCAACTTCCAGAAGATCTAATTTGGTTTCCTATAAAAGAATTATCCCCAAATCGGATATTTCCAATTGACACTTTATCAAGTGTCTTGTGTTAGGAGCATGGAGGCCACTGACATTCCATGAGGAGATCCTGATGCAAGAGCATATCCTAGGGGACAAGAACAATCTTGCATCACCAAAAATGTTCTCTTTCATTTCTTTTATTTGTTTGCAGGTTTTTATTTAGTAGTCAGTTTCTGAAGAAGATATTGCACTTTACTACAGTTTGCATTTTGGTCATGCAATTTTGAGATAATGTTTTATAGAGGTACTTGGATGTCATATCCATGTTTGGGGTTAATTGGATGAATAGAGCAGCATAATTTGATTTGAGTACTCCACACCAACAGATTGTCATAGTTATATTTTTACTGTTGGTGTTGATCATCTGAAGTTTGCAACAACCAGGGAACACATGTTAAGATTCATTGAACAGGGTAACAAACACCAATTACGGCACATATTTCTTTTCCATTACCACTGCTTTGTTTGAAGAATTGGTTTTCACCAAATGACTACATGTTTCATGGAGTATTGAACTTTGCACCACCTTGCAGCTGACACAGATCATTTGGAAGTCTGAGATTGCTATATACAATCATTTAAAATCATCAAGAAGAGAAAGGAAAATTGGTGACAAGAATTTGGATGTATGAGGGTGAATATCGGAATGAGGGTTCAGGACAGTGTTCCACGGTCGTTGGGGACGGAGAGACGGGGGGACACGGGGACGGGCTTTGGGGACGGGGGGACAAAGGGAAAAAGTTTTGGGGACAGGTTTTGGGGACGGGGGGACTTGGGCCTGGGAGGGGGAAACGCGTATCCGTGGAACACTGGTTTAGGATGGATTAGTGATGAAGACATAGAAGAGTTAAGATGTACTAAGTTTCATTTGAAAGTAGTAGTCTTCCATTTCAATAGTTAAGTGGCCATGGCCTGGCATGTAAGAAGCACATTGTGGTAATGGTAATCGATTAATGTTCCTGAATCCAACAAAGATGGTGTTGCTGTTTCTGGGAGGTTTTGTTGTTTTTGTGCCGATTATTTAATTGGCTGCATGGTTGGACAATACTTTATTGGATCCTTCACCCATGACTACATCAGATCTTCGTTGCTCAGTTGGAAGGAGTGTCTCCTTCCTAGATCTCATAACCATATTGGTTAATTTCATTTGAATTTTAAGGTCTTGTATCTTTTGATCTTTTGATATTGTTTGGTTTCGTTCCCTTCTTCCTTGATTCTCCACAATTGGGCTTTAGTTGCTGAGAAATTGATTTGCTCATCATTCTAATTTCCATGATGTCTGTGCCATTCACCTCATCTACCTCATTTCCTTCTTCAATTAACTCTTTGTCCTTTGCCTTTGTTGCCTGCATGTATCTGTTTGGGGATATACCAAAATGAGCAAGTGCTAGATTGTTAAAATGGAGTTGTCCTTTAATAAAGTTTTGGTTGTTCCAGCCTCCTGGTGAATCATCTTTAAACTATTTAGATCCCTCAATGGTATTTTCACCTCGCTCATTAATTGGACTAAGGAAGGGCTGGAATACTTCCTTTTGAAAGTTATTGATATCATGTTCTTTCTTCTTGCAATCTTTGCCTGAATGCTTCCTTTTCTTTCATCACTCACAAAAAATGAAGGTCCTTCCAATCTGATTTTTTGTGTCCATCATCCTTTTGTCCAAAGCAATTTGTCTTCTCTCATCAGAGGTTTAGCGAGATCAAAGTTGACATAAATCCTTGTGTAAATCCTAGCTTCCCTTGTCTGTGAGTTTTCATTTGCTTTGATGAATGTGCTTAGAGAATTCCCAATATTGGCCAGAACCTGAGGTTTCCAGTAATTTGAGGGAAGGCTGTACAATCTGATCCTTCTCAGAGATATGCATATCTTACGGTTAACAAGATTGAAATTGCAATCTATTATATGCATACCAACACCATGGTTCTCCTCCCATAATATTTTTCTTTTCTTTTGCAAATTCACATTCAGTCAAGAAAAAACCTTTGGGCAATGCTTTGAATGTAACTGTTAACCTCAATTGGACCTTTTAAGGTAACTGTTAACCTCAATTGGAGTGAATCCAATCAATCTCTTATAGGCCAAAAATTAACTAGTTTGGTGAAGAAGGCTCAAAACGAGGGAGGAGAGTGGCATCTTCCAAAATTGCTTCATCCAATTCAATTCAAGTCTTTTTGCCTTTGGAAGCTCCTTCTCTTACACCCAAGTGTGTTGTGTTTACCTCTGAAAACCCCTCCTTTCACACATCTGGGATTTTGTGCCAATTTTTGTTTGTAGGGTTTTGAAAAAATAAAGGGATTATTTTTGTTCCACTTTTGTCGACTATCTCCTGTGCAGAGATTGTTTCCAACCCTTTTATCGCCTTTCCAAACTTTCTGAAAATATCTATCTTTTGATTGTTGATTTGCTACCGGTTTCCAAATTTGCTTTGCCCCATCTCTCTTTGCCTGCTCTATCCACCTATGCTCCTGCTTTTGCTCTCCTTCGGAATTATTTCACAACAAATTCCTCCCCATATTCTGTTCCTTGAAATTTTGTTCCCAGCTCAACCCTAGAAAAACGAGGAGTCTTGGCTTATATCTTTAATATACAATAAAACAATAATTTTCCGAAAGTTTCATATCTCTTCCATTAGTATGAACCAACCATAACACAGAAATTTAATTAACATCTTTCCCAATTTTAACAATAAAATCATATTCTAGCATTGCACCAAATCCATAACCCAAGCTGGCACTAAAATTGTAAACAGTGATTATTAATTGTTGACATTTAAGGGCTAGAAATACTCTAAAATGTATTGGATTGAAACTTTTGTGGTTATGATATACCATCTGTTTAGGTGCTTATGGTGTTCAGGAATACTGTGATATTATCATATTTCATATATAGCAGAGGAAAGAACAGAATTATGAACATATACTCAAAATTACATAAACTTATGGGGTGCCTATCGTGGTTTATTCATCTCTTTAAAATAAATACATGTTGCACTTTTTAAGAGGCCATCCTCTTTTGGGGTTTGCCTTGTTGGAGAAAGGGAACTTGTCCTTGAAAAGGTAATAAATTGTTCACCTCTTTCCTCTATAAGGCATCTTTGAATTTTTATTGATGTTCAGTGACCAAAACCATGAAAGTTTCAACTGCAGCTATTTTTTGTGCTTTAGTTGCACATCAGTAAGGGCACGGAAAAATTGTTTTGACAGATGGAGATGATTCGCGTGACTTCATAGGGGCACACATTTTCGGTCTGTTGTATGGTAGCATTCTGTTTACATGGTATGGTAAATGGAATTCAATAACTCGGGTTTAAAGTGGTACAAAACTCGGAAAACTATTCGTCATAATAGAGAAAAATGATTTTGTTATTGGGTCATTTCATGTCAACTGTAGTTCATACCATAGAAGCAAATATCTTTAATTAATCATGATTTCTCCTGTTAAATCTTTTATGGCTTTCTATGCCGTTAAATTGCCAAAAGAAATTATGAGAAATCAAATTTATCAGCTCAATACATATTTGCTGGATATTTTGATGGGATTTTTACTGGATTTACCACCAATAAAATGCAATAAATCATATTTTAAAAAAGTCATTTTTTTGATGAGTAATTGCAAATTTTTTGTGCTTAAATTGGAAATTTTCAGTCAAAAATCTAGGGTGGGTGTTTTTTATTTATTTTTTCTAATTTTTCCCTAAGCTAACCTTAGCCCAAGATTTTCCAGTTTTTTCTTGATTTTCTTAATATTTTGGTTTGCTGATAAATTCCCGATAAAGAAGTTCATAGAGATAAAAAATAAACATTAGACTTCATAGAAAGTAAGAATAAAAGTTAGATTGTTATAAAAAACTTTTTAATGTTTTACAATTTATACAAAAAGAAGTGGACTGGACCTAAAATAGTATGCTGTGCGTCATGTAGCGAAGTCTATGTTTTTAGAGGCAGCCCTATGCTTTTTATCTAAACACTTATTAGGGTAAATATTAAAAAAGAAACTCTGATCTGGGTTTAAAGTTTAACTTCTAAACTATATCTGTCCAAATTAAATCTACTAAGGCAAGACTATTGCCTTAACTCTAACACAAAATCTGCCCTTTCTCTGTATTTTTTCGCCTCTGAGTGTAAAATGAGCCAACAAAATTTAGGTGTATGCAAAGTATTTCGGAGCCAACTTTTAAAAACTCTGGAAAATTTTAGAAAGTGGTGTAGAAAATGCAGACGGTTGGAAGGTGCATGCTTGTAGAATTTCTAATTAGATTGCCTTGGCGAACTGTATTCCTGATTCGAGTCTTTGCTGTTGTATGCCAGGAGCTGGTCATTTTCTGGCATTGACTCAGTAGGGCCAAATAGATGCACAATATGCAGGCTTCTTGAGGTTGGGAGGCTGCCAAAGTTTGATATATGAGAAGCAAAGACAGGTTAGGTTAAGAATTGAACAGACCAGAAGTAGACCTTAGTCAAGAGAAGGGAGAGTCCACGTTGTTGTTTCTCCAGTTTAAGAAGAGACTCCCAAAGATTGAATCAGATTGTTTGGAGTATTTCCATATGAATTAGCCTTTTTTTGGGCTAGGGCTGTGAGGGATATGTGCTTGTGCTGCAGTGATTTCTTGGGTAATTTATGATGTTTATGTCCGTTGTTTTTTGTATCTCTTTGATTTTATTTTTTATATTCTTTTCACTGTCTAGCTAGATGTATTAAAAGCTTGCATTTTACGTATTTAAATCTATCATAGGATGATGGTTTCTATCTCTTCCCGAGGGTTATTTTGCAATAACTGTCTGTTCTTTACTTTTATTAGAGATGTTGAAATCTGACTCGACCCAGAATTTTGCCTACAAGGGCAGGCTTGTGGAGTTGCATGACATCCATTTAATGCTTATATAGATAATAATAATAACTCAAATCCCACATTTGGCATGGTTTGATGTATTAATTTTGTAATACTATTAAAATCATTAATATTACAGGTCAACAAAAGTAGATCTCTTTATGTTCATCATTATATCAATTCATCACACCAAATTGTTCTAGGCTAGTTACATGTCAGAATTGTAACAAAATTTTGCCTATTTTTCATATTGGGAAATCTTGGCACAAAATTGAATTGTGGGACGCTACTTTTGGATGTATTCCTTTTATAAATACTAATAGTATCCTCAATGCAGCAGAGAAGACAAAATCTAAACCTTCAGTTGATAGCAAAAGGGAGGCTCGCAAAGATGAAAAGCAACATATTGCTGCTCAGACATTTGCTTTTCGTGAGTTGGCTGTGGCAACAAAGAACTTCAGACCTGAATGCTTATTAGGTGAGGGCGGTTTTGGTAGGGTCTACAAAGGAAAGCTTGAGAACACTGGTCAGGTGATTATATTTTTAATGTTTTCATAGTTGTTTCTCATTGCCTTGCATAGGGCAGACTCATCAATGACATGGTGTTGTTGGTTTTTGCTGATTATGCACAGGTTGTGGCTGTTAAGCAACTTGACAGGAATGGCTTGCAAGGTAACAGGGAATTCCTTGTGGAAGTTCTCATGCTTAGCCTTCTTCACCATCCTAATTTGGTCAATCTTATTGGGTATTGTGCGGATGGGGATCAGAGGCTTTTAGTATACGAGTATATGTCATCAGGATCTCTGGAAGATCATCTGCACGGTACTTTTTGATTCCTACTTCTCAGAAGTGATTTAGTTTTTAGTTTTTACCCATCCAGTATGAAATCTCATTCTCAACAGACTTACACGTATCGATGTCACTTAATGCAGATCTTTCACCAGATAAGGAGCCATTGGATTGGAACACAAGGATGAAAATAGCAGCTGGTGCTGCAAAAGGGTTGGAATACTTGCATGACAAAGCCAATCCACCTGTGATATACCGAGACCTAAAATCCTCCAATATTTTGCTGGATGAAGGGTTTCACCCCAAATTATCAGATTTTGGACTAGCTAAGCTTGGACCTGTTGGAGACAAGACCCATGTTTCCACACGGGTGATGGGAACTTACGGATATTGTGCACCAGAGTATGCTATGACTGGTCAGTTGACTCTAAAATCAGATGTCTTCAGTTTTGGGGTTGTTCTATTGGAGTTAATCACAGGGAGGAAAGCCATTGACAATTCCAGGGCAACAGGAGAACATAATCTTGTTGCCTGGGTATGTTCTTCCTTATCTATTTTTAACTTGTTTTAAAATTTCAAATATTGTTGATATGTAAGCAGTACTACATGATGCTGCTTAGATAAATGTTTGAAATTTACATTTATTAATCCTGAATTATACTTGTTACACTTAGTTCAAATATGTTTGAAACTGCTATATTTTCCTAGCACTAGTAACAAGATTCAGCAAGTCACTGATATTGTTTTATGGCTTGTACAGGCACGTCCCTTGATTAAGAATAGGAAGTTTTCGCAGATGGCTGATCCATTGCTTCAGGGACGCTATCCTATGAGAGGTTTGTATCAAGCAATTGCTGTGGGTGCAATGTGCCTTCAAGAGGAAGCTTCTACTCGCCCCCTGATTGGCGATGTTGTTACAGCACTTAGTTACCTTGCATCTCAGATTTATGATCCTGCAGTTCATCCTATTCAAAGCTCTCGTCTTGCTTCTACCTCTTCTCGTGAAAGAAGGGATGAGAAGAAGCAGAGTTGTGCATCTGACAAAGAAAAGGATAAAACCAACAGACGTGGAGATGCTAAGTCTCTTCTGGTACATGTACAGGCTTCTCCTGATCGAAGAATAAAGGAGTCTAGAATGAACTTTGCAAATGGATCAGTTAATTCTTTTCACATTCAAGGAGGCCATGATGGAGACTCTGGAGAGAGTGGAAGGCGTGAAGGATTTATAGATAGTCCTGGCAGTGCTGGTAGAGCTTCTCGAGAAGGTCAGAGATTTGCTGCTTATCTAGACCGTGAGCGAGCAGTTGCTGAAGCTAAAATGTGGGGTGAAAATTGGAGGGAAAAGAAGAGGGGAAATATTCAGGATGACATTGATGGTTTTCATTGAGGGATTGGTTTGGTGGCTGATAATTTTTCTCTATTGTTGCAAAAGTCAAACCTATTTCCACATGAATATTTAAGGTTCATGTGTATTGCATACATATCAGTTGTTTTTTGTCTAGACGGGAACAGATTGTAGGCTGGAAAGGAATCATTCAAACCACAGATTGTATTGGGTATTAGAGTATTCCCAGGTTTAGCAAAGATTGAGGTGCAGTTTCAGTGCTTAATGGAATTCTCTGATGCTGAGTATGCAGCTCTCTCTCTTATCTAATCTGATTCATGGCATGTGTTGCATCACAGAGTTGGGGTCGGTTTGCTAGGCAGAGTAGAATTCATAAGTTTAGAGTTTGTTATCCTTTCCAGATCAATTTACTTTTGGGTAGATAAGTCGTCTCTCTCTCATTGTGGGGAGCATTCTTGACAATGGATTCCATTTTAGTTTTTATTATTCCTTAAAATGTTCTACCAATTCAATCTCCGTCTTATCAACTCATATTATCATATCTTAGCATGATATATCTGGTTTGCTTTCAATTACTTGTTTTGGCTTTCTGTTGCTTTCATTACCAAGTCTCAATGAATGTATCAGTTATAGATCCTTTAATAGCCCAGCTGAGAAAGCATGTTAAAACTAGAATACAATTATGGAAAAAATCACGAGGTCTCAAACACATTGATTGATGCTACATAGGTTGTCTTTAATCAACAAATCTGTCAAAGTTCCATGGTTCGTTGCTATATCAAGAAAGGGTAGGTTGAGCTAATCACTTATTAATTTGTCCCCATTGCTTACGGAATTGCAAACCAAATGTAATCTTATAATTGTCTTTATTGATGACAATCGTCACCATCCTCTTATCTTGAGGTTGTGATTGGGTTAGTCCCACATTTGGAAGAATTGTGAGACAAGGATGACTTAGAAGGCACTGCATGCTTCTAATCCTTGCCGAGAGGGTAAAAACCTTGAAGTGCTGGATTACTTATACTCTCTTCCCCTTTAACAAATGCTTAAGGGTGAATTAATTAACAATAATTTGTATTTTTTTAACATGCTTGAGGAGTTCAAACATTCATAATATTCAATATTATTACAATGATTACTAACTATCAACACAAAAATCTTTCTTTTGAGCTTGAGGCATATTGGTTGAAATTTTTTTACACTTGGGTAAATATACAAAATTGTGGTTTCAGTCACAGTGTGAGTAAAACTTTCATAATTAAGGGAAGGCTCCCCCTATCTAACTACAACTTTAAAAATAAAATAGGATGGGACAACAATCTTTCCTCTTCTTTCAAGAAAGACAATATCATTTTCTCTTCACAGAAAAGTGATAGCGATTTGATATAAAACAATAGTAACAATTTTCAAAATGAAATGAGAGAAAGGAAATGAAGTTTTCCGAAAGCTCAAAGACTTCCGTCACTTCCTTCGGGACGGGATAACAATATCAAACTCAAAGACTTGATTATGTGAAGTCTTATCTACCTTTTTCTATACTAATTTAATTTTGAACAAATTATAACAGCACAAAGATTGAAATATCTCATCCTTCCTACAAAAAACAATGGGAAGTAGTATAAGCTCAAAAACTTACAACTATTTCTCACAAAATCTACTTCTAAATTCTGTTAAGAACAAGTGTAAGAACAAAGTTTTACTACTTGTTCCAATAGAATTTCTACTTTAACTAAATTAATCTTCAATACTTGCAGCTCAAAGATTGCAAATCAGATTCGATTAAGCTCTCAAAGAAACACTTGTGGAACACCAACTCAAGAATGTAGCACAAAGACTCAAAACTTGAGCAATTTTCTTCTATTCTTTTCAATTCTTCAATTTACACAAAAAAGCTCAAAGACTTCTTTGCTGCAAATTTGGCAGATTTTTTGTTTGCTTTCTAAAAAACAAAGATTACAATAGACCCCTCAAATATTTATAGAAGAGGAGCCTTGCGAAAAATGTGGGAAGATTTTAACTAACTTGAGAGATTCTCTCAACCACCAAGACTAATTCAATAACTAACTATGACTTATTTCAACTACAGTCCTAACTGAACTCAAACTGTAGTTGCTTTACATGTAATTACAAAAGTGCAAGTAATGACTTATTTTGCAATTTACAAAAAAACTTTAACATGTAACATGTCAAAAGAAAAACTACAATTAAAAGATTACAAATTTGGAAAACATACAACTAAGTGTTAAAAAACACTTAAGTTGCAGTATGTGAAGACATGAATCTTTCGAACTTTTGGATGATCATTTGCAGCTCATCAGGATCCGGTTCATGAGTGTTCTTGACCACGATCATGGTTGCCACGACAACATTGCTGCAACGAAGGATTGTGACATTATTTCTCTTAAAAGAAGACTGAATTTTTCGCAAGCAACTTTGATAAGTCACTAAGGCTTGAATGGATGTTGCTGAAAATGGTTCGCTTTTCCACTCTTGACGGATTTTCAACTATAGATCAGAAAGAACCTTTTCTTCTAACAACAATTCTCCATCATGACCCATGATGGTGCAAGAAGCTTTCTGACAATGAGAGACCATATCTTGAAAAACTTCCATTCGCAACCTCATAGCATCATCAGTGTCTTCAATGAGTGACTTAAGAACAAGAACTTTGTTCTCCAAGAGCTCCTGATATTCCAAGTATACAACTCTTGAAAGAATTACCTAACGTTCTAGAATAATGCTTAACTTTTGCTGAGGAATTTTAAGCAAAATAGTCAAGCTGTCTTCTACCTTTTCCAAGTTCTGTTTGAAAGTATCGAAAACTTGGTTCAATTGTTCTTCAATGGTTTTCAACTTGGCCATCATTTGGAAAACCTCCTTCAAGACTTGTGCAGATAGATTATGAAACTGATCAACCCAAGATTCCAGTGCTTGTACCTTTTGAGTAGCTCTCTCAACTCCCTGGATTGATTCTCGTGCCTCAGAAGGACTTGTATAATTACTCACTTCACCAATTGATTTTGTGATTTTACGAACAACTGCAATAAGTTGTCGGTTGTCCTCTTCTAGCTTATCTTTCTTAGCTAGAAGTTCATCGTATCACTGCACTAGTGAAGCTACAAAATACTGGGCATCATGTTTAACCATTTCATGCATCTGCTTGCCCAATTCTACCCTTGTGACTTCGTAATCAGTAGCTGACATCTCTTCAAGTGGCTTATTTGCTAGAGGCTCAACAATTTCAGCCACTTTCATCTTGTTGCTATCAACAATTACTCTTGAGATAGTCTTGGCCTTTTTAGCAACTTTGGGTCTAGACTGTTTAAGTTGCTGATAATCAAAGGCATCATGTGAGATTTCTTGCTTTTTCCTCTTTGGAGTAAAAGAACCAAGCCATGGAGGTAAAGCCATCAACTCTCCTTCAGTAGTAGCGGAGAAGCAGTTTCTATTCGAACAACTGTGGTCATCCTGGGAGGAGTATCTGTTTGGATGGTGACTGTGGTTTGCTCAGTAACCAATGGGCATGAAGATTGCCTCATAAATTCTTCGAAACCAGAAGTGGAGGTATCAATCTCTGAGAGCTGGATACATGCAGGAGTATCTTCAGGAACTTCCAACACACTTTCTTGTTGATGATCAGGAGGCGGCTCATATGCTGAAATATGAACGACATTCTTAGGAGATTCTTCCACCATTATGTCAGGAGGAGAAAGGGGCGTCTCAATGGAAACCGAGGAAGGGATCTCATGAGGTGAGTCCGAAGCTGGAGACTTAAGAGCATCATCAGATTGTTGCCCTTCTTCTAGATTATCAAGATCGATCACCTGAACATGAAACCTTGACTTTTCCTTTCCACGAACTGTCGCCTCCTCAAGAGGAAACACTACTGCCCGACTAACTCGTAATTTGATCCTGGTGCCAGAAGATGATGCTCCTTTCTTATTGTCAACCTGAATCTTAGACTTACGTCCAAGGGGCCCCGTAGAATCATCTTCTTTTCCAACCTTGTTTTTGATGAGTCTAACACCATTACTTTTCAGCCAACCATTGGTGTTAGCCAAGATAGGCTGAAATCTCTCAAGAATGGATGTGCACTCCTTGTGCGACCATTGAATTAAAGGAAGTGGAGCTTCCTCAACCCTTCGTGAAATATATTCAAGATCAAGCACATGCCCATCATCAATCATCCCTTGTGGAATATCCACCAAGTTCAAATCAACAACTTGCTCAACAATAAGCCTGAAGTAATCCATCTTCAGAATTTCCACTTCTGTACAGAGATCTACTCAGATATCCTCAATACGATGCACGTGCATGAAGGACTTTTTTGATTTTTTTCCTTCATACCCCGGTAATCAAAATCAACTCCGGATTTAAAACTTTTGAGCTTAATTCCCTGCATCTCGATCTCCATAGCCTTGGCTTTAACGAATGTGACAAGAGAATACTGACCAATTTTTAATGTGTTTGTTGTAGAAGTCCCCATTCTGACCTTATGTCTGACAGACTGATGGGCATGCACAACCATGATCTGTCTTCCAAACTCCATAAGTATGATCTTATCAGTCGAGTATCTAGGGAGCATGTATGGCTGCCCACTATAGCATCCGACTCTCATATAGGTAAAGGTTGGGAATTGAAGAAACAAGCACCTATACTCATTCACTCTTTCCCATGCCCCATCTAACACCCCTCTGTTCTTTAGAGTTCTGTCAAACTGGCACATGAAGTAACCAAAGAATGCATCTTGAACTCTTCTGAAATGCAATCTACTGGGTCTCAAAGGCAGTTGATCATAGTATTCCCATACCGGTATAAGCGAGCGGTCACCCTTGGTAGAAAGACCAGGGAAATGTCTGAGTGACGCTGCCAAATACACTAAGTATGAATTCATATAGAAAGTCATGGTGGAAGGGACTGCTGCAAGTTGCTTGCATAAAACATCATTGACAATCTCTCCCCATGATATATGATGGGACTACCTTATGAACATGATGAACTGGTACATCTAGGGCTCAAAAACGTTAGAATGTTCAAGACCCATCATCCTGCTGAGGAGAGTTATGATGTCTCCAATCTCCCATTTGAAATCACAACGGTACAACTTAGCCCACCTTGAGAAGGCGGCTCGTGGCTCATGAATCCACCTGTTAATATGACGTTTGCAGTTCTTTTCCCTTTTTACATAGTACTCAGCTGCACTATATCTGGAGATTTCCATATAAATAGGTGCCGATGGTATTTTGAAGACTTTCTCAATTGTGTCTGCGTCAAGGCGGATTATTGCTTCATCATCATCATTTTTAATGGTTCTTGTCTCCTTGTCAAAGCGATGGGCGCAAGCGAGAATAAAGTCAAGTTCTAGGGCAGCCACTGGAAAAGAAGATGCGTGATGGATATGGCTGTCCAAAAGTCGCTGCATGTTGCTATCCCGCGGATCCTCCACCCTCTTGACAAATTTTGACATGTCCACATGCCCTATCTATGTATCTTTTATGCGATCCAAATGAGAGGAAACTTGAGAAAGTGAAACCTCATTTTGGTACTTATCATATTTATACTTCATCTTCTTTGGAATTGGAGATGACGACAAATCTGACATTGAAGGACAACCTGGTATACTACGATGAACACTTAAAAGTGTTAAAGCAACATCATAATCAACTGCAACTAACATTTTTCCTTCTTCAAATGGGAAGAACTCCAACCCTTGCACTTCATGTTTTTGTGAGAGGAAAATGGGAAATAAATGGGAAATGCTAGGAATCTTGACTTTGACCAATTTTGGATCTTGGGGAAAATTTTACAAGTATACAAGTTTGGGAAGAATGCACGTGCAATCGGATTTTTAAAACCCGAATGCAAGTATACTTGTAAAATGGAAAATGGAGAAATGGGTGAAAAATGAAAATTAGACTTTCAGGAAATGATGTGAACGGAAAGTACAGATATAGGCGATACGGATGGATAAAAATGGAAAGATTTTGGGGATGACATTTTCATGAAAATGGGAAGAAATTTGAACATGCAATCCGGTTCTAAAAACCCGATTTTGGAAGGATGGGTATTTTTCATCTTTGCAACTTGGAATTTCAACAAAAGATGGTTAAAAATTTTAACCGTAAGGGAAGAACAATGATTTTCATCCAACTTGTAATCGGGATTTAAAATCCCGAATACAAGTAAAGAGGGAAAATGGGGAAGAACAATGCAATTCAAAAATTGCTTTTCAAAGGGGAAAATTTCTCTTACAAAACTGATTTTTGGGGCAAGAACAACATATATACAAATCCACAACTAGAAAGGAAAATAAGAAAACAAGAAAACAAGAAAATAAAACAAGAAAATAAAAGAAATCATACCTTGCTTCAATCCGAAACGCCTCTTCAAAAAGATGAACAAACTTTGATTGAAGAAGACTACCCCTTAAGTAAGCAATAAACAAACTTAGAAACCCTTGCCACGTTTTTGAAAAACGTCTTCAACAACAAAACGTGGTGTAAGATGCAAATTTATTGGCACAAGAACCGGTCAAATCTTTCTCTAACCTCAACGCCTTGGTGAAAAAAGACAAAATGATTTAGGAGATGGAAGATTCGTGGAGTTTAGATTCACCAAAACATGGGTTTTGGCAAACACGTGTTTGCTGATTTAGATCCAAAAAACCAGCAATCATAAACCCCAAATGGCGTGAAATGTGTTTGCAAATGCATCAAAATAGGGAAGAATCCCAAATGCCTCTTCTTCCTAAAAAATCTCCACGAAATTTGCTTGAAATCTCCAACAATAACGTTTTTCTTGGTTGGTCGAGTTTTTTGGATGAAATAGCAAGTTCGAAATTGCATGTATTTGTGAAAATCGGGTTTCTTGGATGAAATAGCAAGTTTAAAATGTCACTTTTTCATCAACAAGGCAAAATCGGGTTTTGGAGAGAGATGTGTAAGTTATAAATTACTTGTAAAGGGAAAATAAAATCCCTACAACAAGTTTTAATAACTTGCACACATGTAATAGGGGTTGAAAATCCCTATTACAAGCAAAAGACATTAAAGTAGGGGTTTTAGAAAATAATTACAAGTGATCTTTAAATATGTAATTTAAAATTAACTTGTAACTTGTCCAAAAAATCTCTACAAAGACTAAAAAAGCCAAAATCATTAAGAGGGAAATAAAAGGTAAATTACAAGTTCTTTTTTCAATAATGTGCACTTGTATTTAGCCAAAAATTTCCCTACAAAGACCAAAACAAAGGAAATCATTAAAACTTGCAATTCAAGGAAAATTTCCCACCTGCAGTCAGGAAGAAAAAAACCCGAAATTGAAGGAAAGACATAGAAAACGAACCCAGAATGCGATGAAATTCGAAACGTGGTTCGAGGATGGACTGAGGATTAAGCCAGTCCAAGGATTAGGCAAAATTTTGCCTTGAGAAGCGTGCCATAGAGTAAAATTTTTATTTTTGACAAAAAATTCATGTAATGGTCCTTCATTTTTGAAAACAAAAATGAGGACAACAACTGGCTCTGACTGGGGAATTATTTCATTTATCCTTCAAGATTGTGAAAGAATAGAAACCAGATCTCTAAGTGCCTTCCTCTTATCCATTGGGCCACATAGTCAATCAACACAAAAACAAACAAACAAAAGACAAAAATCAAACAAGAAAAAGACATTATTTACAAGAAGTTACCTCGAACCTTCATTCAAAGTAATGCTTCAAATGTTGGCCATTATAGGGTAGCACAAATGGTGTACCATCATGATAAGCCAAGATAAAACTATCTTCTCCAGCAATACGATGAACAATGAAGGGTCCTCGCCAAAGAAAATCAAATTTTCCATGTAAAGATTTTGGTTCCCTTCGTTTATCCCAAAGCAACACACGATCACCAATTTGGAATCCTCTTTGCTTTGCTTTTTTGTCAAAAAGGACTTTGACTTGTTGTTGATGCTAAGCAATCTGGTCCACCACTTGTGTTCTTTGCTCTTCCAGCTGAGAAAGATACACGATCCTCTTGTCTAAAGCATTCTCAAAAGTTTGATCTTCAATTGCTTTAGCCAACTTAAGAGTAGGAAGTTCCAAAGTGATGGGTATTTCTGCATTGATCCCATAAAGAAGCTGAAATGGTGACATACCAATAGCCCTTTTGGGTGTAATTTTGTCCGCCCATTAAGCATCAAAAAGAGCCTTATGCCAAGATTTTTGATTTTCTTCCACAAGCTTGCGAATAATGGTAATCAAATTTTTGTTACTTGATTCCGCCTGACCATTACCTTGGGGGTAATGATAAGATGAATGAGTTAACAAAATACTATATTCAAAGCAAAATTGTGAAATTTCAGAGGAAGAAAATGTGGTTGCATTATCAGTCACGATCTTGAATGGAACACCAAATCTGGAAATAATATTCTCCTTGAGGAATCTGCACACTATCTTAGAAGTAGCGTTCTTTACTAGTATTGCTTCCACCCACTTGGTGAAATAATCCGTAGCAGTAAGAACATAAGAATGACATGCACTTGAAGAAGGATTGATCACACCAATGAAATCAATGCCCCATTGTCGGATAGGTTCTTCAACAATCATCGGTTTCAATGGTAATGCTGCAAGTTTTTGTTTGCCGACAAACTGCTGACAATGTATACATTTACGCACCCATCTAAAAGCATCTTGAAAGAGTGTAGGCCAATAATACTTAGCTCTCAAAATTTTATGAGCAGTCACTGGTGCAGAAAAATGATCACCACAAGCCTTGTCATGGAAAAATTTCAGCAATTTGGTTTGTTGTGCTTTGTCAACACAACGAAGGAAAGTACCATCAATTGCTCTTTTGTACAAACCAGTATCCCATGATACAAAGTTCGTAGCTTTCATCTTGATACTCCTCTTTTCCTTGAATGATAAATGTTGTGGACATTCACCATAAGTCAAGAAAAATGCTATATTAGAGTAGCATTCATCAGTAGTACTGACAAACAACACCTTGGGAAGATATTCAGAATCATCCAATTTTTGCTCCTCTGGAATCCCTTCTGCCATGAGTTGACAAAGTCCTCTTCCTCGAACAAGCTTTGTAGGCCTAATCTCCAAATCATACTCTTGGATTTTAGCAATCCAATTCCCTCTTTTTGTGCCAAATTCTTGTTGTGTCAAGATAGACTTGACTGATATATCAGGAACTAACACAACGGTATGAGAATTCAGGATGCAAAAATGGAAATTCTTGACTACTTTAACAACCTCATAGGCATTCTTCTCAATAGAGGAATACTTAAAGACAACTAATGAAAGCAATAGGAGATTCAATCTCTTCTGAATTCTTTTGCATCAAAATAGCCAACATAGTGAAAAAGATGATTCTCACGGTCTTTAGAAAAAATAGTAAGATCATCAAGATACACTACAATATATCTTCCCACAGTACCACGAAAGGCCAACTCCATACCTCATTGGAAAGTAGCTCTTGCATTGATCAACCCAAAAGGCATTCTGCGGTAGGCAAAAGTACCCCATGGAGTAGTAAATGCAATCTTATGCTGATCAGATTCACTAACCTCAATCTGATTGTATCCCAAAAATCCATTTAACATAGATAGCATTTCAGAACATGTCACTGTTTGTAAAACTTGATCCATGATTGGCAATGGATAATTATCCTTGAGTGACAATTGATTACGATTTCTGAAATCAACACAAATACGTATTTCTCCATTCTTTTTATGCACCGACACTATATTTGCCAACCATGTTGAATGATGGATGGGAAAAATAATCCAAGCATCAAGCATCTTTTGAATCTTATAAAGAATGGTACTTGAAATTTTTGGATTATACTGGCACTGCTTTTGTCTAAAGGGAACTGCTCCAAGCTTTAGGGGAATATCATGCTGAACTTCCTTGGGTTGAAAGGATTTAACTTAATATTTAATGGTGCTTGAACCTTTTCCTTTGGTTGTTACTGTTGAGTGGTTGAGATTTGAATAATTAATGGCTCTGTCTACAAAGAAGCCTTGCAATTTTGTTCCAAATATGTTGTGCAAGTTATGGGGTCTAAAACTCCCTTGGATATTGTTCTCTTGATTTCAAATTTTGATAATGCTTGCAATTGGTTGAATAGTGTACTCATATAGGCGGTTCTATATGATAGATTTTGTCTAAAGTCATGCTAAGAAGTCGGGTGAATGATGTTTGGGTCCTACATGGTGTTAAATTATATGCAAATCAGAATTTAATAATTTTTTTTTATTCCTCTTCTGCTTCACGGAAGCTATAGATGCCATCCTTCAACATAGCCCTTGCAATGTCCATGGCTCACTTTTATTTTCTCCCCTAGATTGGAAATTTTGTTGCATTTGATCACACGATCCTTAACCATATTGCCTCCTCTCTAGAGGGGGTGGTTTGTGTTGAAATGGATAAGTTCTATTTAGCTCGACTATAATTTAGAGTTTGCATGCAAACACAACTCTTTCAAGATCTTAATGATCCTTTTGATATACATATTGGTGATATGGGCAATGTGCAATATGTTTGGTATATTAACCTTCCCAACACTTTATTTTTTATGTGTCAATCCTAAGAACATCAAATTAGAGGTTGTCCCTCTAGTTACCCATAAACAAAAACCAACCTCCAAATATGATTGAAATGCCTTAAGCTAACAATGAGGACATTTGGGCTAATGTTGGCAACCTAAAAGGTGGTTGCAATGGGTCTAACAAATGCTCTCAATCAAATAATGCAGGAAATAAAGATGGCGTGCCTTCCAAAGTCTTATCTCTTGGGGCCCATCGTCAGCTTAATGCTGATGACAAAGCCAAATAAGTGGCGGTGGCTCAACCATAGCTTGTCTATTCTTTTGGTGAACATTTAGAGGAGGTTAGTAAGGCCCATTGTTTTGGAAATCCTCTTGTAAGTGTTTCATCTAGTGCAAACTTGGTGGTTCAAACCTCTCCTCAATAAGGGAGTAACATGTGCTCTCAAAACCCTCCTCAATTGGCAGAAGAAAGGGAACTTGTTCATGAAAAATGACATGCATTTTGGAGATCAGTCCTAGAACCAAAGTCGAATTTTGCAAAATTAATTTAATCTTTACAAGGGTCGGATTTCGAGCTAACATCCCTAGACCCTCATTTTTATGAATTGCATTTCATGGAATGTTATGGTTTTGGTGGATCCACAGTGCAAACACATTGTGTCAAATTTTTGATAGATTTTCTTCTCTACACATTTTTTTGTCTTTAGAAGATCAAGGTAATGGGGTTTCTACTCCCAATCATGTGGCGTGTATATGGCCAAGGAGTGTTTGTTTCAATAGTAATCATGAGTAACAATGGGGAGGCATGTTAGCATTAATGGATGTCAAGTCACACTCACTATGCTATGCATGGGTGCAACTCATTCAAGAGGACTTTGGGGGGTCTTTTTAAGATTGACAACAAAGTCTTTGACATTGCTAATATTTATGCATTGAATGATATGAGAGAAATCACTCTTCTTTAGTGCTGGATTGCAGATGAACTCCTAAGGCCCAATTGGTCTTCAGTGGTGACTTAATGTAGTGGAGGTGGCTATTTTGACAAGTGTCACCTAATGATGAGATTAACAATTAGAGAAAGGGAGACATGCTTACTACATGTACAATAAATTGAGCCTCTATGATACCAATCTTGGCCACCAAAGTGCATCTTCTTTTTGGTCGACTTAGTCCAACTTGCATAGTGGTCTAGAAAGAGTCACAAATCAACTTGATTGTGTTGACGTGTCAACACAATTGTATTTTCCTTTATTAGCTATTATTTTCTCTTAGTTGAATCCTTACCATAATGAGTGTTTCCCAACCACTCTATTCTATTTCCTACAGGTGGGGTCTTCCCAAACCCTAAACATTTTTTTGGAACATGTTGCTTCGTCACAAGCCCATGTCTCACATTTGACGTGTTTGGAATCTCGTGCTACATCCAAAAGGTGATATAGGTTGGATTGCTTTGTGCACTATGCCTATCTTACATTACCTATTTCTTTGAGAAATTGTGGACAAAAGGTAGAAAATATTTACCACAAGTCATATGTAGCTATATCTTTAGAGCTGAATTAGTTGTGTTCAATTGAAGTAATTCTTTTTTACAAGGCCTTATAGATCTAGGTGGCTAAGTTGTGCCGCTAGGTGTAGGTGATCATTGCCTCAACTTTCGAGGGGTCTAAAATTAAAGCTAGACTTCACTAGTAGAAGGTTGGCAATAGAACATCCAAGGATTGTTTTTAGGTCTTGCAAGTGCAAAATTTTGCTCAAAAAATCAAAACCATTAAGGACGTAGATAGGAAAATTTATGTACTTCCAAAGGTTTTAAATGCCTTTGTTCAACATTATAAAAATGTCAATACAGCTCAAAATCCCTCACTAATGATGAGGTGTTGAAACATTGTTTATATGTGGTCCCTTATCATCTTTCCACCATTGAATTAGTGGTCTAAGGAAAACTCCTTTCTTAGGAGGACCTCCTTTTGGTAGTTCATGGATAAGGCTCTTGAGTGTGACAATCTCTCTTGTGAATTGTACAAAATTCTTTGGCAAGATGTTGGCCTTGACTCACATTTATTTTGAAGCATTTCATTCTAGCTCATTAAGTTCTATCATCAACAAAGGCAATGTTAAATTGATACCTAAAGATGGGGATTTTGAATTTATTTACAATTGGAGGCTCATCCCATTATTGAAAGTCTCCTATGAGCTCATTGGCAAGGTTCCTATGCTCCATAGAAGGCATCTCCTCTTGGTATCCCAACAAGAGAAAATTGGTTCGATATAGAGTAGATATTAGAGACATTATGTTTCCACGACCCATTAGGAATGAATTAGAATACTTCTAGCTTGAAACAATAAATTGTATCACACTCCATTATCTTGATCCTTCTTTCTCATCAAGGTGTTGGATCCATTGAATCTAGGGAATCAAGTAGAATGCTAAACTCTCAAGGCAATAAAACACATAAAATAAGAATGCCAAGATGAAGTGTGATGATAATACTACAAGAGGGGATTAAGTAATGGCGAGAGAAGTCTAGGCCAAGGACAAGGATTCTTGATATGGAGCCAAGGAGAAGGGTGATAGGAGAAGCATATGAGGGGTTCATTTCTTTTCTCACCTAGGGAGTATCACACAAAGGCATCTCAATTCCAAGCAAATTTATTATAATTGAGGGCCAAGGTGGCTAATGCATGCAATAAAAACATGCAAAGATGCAAGAGCACGCTGCACATAGAAGGAAATGATTAAGGCCAAGGATGGGGTATAGAGGAGAAAGATGGTATTGATAAGAATTAAGATCTATAGGTAGCTAATCATTAAACATTAAAGCTTTAACATTGCATAAATAAATAACTAAATCATAAATTGCAAAATACATAGAGATCAACATATTACACCTAAATGAATTGTTCAACGACTTTCCTGCTCTCCCACTCTGATGGCCAACGACTCTCCTGCCCAAAATAATTTGAACACCACTACTTTGTCTGCAACTCCCCCTGGTGCCTTGGCCTTCGCGTTGGTTGGTTCAGCCCCCCCTCCCTGCACGAGTGCTGCTGATTCTATTAGTGCCACCGTTTCTGTTGGGTTTGGGTTGGGTGCCTCCCCTGTCGATGCCCTTCCTTCAGGCATTGGTGTTGGATATTTTATGCCCGGTGTTGCTACTTGTTCGAGGGACACTCACGCTGGTGTTGTCTCCGCTGTTGCTGTTGGTGACCTAGCTGTGGGTGCTAAGCCAATACCTTCCTCCTTTGTTGGTAAGCATAGCTTTGCTCGTGTGGCCAGATCTACTACTCACTCCCCTAAGGGGGTTTGTCCTCTTCCTTGTGCCAAGTCCTCCCCTGTGGTGGTCTATGGACAAGATGTTGTTGACAACATTGGTCTATACCAACGTTGTGCACTGGTGTGCAGATTTGCTGGATTGTGGCCTTTGCTCCTGAACCTCCATTGTTGGGTGAGTGACACATGGAAGCCTTTGGTTGCTCATAGCATTAAGCTTTTCCCTTGTGCTAAAGGATTTTTCATTGCTTCCTGTGCCTCTTCTTCTGATCGTGACTTGGTTTTGGGCAAGTTGTGGGTTGGGGGAGATCATTCTCTCTTTGTTAAAACTTGGACTACTTCTTTTAACCCTCTTATTGAACCTCTTAATCTACGTTCGATTTGGGTTCGCCTCCCTAATCTTCCCCTTCGTTTCTAGGAGCATTCTTGCTATGAGGCCATTGGTAACTCTATTGGTCGTTTCTTAAAGGTTGATGATGCCATGTCCTCCATGGGTCATTCTACCTTTGCCTGTATCTTAATCGACATTGACATCTCTTCGCCTCTCCCTAGGGATGTAGTTCTTATGGTTGGGGATAGGCCTTGGACTCAATCGTTGGACTATGAGGGCCTCCCCTTTCACTATCAAAAATGTTTCTCTACAAGACATTTAGCTTCAAATTGCTCTCTTTTGCATCACAAAGGTGTTGCTTCATGGTGGAAGGATGCTACAACTGATCACTTGACAATCAATGCTTCTGATCTTGATTCGGTTAACTCCTCTCAAGAGGATGACGCCTCTACTTGTAATGAGGTGGTGCTCCTTAATGCTGTTGATGTTGCTCTCAACCCTCTTGCTGCTATTGTTGTGGCCTCCTCTGTTCTTGAGGATCCAACTCCTGTTGCTCCTGTTATATAGTCCAGATCTTAAATTGTTGTTTCCGCTCCTAATGTTGTTCTATTGTAGCTGCAACAAGTTGTTGTCTATGGTAGAATCCCTGTGGGGGCCTCCCCACTTGATTCTTCTTTTGATGTCTGCCTAGACTATGGTTTTTTCTAGGCAAAAGGGGAAATCCTTCCCCTTCTCCCAAATCCCTCCTTGCCAAGGCTCAGGTGTCTCTCCCCTTGAGATGGATTTGGGCTATTGCTAGTTTGACAATTTTTTTCTTTTTTTACTCGTCTGACCTTGGTTTTTCGGGGCTTTCTCCCTTGTTTTGGTGTATCTCTTACTTCTTGTGGGATATTGTATTATGGGTAAACACCCTTTTTTCTTGCACCTTTCTTAATAAAAAACATGTTACACCTAAATTGAATGGGGAAAACCTTAAGGTCAAAACCCTCACAAAAGTATTACTCTTTTGCTTGAGAAAATTTCACAATTTCACTTTTTCTTCTTCCAATGACTTAATACCTCTTATACCAAATTCTTTCACACACATATCTAATAATATATGCAAATCATTCATTTCATTTGCAACATACTCTCTCCTATTTAAGGTAAATTTTAGAATAGGATGGTTCATATATTTCTCAACTTTTCAGATAGGGGTTGGTGACTTTTCATGAAATAATTATTTAAGATAATTAAAATTAGTTAATATATTAATTAACACTTATAAACCAACATTTCATAAAACACTAAACTTAATACGACCAATGTCATATTTTATGTTATGAGGCTAAACCTTATAATAATAAAGCTTTATTGATGTTATTAGGATGATTTATAATTAAGTGCAATCTCCTAATAAAAATTATGCTCCAACACTCCCCCTTAATGTTTATACGAGGTTATATTCTCTCAATTTCTTTATAAGACATTTGTTTTAGTGATAATACTTCTTTCACAAGCATGCCATAAGGATTTAAATTTATGCCAAGATGAAGATCATGTATTCTAGATTGCATGGTAACTAGTTTAGATCCTATTTTCCTCAAAATGCTTAAAAAGGTCTTATAAAGTTTTTTGTTGGAGTCCTTTTAAAGAACCTCCTTAAAACAACCCTACAAGTTCTTGTTACATATATACAATGCCTTTATAAATGAAAGAAGGAATCTTGAGGAGGATATATGTAATGCATGTATGTGTTACATACAATGCTTGTAAGGTTTACATGTGCCTTTAGGTCTTATCTAGTGCCCATGTGGTCTTACATATACTTTTAGGTCTTTATAGTTTGTAGGTCTTATAGGTGCCTTTGCCTATAGGTCTAATACTTATATATAAAGTTACCCACTGTGAGGTTTCTCTCCTCTCAACAACAACTCCTTGAGGTTGATCATTGTAGAATTTGGTACTGTATTAGGGCTTTGTAAACATATTTGCCACTTGATCATTTATTTGGCTGAAATTGAATGTAATTTCACCAATGGATTTTTTCTCAAATGAAGTATACAATGAATTCAATGTGCTTTGTTCTTTGGTGTTGAACAAGATTATTGGCAAGCGCAATACAATCATTGTCTATCACATGAAAAAGGGGTACTCTCACTGATACACATATGTGTTGGGATTAACATATACCAATTTTTGAGTCCTAGCATTAATTTATTGATTATTCAATGAATATTTACTTATCCTAATGTTGTTAATTTCCTAAGTTGTCATTCACTTTGTGGCTCCTATTGTTTAGGTGGCATTCTATATGATAGGTGATGAGATATGGCAAGATCTCCATATTTAAAAAAATCGGTGCTCACCCTTGGAGGTCATATTTTTTAGGAGGTTGAAGTCAAATGTTTCTATATAGGTGAGATAATTGATTTGAAAATCTTCTAAGTTGATCTGAGAGTCTTGATTGGTAGTTTCTATATCAAAATTGTAGAGGATTTAACAAACTCCGGACTTATCTATTTTAGGTGCCAAAGATATGGATGGGATAATTTTTCTCAGAGTTGAACACTAAGAGATGAAATTTTATTGGATTAGCAAGTTGAGCTTTGAGATAATGGATGTTGAGCTTTTGCAATCTTTTGCTTTGTAGAAGGTTGAGGGTGCTTTTTTGGGTGCCTATCTTGTTCATCTTTATATACTTGTTGTATTATTCCATTATGTATGACAAGTTATGAGCTACCATTATGTTGTTGAAACTATTCTAAGTTCTTGTTGTAGTGTGAAGAATCCTAAAAAGAATAAGCTATGATATTGTATTGTGATTTCTTCATAACTGTATAATACAATTGAGCTAGGTGTTTGGACTGTGGTTTTTTTCTTGAAAGGGTTTTCCCATGTAAATCAATTTTGTATATGCATATTTTTGATCTTTTTTAATTGATCAAGGGTTTGAAGAATTTTTTGCAGCCCTCTCCTCTGTTAGGTTGGCATAGGGAGTTATTTCCGCTTAACCAACTTCTTTTCACTTGGTCATAGAGCCTAACTAGCTTTGTTTCCTTTTGTGGGTTGAAGGGTTCTTTGAGCTAATCTAAGTTTCATTGAGAGTTTTAGAGGAAGAATATGTAATGTTATTGCCGGCAACAAATAGCAAGTTCATTTGAAAGAATTGAAATGAAAAAGTTTAATGGCAACAATTGTAAGTTGTGGAAACTCAAGATGAAGGATATGATCGTGGATAGAGATCTATGAGTTGTAATATCCAAAACAAAACTAGCAAGTATGACCTAAGAAAGTTGAAATTTAATGGATACAAAATCCAAGGGTATGATTATTACTCTATTTGGATGATTCAATACTTTTGAATGTCCATGAAAAGAAGATTGCAAAGGATCATTAGAAAAGCTTAGAGACGTTTATCAGAAAAATATTTGGTAAACAAGTTAATCCTGAGAAATAAACTTTATGCTTTGAAGATGGAAGATGAAGGATCTATTGCAAATCAAATGAATGCGTTTAATGTGCTTGTTGCACAACTAGGGTTGGTTGGTGATAAAATTGAAGATGAGGATCATTGCATGCTTCTTTATGTTCTTTGCCCGACTTGTGGGATCACTTGGTGATGGCTATTGGAACTACTACTACTAAGTTCGATATTAATGAGGTAGTTGGATCAATTTTCTCTAAAGTGATGTGAAGAAAACCTTTTGAGATGACCAAGAAATTGTTGGCAATATTACAAGGATATTGAGAAGGTTGTTGATGATTATGGACATAACTGATTAAAGATGTTTTACTATCTTGATATTATTATTTTGTCATTGATGTCAAGGAATTGATTTTCTAATTCAATATGATGTTGCCATATCTTAAGAAATATGATATGAAGATTATAAAGAAGTTGGTAAAGACACATGAAAGAATATGATGAATAAGGGGATAAGTTATTCAATGGGCAACTCTACTGAGTCAGACAATGATGAGATCTTGATGTTTTAGATTGTTTTAACATCATACATATGTTGTAAAATGTAAAGGTTAATACTATACTGTGTTATCAAGCAAAGAACCTAGTCGGTAAACCCTAAGGAACCTAGTCGGTAAACCCTAAGGTTATCGCAGTCGGTTAATGAAGACAAAATGTCTACCGAGTGAAGTTTAGTATTCATCGAGTTGTAACCGAGCTATAACAGAATGCATTAAATGTTTACATGTGATATTTAATGAAAGATGCTGATGACCTAGAGCAGATCAATGATTGGCAAGCCGTAAAAGAAGTTTGTTAAACGAATCTAAGGCAATGCAAAGTCGGCAAGAAGATCTACAGCTCAGATTGAACCGCATTACCCTAACACAAGTTTCAAGGTGATTATGCAAGTTCCAAGGTGGGGTAAAACATTTTTAGATTGAAAGATACAATGAACCTGGACAAAGATTGAAGATCTGATGGCTATGATTGATCATGGGAAATGTGATCAAGGAGATTAAGCGGTTAGAAGATTGTTTATAAATAAGGAACTGTTGATGAACAATGTATGCAGGCAAGTGTATGCACAGGGGTGCTACATAGTGATTACCGAGCACAGAAGCTTGAAGACCTGTTAGAATAATAGAGTATTGATGCCCAACAGATAGACAAGATTAGTTCTGTGTCTAGATTGTATTGAACAAATAGGAATCTGATTTAGCATTTCAGATGTGAAGTTGCAGATAGATTGTATTATTGTTATTTTGTGAAAGTGACAGGAAATCTCTTAACCGAGTGGACTTAACAGTCTTATATGTAAATCCTCTAACAAGGTGACATTCTGATTGAGTGTTTGAAATCCTTTGACAAGGTCACTTCTAACAAAGTGAAGATCCTAACAGATCTGAGGGAAATCCCTTAACCGGGTCACATCTAGCAATGTGTTTGTAATCTTTAACAGGATTTGCTTTTAACCGAGCATACTCTAGAAGAGTATATTTCTTAGTGGGTCCGAAATCCCACAGTGGTTTTTCCCTATTTGGGTTTCCACGTTAAATCTGGTGTTATGAGGTTTATATTGTTCATATGCTTTTGAGTTTGCATGTTTGACAGTTTTTGATTATATGACCGATATATGTTACCGAGGTTGAATCTGATGTTTTTATGGATGATTAAGTTTGTATGATTCACCCCCCCCTCTCATCTTGTTGGCTATTGGATCTGTACTTATATTAAGTATCAGAACTATCAGAAACCCCTTGCCATACACAATAGATCTAAAGAAAAGGGCAAGAAAAAAGACAATAAAGAAAAAACCAAGTCTTTGAAGAGTTCTAGATCTCTTGGTAATTCAAAGGTAGAATGTTGGAATTGCGACAAAACTAGTCACATCTACAAAGAGTGCAAGGAGATGAAAAAGAAAGGTAAAAGAATTTATTTGATTTAGACTCTAAAAAATCCTCTCACTATGATGTAGATGCTTTTGTTGTATCCTTGACAACACATGCATCAAAAGATGTGTGGTTGATAGACACACGTGCTTCTTTCCACATGACCTCTCACAAAGGTTGGTTCTCAAAATATGAAGAATATGATGGTGAGAAGGTGTATTTGTGTGATGTTCTCATCTGAATATTGTTTGCCATAGAAGAGTCAAGATCAAATTCCCTGATGGTAGTGTGAAGGGGATTGATGGTGTAATGCATATCCTAGGTTTGACATGGAACCTATTTTTAGTGAGTAAATTGAATGATTTGGTTGTGCATGTTACTTTTTTTGAATGACGGATGTAATATGATTAGGGGATTTATGGTGTTGGCTAAGGGTGTTTAGATCAAAACCTTGTACAATTTGGATACATGCACAATTCAATGCGATAGTTCTTCTAATAACCCAAAAAAGAAATCTTTGGATTCTTCATCCTTATCGCTAGATTGAGTAGAGAAGAATTCTGTAGTGACTACATCTGATTGTCATTCTTTTTGGGTACCTAAGGGTGATCATTCCTTGGAGATGAATCTTTTTATAGAGAAAACAATGTTATGGCACCAATGAATTGGTCACACTGTTCAGAAGGGTCTTAGAGCCCTAAAAAATAAGAGCTTTGTTGAAGGCTTTGATGATTGTAATCTTGAGTTCAATTTTTTTGAACATTGTGTATATGAAAAAAACACCATGTTTCTTTTTCATTGTTGGATTATTTTTATGTAGATGCATTTGGTCTTGCGAGTGTTCCTTCGTTGTATAAATCCGTGTACTTGATCTCATTCATATATGATTACAGTGGGACATCAATGCATTTTCTCAAAAGTAAAGTTGAAGTCTTTAGTTATTTTAAGTAGTTTTACACACTTATTGAAAATTGGACTAGTAAATAGATTATGTGTTTGAGTACTGACAATGGTGGTAAGTTTTGTTAAGTAGAAATTGCCAGGTTCTATAAGGACCGTGGAATTATGCACCTCATAACAAAATGGAATGAAAAAGAGGATGAACATGACGTTGATGGAGAGGAGTACGAGCATATTGTGTAATTCCCCAAATTTTTATAAAGTGATTTAATTAAATTAATTGATTAAGTTGTCCCAAAAAAAATATTATTATAAAAGGGATGACTTTAATAGATTAATTAAGTATAAAATAAAGTCAAAATAATAAAATAAGCCACTTTATTAAATAAAGTTTTCTAGTTATGAAAAATATCAAAATTGGTCTAATATTCCAAGGTCTTTATAAGGAGTTTCTTGGGGCTATAGTAAGGCATGCTTATGCTTTTGATATGATTATGTCTAAGCCAATCTTTGAGGACAAAAATCTAATATAGATTAAAGAGGTTTTAATAGTTATCGCATTTCTGAATATTCTAATAATGATATATATTCATGGCGGACCTCATTTTGTTGGCAAGAAAGTTTAAAAAGATAGGTCATTTTTCACCAAGTTAGCGGTCATATAAATCAAAGGTTATTGACTGGCCGTTGAATGGAACGTTGGTTCGAATAATATTGGATGACAATTTATATTTTGTTGATGTTTTATTTTAATTAAGGGTTTTCTCCTTACTTCCGCAATGCATAATATTTAATATGTATGCTCTCCTTTGTTGGGAATAGTAAAGTTTTTAAATCTATCTTATGTTTGCAATTTAATTTGCAAATGCTTAAATAAAACCATACAAATAAATCATTCAAGATTCAACATGGGAGGTATTTCTATTTGTTGGGAATAGTAAAGTTTTTAAATCTATCTTATGTTTGCAATTTAATTTGCAAATGCTTAAATAAAACCATACAAATAAATCATTCAAGATTCAACATGGGAGGTATTTCTATTTGGCTTGAGTACGAGATTAGACCTGGACAAGTTACATAATTGTAAGAAGTTTTCTAAGTCATATTGTTGTGAATGAATAAAGGTGCAATCTGTTTTCAATTTGCTTATGGAATCAATGAGAACATTGTCTCTTCAATAGTATACATTACCAAATAAACTATTTTAATTTTTGGACGTCTGTTGTCACTCATTTCTGATTTTTGTTGTGGAAGAAAACAAAGAGGCAAATTTAGATTGTTCTTCAAATATTTAATTTCTAGTATATGTTTATTCTTTTATATTGAATGCTTTTGTGTTTGAATACCATGTTGTACAATCTGAAATATGCATGATAGTATTTTAAATTGGGAAGAGAATTAAATGAGACAAATTAGAAGAAGACATCACATGTTGAGTTGTGTTGGCCTTGAACAAAAGTTATGGATTGAAGTTGTAGTCTTTACATGTTATTTTATCAATAGATCTCTTACATTAGTGCTTGTTGGAAAGGCACCCATGGAAGTGTGGTTTGGTAAAAGCTCTCTAATGAGAAATCTTAGAGTATCTGGTTGTGAAGCTTACACATGTTTTGATTGAGAAGAGAACTAAGTTGGGAAAACCAGATAGTGAAGTGTATCTTTATTGGCTATGGTGTTGATGTTAAGAGGTACAAGATTAAGGACCCAGTGGCCTAGAAGGTTCTCTACAACAAAAGTGTAATTTTTCAAGAGATGAATCCTTCCACAATTGAGCTACATCCAGAGAAATAGGAGAAACAAAATAAGAAGGTAGTTCAACTACCACCTACTTCATTGAAAAGTGAAGTACACACTCCTATTGGCCCTAATGATGAAGAGAGCTCTAGTAGCTCTAAGCATTCTAAAGAAGATGAAGAATCTTAACCTCAACAATTAAAGATGTCAACTCATGTTAGGTGACAACTGAAAAGGTTTGGTTATTCATTGTTGGATTCCAATTTTATTTTTGCTTTGATTGTTAATGTTGATGAGATTAGGACTATTAAAGAGGCTATGGGTATGAGTGATACACTTTTCAAGATGAAAGCCATGGATGAAGAGATGGTTGCATTGAATAAGAATGACACTTAGGATCTAGTGCCCTTTCCCAAAGGATGAAAATTTATTGGCAGTAAATGGGCGTTTAAGAGAAAATATGGTCCAGATGACAATGTTGAGAAGCATGAGGCATGGTTGGTCACGAAGGGTTATTTTTAGGTAGAGGGAATTGACTACTGTGATATTTTCTCTCTCGTTGTGAAGCTAAAATCTATTCGATTTTGGTTATCACTTGCAAGATTATATGATTTAGAAGCGGAATAGGTGGATGTGAAGAAAACATTCCTTCGTAGTAATTTGGAGGAAGATATTTATATGTTAAGAGTCCAAAGTATTTTATTGAAAAAGGTAAAGAAAATCCGGTTTGCAAGCTAAATAAGTCTTTACATGGTTAAGTATGATATATATAGTGAAATGGAGGAAAATGAGATCCCTAGGCCAATCAGTGCAACCTAGTGTAGCATCATAAATTGCAACCCTATACAATTTACACCACTTTTTGTGCCACTACCTTAGTATGACCCGTTTTAGCGTCTCATCCTAGGATATGTGCACACCATCTCCAGTTTGTTCACCTAGTTTTGGGTGGACAATCCCGCCTAGGGCCCCATTGTTCTAGGATAGTGATGCCTAGAACACCCTTGTCCTCCCAAAATAGGCTCAAATTTGAATAGTTCAGTGCACGTTTCCCACTCATTGGTTTTAGATCATGATGTCTCAATTTGACTATTGGAGGTTGACCTAATCGGACAAATACCTTGAGAACCCTATATGAGAGAATTCCTCTAATCCATTTTGACATCCACCTACATCCACAATTCATAAGTCATCAAGAATCCATCATCAAGCGTTCATTGAGCATCAAGGCGACATTTCACCTCACCATATTCTTTAAGAATTCTTCAAGATCTACACACCATGGAGCATCATATTACTTCAATCATCATGTAATCATGTGTGTGTTTGATTAGGCCATTCATGTATTGTCTTGTCATGTTATGTTATTGCAACAACACTTATGATCACATTTAAAGAGAATTGCATCGTCAACCTACAATCATCTACAATAGATATAAGGTATAACATTTAGCATTTACTTTAGTATTTCAATTCATTTCAAGGGTTAATTCCAAACTTAGAATTTGACGTAGGGAAACCCCTATTCCCAACATCTTTCTTCTCTTATTGTGTGTAGGTGATAGGTTCAAGAGCTATAAATCTAGAATCAGGCAAAATAGTCAAAGACAATTAGATCCATCTTTTTGTCAACACAAAAAGAGAAGGACAAATTTGCCCACACTACTGTGTCTGACATTTTCCCGTGAAATTTATAGGGTAGATTCAAAGCAGTATTTTAGTTCCAAATCAATAAAATTTGTTTGCATCCAACATTCGAGGAGACAAATTCGCTTGAAGCTACTTTGTCTCAATTTTTCAGGACCAATTTGTAGTCATATTTTTTGATCATCTTCTCATTTCATCTTTCTTGTTACAACTTCATATTTGATCTATAAATATCTGTTTATGTTCATTTATGTAAATTTTCCATCTTTAGCCTTAGATATAGTATTCATTTTCTTATTTTTCAGTGTCCAATTCAATCCCACAAATGGAGCCACCTGAAGTCAATCAACGTTCATCCCCTTGGGAGTGAATCTATCGAATTTCATCCCTCTTTAAATGTGAGGACTGTGTGTAGCATCATAAATTGCATCCCTATGCAATTTCTTGCTCAACTAGGCCCTATTATGCCCTGTATGACCTCCCAACTCTGATCCCATTTATCACAACTTAATTTCATATGTCATTTCAGCTTTTCCTTCACATTTTAGATCTCAAGTCCCAATTTGAGTGCATATTGGAGGAGTGAGGTTCCCAAGACACCCCGCTCCTCAATGTTTGTCCCCAATTTTAAACCCCAACACACTTGGCTAGGTTGAGCAGGAAATCTTTTCTCGTATCAGTCTGCTCTAAGTTTTGCACCTCAAAATGCTTGAGAGAGGTATATAAGAAAGGTATCCTTAGGGTAAAAGAACAATGTTGTGTCACACTTTTATAAAGGAAGTGGCCAACAAAATTAAAACTGCTTAATTTCGATTGCATAAAAGTGGCATTTCTAAATTGAATTTCAAAATGATGTAAACTGATCAAATATAGAAATATTATTGAAATTTATGTTTGTTATTTTTAAAAAAAAATTTGACATTTATTTTATATATTCAAAGACATAATTTTTATTGTTGAAAAATGCTAAAAATTAGGGGTTCTAGTCGGCATCACTAAACAAAATTAAAACGAACTTATTTTTTTCTGATTTTAATTTTCCAAATAAAGGACATATATATGCAATGTTAAAAAAAATTAAATTTTGATGTATATTTTTCTCATAATAATATTTTAAAGTCCAACATAGCTGAATTTGGTAGTTTTCATTAGGCGTCACCTTTTGTCTAATAAATTTATGATTATCAACAAAACAATTTGACCGAACTACCCCCAGTTAGCCCCAAGTGCGACACAACTTCATACTTTTGCCCCTCCCTCATTTTGGTAAGAGAAAAAATAGATGACGAACATAGGAGGAAAGATATAGGTGATTCAAGGCATTCAGGCATTCAAGACCTTTCATCCCACCATATTCTTTATTGTGGCAACCTTCATTAACCTTCATGCATGCATGCCTTTTGTGATGTTCTTTTAGGTCTTTGCTGTGGAGTCATGCTATTGAATTAAAATTTGTGACCATCTTCAAAGAAGCATTTGCATCATCAAGGTACAAGACATTTCTATTCTCAAATCTAGCCTCTACTATATATTAGCACACTTTCCTTTCATGTTCAATTTAATTCAATTTCATAGTTGATTCTAAAATTTGGGTTTGACTTAGGCAAACCCCTTTATACCCAACATTTTCTCTCTTTTTTGTTGTGCAGGAACAAGTGGCACACCTACGGAAATAGGTACAGACTAATAAGACAAATATCTATAGTCTATAATTCATTGAAGTAGAAAGTGTAGGTAGCAAGGCACGTACAACACCCCAGTCCTAGGAGTAGGTCACCCAGGGCACCCCAGTCCCTACCTCAAATTTAGTTTGTGATTTGGTTTTGGTCTTCTTTGTTGCATTTTCTTTTGGAATTGGGTTCTTAGCCTATTATATCCTTCCACACACATAAAGGTCATTTTCTTACCTTACCTTACATTCTTCTTCCTTATTTGTATAGTCATTTTAAAGTACCTCCAACGAGGGACCATTGAATCCACTTTGTGCATAAGAACATCTTGGGCCAAGTGGATCATTCTCCCTCTCAATATAATCAAAGCAAAAATAAGCCAAGTTTCGTAGTTTGCTAGTGAACCCTATTTCCCACCACATTACAGTGTAAAATAGATTTATTCCTTTTTTATATAGCTAAGCTAGTGAATCCCTTTATCACCACCTCACATTTTGGTGATGTAATGACTTGAAAATTTTGACTATTTTTTTTAAATCACTTATTCTTAATTGTGTTTGATTCAATCACATACTCAGGCACATCTATTCAAACATGATAGACATCCATACAACTGGGATGGGCATCTAACCATATAGGTTAGGCATATGTCCATACAGGACAAGAGGTTTCATCTATCCAATTTCGGATAGGCATCTACCCAAACAGAGTAGGCATCTATTCATAAGAATAGGAAATTCTCTGGCCAGAGACTTAGACTCATCGGGACCGTCTGGGTCCTGAGTCACTCTCTAAAGACTACACTCCCCTACTAGGAATGCACTGAGGTCGCCGTCTTTAGGAGTATATGAAAACAATTATATAAACAAGCTTGTGTTCCGCCTTAGAATTCGGCCAAAAGCCTCGGGAAGTCAAGCGAATCCATAAGGGATGTCTTCTGAGCATGCATTGAATTAATCTTATTCTTTCACTTAGCATTATCTATACCCTTTGATTGAAGGACTAAGGAGCTTCGAAAAACCAAACATACACCCTTAACCAAATCCTAATCCCCATCCTCGATTGCCCGAGTACAAGGGACAACTTTGTCCCTAGACTGCCCACATACCCATTTCGGCATGGGATCAAGGCATAAAGTATCTAGTTTTGGTTTCTAACTATGGTTTAATGTAAACTATTTGGTGGGTACGCAACCCTTTCTAGGGTCAATGTACCAGATAGCTTCTCTGCGGTTGCTACCCATGATGGTAGCTCTATAGAAAAAAGGCTCAAGGTGGACTTTTGCTTGTGGCCAAAAACAACTAAGTCCTATTCCCTATTAAATACGTCACCCTTAATCCGTTTTCATCCACTAAATTGTTGGAAGCAATGAACATTGAGAGGGGGGGTTGAGTCAGTGTTCTGCAATTTTCAAACGTATTAAGCTGATTCTTAAACCACCAGATGCACAAGAATGAAAGTGAAATGCAAAAACATAAAGCTTAATCAACCACAAAACCATAACATCAATATTTTTCCGTGGAAACCCAGAAAGGGAAAAACCATGATGGGATTTAAACCCACAATATTATTTTACTATGGCCAGGATTATGATAATATTACGTAAGGAGAATGCACTTGCATTCAGGCACACTGCCTAGAGCTCACTGCTCAAATACAAAAAGGGCTACAGGCTCACTTCCTTACAAACAATTTCAATTGATTACAATAATGAATGAACTAAAGTATAGTATCTATTTATACCAAAAAGAAGTTCTGGTTAGGCTCAGATTGTCTTCTGCAATTGATCTGTCTTTCTGCTTTGTTTTCCTACACTGTCATACACCGGACCACCAAAACCTTCAATCACATTCACCAAACTTCTCACATTCGCTCTTACAAACTTCTTTTTCTCATCACATATATATCAAAATGTTCACCTATATAGATCTTATATATCCGCACCAACAAAAATATTTATCATTTACCACGTCGGCTTCCAAAAACTACATAACACACAACATGAAACGTGTAACCTTCAGGCGGCTCAATCTGTCCACAAATCTATATGCAGACCAAAACATAATGATAAAAAGCTTCATACAAGTCGACCCAATCACCTCGAACATGAAACCAAACACCAAAATCAACCCAACAATTACGCAACACACAATACACGAAAATAGCTCTGCTCTAACTGAATTACCGAATACCAAACTTTTAATCTTGCTCATGAATCAACACCAGATATCAGGATTACAAAATAATCTACTACGGACCTCGAATAATCTGACTTGATCACGACAACCAAAATTACCCAATTAAAATAGAGATATGCACACTGCACTCATACTCCACCGGTTACTGTGTTCCACCTTCCAAACTTATGCCTTATGAACAATATAACTTCCAGTAAACCAAATCTATGTACACCAGATGTAATTTTTGGACTAGGTTGCCATCAATGATAACTCCAATGCATTCCTAATGCACTAATCTTTACTGGAATAGTGTCTCTTGCCAACATAAATTTCATCAAGATAAAATAACTTTCCAAAATCATCACACACAACCAAACCCTAGTGAGGTTTTTCTAAGGTTTAACTAGGTAGATGTAAATTATTTTTTGTTTAAAATTTATCTTTTTAGATTATCGATCCAAGGGGAATTACCTGCCCCTTGGATTTTAACTTCCATATGACCCTTATTTCTCCCCGACGATTTAAAGGGACGATGCCACATACGTCATTGTTGTAGCTCTATTAGGCGTTAAGTACAATAGTTCAACACGATGACATTACCCATAAGCGTGACCCAAAGGCACCATAGATACCGAATACTACTAAGGTTTTTGGTTTCAATTCATCTTGTTTAGTTATCTATCTAAGAATTTAACTATGAATTCATGAAATCATAAATAATCATTACACTAAAACTGTTGGATATTAGAGTTGTTGGAATGTGTGGTTGTCATTGATGTCAACATATTCATGTGTTGCAGAGAATTGGTGTATTGCAGAGAGTTGGTTTCGGTGATCTGTTGCAGATGTACTAATGTGGTTTATTGGGTTTTGAGATGCTTATCTCTAGTTGAATCTGTTATAAGTGCGGTTGCCGTTGCACTAAAATATTGACCCGTTAATGCCCAATACAACCAATAGACTTATAGAATCCACAGGAGGCGGTTAAGCCATGTCACAAACCCGAGCGTTGCACTGCACAACACACAAAGACCAAGGGTGCACACCTTGCAACAATCCCCCCCCCCCCCAAGCGTAAGCGAGGGGTTTGAAACTATGACCAAAATCTGCTACCACTTGTTACAAGTGCGGTTGTCGTTGCACCAAAAGATCTACATGTTAATGCTTGATACAACCACTAGACTTATAGAATCCATAAGAGGCGGTTAAGCCATGTCACAAACTCGAGTGTTGTGCTACATAACACAAGGAGACTAAGGGAACACACCTTGCAACAAATTTAGTATGAGTTTCATGATGCTATGGGGTGATTTGATCGAGTTGTGTGATCTGGTGTACTGACTTTTTTTTAAGTATTCTGTGTTGCTAAGCTGTGGTATTTGATTCAAATTGCTTCGGAATGATAACATCTTGAGTTGCAGATTTTGGTGAGTGTTTGGGACATTCATGTGTGTCCTCTGATCAGATGGTTCATGATTTGGGACTTCACAAGCGTATCTTTTAGCTTGTCAGTTGATGTTCTTGAGATCCAGTGATGGTGTTAATGATGATTCTTATTATCCGAGTTGTTGTGGTGATTGCAGTGGAATTCACGTTGCTTGTTGATGTTCTCTGATCGTGTCCTATGCATTTTGGTGGTCCGCATTGATCGTGATGTGCATTAATGAAGATTTTATTGGTATGATTTTATTCTTTGTGTTATGTGACATATTTGGTGGTTTAGCGTGTTGCGGATGATCTTGGAAAATTATTAGGCGATGTCGCATGTTCGTGGATTTGATTTGGGTCCATGCTATGTCCTTGTCAATATTGTATTGGTTTGATTATGGATTTACATATCATGTGATGTAATTTTGTAATTAGGTCTTATGTGTTGAGTCGACCTTGAGGTTAAGGTTGATGATTTGTATAGATAAGTGTTGTAATCATGTTAGTTGTGTGTCTGCGGTTGTGTTTATGATATGAGAGTATATTGTATGTGCAAACAAGAGAATCTATCATTCAGAAGTGTGGAAGAGCAGAGAAGAATTGTTGTGCAGGCAATGTGCTTAACCGAAACTGTAATCAAGCATTTGGAGATTCTATTCTTTCAATTCATGTAATCTAGATTGTTGTCCGATCTTTGTAAGGCAATGAACCTTCCCAAGGTTGTAGCCCTTTGTTGTTTTGAGCAATGAGCTCTAGGTAGTTTTCTTGAATGCATGTGCATTCCCCATTGTAATATTTTCACATACTACTACAGAGTATCATTTTATTGTGGGTAGGTTCCCACCATGGTTTTTCCCTTAACCGGGTTTTCCATGTTAAAAATCTGTGTTATGTGTGTTGTTGATGTGGTGATTACTTCTGTTATTGTTGTTCCTAATCATATTTTAAGTTGAGGTTAATTTGTTTGAGTTTGGTGAAAACTAATTCACCCCCTCTCAGTTTTCATGCTGCTTTGCTTCCAACAATCGGTATCAGAGCTAGATCCTCTAGAAGGAGCTTGACTGCTTGAGGAGATCTGAGAGGGCAACTGTTGTTTTTAAGAAGGAGAGTCCAAGATTTGATGGAACTAATTACTCTAAATGGAATTATCAGATGGAAGTTCTTGGAGAAGATTATTGGAAGATCACAAAGAAAGCATACATTGTTCCTCCGAATGGTTCTGTTACTGTAGTTGAAATCAAGGATGCTGAAAGTAATATTAGAGCTAAAGAAGCATTGTTGAGTGCCCTAACTGATGCAAAGATGACTAGTGTGATGGGATTGCAGATTGCACATGAGATTTGGGTGAAGCTTGAAACCCTATATGAAGGAGATAAACATGTGAAAGTTGCTAGATTGTAGAGCTTTTAAGGAAAGTATGAGTTGCTAAGAATGAGTGAAAATGAGAATATAACATCCTTTATGACTAAAGTGAATGATCTTATGCTGAACATCAGATGTGCCGATGGATTCCTTGAAGAAGATGATATTGTTACTAAAGTGCTGAGATCTTTGCTTCCTGCTTATAAACATAAAGTTGCTGCTATAGAGGAGATTTGGACTGTGACAACTGTGACAAGAGATATGTTGGTTGGAAAGCTCGCCGCTTTTGAATTGAGCGAACTTGGTGAATCACATGGTAAAACTGAGACTTTTTTTAAAGCTACTGTATTTGGGAAGTAGAAGTATGATCTAGGAGAAAGTTCAACTAGGGTGTCCAGATATGAAAGAGAAATGAGAGAGATGGAAGAACAAGAAAGAGAGCTAGAAGAGCTTGAAGCACTTATTGCTAGAAAATTGCCTAAGGGATGCGACAAGTATGAAGGGAAGTTACCTTTGAAATGTTTCTTTTGAAATAAGATTGGTCATTTTGCTTCTAGGTGTCTTGAAAGAGTAGAAAAAGTGTCAGAGTATGTTAAGCCTTACAAGCCTAACCGGAAGTATAGATATTAAAAAAAATGTTACTATGCTATTGATGAAGGTGTAATAGATGAGGAGTTTGAGAAAGGGAATGCTGAAGATGAATTTGTGTTCATTGCTATCAAGGAAGATGATCTAATATTTGCTGAATCTACAAGCTGTACTGTTGAAGAGAAAGATTTGGCTACTAAGATTAATGAGAAATATGAATGGGTGATTGACAGTGGTTGTTTACATCGTATGACAAGAGATAAAGGTAAATTTGTAAATATGGAGAAGTATGATGGCAGTTTGGTTAGATTTGGAGACAAAAAAGCTTGTGTAATTCGTGGTAGAGGTTCTATTTCTCTTAATGGTAAGAATAATACTGATGATGTTTTATATGTTGAGGTTTGAAGCATAATATTTTGAGTGTTGGACAGATGGTTGATAAGAGATATGATTTGCAATTTAAGAATGGGAAATGCAATATTTTGAACAGCTTCGATATAGAGATTGCATCAGGTACTAAAACTAAAAGTAATATCTTTCATCTGAATGCTGGTGAGAAAAGTTGTTTGATTGCTCAGATTTATGAGAGTTGGTTGTGGCATAGGAGAATGTGTGATGTTAACTTTGACTGCATGATTAAGATTAGATCTACTCAAGCTGTTAGAGATCTGCCTAAGATTGTGAAGCCTACTAATCCAGTATGTAAAGAATGTCAATCGGGAAAGCAAACATGAATTGAATTCAAGAGAAAACTATATACATTTAATGGATTGTTAGATCTTGTGCATACTGATTTATGTGGACCTTCTAGAGTGAGAAGCTTGCAGGGAGCCATATACTTTATGTTTATGATTGCTGACTATTCTAGGATGATGTGGGTCACTTTTCTAAGGGAGAAATATGAAGCATTAGAGAAATTCAAAACATTTAAAGCCAAAGTGGAGACAGAGGCAAGATTGAAGCTGAAGTGCCTAAGGTCTAACAGAGGAGGAGAATTCATTTCTGACAAGTTTAACTCTTTTTGTGGAGAGCATGAAATTTGGAGATAGTTAGCTGCTCCGAGAACCCCTCAAAAAAATGGAGTTGTTGAAAGAAAAAATAGAACTGTTTAGGATGCTGCTCTAACTATGATGATTGAAGGAAATGTTCCACACATATATTAGAGAGAAGCTGTTAGCACTGTTGTATACACATTCAACTGGGTGCATATAAAAGGTGATTCCGGTAAGACCCCTTATGAGCTATGGTTTGGTCATGTTCCTACAGTTAGATATTTCAGAATCTTTGGAAGCAAATTTTATATCAAAAGAGATGAGGATATAGGTAAATTTGATACAAGATGCGATGAAGGAATATTTTTAGGATATTCTACTAAGAGCAAAGCCTACTGGTGTTACAACAAGAGACTAAGAAAGATAGTGGAAAGTGCGAATGTGAAGGTAGATGGGAATCATGGGAAGCAAATCAAAGCATGTAGATATGAGTTTGATGATCGAGATGCTAATTCAAATCAAGTGCAGAGTTTGAGCATGAAGTAGAGTGATCTGATAGAGGTAGAGATAGTGAATTCTAATGCTATTGCCAGTGAAGAAGTTCAAGAGCCTGGAAATCAGAATAATCAGAAGAAACCGAGGTATGTAAGACTAAATCATTCAAAGAATCAGATTATTGGTGATAAAAATAAAGGTGTGATGATTAGGAAAAGAATTGTTTCTGAAGAGACATGTTTAATTTCTAAAATTTAGCCTAAAGATGTTGCTGAAGCCTATAAAGATGAAAATTGGGTTAAAGCTATGGAAGGAGAGTTAGATCAGACTGAAAAGAACAAAACATGGGAAGTTGCTCTGAGACCTAAGGATAAGAATGTAATTGGTACTAAATGGGTGTTCTAGAATAATCTAAATGAAGCTGGAGAATTTGTTAAAAACAAAGCAAGAATAGTATGTAAGGGATACTCACAAATGGAAGGTTTTGATTTTGAGGAGACTTTTGCTCTGGTAGCTAGAATTGACGCTGTTAGACTATTTCTTTCATATGTTGCTCATAAGAAATTCAACTTATATCAGATGGATGTGAAGTCAACCTTTCTAAATGGCGAGTGGGAAGAGGAAGTCTACACTGAGAAACCAGATGGATTTTCATTGATAGATGAGGAAGACATGGTTTGCAGACTGAAGAAAGCATTGTATGGACTTAAACAAGATCCTAGAGCTTGGTATGCTAGATTGGACAAGTATTTGATGAATTTGAGATTCTGTAAAGGTACTACTGATCATAATATGTACTTTAAGATTGACAATGATAATATTTTGATTATTCAAGTCTTTGTTGATGACATTATTTTTGAAGGAGATGATGATTTGAGTAAGAAGTTTGCTGATGATATGCAAAAAGAGTTTGAGATGTCTATGATAGGTGAGATGAAGTTATTTCTAGGATTGCAAATTTCACAGACTGATTAAGGTATTTTCAAATCTCAATCTAAGTATGTGAAAGAATTACTGAAGAAGTTTGGGTAAGATGATTCTAAACCTGGTGGAACTCCAATGTTGATTGGATGTAAGATGACAAAAGATGATGAATCTTCGAAGGCTAACCAGAAATTGTATAGATCTATGATTGGTGGACTACTTTATTTGACTCGGACTAGACCTAACATAATGAATGTTGTATGTCTTGTTTGTAGATTTCAAGCTGAACCTATGGAAAGTCATGTTACTACTATAAAGAGGATATTCAGATACTTGAAGGGAACAATTGATTATGGTCTATGGTATCCAAAGGAAGATGATTTCACTTTGAATGTTTATATTGATGCTGATTGGGCAGGCGATATTGATGATCGAAAGAGTACTACCAGTGGAGCATTCTTTTTGGGAAAGAAGATGGTTGCCTAGACAAGTAAGAAGCAAGATTCTATTTATGTATCTACTGTAGAAGCCGAATACATTGCTGCTGCTAGCAACTGTACTCAGGTACTTTGGATGAAACAGATGCTGAAGGATATTAGAGTTGTTTATCATGAACCTACTATTATATATTGTGACAATTCTAGTGCTATCAATATTTCTAAGAATCCAATGTTGCATTATAAACCAAAGAATATATCAATCAAGTTTTATTTCTATAGGGAGAAGGTGAATGAGAAAGAAGTTAGATTGGAGTATGTATCTATAAAGGAACATATTTGATGCAGGAGCATCCCCAGTTCATGGCAATCTTGCATCAACCAAAAAATATTCCTTTCTATTTTGCATTTCATTCTACATTTTTTAGCATTGGCTCACCAGATCTCATGGAGTTGGATTTTTCTTGAGGACTTGATCATCTACCTTATTCCCAAACCATGAAGTATTTAGATAATTTTCTAGCAAGATATCACTACCGATTTCCGAGACAATTTTCTGGTACTGGTTGCCTAGTTGTAATCTACTAGTTCCTTTCGTAGCTTCCAGAGCCCTGAGCATTGATTTCAATATTCTTTGGCGTGTTGCCGACCCTTCCCTTTGATCTACACTTCATCCTTTGGATTTTTTGGAGGAATTTCTTTGGCAGAGGCCGACCTTGTTGTTTTTACACGTTAGGTCTTGTTCGTCGGAATTTGATCCGTTTTGGGCCGATCGGATCCCTTTGGATCATATAAATCATTGTAATCAAGAATTAAAAGATAAGAAGAGATAAGCTAAGAGATAAAACATAGAAGATAGATCTGAAGATTTGAGGTCCCAATTGTGACATGTTTTGTATTTCAGCATGTTTTAGCAGGCCTATGAGCCAGTTTCTATAACCCGGTTTTTACCGGTTGATTGTAAAAAGGTTTCGTGATATAATTCATTTAGTTTTGCATTGGCTCCATCATATCCTTGTGTTCTCATTGTGTTTACTCTTGCTGACCGACCCATATAGATCTCTCCTAACCGGTGACTACACCAAGTGGTATTAGAGCGAGCTTTCATTTCAGAGATTGTGTTGTCCTGAGAATTTTTTTTGTAGGGTGTCAGACTATGGATGCGACCTGCAACTACAAAGGACTAGTGTGAAGATGGCCGAAGAGGAAATAATGGTGGAGCATGTGGGATTCCAAACCTTGATGTGATGGAAATGCTATGAGGAATTGTAGTCCGGTTGGAAGCCATTGAGATAGCCCAGAGAAGAGGCTGACATATTGAAGATGTGAGTGAAGATGAAGGAGAAGAAGCCCCAATGGAACAAGTAAACCCACCGGTGATTGCTCTAGATGAAGAGAGATTTTTGAGGGTTTTGAGTAGGGCGAATATTAAACCTCATTTTACCCCACTAGAATATGATGGAAAGTTGGATTCAGATGAATTGATGGATTGGATCTCGGAGATGGAGAAATATTTTGATTTTGAAAACACCACAAAAGAAAGAAAGGTGAAATATGTCTGTACCCGGTTGAAAGGTCATGCATCTCTTTGGTGGGAACATTTGTAGGTTGATAGATAGAGAAGAGGTAAAGAGAGGATCAAGACATGGGATCAGATGGTTGCTAAGTTGAAATCAAAATTTATGCCAACTGATTATCAAGTGAATTTTTTCCATAAGTTGCAGAATTTGAGACAGAAGGAATGTAGTGTGAAGGAGTACATGGAAGCATTTTACAAGTTGAATATCATATCAAGACATGCTGATGATGAAGTTGAACAAGCTACAAGATATTTAAATGGATTGTAGATGTCTATACAAGATGAACTCAGTTTGATCAAATTGCAAAGTGTTAAAGAAGCTTACCAGTATGTCCTGAAAGGAGAAGAGAAGCTGAACAAAAGACATGAGAAAAGGCAGAGAGGTAGATGTGGAAGGTTTTCCAGAGGAAGATTTCAAGGAGGAAGAGGATATACCGGAGGAAGAGAAACCTGTATGGATCATAACAAGGAAAAGGAAGTGAGCAAAGAAGGTAATTCATACCGAAAAAATGATAGGAATTTATACCGGAGAAGAGAAACAGATGGCTACCAGAATGAGAGTTTTGGAAGAGATGGCAGAAGACAAGACAAGAGAATGTTTAGAGGAACTTTCTATAAGTGTGGAGGAGAAGGACATCATGATTTTGAGTGTAAGAAGACAAAGAATATTAGAAGAACAACAATGGTGGAAGAAACCCGTACCGGATCAGCTAATAAACCAAAAGATGGAGAACTGTTGATGATGAGGAGATATTTGTGTCATACCGAGAGAGATGAAGAGCCCTTGTAGTGGAAGAATTTGTTCAAGACCAAATGTAAGGTATCCGGTAAGTGTTGTAAAGTTGTCATTGATAGTGGTAGTTTAGATAATCTGTTTTCAGAAGAGATGGTGAATAAGTTGAATTTGGAAAGATTGAAACCCCCTAAGCCTTATCAGATAGCATGGATTCAGGATGATCATAAGTTGTAAGTGAGCAATGTTTGGTGAAATTGAAAATTGGAAATTATCATGAAGTCTTGTGTGATATTATGCCTATGGATATTTGTCACCTTTTGTTGGGTAGACCTTGGCAATTTGATAGACATGCAATACATTATGGGAGGAAGAATACATACACAATTGTGGCCAATGGGATGAGGCAAACCTTGTTTCCCTCGAAGGAGCCTTTGAAGAGTGAAGTCTGTACAAATGCTAGAATCTATTTGGTGGATGGAAGGAAATTTCTGGATGGAATGAGACATGAGAATGTGTGTTTTGCCTTAGTTCCTAAGAAGACTGAGAATCCATAGCATGAAGAAGAACAACCAAAAGAGATAAAATATTTGTTGATAGAGTAGGAATACATCATTTTGGATAATATGCCTGATGGATTACCACTTGTGAGAAGTATTAGTCATTGCATGGACTTGGTTTCCGGAGCTAGTTTGCCTAACAAATCTGCATGTTGGATGACACCGACAGAGAATGAAGAGTTGAATAGACAAGTGCAGGAGTTGTTGAAGAAAGGTTTGATTAGAGAAAGTCTGAGTCCTTGTGTAGTACCATCAGTATTGACACCTAATAAGAATGGAGAATGGAGAATGTGTATTGATTCCAGAGGAATAAACAAGATTACAATGAATACCAGTTTCCTTTGCCTAGGATGGATGACATAATGGGTTGTTTTAGTGGAGCCAAATACTTTACAAAGATAGACTTGAAGAGTGGATATCATCATATCAGGATCAGAGAAGGAGATGAATGGAAGACAACATTCAAGACAAATGAAGGACTATGAGTGGTTGGTGATGCCTTTTGGGTTAACTAATGCACTGAGTACTTTCATGAGGTTGATGAATGAGGTATTGAAGAAATTCTTGGGTAAGTTTGTTATTGTATATTTGGATGACATTTTGATTTTCAATAAGACAGAAGAGGAGCATTTGTTGCATTTGAGACAAGTTTTGCAGAGGTTGAGAGAAGAAAAGTTTCTGATAAATCTTAAGAAGTGTACTTTCATGAATGATGAGTTAGTCTATTTGGGATTTGTGATATGTGAGGATGGTTTGAAGATGGACCTTGAGAAAGTAAAGTCAATTGTTGAATGGTCTACATCGGAAAGCATTGGAGAGGTAAGATCATTTCATGGATTGGTTAGTTTCTACCAGCAGTTCATCATAAATTTTAGTTTAGTTTGTAACCCTATGACTGAGACAATGAGGGGAGATAGGAAGGAGTTCAAGTGGACCACGAGAGAAAACACAAGTTTTGAACTGTTGAAGAGGAAAGTGATTAAGCAACCTATGTTAGCTTTACCAGATTTCAATAAAGTATTTCAAGTGGATTGTGATGCAAGTGCAACAATAATAGGAGTGGTCTTGAGTCAGGAAGGGAGAGCAGTAACTTATTTCAGTGAGAAATTGAATGATGCCCGGAGGAGATAGTCATTGTATGATCAAGAATTTTATGCCATAGTTCAAGCCTTGAAGAAGTGGAAACATCACTTGTTGCCTAAGGAGTTTGTGTTGTATATGGATCATCAAGCTTTGCAGTATTTGAATAGTTAGAGTAAGTTGAATCAGAGACATATGAGATGGGTAGAATTTTTGTAGAGTTACACCTTTATGTTGAAGCATAGAAGTGAGAAATCTAACAAAGTTGTTGATGCATTAAGTAGAAAGAGGATTTTACTGACAGAGATGAGAGTGACAATATTAGGATTTGAGGAGTTGAAGACCTTGTATGATGATGACCTGGATTTTGCAGAACACAGGAGAGCATGTAGAGAACCGGTTATGGTAGATATAAGCAAGTGGATGGATTACTTCATTCTGGATGTGATGCTATTTAGAGGAGTTCAGTTGTGCATACCTAAGAGTTCTATGAGGGAGAATCTGATAAAGGAGAAACATAGTGGAGGATTAGCTGGACACTTTAGTGTTGATAAAACAGTAGCAGTAGTGAGTGAGCATTACTTTTGGCCGCAAATTCATAAGGATGTTAGGAAATATGTGCAAATTTGTAGAGTTTGTCAAGTTGCAAAGGGTAGTAGTCAGAATGTGGGATTGTATAAACCTTTGACAGTATGATAAAGACCTTGGGAAGATATAATCATGGATTTCATACTTGGATTTACTAAAACACAGAGAGGGAGTGATTCTATATTTGTAATAGTGGATAGATTCTTGAAGATGGCTCATTTCATACCTTGTAAGAAGACATCAGATGCAGTACATATAGCAGACCTATTTTTCAAGGAAGTGGTGAGATTGCATGTATTACCTAAGAGCATAGTTTCAAACATAGACACTAAGTTTGTTGGTTATTTTGGAGAGCACTCTAAAAGAAGATGAAGACAAATTTGAAGTTCAATTATTCTTTTCACCCATAGACGGATGGACATACATAAGTAGTTAACTGAAGGTTGGGAAATTTGTTAAGATGTTTAGTTGGAGACAAAACCGGAAGTTGGGATTTGATTCTTGCATAAGTAGAGTTTTCCTACAATAATTCAGTAAACATGAGTACCAGAAGGACACCTTTTGAGATTGTTACCGAAGCGCACCCCATAAGTATATCAGAACTCAGAGATATTAGCAGTGAAGACCGAAGAAGTGCAAAAACAAAAGAATTTGCAGATCACATGAAGGACTTACATATTCAAGTTAAGCAACATTTGGAGGACATGAACAACAAGTATAAGGAGAGAGCAGATGAGAAGAGGAGACATAAGGAATTTGAAGTTGACAATGAAGTGATGGTGCATTTGAGAAAAGAAAGATTCCTAGTTGGAACTTATAACAAGTTGCAGATAAGGAATTTTGGACCTTGCAAGATTTTGAGAAAGTTCAATTCTGGAAATGTATATGAAGTGGAGTTACCAGATAGTCTGAGTATTTCACTTGTATTTAACATTGTAGATCTTCATTAGTATCATGAACCAGAATTCAGTGAGGACAATATTGCAGACTTGGAGAAACAGTTGCCCTGGAAGGAACCAAATTAGATTGAAGACATTTTGGATAGTAGGATTGGGTGTAGTACCCATAGCAGTTAGTATAAGGAGTATCTTGTAAAGTGGAAAGGAAGACCAGTTGAAGTTTCATCTTTGATTTCTGAGGCAGAGGTAAATCGCCCTGGTTTTCCTCTGGCCCCAACAAAGTGAGAGACTCACTTTTTCAACAACCCCGGATGTCTGATGCAGGAGCATCCTCGGTTCATGGCAATCTTGCATCAACCAAAAAATATTTCCTTTCTGTTTTGCATTTCATTCTGCATTTTTATGGCATTGGCTCACTGGATCTTGTGGAGTTGGATTTTTTTTGAGGACTTGACCATCTACTTTATTCCCAAACCGTGGAGCATTTGGATCATTTTTCGGCAAGATATCACTACCAGTTTCCGAGACAGTTTTCTGGCATCGGTTGCCTGGTTGTAATCTACCAGATCCCTTTCATAGGTTGCAAAGTCTTGAGAATTGATTCTGATGTTCCTTGGTATGTGTCCAACCCTTTCCTTTGATCTACAATCCAAAGGATTTTTTTTGGCGGAGGCCGACCTTGTAATAAATCATTTGATCCCTTTTGGGCCGAATGGATCCCTTTGGATCGTATAAATCATTGTAATTGAGAATTAGAAGATAAGAAGATATAAGCTAAGAGATAGAACATAGAAGATGGATTTGAAGATTTGAGGTCCTAGTTGTGACCGGTTCCATAATTCAACATGTTTTAGCAGGTCCGTGAGCCGGTTTTTGTAACCTAGTTGTTACCGGTTGATTGTAAACACTTTTCATGATATAATTCATTTAGTTCTGCATTTCCTCCATCATATCCTTGTGTTTTTGTTGTGTTTACTCTTGCTGACTAGCGCAGATAGATCTCTTTGAGGTCTCTCCTAACCCGTGACTACACCAAGATTGCATATATATTTACAAAACCTTTGCCTGCTAGTACATTTGTATATCCAAGAGAGAAGTTAGGGGTGATTCTCCCTCCTATTGTGAACTAGATGCATTGTGTTGCATCGATCCAGTGGACTTCATTGTCTTATCCTGTTATCCAGATTGATGAGTGGGTCCTACTGATCCGGGGGAGTAGTCAGTGTATTGTTCAGTTGATTAGTTTTGTGAGTTTATCCTAAGGGGGAGAGGTTGTCTTTCTGTAGGGGGGGAGATGTATCAGAGAATAATGTTTTGTATTTGTCTTTGGTATTGCTATCAAAGGGGAGAGATGCATGTGAAAAACTACTATATCCTGTGCTGATCTTAGGGGGTGATTTTTGAGAGTTATGGGAGATTGTTGGATGTTGATTTATTTCTTTGTATTGATTATTTTTTACATTCATATATTGCATCAATGCCAAAGGGGAAGATTGTTGGATATTAGAATTGTTGGAATGTGTTGTTGTCATTGATGTCAACATATTCTCGTGTTGTAGAGAATTGGTGTATTATAGAGAGTTGGATTCGGTGATCTGTTGCAAATGTGCTGATGCGGTTTATTGGGTTTTGAGATGCTTATCTCTAGTTGATTTAGTATTAGTTTCATGATGTTATGAAGCGATTTGGTTGAGTTGTGTAATCTGGTGTAGTGACTGGTTTTTCAGTATTCTGTGTTGTTGAGCTGTGGTATTTGATTCATATTGCTCCAGAATGATGATATCTTGAGTTGAAGATTTTGGTGAGTGTTTGGGACATTCATGTGTGTCCTTTGATCAGATGGTTCATGATTTGGGACTTCACAAGCATATCTTTTAGTCTGTCAATTGGTGTTCTTGAGCTTCGATGATGGTGTTAATGATGATTCTTCTTATCTGAGTTGTTGCGGTGATTGCAGTAGAATTCATGTTGCTTGTTGATGTTCTCTGATCGTGTCCTATGCATTTTAGTGGTCTGCGTTGATCATGATGTGCGTTATTTAAGATTTTATTGGTCCGATGTTATTCTTCGTGTTATGTGACATATTCGGTGGTTAAGTGTGTTGCAGATGATCTTGGTGAATTATTTGGCAATGTTGCATGTTCGAGGATTTGCAGATGATCTTTTAGTCTGTCAATTGGTGTTCTTGAGCTTCGATGATGGTGTTAATGACGATTCTTCTTATCCGAGTTGTTGCGGTGATTGCAGTAGAATTCATGTTGCTTGTTGATGTTCTCTGATCGTGTCCTATGCATTTTAGTGGTCTGCGTTGATCATGATGTGCGTTATTTAAGATTTTATTGGTCCGATGTTATTCTTTGTGTTATGTGACATATTCGGTGGTTAAGTGTGTTGCAGATGATCTTGGTGAATTATTTGGCGGTGTTGCATGTTCGAGGATTTGCAAATGATCTTCATGTGCCTCCTGATCCTTGGAGGATTTATTAAGGGGCTCAGTCTAAGAGGTAATTTTGATTCCCTCCTCTCCATCATAACAAACCTTGTCACCCTCATCATTATAATGATAATAACATGTCCCCCTCAGAATTTCAGAGTAATATTTGTGAGACCTAGGAGATGGTTCATCAGAAAATGACCCATGATGGCCATACATCAAGGGATTCAAAGAATTATGCTCAATATGAACCATATCAAGATTCAAAGTTGGTGAACACACATTTTTAGAAGAGGAACCATACCTTCCTCTATTTCCTTTGGGCTTCCATTTTTGATTCTTTTCTTGAGGAGGTAAATTGGGACGTCCTTGATGTAAAGATCTCCTCCCATACATCTTGCCTTTCTCTTGATTCACAAAGAACTGCAATCTCTCGGTTCTAAAACCTTTGGAGATGACTTCACACACCACCTCTTCCTTGTTCATACAAGATTAAAGTCTTTCAAAACCAATCAGAGTCGCCACCCTTTATCAGGGCTGATTAAAAATAATATATGTAAGAACAATCAACAGACCCATTCAATGTATAATTCAAAATCAACTCAGGTGTACCTTAGAGCATGATACACAAAATTTTCTAATAAGGATAACACAGTAGGTCCAAACAGTCAAACCCATATCCAGATCTTGAACAGACAATGAATCACAACTCATACCAACATATTTGCCATCGTGTTGGTGTTTCCAAGTGATTTCTTAAGTTTCTGTAAGAATTACCCTGCTTCCTTCAACAAGAACTTAAGACCATTGGCTAATTGACAAGGATATCATGACAAGATGGAAAATCCTCCTCCGCTTTGGTCTCTGCAAGACCCGGGCGGGTTAACCTATAGCAATACTCTCAAATTTACAATATACTGGACTGGTATTGCTTTTAAAATATATAATTCTCAATCACACAAAGTTAATATGAATAAGCAACTCAGAATTCATCCTATTATGCTTATTTTGTAAGATATTTTCAACAGAAGATTCAAATACTTACATAAAAAAGAAAAATGATGTAACAATTTCTTAAAAGATATTATGGTTACTAAACAAACATATTTTCATACCAGTATGTTATTCATAGGTACATAGTCATGTTTCTGACACACTAACAACAATCACACTTAAATCCTTGAATATAAATGCCTTACAAATATATTCTATTATACTTTCCCCTGAATTATACTTAAACAATCGTATAACTATTGCTCAATTTTTGTAATATACTACTAGAATTTAACTTCCTCCTTAAAGAAAACCTAAGCATCACATCACACATCTACAAAAAACCCATAGAGATAGTACCACTTGTCCTTAACAAATGAAAGCATACAATTGAGAAACAACACATACGAGACAATTCATCAAAATGTTTTCCATTGAATTTCCATAAGTGTAACCATTCATATATCAAAAAAAGATAACTTTGTACCAAGAAAAACACTCCTAAATCACTTTCTTATCATATTTTGAGAACCCTCTCAATATGGCCATGGATTCCCTTTTATAAAAAAAGGGAGCAACAAAGCTTCCGACCAATATCATGCCACATGTCACTATTTCATTTAATCGTCAGGGAATAAAGAATAACAATTATCTTGAGGAAGAACCAAGGATGAAGGATACCATAACAAACCATAATTCAAAATGAATCAATACCTTTACAGTTATGACCTTTTTGACCAGTCATATTTGAAACAAAAAGAAATTAAATTAAATTAAATTACAACATAATTCATGAAAACAAAAGAAAACCTCTAGCTGGCAGGACTATCTCTCATGACTCACTTCTCTCTAGAAAAAGAAGCTTTGACTAGAATCCATGTGTGGGTTATATGAAAGAGTCACTAGGGTAGCATTTTCTTTATTCAAGATTATGGCGCTATACTCCAATTGGTACAAGCTACTCATCTGCAATTGCAAATTTTCCACCACCCTATCAACATCATCCAGAACTTTATCTAGTACCTTGTGGAAAAGGCAATTTCCAAGTTATATCTTCCATTCTTGTTTTGTTCTAAGTTCTCCACCTTCTTTTATGAATGAAGGGAGGGAAGTGCCTTGTAATTTGGCAAATATTTTCAAAGCTTGTGCAATACATCCATGAAATCTACGGTGATTACTTAGCAATTCTTCAGCCTTAGAAAATGTGCAGGGATTTAATTCATCTAACATGCATGTCCACACTTGAACATCTTGACAATCAATAGACTCAATAAACTCATAAATACAGTAGATTAATTTATGCTTTTAAAATAAATGTTGCATGATAAATTTTAATTGAATCTCTACTTCTCGTTGCCTGTGCATAACAATGATTAAATCTTGATATATTGTCCATGTAACCTGTAAATAGGGAAATATATGTTCAAACTTTCTCTTGACATAGCTTTGGGCCCATATGAACTTATTCATTATGATATCCTTCAAATACATTACCTCTTGCTGCGATTTCAATACTTGCTTCTCAGCCTCTTCTCTTTTATTTCTTTCATATATGAGGCTAATCTACAACTTGGAAATAGTGTTCTCATCCTCCAACAACAAACCTTTTCCTTTTGAAGCTCCTAGTGCTTTTTTTAACTCAATGTTTCCCTAAGTAATTTATGCAATTTCTTCGTTCAATTCCTCAACTTTGGCTTGAGTTAACCTAGAAGTCCTAATAGTTCTGGTTATCCTGGTAGTCCTAGAGGATCTCTTGGCAGTCTCTCTCTAGACCTTGATGCCCAAGTGATACCCATGCAAAACCAACTAAAACTTTCATGAAGACAAGGGAGTATATTCATACCAATAAAACCTTCCCAACTCATCCCGAGCCTGAACTAGCACTCTAAGCCATGGGTGGGCTCCACACAAATTTCATTATCTTATTTAATTTGAAAGCTACCCAAACCCCTAAATTAATTTATTAATGTTATCACTTGCTTATAAACAACTTCCAATGAGATTTCCTAGTGGTCTCTAGACCTCGACGACCATCCACAAGGCTTCTCCTGGCAATCCCTTCCAATATACCCTGACACTCACTTGGAAGACACTCCCCCTATCATGTTACTAAACCTAAGGGTATAAAGCATAAAGTACAAGAATCTCAAAGAACCACAAAATACATCCATCCAAAGGTTTAATATCCAAAACTAATTCATAATCACAATTGAATCAGTATTCCCAATATCCAACAGCCTCATACATTAATTCAAATAATGGAACCACTAATCTCAACATCGAGATGTATCTAAAATGAGATTCCAAATAGAAACACATATCTATCTTTCAAAATCAACTAGAAAAGACAAAATGACAAGATAATGACTTTACATATTTATCTACCACATTTATCCAATACTCTAGCATATTTACAAAATCTTCTTATGCTTTCATACATTATTCTAGCACCCATACCAAAACTTTTGGCACTTTTGTAACCCAGATTAGCACTTATGAAACATGAAGTGGCACATTCACAAAACATAATAGCACATACATCATCCAGACTAGCATGTATGACTCTTAGAACAACACATACAAAAGGTAAAATGGTGCATACAAAATATAAAATGGTGCCTTCATTCCCCAAGATGGTGGACATGAAACAAACAACCAAAAAGAATGTCATAGATGCAAATAAAAATTTAAACAACAAAGTCTAGAAAAGATTTGAATATAAATTCTGACATCTAGCATAATCGAAAAGGTGTTAAACAATGAAGTATAACTTAACCAAGATAGGGCATGAAGCCAAAATCCCATAATCACCAAATCTCTACATAGGATCAATAAAAGAGTTTCAAAATCACAATGCTGGCAATAGACCAAGAGGCTTTAATGCATAACTCAATACTATTACAACATTCAAAAGAAAATGAAACCCAATCCTTTCTTACGGCTAAACATAGATCCTCAATGCAACATAGTAAATTAATATCCAAAGACTCCATATTACTAGTAAACAAAATAAAAGAAATAAAATCCACAGTATTGGCATTATACATAGAAACATCCTTCCCACACACAACTATGTTCTTTCCCTTTTCCGCAATCACGGAGAATACAATCTTTCTATTAAAATAAAAATGCATAATAAGGATTCGAAACCATCGATTTGGTAAATGAAGAAATGAACAAGAAATTTTTTGTAGAAGATAAGGAAAACCTAAGCCAAATAGTCCATAAACAACCAATCATTCCAATGTAATCACAACAACAAGAAATTCCAATCCTCAATGCATATGCAGATAAACCATTCCAAAAATTAAAATCTAGAAATCCCAAAATTCTCTAGCCTAAAGAACCTCATGGCAAAGCCATTCTCCCATACTTAAAATTACCCAAAAATCATACCTCATCTCATCCAAAATTCAAAATAATAAAAATAGTAATTACGTCAAAGGTACCTCCTATATGAAATGGACAACCTCATTTTAAACATCTACAATTGATATCATATTTAAGGTAGTGCAAGATGATTGAAGTCATCAGAGCCATCCATTTTCATCTTGTAAATTTCATGGTAGGGAAGAAACAATTTAAATTAAAAATTCTTTGGGCCCTCTTACAACAATTTTTCTCACTTGTTCCTTGTCACGAGTACAAAAGTGAAGTATAAAACTGAGTAAAGAAGGAATTGGTACTTCTCACTTTCACAAAAGTAAAGTTCGAATGAAAACTCGTACAAACAATTAATTCATTGGTTTTGTAACCCTGCTCACACGTTTTGTATAGATGACTTCCATGTTCTTTCTCCATTCTTTCCCCATCTCGGCTTTGGTCATCTTCCTTCTCACCATTTCCTAACCTCATCACAATGGTAGTGTTAATAATTTATTGTAGTAGAATGAATAACTACACATGATTCAAAGATAAAATTGGGCATCTAAGAGTACTCTGTATGGATGATTTCTTGTAGGAGGCACTTCTCATTCTTCTCGCTACATACAACACTTTTGCACACCCGTCTATGCATTTTCATCTATTGTGGACTTACACTGCAAAATACGCGGTTTCAGAGGGTAAATTTAATCCACACATTCATCATCGATAAGGAACTTAAATTTGCTGCAGGCACATTTTTTCAAAATAAGCTTATCAACATGTATGTTAAGTGTGGAAGTTTAGGGAATGGTCAGAATGTTTTTGATTTCATGACAGAAAGGAACGTCTTCTCATGGAGTGTGTTGATTACAGCCTACAAAAGACATGGGCTTCCTAAAGAGGCATTGACATTGTTTAAGAAATTGCAAAAAAGTAATGTCCAACTTAATTGATTCATCTTTGTCAATATACTTCCAGCTTACGCCAAATTGGGATCTTTGGAACAAGGGATGGACATTCACAAATCCACAATTAGAAATGGATTTTTCTCTATTGTTGTAGTTGGGAATGCTCTAATGGACATGTATGCAAAATATGGAAGTTTTCACAAGGCACATAAAATGTTTGATAAAATTTCTCAACGAGATGCGGTATCATGGAATACAATGATTTTACGATGTGCACAAAATGGTGTTTTAGATGAGGCTTTGAGGCTTTTCAACGTAATGCCTCGGCCAGGTATATTTTCTTAGAATATAATTCTTGCTAGATGTGTACAAAATGGGTTTTTTGGAAAATCCCTCGATATTTTTAATCAAATGCAATTAGCAGGTGTAGAGCCTGATGCATCAACCTTTACAAGCATCCTCCCTACTTTTACTAAAATGAGAGCTTTGGAACAGGCATGGAAATCCATTATAGGTTAACCAAAAGTGGTTTTTGTCAAATGTTTTAGTTGGGAATGCTCTGATAGACATGTATACAAAATTTAGAAGCATACAGAAGGTACGTGGATTGTTTGACAAAATACCTGAAAAAGATCTGGTTTCTTGAAATGTGATGATTGTGGGATATGCCCAAAATGGTTTTTTGATGAGGTTTCAAGCCTTTTTAAAGAAATGCCTCAACCAAATGTGGTTTCATGGAATTCAATCCTTGCTGGATATGCACAAAATGGCCTTGTTGAAAAAGCCTTGGATTTTTTTTAAGCAAATGCAACAAAAGGGTGTCCAACCTGATCAAGGCACCTTTGCACATGTTGGTGTTTCCAAGTGATTTCTTAAGTTTCTCAAAGAATTATCCTTCTTCCTTCAACAAGAACTTAAGACCATTGGCCAATCGACAAGGATATCATGACAAGATGGAAAATCCTCCTTTTCTTTGGGCTCTACAAGACCCAAGCGGGTTAACCTATATCAATACTCTCAAATTTATAATTTACTGGACTAGTATTGCTTTTAAAATAGACAATTCTCGATGACACAAAGTTAATATGTATAAGCAACTCAGAATTGGCTCTATTCTGCTTATTTCCCAAGATATTGACAACAGATTCAAATCCTTACATTAAAAAGGAAAATGAGGTAACAATTGCTTAAAAGATATTGTGGTTAGTGAACAAACATATTATCATACCAATGTGTTATTCATAGGCGTAGAGTCATGTTTCTGACACACTGACAAGAGTCACACTTAAATCCTTGAATATAAATACCTTACATATATATTCTATTATACTTTTCCCCGAATCATACTTAAACAATCATATAACTATTCCTCAATTGTTGTAATGTATTACCAAAATTTAATTTCTTCCTTAAAGAAAACCTAAGCATCACATCAGACATCTACTGAAAACTCTTAAAGACAATACCATTTGTATTTAACAAATGAAAGCATACAAAGTAGAAACAATAGATATGAGACAATTAATCAAAATGTCTTCTATTGAATTTCCATATGTGTAACCATTCATATATCAAAAAAAGATAACTCTGTATAAGGAAAAACGCTTGTAAATCACTTTCTTATCATATTTTGAGAATCCTCTCAAAATGGCTATGGATTCCCTTTTATAAAAACAAGGGAGCAACAAAGCTTCCGGCTAATGCCATGCCAGATGTCACTATTTCACTTCATCATCAAGGAATAAAGCATAACAATTATCTCGAGGAAGAACCAAGGATGAAGGATACTATAACAAACCATGATTTGAATCACTACCTTTTACAGTTATGACCTTTTTGACTACTCATAATAGAAACAAGAGGAAACTAAACTAAATTAAATTACAAAAGAATTCATAAAACAAAAGAAAACCTCCAGCTGGCAGGATTATCTCTCATGACTCACTTCTCTCTAGAAAAGAAGCTTTGACAAGAATCCATGTGTGCGTTATATGAAGGAGTCACTGAGGTAGCATTTTATTTATTCAAGATTATGGCACTATACTCCAGTTGTTACAAGCTACTCATATGCAATTGCAAATTCTCCACCACCCTATTAGCATCATCCAAAACTTTATCTAGTACCTTGTGGAAAAGGCATTTTCCAAGTTCTATCTTCCATTCTTGTTCTATTCAAATTTCTCCACCTTCTTATATGAATGAAGTGAGGGGAGTGCCTTGTAATTTGGCAAATCTTTTCAAAGCTTGTGCAATACATCCATGAAATCTATGGTGATTACTTAGCAATTATTCAACCTTAGATAATGTGGGATTTAATTCATCTAACATGCTTGTCCACACTTGAGCATTGATGAAATACAAAAACCCCTTCCTTCAAACTTACATAACCCAAAACACAAATTTCCCTTACATGGACTCTCTGCTACCAAATTAACAGTTAAATTGCAACAAAACCTAAGCTTATATGCTCATCAAATCAGCAACACATAATTACAACTATAGCCCTAATTGGACTAATGCCTCTCCTTGATGCTAATTCTATCCTCTAACCCCTCTTGGGCCCTCACACCAAGTTTCAAGGTGTTATGACAATCGAGTCAGGGAGAAATTGTCAATTTTCTGTTAGAACCCTAGCTAGCTTAGCTACCAGGCAACCCCATGAACAATCTACAAACCTTTTTAACAACTCATAATTTCAAATCATTAATGAATGGAAGATAACACACAATTATACACCCACAAGTGCTCACTTAAATAGGTTGAATCCAAACAACAATACGTAAATACAAAATTAGAGAAAACTGTACAAAAACATGGTGAATTACAAAGAATATACTTCCATTTGGTGCCAATGATTTTAAATTTGAATGTAAACAATCACAGAGTTAACATTACAAAATTTCCAGTTCTCCCCTTCTCTCTCTCCCTAGTTCTCTACCCGTTGCTCATACAATTTATACCAAATTTGAATTTTCCCACGGTGACCGTTGGAATGCATGACTGTTCAAATTACATATTTGATAAATTCTAGTTGAACACAGGTGTCAAAATAGAAATGTTGAGCTGATGGACCAACGGTGGATACCAATATCAAAATAACAACTTCGATCATGACTTTCAATCTCCCATCAGAATAAGACATAAAGGCAAAGTAACAATTCCATGTAATCCCAATAGAACAAACTACTCCGATGTCACTCGTTTTGGTATAGCTTATGTCGAACAAGACTTGTGGATGCTCATTGGAATAACCCATCGAAGTCGATTGGACAATATTTTGCAATCCCGATAGTGTAAATTATCCCAATGACAACCTTATCGGATTAACTATTCCAATGACAACTTTTCACCACAATGATGCTTTATTGAGTTAACTATCCTGATGCCAATATTGATACCTAATCAGAATAACTATTCAAAGTTGGTCGAATACAATTTTGCAAATCCGATAGTGTAACCTATCCCGATAACAACAATGACACCTTATCGGTTTAACCTATCCCGATAACAGTAACGACAACTTTTTACACCAATGACATCTTATCGGTATAGCTTATTCCGATGACAGAAATGATAACATTTTGAGTAACTTTATAAATTTGAAAATCATGACTCCAGTTTTGACAAACAAACCCAAAAACATGAAATAACATTACAAATAATCTCAACGGACCTTATTGAATCAAAATAGACCTAACCCTAACTCCTAAGACTCAAAGCATAATTAACATATTGTAGGTGCTCCTGCACCAAACACTCAGGCTTGAAAATTTTCCAAGTCCCTTGGAGACCGGATTGTCCTTGTCCATCTCTAACATTTTGAGGTGTCATCCTTGCTTGAGTGCCTTGAATTGGTTTCTCCATCACAACTGCTTAATGCTTGCCATATTTGTCCTTTGACTCTTGCCAAACACTCCCATCTCCTTGTCCAATCACTTGTCCTTTATGCCTCAGGTTCTTTATCACTGGAACCCCTGATCCACCATGTTTATCAGACCCAAAATTCTCTATCATTGCAGAAAATTATTGCTTACCAACTCATTTTTCCACTGTAGGACAAATTAGAGTCCCAACTAGGATTGCCTTATCCTCCTTCCACCCACCTTGTGGTTGCACATACATCTGATCGTTGGCCTTCTATTGGTCCATTTTAGGTATAATTTGATGAATAATGATGAACAATAAATACCTTAACTAGTACTGAGAGGGGGGGGGGGGTCAATCAGTACAAACAAAAACTTCTCAACAACTTATCAAGTTAAATACAATGATAACCGGTTGTCTTCATCACTGAACTTAACCATGGCAATACTGGTTAAACACAGTAAGACCTCAGACATCTAAACTAGTAAAACTGAATACTTCAAATATCATTCAACACTTGGTAACTACCTCACCAATATAATCATGCATGTGTTGTATCAGTAATACCATAACCATTAGTTCTGCATGCATAATCACCTAAACAAAGAATACTCAGTCATCACATGAAAAATGCACAACTCACGACACAAAGTTTTTTCACGTGGAAACCCAAATGGGAAAAACCACGGTGGGGATGAATACCCACAAGCTTGTTTTTGAACTCTTTTGAAGCTCGCTCTGTTAGGAGCCTAGTCCGGTTAAAGAATTTACAATAAGGTTCTGTTAGGAACCGAGATCACTCGGTTAAGGGATGGCTATATACCATGTTAAAGGTTGAAACCCTATTAAAGGTTACCTTGCTAGAGGATTTGAAGAACTCAATGATCTTGAGGCACCTGGTTAGAGGATTTATAATAAGCCTATTAAAGCTACCCGGTAAAGGAATTTTCCTACTATTGAAATGGCTAGAAGACAACAGGTAAATCTCTGATCTGATAACAACACTACATGCTAAGGCAGATCCTTTTCAGTTCCTCTACTCTGCAATCACACTCTGCAGTTTTCCACTCACGGGTCTGGCAAGTATCTCATCACTCATATACAAAACACAACATTTGCCAACACTTACAATAACACACATCATCGACCTTATAGACAACAATTAGGTCGGTAGCATAAACCCTAAACCCTAAACATTTTAGGTTTACAATTACAAGCTATCCAATCCTGACCGTTCAAACACTTTGCATAGAATAAAATAATCTCAAATAGATCAAAGGTCATTCTGCATCATCCATTCTTCAACGCACATGGGAATCAGTAACCCATCACACTCTCTTCACATACTGCTAAGAAGAATGTTCATTCCCGAGGTAGACATTTAATGCAATCAATCTTCACATGCAAGATTCTCAAGGAAATCCTTCACGTGCACAAAACTGACGTGGCATCTGGATCTCATCCTCATTTCTTAGCTAACTCATCATAGAGTGTCACCGGTTGCATCACACAAGCTATATTACCAAACCGGAAACCCTAGAGCTGAGACTACCAACTGGTAGTCACACTTAGTGAAACCCTGACACCGATTCACTACATCTCTTCATACCGGTTCTCCAACTTGAACATCAATAACAACTTCTTCCAATATTCATACCGATTCACCTGTACTTATTGACATCAATGATAATATATATTATCATCATATCGGTTCATCATATGCCAACAATCTCCCCCTTTGGCATTGATGGCAATACTTAGTGTAGCATTGCAACTATAAACAATATAGACTAGTGCAACTTTAACATATATCTTCATCATTAGATACCTTCTCCCATATCATACATTATCAAGTATCTTCTCCCCCTTTGACAACAATGCCAAAGTGGAGGCACAAGCTTCTATTCTCCACTATGCTGCTCCCCCTATGGAGTAGCATCCTTCAACACATCAACCTTGTAAGATTTGTCATTGTAGTACCTGACTGATATGGAGCACAAAACTTTAGTTTATTTCATGAAGGGGCAGAACCCCTAATTCACCTCTCAAATAGGTAAATGTAGTCTTCGGTAAGGGCTTAATGAATATGTCTGCTAGCTGCTCCTTACTGGAAACATGTTGTAATAAAACCTCTCTGTTTTGAACCTTCTGTCTCAATAAATGATACTTGAGATCAATGTGCTTAGTTCTAGCATGCAATATCGAATTCTTGGAAATATTGATTGCACTTGTGTTGTCACAAAATATACTCACCAGTTCAGATATAGGTACTTTGAAACCATCCAATACATGTTTCATCCAGATTGCTTGAGTGCAATTCATAAATGCTGCCACATACTCCACTTCAGCTGTAGACTGAGAAGTGCAGCTCTACTTCTTACTCATCCATGAGACTAGTCGTCCACCAAGAAAGAATGCTCCACCGGTTGTGCTTTTCCTGTCATCCACATTACCTCCCCAATCTGCATTGATATATACTTTGAAATTAAAATCACCATTGTATGGATACCACAATCCATAATCAACTGTTCCTTTCAAGTATCAAAGAATTCTCTTGACTGCTACCAAGTGGGATTCTCTTGGACTTTTCCGAAAATGGGCCACAATGCCCACTGCATGAGCAATATCTGGTCTGTTGTGTACCACATAGTGTAGCTTACCGATCATTGACCGATACTCCTTCTCATTCACCAACATTGAATCATCTTCCTTAGTCAATTGACATCCAGTCACCATCGGTGTACCAACTGGTTTGCTTTCCTCCATGCCAAAGGTCTTCAATACCTCTTTGATATACTTAGAATGGGTAATAAAGATACCCTCTTTCATTTGCTGAATCTGTAAACCAATAAAGAACTTTATCTCTCCAATCAAAGACATCTCAAACTCTTTCTTCATTTCATCTGCAAATGCATGGCTCATTTTATCATCTCCTCCAAAGATTATGTCATCTACAAACACTTCACAGATCAGAATCTGATCATCTTCAAATTTTAGGTAGATGTTGCTATCCTCACTTGTTCTCTGAAATCTTATTTTCACAAGATGAGAGTGTAATCGTTCATACCATGCCCTTGGTGTGTGTTTCAATCCATACAGGCCCTTATGTAATCTACACACCATGTTACTATCTTTTGCTAAGGCAAACCCATCTGGTTGCTCAATATACACTTCCTCTTCTAGGATTCCATTCAAGAACGCAAAATTCACATTGATCTGGTATACCTTGAATCCCTTAAATGTGTCAAATGCAAGTAGCATTCGAACACCTTCCAGTCTAGCCACTGGGGAAAAGGTTTCTCCATAGTCTTCTCCCTCTTCTTGAGCATATCCCTTGCATACAAGTTTTGCCTTGTTCCTTACAACCGTGCCTTCTTCATTCAGCTTATTCTTGAAGACCCATTTGGTACCTATGACATTCTTGTGTTCTGGTTTGGGTACCAAAGACCATGTTGCATTATTTTCTATCTAATCAAGCTCCTCTTCCATTTCCTTAATCCAGTCTTAATCTGTAAGTACCTCTCTAGTAGTCTTAGGCTCAAATTCAGAAATTATGCAAGAGTTTTCTTTCACCTTTCTTCTTGTGAGTATCCCTACATCTTTATCTGCTATGATCTGCTTCGGATCATGATGTAGTTTCACATATCTAGGAATGACTCTAGCTGGGTCTGCTTGCTTGTCCTCTTCTTCTTCTTCTCCATCTTCTTTTTCACCTGCTACAGCTTCTACCGGTACAGGAACACTGAGGTCTTTGCTTGTTTATTTCTTAACTGGTTCCCAGAAGTTTACACCTGGTTCATCTTCCACTTGCTCACTGCAAGTTTCCTCAAGCTTCTCAGGAAATTCATCAACCCTGACATTGATACTCTCAACAATTTTTTGAGTCCTATTGTTGTAGCACTTGAGAGATTTGCTCTTAGTGGAATATCCCAGAAATATTCCTTCATCACATTTGGCATCAAACTTCCTCAGATGCTCACCTCTCTTGATATAACATTTACTACCAAATACTTTATATCTCATAGTGGGAGTCTTCTCGGTCCAATACTCATAAGGGGTTTTAACTTTACCTTTCTTGATGAGTACCCGGTTCATAGTATAGACTACAGTGCTCACCACTTCTCTCCAAAAAGTGTGAGCTACCTTTCCTTGGATCAACATTGTTCTGGCCGATTCAACTACAATCCTGTTATTCCTTTCTGCTATGTCATTATGTTGTGGTGTCCTTGGGGCAGACAACTGCCTCTTGATACCATTCTCTTCACAGTACTTGTTGAATTCATGAGAAGTGAATTCACCTCCTTGATCAGTTCTTAGGCATTTTATCCTTTGACCACTTTCCTTCTCTACTAATGCTCTAAAGGCTTTGAACATTCCAAATGCCTCAGACTTGTCTTTCAAGAATGTGACCCACATCATTCTTGAGCAGTCATCAGTAAGAATCATGAAATACCTATCTCCCTAAATACTTCTAGTTTTCATTGGACCACACAGATCAGTATGCACAAGATCAAGTAAGTTCTCAGCTGAAAAAGACTTACCTTTGAAAGTTGAGGAAGACATCTTCCCAAGTTGACATTCTCTGGACAAAGAATTCTCCGGTTTGTTCAGCAAAGGAAATCCTCTTACTACCTTGATCTTATTGGCTTTTACAATATTATCAAAATTCATATGACAAAGTCTCCTATGCCATATCCAATTGTCATCAAACTTCGCCATCAGACACTGACTAATCTTGGCATTCAACTGAAATAAGTTACCTCTGGTCTTCTTACTGGTGGAAATAAGTTCACCACTCTTTCCAATTATACTGCAGACTCCACCTTTGAACTCCAGAATGAGTCCTTTTTGATTTAGCTGAGTAACACTCAAAAGGTTATGCTTAAGGCCTTCTACCCAGTAGACATTATCCACACTTCTCTTTCCATTCAGTGAGATGGATCCTTTACCTTTTACCAAGCATGGTGCATCGTTGCCAAAATGGACAACACCTCCATCATATTCTTCCAGAGACAAACTTTCTTTGATCAGTAGTCATGTGGTGAGAACACTCGCTATCAATAATCCACTCATTAGAGTTGTCAATGCGATAGACAAGGGCTTTCTTGTTAGACACTTCTTCCTTTACAACTACAAATACTATGTCTTAATTCTCTTCATCCTCAGATTCTTCATCAGTAACACCTTCATCAACTGCAACAAGATAATTTCTTCTACCTCCTCCTTTATACTTTCTAAACCTCTCCAGTTTATCCTTATTGTCATTGTTAGGATAGTTAACAGCTATATGTCCTATCTTATTGCAGGAAAAACATTTTAAAGGAAGCTTACCTCCGTATTTTCTAGTTCCTTTTGGAAGTCTCTTGGTAAGAAGAGCTTCAAACTGCATCAGAATATCTTCATCATCCATACCTCTACATTGCATGGATTCATAACTTGTACTTACTTCTTTTCCTTTTCTAGTTGGTGCAATAGATTCTCTAAAAGTTGACCCAGTCTTCTAAACACTGCCATAATAGCAATTCAACTCATATGCTGTCAACTTTGCAATGATAGAGTCTAAGGATACCTTGGTTTTGTCGATAGACCTTAGCTCCTGGATAGAAGCAACTCTAATTTCATATACCGGTAACAATGATCTCAAAACTTTACTAACAATGGTGGCATCATAAATTGTTCCACCAATGCTCTTGATGTCTCCAACCACAGTCTTGATCCTTATGCCATATTACTGAATGGTTTGTTCTTCAACCATCCTCATGTCTTCAAATTTTCCTCTAAGGCTCTCTTCCTTAGCTTTCTTGAAATTATCATCACCACCATAAATGGTTTCCAATGTGTCCCATACATCCTTAGGAGTGTCCTTATCTTGTACATCAATGAACTCAATATTGGACAAACTGCTAATAAGGGCTTCCATGACTTGCCCATTTTCTTGAATCTCTCTTTTCTAATAATTGGTTAGAGTGCCAATGGGGATTACATAGGCATTCTCAACATAGCTTCAGTGTTGAGCACCCAAACTCTTGATATAGATCTTCATTATGTCCTTCCATATTTTGAAGTTATCTCTATTGAACTTAGGACCTTCCCTCTTCATCATTAAAGCAAGATCTTTTACCTTAAACGGTTAAGCTTATATCAACGAGGACCTGGAGTTGCTCTGATACCAATTGATGAATAATGATGAACAATAAATACCCTAATTGGTATTGAGAGGGGGGGGGGGTGAATCAGTATAAACAAAAACTTCTCAATAACTTATCAAGTTAAAACAATGATAACCGGTTATCTTCATCACTGAACTTAACCATGGCAATACTGGTTAAACACAGTAAGACTTCAGACATCTAAACCAATAAAACTAAATACTTCAAATATCATTCAACACTTGATAAATACTTCACCAATATACTCATGCATGTGTTGTATCTGTAATACCATAACCATTAGCTCTGCATGCATAATCACCTAAACAAAGAATACTCAGTCATCACATGAAAAATGCACAACTCATGACACACAAATTTTTCACGTGGAAACCCAAATGGGAAAAACCACGGTGGGGATGAATACCCACAAGCTTGTTTTTGAATTCTTTTGAAGCTCACTCTGTTAGGAGCCTAGTCCTGTTAAAGACTTTACAATAAGGTTATGTTAGGAACCGATCCTGTTAAAGATCACCCGGTTAAGGGATGGCTATATACCATGTTAAAGGTTGAAATCGTGTTAAAGGTTACCTTGATAGAGGATTTGAAGAACTCAATGATCTTGAGTCACCTAGTTAGAGGATTTACAATAAGCCTATTAAAGCTACCTGGTAAAGGGATTTTCGTACTTTTGAAATGGTTAGAAGACAACAGGTAAATCTCTGATCTGATAACATCACTACATGCTAAGGCAGATCCTTTTCAGTTCCTCTACTTTGCAATCATAATTTGTAGTTTTCCACTCACTGGTCTGGCAAGTATCTCATCACTCGGATACAAAACACAATATTTGCCAACGCTTACAATAACAAACATCATCGACCTAATAGAAAACAATTAGGTCAGTAGCATAAACCCTAAACCCTAAACATTTTAGGTTTACAATTACAAGTGGTCCAATCCCAACCATTCAAACACTTTGCATAGAATCTCAAACAGATCACAAGTCATTCTGCATCATCCATTCTTCACCACACAAGGGAATCAGTAACTCATCATGCTCTCTTCACATACCGCTAAGAAGAATGTTCATTCTCGAGGTAGAAATTTAATGCAATCGATTTTCACATGCAAGATTCTCAAGGAAATCCTTCACGTGCACAAAACTGACGTGGCATCTGGATCTCATCCTCATTTCTTAGCTAACTCATCATAGAGTGTCACCGGTTGCATCGTATAAGCTATATTTCCAAACCGAAAACCCTAGAGCTGAGACTACCAACCGATAGTCACACTTAGTGAGACGCCGACACCAGTTCACTACATCTCTTCATACCAGTTCTCCAACTTGAACATCAATAACAACTTCTTCCAATCTTCATACTGGTTCACCTATACTTATTGACATCAATGATAACATATATTATCATCATATCATCATACTGGCTCATCATATGCCAACATAATTACCTTACCTCTGTCATCCCTAACTGAAATAGCTTGCAAACCTTCAGATTTAGTATCTCCAAACATAGGAGTGACTGCAACTTTTCTTGACTCATCTTCACTTATTCTCACCAACTCCTTGCCAACCAAGATGATTTTTGTTGCCTTGCCTCTTTCTTCTTCAGTCTCCTGGAATGGGATTAATAGAAAAGTTTTTTGATCCTTCTCAATGGTGTAGATATTCCTTCTACCATCAGATAGTGTTTTCCTATCAAATTGCCATGGCCTTCCAAGAAGTATATGGCAACAATCGATGAGTAAAATATCACAAAGTACCCTATCTTTGTATTCTCTAATCTGAAACTCAACGCATGCTTGTTCATTTACTAAAAGTGACTGATTATCATTTACCTAAGATGTCCTATATGGTGCTTCATGAGGAATTCTTTCTAGTTTCAATTTATCTACCATCTCTCTAGACACCATCTTGTCAGTGGAACCCAAATCTATTACTACCTTGCACACTTTACCATGACATTTGCATGTGGTCCTGAACAAGATCCTCCTTTGAGTCATCTCCTTCTCCTTAGATTCCTTCAAAAGTCTTATTCTCAGCATCAACGCTTCACCTACTTGTGGAGCAACAACATAATTTGGGGGCTGATACTTTCAACTTCATCTTCCTGAAAAAATTGGACTCTCTTTTCACCCCTTCTTTCACCACCACTTGATGTAGACCCTTGTCTCTCAGGACACTTGAATGTTGGGTGTCCAAACTCTTGACAATTATAGAACCTACCTAAAAATATATTGGAACTCCTACCTCCACCAAATCTACCTCTTGTGCCTCTACCTCTGAAATCTGGACCTTGATCTTTGACTCTTGTTTGCATCTTCTTGGCTTTCATTTGATTGTCTTGAAGTAGAAAATGTTCCTCTGCCCCTAAGGGTGTTGCCTCTGCCCCTACTTGACTTATCTTGTCTCTTCTTGACCTTTTCTTCCACTCTAATTGCCAATTGAAAACATTCCTCTACCGTCCTTAGATTTTCCACAACTAGTTCATCTTGAATGTTAAATCTATGTCCACCAAGGTATCTAGCAACCTTTTCAACCTCATCTTCCATCATACCTGATCTTATGCTCAACTTGTAAAATTCATCAGTATAAGTTTTGACATCTAACTCTTTTTGTTTCAAACCTTGGAGTTTCTTATACAATTGAACTTCATAGTCTTTAGGAAGAAACTTACCCTTCAGTTTAGCAACCATTCTGTCCCAAGAAACTTATTTTTCCTTACCTCTCTTCCTCCTTTCAGCTTGTTCATAGTCCTACCATAATAATGCACGTCCTTTCAGCTTTGTCTGTGCTATCTTCACCTGTTGCTCATCAGGAACATCTTAATAGTCAAAGTGATTGTCCATAGTTGCAATCCAATCTAGATGCTCTTCTTGATCCAAATTACCTCCATACATAGGCAATTCAACTTTCACCTTATGTTTATCACCTTGAATTGCTTTTAGAAGTCTGATTGTCCTCTGTTCCTTAGGGTCCAATTGCTCTTCTCCTTTTGCTTTCTGTAACTCTTCTTCTTCTTCTTCCTCTTCACTCACATCTCCCAAATCAACATTCCTTCTCTGATTAGACTCTAAGGCTTCAAGTCTTTCCAACACAACATTGTACGACTCTTTCAACCTTGTATTGTTCTCTCTCAACTCCTGCAACTCTCTAGCAGTACCAACATTCTTAGGAGGCATCTTGTTTATAATCACTTAATCTTCTCTCAGACTTTCAAGGAATCTACTCCCTTGCTCTGATACCACTTAATGCAATACAAAAACCCCTTCCTTCAAACTTACATAACCCAAAATGCAAATTGCCCTTACAGGGACTCTCTACTACCAAATTAATAGTCCAATTGCAACAAAACTTATGATTATATGCTCATAAATTAACAACACATAATTACAACTATAACCCTAATTAGACTGATGCCTCTCCTTGATGCTAATTCTATCCTATAACCCCTCTTGGTCCCTCACCCCAAGTTTCAAGCAATCGAATCAGGGAGAAATTGTCAATTTTCTATTAGAACCCTAGCTAGCCTAGCTACCAGGCAACCCCATGAACAATCTACAAACCTTTTTAACTACTCAAAATTTCAAATCATCAGCAAATGAAAGATAACACACAATTATACACCCACAAGTGCTCACTTAAATAGTTTAAATCCAAACAACAATAGCTAAATATAAAATTAGAGCAAACTACAGAAACATGGTGAATTACAGAGAATATGCTTCCAATTTGGTGCTAATGATTTTAAATTTGAAAGAAAACAATCACGGAGTTTACATTGTAGAATTTATAGTTCTCCCCTTCTCTCTCCCTAGTTCTCTTCCTATTGCTCATACAATTTATACCAAATCTGAATTTTCCCACGGTGACCGTTGGAATGCATGACTGTTCAAATTCCACATTTGATAAATCTTTGTCGAACACAAGTGTCAAAATAGAAATGCCGAGTTAATAGACCAACATTGGATACCAATATCAGAATAACAACTCTGATCATGACTTTCAATCTCCCATCAGAATAAGACATAAAGGCAGAGTAACAATTTCATGCAATCCCTATAGAACAAACTACTCTGGTGTCACTCATTTTGGTATATCTTATACCAAACAAGACTTGTGGATGCCCATCAGAATAACCCATCGAAGTCAGCTAGACAATATTTTGTGATCCCGATAGTGTAAATTATCCCGATGACAACCTTATCGAATTAACTATTTTGATGACAACTTTTCACCACTATGATGTTTTATTGGGTTAACTATCCCGATGCCAATATTGATACCTTATTGGAATAACTATTCAAAGCCGCTTGAATAGAATTTCGCAAATCCGATAGTGTAACCTATCCCGATAACAACAATGATACCTTATCGGTTTAACCTATCCCGATAACAGTATGGCAAATGTTTACCCCAATGACATCTTATCGGTATAGCTTATCTTGATGACATAAATGACAACATTTTGAGCAACTTTACATATTTGAAAACCATGATTCTAGTTTTGACAAACAAACCAAAACATGAAATAACAAAACAAATGGTCTCAATAGACCTTATTGAAGCAAAATAGACCTAACCCTAACTCCTAAGACTCAAAACCTAATTAACATATTCCATGTGCTCCTGCACCAAGCATCTTAACCACCAACAAACTCAACAAACTCATAAATACAGTAGATTAATTGCTGCTTTTGAAACAAATGCCACATGATAAGTTTTAATTGAATATCTACTACTCGTTGCCTTAGCATAACATGGAATAACTCTTGATATCTTGTCCATGTAACTTGTAAATAGGGCAATATCTGTTCAAACCTGCTCTTGACATAACTTTGGGCCCATATGAACTTATTCATTCTGAGATCCTTCTTGAAAAACACTACCTCTTGTTGAAATTTGAATACTTGCTTCTCAGCCTCTTCTATTTTATTTATTTCATATATGAGGCTAATCTGCAACTTGGAAATAGTGTTTTCATGCTGCAACAACAAACCTTTTCCTTTTGAAGCTCCTAGTGCTTGTTTTAACTCAATGTTTTCTTGAGTAATTTGTGCAATTGTTTCGTTCAATTCCTCAACTTTGGCCTGAGTAAATAGGGGAGTATTTACATTTAATTCAGCTACATCACTTGCAGGGACATCCCTAAGCCTGTAAACCATAAGCTGTCCAATTATTTCATTCATATCACTGATCAATTTTGGTCTTTGTCCTTTAGGGTACATGCACCATGTTGAAAGAGTCTTATTAGAAGGTCTCTACTCTGAACCAAAATAAACCTTATGATATCCTTCATCTATAAGATTGCAATCAAATTTTTGATCTCTTCTCAGATTATCAAAAAACATACTGCAAGATAAATCCATCCTAGGGATAATTAAACATCCAGCTTCCTTAAATAGTTGTCTCCCCTTTTTAGGTGTGATTTCATCAAATTATTTCTTCATCTCTTCATAGAACTTATTAGTACATTCCTCCAATTTCTCATTAGGGATTTCTATCAGTCCCCTAGCAATCCTTCTTCCTTTCCACTTGTACATAAACAATTTAAATTCTTGAGAATGAATGAATTTATCATTTGATAGAAAAGATTTTGATGCTTTCCTTCTCACGTCTTTTGTTAGATATTTGCTTATTTGAATCATATCATCATTATTCTCATCAGGTGGAATGTAGGGTTGCAACCTTACTTCCTAGGTCACTTCCACCTCCTCTTTTTGTTTGCTTGTACCTTCACCCTCTTGAGACAAGTCAGCACATGAAGATGGTGTTGGAGACATTCTGGCTAAATGAGAAACCTCAACCGGTCCTCCCACTACTAAGGTTGATGGACTTGGAGATGGGGGTAGGGGAATGGATAAATTGGCTAAAATTACATGAGCATTCTGAATAATTGTCTGCATCCTTACTACTCTATTGGATTCATCTGGAAAAATTCCTTCATAAGAGGGGACCTCAAGTCTTTTCCTGCTTTCAATTTTTTGTACGTTGAAGTGCATTGACCTTCTTGCCCGATCCTCTTCATAGGAACTACAATTCCTCATTAATTCCTCTTTGCGTTCAAATTCATGTTGGACCCTCCCTAATGTCATTTCCCTTTTAGAAGACGTATAATAACCTTCCGGGTAAAATTCCCCGGCCTTCAATCCTAGTGGAAAATGAAAAGACATAAGTAACTAGATGGCTTACACAAAACCTTTATTTAAATTAATTTCAAAATCACCAATTTCTAGACACATGGGTAAGAAAGACCCCTTTTAACTAGTCCTAAAACAAGCTAAGGCTTCATACATTTGCCACACAATCTTTAAAGCAGCCAATCTGTATGGAACTATAAATGGTAAAATATGTGGGATTCCCTTGAATCCATATACCCTAATGTATGTATATTGCTCATCCAAGTACCTGTCGACCCAATTATGGTCAATATTTACTTTGATTTCCTATTCCTTCCCCTTTGGTCTCAAGAGATTCATTACTTGCTTTGACAGTCAAGGGACCTCTATGCCACATGCAACATATAGTTTTTTGACAAAATATTACTTGAACACAAGAGCTTGCGAATGCTGGTATCCATTATCCCATATAGTAGTCCACAACTGGACTGACATTTTAATACCATTCTGAATAGGATTTACATTAATAAAAGGGCTCCATACACCATATTTTTGTCCTTGAAATAATATCATATGCATTGGTAATGAATACCATTTGAAAGTGAGTTTGGAAGTACCTCGTTGTATTTTTACCAATGATTCATGTAGTGCATTGACAAGAAATTGGGGGTAATCATAACATTTGTAATTAGTTTCACTTTGCATATCACAAGTAAGCAACATTAACTCCTTGGGCATCATAGGATTCCCACTATACCCCAATACTTGACAAATTGCATGATAAGTCAATTCAAAATATCTATAGAACAAATCCACTTTATATGGGGGTTGCTCATTTCTAGAAAACTATTGCAAGTTGTTTCTGTCTCTTGATCTATGAATAGGCAACCATTTCCTCCTGAAAAGCCCCTCAATAGCATTATATTCAGCTTTTAGGTTTTCCAAATTAATCTATCTAGCACAATATCTACAATCTTCTAAGCTAAATACTTCCAATACTGTATCTCTATTGATATCTAACAACCTTCCATTTGTGGCTTTGATGATCGACCTTCATAATTGTAGCATTTTGCTAAGGCTCTAACTAGGTCTAGATTGAGAAAAACATTAGTAACAACCAATCTATCCAATCCTAATCTCCATGGATTGCACTCAGGAATTGCTTACTCTTATTTCATATAGAAACATTTAAAAATATGGTGCCCTTGATTTTGAAATAACTTTCCCTATAATCAAATTGCTTATCAACAAATTTCAAAACACCAACTCCTGTTTTAGGTCTGTAAGATGACCCAGATAATTGAGCGATTAAATCAATCATGAAGGCTTCTATCCTTCTTTTGTTTCTTAGCTTTGGTTTCTAGAGACTATTAGGTTTCCGATGGGGTGGATATTTTACAAATTGATTCATGATTTTTCCAGACCCTTTCAGTAATTCAACTAGGGCTATATTTGAATTATTTACCAGGGTCTTCAAAGAAACTAAAGAAATAGGCAATAGGACTTACTAAATTTTTCTCGCACTCTTTGACCCTTTTGGCTACTGGACACTTTCGCAACTTGATTTCTCAGCTTTGCACTAGACCCTTTCAATAATTTGTAATAAAAGAAATCGAAGATGTCCAAAAATTGAATTCACCTGCCTTTTCTTCATAATTAAAGTTCATATGAATAATGATGGTGCAAACGACCTTTACACAAGTTTAAACATGCACCATTGATCCTTATAATTATCGATGGGTGGTGGAAAAATTCAAGTTTCCATACCTGAGGAATCTGTCGATCTCATCACTTGTCTTGTTACTTTATTTCATTCCCTCGACACTCGTCAAAATCACAAAAGCTACTTTGGTGAGGCCTGAGATGACACGCTAGATTCCACCCGGCTGCCACGTTCCACTTATTTCTCCTTCTCTTGGGACTCGTTGAAGTGGAGAAAAGACATTCATTGAGTGCTGAGTATCCTTTTTCTTAGCCGTAATATCCTTCTCAGACACTTGTGGAGCATAGAGATTTACTAAGTGTCGAGTAACTTTTCCCTGGCCAACTCAGCTTGGGACTCGACCAAGTTAAAAAAACACTTCCATCAAGTGCCAGGTTAATAATTCAAGCACCTACTATCCGCTACATCAGACGACAACTCAACACAGCCGCAACATATCTTTCAATTAGGACACACTTTGAAATAATCCATGCACATGACCTATTATAACCCTTTAAATTACATGCGGGAGGGGACATAACTTTAATTGACCTAGGACACGGGAAGATTATAACCGATACAACACGGGCCAAAATGATTCCTCACTAAAACTACAATTGAAGAGGCTATTAAAAAATAAGCGCTTAAATCAAAATTTGAAAAAACAATGGGAAAACCTAAACCTAACCAAGGAAAGAATCTTCCCAAAACAGTCCTAACTACTAGCATAATTCTAGCTTGTGCCAAAATGGGAGCTTTAGAACAGGGTTTCTACCCACATCTCTCCATGTCTCCCTATGACTTCCTCTTTCTCTATCTACCTTCTTATCATCTCTCCTCACTCTATTTATCCCCCCTCTCCCACTCTATAATTTCCTTATCTATATCTCTCACTCTCATGCATACATACTCCATGTTTCTCCCTCCCCTCTTATTTTTCTCTATTATTATCTTTATCTCTCACTCTTGTCACCTCTATCTTTGTCTTCCTATCTCTTCCCCCCTCTATGTATATCTCATTATCTCTACCTATATCTCTTATTCACTCCATCTCTAGTTCTATATATCTCTCCTTGTTTCTTTCTCTATCTTCTTCTTGCTCCTCAAACTATCTCTTTCTATCCATATATCAATATCTCTCTCCCTATCCCTCTTCATTTCTCTATATCAATCCATTTCTCCCTCTCTATCTCTCATTCACTCCCTCTCTCTATCCATATATCCTACTATATATCTCTATCTCCATATCATCCTCTTTCTATATCTTTCCCCCTCTTCTTCTCTTCTCTCTCTCCCCTCTCTATCTATATATATTCCTTTATCCCCTCTTCTCTCTCAATCCTCTATCTATCTATCTCCCTCTCTCCCCCTAGTTATATATCTCCCCCTCTACATATCTCTTTCCCTTTCTATGCCCCCCCTCTCTATTTCCCCACTCTCTATCTATCCCCTTCTCTTTGTCCCTCACTCTACCTCTATCCCCCTATCTATCTCTCTATCTCCATCTTACTCTTTCCCCCTCACTATATACATCTCATTCTCACTACCTCTCCCTTATTGACCTCATATCTCATAATATATATCTTTATCTTTGTAGTACTATATATATACGTGTCTCCTTCTCACTCCTATCTAGCTAACTCTCCCTTTCTTCCCCCATCTCTCTTTGTAACTCTATATTTTCCTCTATCTATATCACTTCCACTCTCCCTACTATCTATTGAGCTATCTCTTTCCCCTCTCTATATATTTCTATCCGTTTCTTTCTCTAGACCTAGATCTCCCTATCTCTTTATCACTTTCATCATCTCTTTATCTCTTTATATATTCCCTATCCTTTTATATCTCTCCCTCCTCTACTTGTCTGTCTCACTTTCTTTTTGTCTCCATCTCTTTATCTCCCCTCTCTATATCTCTTGTCATCTCTCACTCCATCACTCCCTCCTTACACCCTATCTATATCTATCTCTCTACATCTCTCTTCCTTTATCTTCCCATATATTTCTATCTCTCTCTACCTTTCTCTTCCTATGTATCACTATGTACCCCTCAAAGATTTCTCTCTCTATCTCTCCATCTACCCACCTCCATTTGTCTATGTCTACTTCTTTATGTTTGTATATCTCTCTATATGCCTCTCTCTCCTTCTCTCTATATTTTCTTATATCTATATCTCTCTATATTTCCCTCTCAATCTCTCTTTGTATCTTTGTATCTTTTCCTCTCTATATCACCCTCTTTATCTCCCTATCCCCCTATATTTATTTCTCCCTATACGTCTCACTATCTCTCTATCTATTTATCTTCCTCTTCATATCTCCCTCTTTATCTCTAGACATGTATCCCTCTCTCCCTCTCTCTTTCCCTCTCCCTCTTCGTAGATCGGGCTACACCTATACCTTTATCTCTCCATATTTTTCCTTCCATTTGTCACTCTATCTATATCTCATTATGTTCACACCAATATCTACTCTTATATCTCTCCCTCTCTTTTCCTTTGTATACTTCCTATTGTAACCTATTTTTGCTCACAACTTCTCACATGGAAAAATTAGCCTTATAATAAGTCTTAGATTCAAAATAAAGGGTTTTTATAAAAAACAAATCTTTAAAATCTTATTTAAAAGGGGTGTATTCATATATTTTCATTTTGGTCAAGCTTTGGTATTTTGAGGGGAAAATAGTTTTCTCCACGTTGCATGTGTGGTGGAAAGTCAAAAGGGAGTCCTTTTGAATTTTCGAGGGATATTTTTATTTTCTTTGAGTTTACACCATCCCTAACTTCAGTTAGAACCTAGGGTTGGGAGATTTAGTATCATGGGAGATTGAGTTAGACATGCACGTGGACTGTTCTTTGTGAAAGAAAGCCCTAGTTTTGTTTTATCTCAACTATGGCCGCCAAGATGATGAGTTTCAGTCAAACAAGAACAACAGTTGAGAAGTAGATACGTAGTGATCTATTGCCTCAAAATTTAAAACTATAAAAGTTTTAAAATTTATTTATTAAACTTAAAAAAAGTTTAATCTTCTTTGGTTTTCAAAATTAATCATAGTTTTAACTTTTAAATTTATTCTTATTTAATTTATAAAAAATTTCAAAATGACTATGAATTAAATAAGGTAAATTTAAACTTTAACTTTATAATTAATTTTGAATTTATTGGAACTTTTATTAAAATTTATAAAAATATATTTAAACATTAAAATTTAAATAGAATTTTATATTAATATTATAAATATATTAAAATTTAAAATGAAGTCCAAATCTTAATGAAAAAATAAAATTAAAACTAAATTAAAACTTTAATATAACTAACTTATCAATATAATATTTATTTAAATTTTAGAATTTAAATATGTTTTAATAGATTTTAACTTTCATTTTTTCTATTTATTTCTTTTTTATGATTTTATTATGATTTTTTAATTTATTTTTCATTTTTTTCATTTTTTTGGATTTTTGGATGTTTTACGATTTTTAGGAATTTTTAGAGGGTCATTTTATGCTTTTGAGGGTTTTGTGGGACTTTTACGCATACAACCTACCTAAACCTAACCAAGCAAACGACAATAGAGTGACAACAATGAACAAGAAGACGAACACACAACGAAAACAAAATAACAACCAATAGGAGGATGAATGCAACAAAAAAAAGAGACACAAGAAACAACATGGAAACGTGAGACCTCAGGGTTTAGGGAACGGGGAATTTCAAGAACTAAGTTCCTGAGGGTCCTAGGATTCTGGAATCTGAAGTCCTAGAAGGCAACAAAGAAAAATGAAAAACTAGGGATTCTGAGGTTTCGAGGAGTGAGGAAGCCCGAGGCAACCACAAACCCAGAAACTAGAAAGTTCAAAATTTCGAAAAGACACAACAAACAAACACTAAAACCCGAGAGTTTGGGATTTCGAGGAATGAAAGAACTCTTCCAAACCGGAAACTCCAGGATTCCAAAATTTTGAAGAAAACAAGGAAAAGAGAATGAGAAAGGAGAGGGAGGAAGCCTGGGAGTCCAGCATCTGAAGGAAAACTTCATGACCCCAAAGTTTCAGGACTCGAAGACACAAAATAAACAAAAGACAACGACGAAAATGTTAGGGTTTCAAGCAGATCTGAAGCAAATATGAACTAACAATTATATGCAGATTTGAATACAAAACATAAAGAAATAAAACAGGACACAGATAACATAGAGATTTAACGTGGTTCACCCAAAATGGGTTACGTCCACCATACACAACCATCCAATCTTTCTTATTATCCAGCAAAAATAGTACATCAACCTTACAATGCCTTAAGCATCCCAGCCGCTTATAACATGCGTTTTTAGGGCAAAAACAAAGTCGACCTTTTTAGGGTTTTATTACAATGTCGGTTTTCATAAAAAAAAATACCCAAATTTTTTTTTTCTTGGGGGCTCCCGCCCCTGAACCCCCGCTTTTCTCGAGGGCTGCCACCCTCGAACCCCTGCCCGGGGCCGGCCCCAGACCCCGGTGAGGATACATGCTGAGTGTACAGTACTTTGCTAATCAGTCGCCACATTTCAACAGAAAAACCAAGCAAACAAAAAGAAAACAAACAAAATCGAAGCGAAGTAGAAGAGGGGGCCCCCAACTTTGGAAGTGAAAAGTTGGGGTGTGCTATGCAGGTTATAATAGTCACTGCATGGCATTCAAGTTTGGTTGAGTAAAGATATACTGCAAACTACAATGATCACTATGCAACTCAAACTGATGCCCAAGAAAGAAATGCATCCATCTCACCAAAGCATGAACAATTGCTGCCAACACCAAATCCTGCGTGGGATAATTCAGCTCGTGATCCTTGATTTTGCAAGACTCGTAGGAAATCATGCATCCATCCTACATATGTACTACCCCCAAACCTTCCAAAGAAGCATCAATGTACACAACAAAATATCCTGCTAGATCTGATACTGCTAAGATGGGTGCACTAGTCAGACGCTCCTTAAGGGTCTGGAAAGCCACCTCACACTGCTTCGACCAAACAAACTTCTTCCCTTATCTCTAAAGAGAAGTAATGGGATGATCTATCCTCAAAAAACCCTAAACAAACTGAATATAATATCTTGCAAGGCTCATAAAACTATGAACCTTGCCCACATTAGTAGGTGCTAGCCAATCCACAATCGCATGAATCTTAGAAGGGTCCAATACGATACCCTGTCTAGAAATAACATGGCCTAAATAATTCACCTCAGTCTGGAAGAACTCACACTTTGCCAAATTGGCATACAACTGATTCTCACAAAGACACTGCAACGCCTTGTTAGGGTTTAGAGAGATTCAGAACAAATACAAATTAACAATTATATGCATATACAAACATAAAAGATGAAGAAAAATACATAACACAGATAACACAAAGATTTAACATGGTTCACCCAAGATGGGCTACATCGACTGAACACAGTTGTCCAATCTTTTCTTATTATATAGTAAATCAGTACAACAACATTACAATGCCTTTTACATTCCAACCACTTATAACATGCAATTTTTAAGGCAACATACAAAGTCGACTATTTTTACGGTTTTTTCAATGTCATTTTTTTTTCAACAAAAAATGGCAAAAACAAATTGTGTAATGAGTGTACAATACTTTGCATGATCAATTGCCACATATCAACAATCTCCCACTTGGAGACTGACCTTGGACGACACTACTGCACTTGCAGCTCCCACTGGATAAAACTCCTAGACTCAACTATTCCTTAATTCCATGATTTCAGTCAAGAAGGTCAAAAGAAACTAAGGAGGAAATTAACTTCTCCCATGGGACTAACTTAATGACCATATCCATAGGATTGTCACTTGTGTGAATCTTTTCAAGCCATAACTGGCAATCCTCCAAAATAGACCATATGAAGTGGTACCTGAGTTGAATGTGTTTTGTCCTCGAATGAAGAGAAAAATTCTTTGCAAGATGAATGGTACTCTAGCTATCAGTATACAATGGGATATCCTCATGCATCTGGCCCAATTCCTCCAGAAAAATTTGTAACCAAATCATCTCCTTGGTAGCTTCAATAGCAGCACATACTCAATTTCAGTCGTTGAAAGCGCAACCTTTTTCAGTCTAGAAATCCAACTAACTACAGTTTCCCCTACACTAAAAACATACCCTGTAGTACTCCTCCTTGAATCAATATCACCTACTAGAACAGAGTCAACATATCCTCGTAGAGTAGCATTTGATCCTTTGAAACCTAATGCCTTGCTAGTAGTACCTCTCAAATGCCTGAGAATCCATTTGACAACATTTCAATGTTCCATTTCTGGATTGCTCATATACCTGCTCACAACTCCCCACTATATGTGCAATATCTGGCCACGTGCATACCATCACATACATCAGACTGCCAACAACTGATGAATACGAGATGTTATAAATTTTATTTACCTCTTCCTATGTCTTAGGACACATCTCCTTAGTCAATTTGAAATAACTAGTCAAAGGTGTACCAACTGCTTTTGCATTCTGCATGTTAAATATTTTCAACACCTTCTTTATATACTCATTTTGGGACAAAGTTAATGTTCTATTTTTCCTGTCTCATGAAATTCTCATAACAAGGATTTTCTTGCACCTAAATCCTTCATACCAACTGACTTTGCTAGTTTTTTTCTAAGTTCATTTATATGATGCATGTTTAGACCCATCAACAACCATGTCATCAACATAAAGTAACAGGATAATATAACTATCATTATCCAATCTCCTAAAATAAACACAATGATCATAATGACATCTATGGTAACCTTGTTCAACCATGAAACTATCAAATTTCAAATACCATTATCAGGGTGCTTGTTTTAGGTCATACGGACTTTTCTTCAACCTGAAGACTAACTCCTCCTTACCTTTGACCTCATACCCTATGGTAGTTGCATGTAGATTCTCTCCTCCAAATATCCATGGAGAAAATTTGTTTTAACATCTAGTTGTTCAAGATGCAAGTCTTCTACAGCCACAATGCTTAGAATAGTTCTAATTAAAATCATTTTTACAACTGGAGAAAATATTTCATCAAAATCTATTCCCTTTTTTGTGCAAAACATTTTACCACAAGTTTGGCCTTATATCTTTTCTATCCTCCATCTTCCTCCTTTAGCCTATAAACTCATTTATTTGGCAAGGATCCTTTTCCTGCGGGTAATGCGACTAAGTCCCAAGTTTGATTCTTCATCAAGGAATCCACTTCCTCTTTCATGCCTAGTTGGAATCCACTTGCATTTCTTTTGTTGGCAACAATAATTCAGGAAAACTAAGGGGGGCAGGGGGTGAATCAGTTTTCACCAAACTTAAACAAATTAACCTCAACATCAGATCAAATCAAGAACAACAATAACAAAGATAAACACCAATCAACAACACACATAACACATAAATTTTTGATGTGGAAAACTCGGTTAATGGAAAAACAACGGTGGGAACCTACCCACAATATGATGATACTCTGTAGTAGTATGTAAACATATTTCAGTGGGAAATGCACATGCATTCATGCATATTGCCTAGAGCTCACTGCTCAAAAACAATAAAGGGCTACAACCCTGTGAATGCTCACTACCTTACAAATATCAGACAACAATCTGGATTGCATGAATTGAAAGAATAGCATCTCCAAATGCTTGATCACAGTTCTAGTTAAGCACAATATCTACACTACAACACTTCTCTTCTCTTCTACACACTTATGAAAGATCAATTCGCTTGTTCACACATACAACACTCTTAAAGAACACAAAAACAACTGCAGACACATATCCGACATGATTACTACACTTATTTATACAAATCATCAACCTTAACTTCAAGGTTGGCTCAACATATTAGACCTAATTACAAAATTACATCACATGATACATAAATTAATATGCGGACCAATACAATGTCAGCAAGGACATAGCATGGGCCCAAATCAAAACCTCAAACATGCAACACCACTGAATATCTTGCCAAGATCATTTGCAACACACAACAATCATCGGGTCGACCAGAAAGTTGTATAACACGAAGAATACCACCAAACCAATAAAATCTTCAATAACGCATAGAACAATCAATGCGAACCACCAAAATGCATAGAACATGATTGAAGAACATCAACAAGCAACATGAATTCCTCCATAACAACTCAGATAACAAGAATCATTATCATCTCACAACCGGAGCTCAAAAACACCAACATAACTTACTGATAAGCTGAAAGATATGCTGTGAAGTTCCAAGTCATGAACCACCCAAACTAAGGACACACATGAACATCACAAACACTCTCCAAAATCCACACAACATAATAAATCAATTCCAGAGCAATACAAACCAGAAATCATAACTTCTATAATACAGAACCAACAGAAAACTATTCATCACACCGGATCACATAACTCGATCAAATCATTTTCCAAAACATAGATACTCATACTAAATCAAATAGAGATAAGTATCTCAAAACCCATTAATTTGTATCATCATATCTACAACCAAACCAACCGAACCAACTCTCTACAACACCAAAGCACAAGAACAAAGGAATATGTTGACATCAATGACAACAACACATTCCAACAACTCTAATATCCAAAAATCTCCCTCTTTGGTATTGATGGCAACATATGAGTCTAAAAACAATCAATGCAAAGAAATAAATAAACTCCAACAATCTACCCCTGAGATCATGCATACACATCTCTCTACCTTAGATAGATAAGACAGTTTTTCACATGCTTCTCTCCCCCTTTGACATCAATGCTAAATGTGCAAAAGAAAAACATTATTCTCTCCCACTTAGAACATAATCATAAATATAAACATCTGAACCACAACACTGACTACCCCCCTAAGTAGAAGCACCCACTCATCAATCAGGATAACAAAATAAGACTATGAAGTCCAGCAGATTGATGCATCTCAATGCATCTAGTTCACATCAGGAGGGGCAATCACCCCTAACTTCTCTCTCAGATATACAAATGTATCTGTAGGCAAAGGTTTTATGAAGATATCTATAATCTATTCCTTTGTAGATACATACTCCAATCTGACTAATTTCTCATACACCTTCTCTCTCAAGAAATGAAACTTGATTGATATATGTTTTATCTTAGAATGCAACACTAAATTCTTAGAGCTATTGATAGCACTTGAATTATCACAATATATAACAGTGGGCTTATTATAAATAACTATAATATCCTTCAACATCTGCTTCATCTAAATTACTTGAGTACAGTTGCTAGCAGCAACAATGTATTCATCTTCTATAGTAGATAAAGAAATAGCATCTTGCTTCTTACTTGCCCAATAAATCAACTTCTTTCCCAAAAAGAATGCATCACCTATAGTGCTCTTCCGGTCATCAACATCACCTGCCCAATCAGCATCTATATAAGCACCCAAAATGAAATCATCATTCTTTGAATACCACAAACCATAATCAGTTTGTCCCTTCAAATATCTTAACATCCTTTTCACAACAGTAACATGAATTTCCTTAGGATCAACCTGGAATCTTGCAACAAGACATACAACATTCATATTGTCAGGTCTAGTTTAAGTCAAATATAGGAGTCCACCAATCATATATCTATACAATTTGATTAGCCTTTGGAGATTCATCATCTTTTGTCATCTTACATCCAGTTACCATAGGAGTTCCAATAGGTTTGGAATCATCTAACCCAAATTTCTTTAGCAATTCCTTCACATACTTTGATTAAAATATGAAAATGTCTTTATCAGTCTGTATAATTTGTAATCCCAGAAAGAATTTCATCTCACCTATCATAGACATCTCAAACTCTTTTTGCATATCATTAGCAAACTTTTTACTCAAATCATCATCTCCTCCAAAAATAATGTCATCAACAAAAACTTCAACAATCAAAATATTGTCATTATCAATCTTGAAGTATAAGTTATTATTGATAGTACCTTTACAGAATCCCAAATTCATCAAATACCTATCCAATATGGTGTACCAACCTCTAGGGGCCTGTTTAAGTCCATGCAATGCTTTCTTCAATCTGCATACTACATCTCCTTCATTTGTCAACAAAATTCCATCTGGTTGCTCAATGTAGACTTCCTCTTCCAATTCACCATTCAAAAAGGTTAGCTTCACATCCATCAAATATACTTTGAATTTCTTATGAGCAATATATGCAAGAAATAATCTAACAGCTTCAATTCTGGCTACCGGAGCAAAAGTCTCGTCAAAATCAATACCTTCCATTTGTGAATATCCTTTACATACCATTCTTGCTTTATTTCTAACTACTTCTCCATCTTCATTCAGTTTATTTTGGAACACCCATTTAGTACCAATTACATTCTTGTTTTTAGGTCTAGAAACAAGTTCCCATGTATTGTTCTTCTCAATTTGATTTAACTCTTCTTCCATAGCTTTTATCTAATTTTCATCTTTACAAGCTTCAACAACATCTATAGGCTCAATCTTGGAAATCAAACATGTCTCTTCAACAACAACTCTTCTTCTACTCATTACACCTTTATTTTTATCGCCAATAATTTGATTCTCTGAATGAATTAATCTTACATACCCAGGGGTCTTTTGATTGTTCTGGTTTTTAGTTTCTTTAAATTCTTCACTGCCAGCAACATCTAGATTTACTGACTCTTCTGGATCACTTTATTTCATGCTCAGAGTCTACACTTGCTTTGAACTAACATTCTAATCATCAGATTCATATCTGCATGCTCTAATTTTCTTCTCATGACACTCATCAACCTTCATATTCACACTTTCCACTATTTTTCTTAATCTTTTGGTGTAACACCGGTAGGCCTTGCTCTTAGTAGAATATCCCAAAAAGATTCCTTCATCACATCTTGCATCAAATTTTCTTATATCCTCATCTTTTTTTATATAACATTTGCTTCCAAAGATTAGGAAATATCTAATTGTAGGAACATGACTAAACCATAACTCATAAGGGGTCTTACCGAAATCACTGTTTGTATGCACTCGTTGAATGTGTATACAATAGTGCTAACAAATTATCTCCAATATATATGTATAACATTTCCCTCAATCATCATAGTCCTAGCAGCATCCAAAACAATTTTTTTCTTCCTTTCAACAACTCCATTTTGCTGAGGGGTTCGCGGACCAAATTACTGTCTCCTAATTCCATTCTCTTCACAAGAGGAATTAAATTCACTGGAAGTGAATTCTCCTCTTCTGTTGGATCTTAGACACTTCAGCTTCAATCCTATCTCTGTCTCCACCTTAGCTTTAAACATTTTAAATTTCTCTAGTGCTTCAGATTTCTTCGTTAGAAAAGTGACCCACATCATTCTAGTATAGTCATCAATCACCAACATAAAGTATCTGTCACCCTGAAAGCTTCTCACCCTAGAAGGACCACATAAATCAGTATGCACAAGATCTAGTATCACATTAGATGTATGCAGTTTTCTCTTCAATGAAATTCTTGTTTGCTTTCCCAATTGATATTCTTTACACACCAGATTAGTAGGCTTCACTATCTTAGGCAGATCTCTAATAGCTTAGGTAGAACTTATCTTAACCATGTAGTCAAAATTAACATGACACATCCTCCTATGCCATAACCAACTCTCATCAATCTAAGCAATCAAACAACTTTTCTCACTAGCATTCAGATGAAATATATTACCTTTAGTTTTAGTTCCTGGTGCAATTTTTATACCAGAGCTATTCAAGATCTTACATTTCCCATTCTTGAATTGTAAATCATATCCCTTATCAACCATCTATCCAACACTCAAATGATTATTCTTCAAACCCTCAACATATAAAACATCATCAGCATTATGCTTACCATCAAGAGAAATAGAACCTCTACCACGGATTACACAAGCTTTTTTGTCTCCAAATCTTACTACACTACCATCATACTTCTCCATAGTCACAAATTTCCCTTTATTGCCTCTCATGTGATCTGAGCAACCACTGTCAATCACCCATTCATCTTTCTCTTCAATATTAGAAGCCAAGGCTTTCTCTTCAACAATGCAGCATGTAGAATCAATAAGTGTACGTGGGAAAACATGGTGATCAAAATGAATAAATCAAGATCAGATGACCTACATACCAATGCGACTCTTGGTGCAAGTATAAACTAATTTGAACTAGTTTAACTTCCCAAGGGATGTCCCATTGTTCTCTATCTCACGAGATCCATAAAGCGAATGTTTTTCTCTCAGATCATTGAGCAAATGACTTAGGAATGACAACTTCAATAATGAGTGATATTGTGATCTATATGCATGAATGCATTCTAAGATCTATATGATATGTTAAAAGATTTGATGATTAAGCTAGTATGAAGATAGTGATATGATGAAGATATTGCTAACTAGCATGGATATATTATTGATATGAAAATGAAATGATTCTAAAAGTTTATGATGATATTTTAACAAAGAGAGGCTAAAATCCTTAGTAAATTAGACTATAATGTAGATGCATGAAAACTTGGATATATGAAGAATGAGGAATGTGAGCTCTATTTATAGGGAAAATAGGGCAATGTATGGTTAAGATTGAATAATCTTAACAAGGGCTGGGATTGAAAGTTAATCAATCCATGTTTACAATTTTCACCAATGAAATGGTGACAATTGTCAACAAGAGGTTGCTTGAGAGGAGATGCAAGGGGCATTAAATTTCTGACAAGACATGAAGGTTACCTTAGGAGGTAAGGTTAAGGTTAGGTTAGGGTTATCCATTAGATAAAGCTTTTACCCAAGGGGTAAACTCGTGTGCAAGGGTTAATGGGATAACTAGGGTCAAAACCATTAGTTCTTGATGAGACCCTTGGATTAGATGAGGGTTAAGTTAGAGAGAAAGTCTCTAACCATGGGTTGAGGTTGAGTTAACCATTAATGGTTTGGAAGACTTTGAAGGTTAACTTGTTGAGGGCATAAAGCCTTTAATGCATTTCAAAGACTTTGAGGCACTTTTGAGAAGTGACTTCTCTTAAGGAATGTGCAAATGTTTAAGAGATAGATTAGACTAATTAAGATAGGATTAGAAGAATCTAGAAGGCTCTAGAAGAGGTTTAGGAGGCAAGTGGGAGATGTAAGAAAATGCAACTGGGGTATTTAGGATTTTAATTAAAATAAAATTGCTTTATTTTAACCAAAATAGATTCAACTTGCATAAATACAAGTGGGGGGATTTAGGATTTTAATTAAAATAAAATTGCTTTATTTTAACCAAAATAAATGCAACTTGCATAAATACAAGTGGGGGGATTTCATTAAATGTAAATTTATTAAAAGGAAGAAAAGAGAATTAATTAAATAAAGTGATTTATTTAATTAAAGGCTAGAAAAGGTTTAGGTGAATTTAATTAAATAAATTGAGTAATTCATTTAATCAAATAGATGAAGAGAAGAAATTTTTTAAATAAGATTTAATTAATAGGGGGATGGGGTTAAAATAAATATGAAATATTTATTTAAGAAAGTGGTCAAATTTATACGTCTACATTTTGCCCCTCTTTGAAGTGACGTGTGTGCACATGTTGATTCAAAGAAAATCGTGTGATATGCTTGCCAAAATTTGATCGATATGATGTTGTGTGCCAAAATGTTTGATATGATGCCCTAGATGTAGATTTGATGAATGATATTGATGATGCCCCCTCGGGAGATGAATCAAGGGTCTGGGTGAAAATTTGTCAATTTTATGATCGTTTTGAATTGATTGTGATATGAGAATATTGACTGCATTGGATACACATTATTTTTTCATCTCCCGAAAAAAATGACGTGGATAAGGTTCATAATTGAAAAGTGGTGTCAAAATATATGCCCCACTTATTAACCCTTTGATTTACCCTATTAAAAGGTAAAAAGTGATTTTGAAAAATCATTCGCACACTTGTCTTCTTGTGATTGTGACATTTGGAGCTCTGACCATGATGTCGATTCCATACTCCTCTCACTGATTTGAGTGCATCAGTCTATATCGAAGACCCACCACATATGGCCCACCAGTACATGGCCAAAATTCCTCTTGTTTTTTATTAATTTCATTGATTTTTGTCACGTTTTTCATTTTTTGGGTCAGAATTTGTCGTTTTAGCGCATAGGGTCCCTAGGTTAGCGCATATGAAACTAAGTTTGATGCATAGAAAACCCTAGGTAGGTTTAGCATCTGGTTGTCAAATGATAGCGCATTCAGGGGGTAGGTTAGCACATTGGTGTACTTTAGCGCATACGGTAAAATAGGTAACGCATAAGGTATGACAGATAGTGCATAGGGTAGCTTTAGCGTGTAGGGTAAATAGTCTAGTGCGACCGGTATGACAATTAGCGCATTGAAGGAGCAGGGCAACGCAATGAGTATTTGTTTTAGCATGTGGATGAGGTTTAGCACGTTAGAAGTGGTTAATAGCGCATTCATGTAAAATATTAGTGCATAAGGGGCAGTTTAGCGCTTTGATGCTCTGATTTAGCGTGCAGGGCAAAAAGGTTGAAAAAAGATGTTTTGAAAAATGCGTCGTGAATCCGATGGATTAGAATAGGCTGTGTACATGTCGATATGGGTCCATTGGTTGTCTGATATGGATCATGATCCAATGTGTTTCGTGTTTTGTTATGATGTCTGATTCAGATATGTTGTTGGATTGAGATATGAGTTTGTGGTTGATATGGGTCTTATTTCGATATGAGTCATTTTTTGATATGAGTCATTTTTTGATACGAGTCATGATTTTTGTTATGATAGTTGTCGATATGAATCCAATTTTCATTACGGGTCATGATTTTTGTTATGGGGCAACTTGTTGATATGGATCTGATTTTTATTATGAGTCTTGAGTTGTTGATATGGATTTGATTTCGATATGGGTCTTGATTTTCGTTATGAGTCTTGATTTTGTTATGGGTCCTGATTTTGATATGGGTCCTGATTTCGATATGGGTCTTGATTTTTGTTATGGGTTCTGATTTTGATTTTAATATGGGTCCTGATTTCGATATGGGTCTTGATTTTGATATGGGTCTTGATTTTGATATGGGTCTTGATTTCGATATGGATCTTGATTTTTACTATGATTCTTGATTGATTGAATGATCTTTTATATGATACTTGCATGATTTATATGATTCACTGATTGTTGTTGATATATTTTTAATGTGTTTTTTATATGATTTGCTTTTGAAGTTCATTTTGTTTTGATAGATTTGATCGAATTGAGAACTAATGATGAATATGTGTTGATTTGGAAGCAAATCTTGGTGTGCTACAGTCCCGAGAGTGATTCTTGAAGTCATAGACACTTATCCCATGCTTATCACAGGCTGACAGAGATGTGATAGAGAGATGTGGTTTATCATCCTTACCAGACATGCCCTAGTATACCATTAACTGGGGGTTATTGACAACATTGGAAGAGAGGTGGCACAACGATACAAACACCTTTCATTTGGCGACCGGTGAGATGACAGTTAGACCAGAGGACTGTTATCGAATTTTGTGAATTCCTATGGTTAAGGATTTGCTACCCTATGAGAAGACCGAGGAGGGTGGCACAGAGGCTCTCGGCCATGTTTTTCAGGATGATCACATTAGTGGCTATGAGATCCCATGGCAGGAGTTTTTGGATTTATGTTACGCTCCACCGTCGTCAGTACTAGCAGGTTCCATCGGTGGTTTCCTTTGTCCCGATCGTATATCAAAGGTACTGGCTGTTGGATGGGGATTGGTTCTGCAGGAGATGGTGACGTAGGGATGCAGTTTTGCATGGGGGTCTTGTATGTTGGCTCACCTATACAAAGAGCTCCACTATATAGTATATCTGGGATACACTAGTCTATTAGCTGGGGTGACTTTATTACAGGTGTGGGTCTAGGAGCATATAACAATGTCAAGACCACTTGCAGATAGGGATAGGCCAGTTGGTTGTGCATATGCATATAGTTATACAGGTGTAGTTGTCCAGCATAAGCTAGGAAAACTAGAGCATTGGCATAGGGCTTTGGATGACATTGATATGGTCATCTGGAGACCATATATGGATCGTGAGGTGTGGGCGAAGGATGGACCAAAGATGCCCTATGTATACATGTCTAGGTACCTAATCAGATGGATGCCTTACAATGTCGAGAGATTCCTGCACAGTTGTGTTCATCGATAGTATGGTAGACAGTAGGGGATGCCAGAGGGAGTCTGTTTGTATTCTCGTCGATGATAGGATGTACCAGAGTGGGAGCCTACCCTAGATAGTGGAGTAGTTGTGGATGAGTATATGACCTTGGCAGGATAGATTTGGGATTACGAGGCTGGGGTAGTGGATGCGGGGATGATGAAGGAGTTCTCAGCTTACTTCGTAGCACTTGCAGTGGCTCACATAGTTGATCTGGTAGAGCTATTGCCAACTTTTTATGATGATAAGGAGGAGCGGCCAGAAAGACGAGGGGGTCTTAGGCAGACAAAGGAGAATGAGGGAGAGGAGAGAGGAGATGTAGGTGGAGGGGATGCTGGAGGTGGGGATGGTGGAGGTGGAGGTGGAGATGATAGAGGTGGAGGCAGTGGTGGAGGTGGAGGTGGAGGTGGAGGTTTTGGCAGAGGTGGAGGTGGTAGAGGTGGTCTCGTGCTTGGTGCAAGTGGGGGTGTGAGGATATGTGTGGTGTTAGTTGTTGTGGGAGGGATGGAGGTTGATACAGAGGGTGGTTGGCCACCCGCCCAAAGGAGGAGATATGACATTCTTCCTCCACCAGCTCCTCAAACAGGGACAGGTGCAACCAGAACCATGACACGGGTACCTATTCAAATTAGGATGATAACCTACCAGTAGGATGCTCAAATTAGGGCACTATAGGTCTTAGTTCAGGAGTTGCAGGCACAGATGCTAGTGCAACAACGACATATTACACAGCTGTAGGTAGAGAGGGATACAATAGCAGAGCATCAGGGCAGAGAAGAGGCCCTTGCTGATAGGTTAGAGAGAGACACCGTAGGTGCTCCGCTGTAGGATACACTAAGGGAGATACAGTACTCGACCAAGGAGGCTTAGTATTATAGGCATATGTACGAGGATATGGTCCCTCGAGAGCATAGATCTCCTAGCTATGTTGCAGTGGTGTCCACTCGATCCTGACGTAGTCATGCAAGCATGAAGAGCAGAGGTGTTATGGGGTTGGCATGACGTGATCCATCTGGTGGAGATCCGGGAGCTGGGACATGTTCTACCAGACCTTTTGTCTCAGAAGATAGTCACACCTGAGAGACCTACCTTGTTGTATTTGATCACCTTTGTTGTACTGATAGACATGACACCCATTATACGTTTTGACAGTTTTGTGAGATATATATGATATATGGCATTTGATTTTCTCTGATCCATTTGTGATGTATTATTGATGATGATTGATTTATGATGCACATTTATTTGATATGATGATACTATGAGGATGATTAGATACTTGGATAATAATGATGATCTTGATCTCTGACTGGTGATTATTTCATGATAATATGAATGCATGGTTCGTGATGGAATGGTTGATAATGTGATGATGTATTGCTATGTTTTGATATGTATGGTATTTACTTTGACATGAGATGTGATGTTATCTAAATGTTATGATTGTGAGATGTATCTTGACAATGAGATGTAAATGATAATGATAATGATATGATATGTATCTTAAAAATGAGATGTAAATGATAATGATAATGATGTGATACTAATGCAAGATTAAAATGATATGCAACCTACTGCACTTGTATGCAACTAAATGATCACTTTAATTATGTCGTTGTCATTCCTTTTAGTCACTTGTTTGTGCTCTTTTTGTCATCATTGAGATTTTGATATGTTGAAAGTTAATAGAAGCATTATGGTATAATTAAACCATAACGACCTGAGTGTTACTTACATGGATTTTGATATTGCAAGATGATACAAGCGTTGAGGTATAATTGAACCAAGACGAGCTGAGTGTTGCTTGCATAAAACAGACAAGAGTTAACCATTTATGTGCAAAAAGAAAAATATCCTCAATGATATGTTTCCAATTATGTTTCGAGACAAATTTACATTGTACGAATGATCGCCTCACAGATAGAAAACCAAAGAAAAATATCGGATTCCTTTGTTGCTTCTCTATCTCAATGCATCCTTGAGTAGCTCAGGAGATCTAATGATTTAGAAATCAAGATACAAATAGTCAAAACTTCATGCCAAATGTAAACAAATCACAATTCAGAATAAATCATCCATCGTTTGTGTGTTGAAGTTGTAGTTGGATAATAATCCTATTTTCTAGACCGATGAGCAATTTTGACATTGGTTTCTTTAGTATGTTGCGATCCTTGTTTGTTGTTGGTGTTAAAGTGAGATGAATACTAGCCCTAGTTATGGAAACTTATCGATGTGGAATATATTAGTTGATTACCAAGTCATGGTGGGATACGATATGGATAACTATTTAGATAATCAAGGACATTGACTACCCTAAGTATGTCTGGGATAATGTTGCATGTATAAGTGTTTTGCGATGGCAATGGGCTAAGATCAGATGGATCAAAGATATGATGTGAGTACCGATAAAGAGAGGATTTGTTCTCTCACAAATAGCGTATGTTGCCAGGTTTTCACCATTTTTTTTATTGCAATTTTTTTATTTGTTCATTTTTTTGCATTTTTCTTATTTTTTTGTGTCACAAGGTGCCTATTTGCCAGGTTTTCACCATATTAACAATTTTTGATACTTTTTTATTGTTTTTTTTTTGTGTGTTTTTGCTTTTTCTGTGTATTGGATGACTTAAGTGTAGAACTTCTTCAGATGGATGTTGTTGGTTGGTTCATCGAGCATGTCTCCTTCTGAATTTGACAATTGATATGCTCCTCATCCATAGGTTGATATGATGATAAAGGGTCCCAACTAGTTAGGTTCAAATTTCCCCTTCTTTTCTCGATCTTGCTAATTTCTGGGATTTTCTTTTAGGACTAGATCACAAATTTTGAAAGCCCTTGGGATGACTTTGTGATTATATCTTCTGCAAATTCATTGTTGATATGCCTTGAGATGGTCACAGGGACGTTGTCATTTTTCATCAAGAAGCTCTAGTTCCTGCAACATGTTCAGTCAATATTCCTCATCTAGTATGAGGCCTTTCAAAGATACTCAGAGAGATGGGATTTCTACCACAAGAGGTAGAATTGCTTCTAAACCATACACTAATGAATATGATGTAGCCCCTGTAGGTGTGCAGATACTCATTCTATAGGCCCAAAGTGCCAGATTGAGTTGTACATGCCAATCTTTACCAGCATCATTCACTGTTTTCTTGAGGCTTTTTAGGATTGTTTTGTTTGATGCCTGTGCTTGGCCATTCCCTTGTGGGTAGTATGGTGTGGAAAAGCGATGTTGGATTTTGAATCATTCGCATAACTCTTGCACATATTGATTCTTGAAAGGATGCCCATTATCTGTGATGATGGAACTAGGAATGGCATATCTACAAATGAGATAGTTGAGGATGAATGATGAGATTTTCTTTCTAGTCATGGTGGTCATTGGGACTGCTTCGATCCATTTGGTGAAGTACTATGTGGTGGTGATAGTGAACTTATTTCCATTTGAAGAGGAAGGATGAATCTTTCCCACTCGATCAAGTCCTCATTGACAGAAAGGCCAAGATGTGGTGAATGGTTGCAGCTCCTGTGCTAGTGCATTTAGGACATTTCCTAGCGAATTGATAGGACTCTCTTTCCATTGTCGGCCAGTAATATCCCATTATTAGAAGTTTCTTGGTGAGAGTAGGACCACTTGAATGTGTACCACAAATAACTTCATGAAGCTCATGTAAGGCGGAGTCAGATTCGTTATGATGGAGGCATCAAAGAAGAGTACCATCTAGACCTCGGTGGTAAAGCGTGGCAACGGTTAAGGTATAGCGGGAAGCTTGTCGGATGAAGCTTCATTTTTGGTTGTAAGATAGATTGGGTGGGAGGGTATTGTTTTTGAGATAATCATAGATCTTCCCGTATAGAGGGGAATCAGAACCGATCAGGGCAAAGATGACTCTGAATGTGGAATTGTCATAGGCGGGGGAAAACAGTTGCTCCACCAGAAATTCGTAATGATTTTGTTTATGTGGAAATTGTAGAAGCGAGGCGATAGTGGCCATTTCATCGGTAGCTCTATTTTCCAATCTTGGAATCTGCTCAAAGGTGATGTGCACAAAGTACTTTTTGAAGTCATCCACCATTCTCTTGTAAGGCATTATCTTATCATCCTTCATCTGATAGTCATCATTGATCTGATTGATAACTAATTGAGAATCCCCATAGACTCTTAATTCTGTGATTCTCCATTCTACAACTACTTTGATTCCTATTACCAGGGCTTCATATTCAACAATGTTGTTGGTTCATGGAAACATTAGTCTGTAAGATCTCGAAACTGTGTGCCCCTCTGGAGTGACGAATAGGATGTCAGCACCCGATCCATGTTGTGTATAGGATCCATCAAAGTATAGGGTCCATTTCTTGGGTTTGATAGCGAGTACATCCATATCTGGAAATTCTACCTGTAGTGGGTGTTGGTCTGGTAGTGGTGCTTCTGCCAGTTGATCTACAATTGCTTGTCCTTTTACAGCCTATCATTCTATGTATTGAATATCAAACTCACTTAGGATCATGACCCATTTAGCTAATCTTCCTGTGAGAGCGACCTTGCTGAGTAGATACTTGAGAGGATCGATCTTTGCTACCAACTTGACTGTATGGGCTAACATATGGTGGCAGAACTTTTGAGAAGCAAACACCACTGCTAAGCAAACCTTTTCGATGAATGTATAATTGAGTTCATATCCGTTCAAAGTCCTACTTATGTAAAAAATAGAACTTTCTTTTCCTGCTAGATATTTTTGTGCTAGCAGTGCCCCCAATGATACTTATGTTGTTGATATATAGAGGATGAGTGGCTTGCCTGCTATCAGTGGTACCAAAACTGGTGGATTCATTAGATATTATTTGAGCTAGTGGAATGATTTTGCACATTTGTCTTCCCATCCGAAAGGTATATTCTTATGAAGCAGATGATTAAATGAAAGACATTTATCTGCTAATTGAGTAATAAATCATCTGATAGATTGTAGCCTGCCCTATAGAGATCGTAGTTGGCTAATGTTTTTTGGAGGTGGCATTTCCATGATATCCTGAACCTTTGTTGGATCTACCTTGATGCCCTTTTCTGATACAATGTAGCCCAAAAGTTTGCCAGATGTGACCCCAAAGACACACTTCTTAGGGTTTAATCTGACATTGAATTGCTCCAATCATTGAAATATTTTATCTAGGATGTCTAGGTGTTTAGCTCTTGTGAATGATTTAGCTAGCAGATCATCCACATAATCCTCCATGAAAGTATGAATCATATCATGGAAAATTGTTGTCATGGCTCTTTACTAAGTTGCACGTGTTAGACAATTCAAATAACCAGAAGACAACTGAGAGGGGGGGGGGGTGAATCAATTATCACCAAATTACCGGAACCTTAAGTAATTAAAACTTTAATACAAAAACACATAAGATCAATACCAGAATGCATAAACCAATTATCGAAATAGCAGATATACCAATTAGGCACAAGCAACAATTAAAGAATAAATACCATCCACATGACACCAAGATTTGTACGTGGAAAACCCGGTAAAGGGAAAAACCACGGTGGGAAGCCTACCCATAGTCAGATAATACTTCTTCAATAAGTATGTGATTACAAGTTTAGGGGCCTGCACTTGCAGGAGGGCCAACAACCTAGAGCACACTTCTCATTACAAAAGGAGTCTCATTGACTACATAAAAATCCAGACTACAATCTGGAAGGAAGAATGAAATGCAATGATAGCATCTCCTATGCCTGAATACAATTCTGGTTAAGCTCAATTCCTGAGGACTAAATCCTCTTACATAAACCCAACTTGATCACTAATTATCAACCAAATCCTCTGCATGAATGATTATTACATTATTTTCTCCTATACCACATTCCTCTATTCCACACATCATGATCTACAATGACATCTTACATCATATATATACAAACCCTCGACCAAAAACAATAAGGTTGGTCACCAAACAACAAAGCAATTACATAATTACCAAACATGTTAGCCTGAGACAAAAAAAAATAATATCCAACCCATAATACATCCTAGAAACACATCGAGAAGATCAAACAACATGTTACAATAAGCTAGTCCATAACCTAGATAATATAACTTGGAATAGAATAGGTCCGGTACCAAATGCAATGATACCAATTAGAAAAGTCTCAAACACGATCACCAACAACATCTTGAATCTCTACTAGAAGCTGCACCAACACCACTTATGCATAATATCAAAGATCTTCAACAAAGCTCTGCTAGTGAAACCCTCATCGAATCAACAAACCAAGCTTACCAGCATATAAGATAGCATTCGATCACCAAATCAAAACCAACTGACTGAACATGAATCTGAGTAGCATGAATAGTAGATCTAAATTCCAAAAGAAAAAGCATGTCAGAGTATACCGGATCATCATGATCTAATCCAATCAGAAACCAAACAACTTACCAAGACCAGAAGGATACCGGTAAACAACCAAAACAACTAGTGTTGACATCAATGACAAAACATCAATGCAACACATAATCAAATCCTCCAAATGGCCAATATCACAAGAATTTTTCAAGCCAAAAGGTATGATGTTCCAACAATATATTCCTCATGGACATGTGAATGCAATTTTATCTTGATCCTCTGGAGCTATCTTGATTTGGTTATATCCAGAGAAGCTATCCATGAGAGATAGCATTGTGTGTCATGTTGTTAGATCAAAAATGGTGTCAATGCTTGACAAAGGAAAGTCATCCTTTGGACATGCCTTGTTTAGGTCTCTGAAGTCTGTACAAATCCTTATGCTTTTATCCAGTTTAGAAACTGGTACAATGTTTGAGATCCATTCGGCATAGTCTATAGGTCGGATGAATTAGACATCTAATAACTTCTTCAGTTCTGCTTTGACTAATAATGCCACATGTGGATTCATCTTCCTTAATTTTTGTTTGATAGGTTTATCTCCAGGAGTGATGGACAAGTGATGCATGATTAGATTCAAATCTACCCCTGGTATGTCAGCATAAGACCAAGAAAAATTGATTTGCTTCTCCTTGAAGAATTTGACAAAATATGGTTTTTTTTTTGGTTTTTTTTTTGTGAGTGATTATGCGAGATGTATGGTTTTCACTGCCACTTCAGTGTCGATATTTATTGATTGATTTGACTCAATCAATATTGGTGATCTCTCCCGGTAATGTTCAGGAAGAGTGTCAAGTCTCCCATTTTTAGGAGCCTCAAAAAGGTTTTCACCTTCAAATACATCCTTTATTTTTACTTTTTTGCTTTAGCGATCTAATAGTTCCATTAAATGGTTTTCACCATTAGATCCATTTTTTATTTTGTTTTTGCGACTGAGAGGCTTGGCACCCCCCTGATTGCAGATATCATTATGTGGTTCACTAGTGGAGAATGTTTCCAGGTTGACTGAGCACGGGTATTGGAAAATTCACTCATCATTTAGTAATATTGGTATATCATGATGTTCGGGTTCTTCCCAGTCTATGAGGTTAGGATATATGAGCGGTAAGGAGTCATTTGGCGGGTTAAGATCAGTTGTTTTAGTATCATGATGGAGACATCATCATAGTTGTTTCAGATATTAGTGAGGTCTATGATATTTTTGAGGTATTCGATGGTACTCTCCTCGACATTGCCTTGTTTGTATTGTCGTTGCTCATTCTCACTAGCCTCATATATATGTTGTGGTCTGAATTCAAACAATCAAGATCGTGAGCCTTGTCCCTCATGAGAAATGGGTGTGTATGTGTGGATTGTATCCACTTCAATATCTTCAGTAACATCAAAATAGGTGTCCCACTCATACTCATTGGAATTTGTTTCAGAATCGCTATCCCAGGTGGCTTCACTTAATCTGACAGGTATGTTGTATGGTGAGAAAATATCACTGCTAATTGACACAAGTTTAGTAGCTTGTTCTGATTTGGGATCAGTGCTTGCTTGTAATCTTTGAATTTGTTCATACATTGTTTCCTTTCTTTGACTAGTAATTTCCTTAGGTCGTGGCTCAACCTTGGTTTGATCGGGTTCTTGTACATGATGTACTAGCTTATAAGAAGCTTCCTCCCTTTGGATAGTGAGTTATTTTTGTCACCTCTCATTTTCTTCATTTTTTGGCTCCTTCCTTGTCTTTTCTGCTGCTTGATGTAGTGCTTCTTGCCATGAGTCTTCGTTGCATTTTTTCTTTTCTTTTCATTGAGGTTTTTGATGGTGATCTTGCTTTTGCACAGGTGGAATATGTTGTCCATACCCAAGTCGTATTTTATCTTTTGCAAATTATGAATGGGGTTGTATGGGTTATATGATGCCTTCTTGATGCTTGCCAATAGGTCCTTTTCCTTTGTATCCCATTTGTTGTATGATCCGGAACCCATTTCCATATTGTCCCGTTGGGATGGCTACTTCTAGGGTAGAAACTTTGATTTATTCCTCATCCTTGTGTAGCCAGCTAAGGATGTCTTTATCTTCTGATTCTTCAACCAGTGTGCCCATTTAGATAAATTTACCATCAAACTTTGTGATGGGTTGTGTTGCCTGATGTCTTGATGTGGAAGGTAATCCATAAGACCTTGGTGAAGTTGGCAACTTAGATAGACATAAGGGTTCAAAAGAGTACTCCCACATGCCTTGGTCCTTTATTTTCATCTTTTGCTTGAAGTTCATGGATAGGGACTTGAGTTCTTCTTGATGATTGGATGATGAGGAAGCTTCGGCCTCCCTTTTGTGTGGAACCAGGCTACCTTGAGTTGCCCCCATAGCATTACAAAACTGAAAAGGGTTAAAGTATCTATAGATATTAAAATTTCCTATCCATTGTAGAGGAACTTGAGACATTGATGGTACGTGGAAGGTACCGCTTTCATTTCATGGATCCATGGACAACCCAATAGTATATTGTATATCAAGTCTATGTCCAAGACTTGGCACATTGTGTCTCTTTGTACAGGACCTACCTGAATGGGTAGTATCACAGTTCCTTTGGATGATATTTCTTCATCATCATAGGCTTTGATAGTAATTTTCTTTTTGGGATCAATAGCTTGCTCAATGAATCCCAATGCACGGATAAGATTTAAATTACATCTATTAAGATTAGCTCCTCCATCTATTAATACTCTTTTTACCCAATGTTTATAGACTAAGATCTTGATATGCAGTGCGTTATTATGCAGATGATTCAAGGAGACATCATTTTGCTCAAAAAAAGATGTGTTGTGTGGCACCATCAAATGGGCCACCATGGCTTGGAATCGATCAATATCCAGATCATTTGGAATAATTTTTTTGACAAGATCTCACTCCAAGATATCCTTGTGTTTTGGTGAAAGTTTGAGAAACTCAAGTATCGATATCTGAGCGGGTGTTCTCCATAGTTGGTCCACCAAGTTATATTGAACCTTGGGGAGAGTTGTTGTTGTTGATGCATTTCCATTCAAAACATATCTCTGAGCTCTTCTTGTCACATTTATTGATGCATGTTCTTGTTTGTCTTTGGATTTTATGACATTGACTTGATTATCATATGTCGATATGTGATTGATGGTGTTTTTGTATATGTGATTGATACGATCTTATTTGGTATTGTTTGACGTTGATGCTCCTCCCTTGTCATAATTAGGAAGAGTATTTTTGAAAGATTCATGGTCACCATTGGTTTTATGACCATTGACCATTAGATCTCCCTTTTATATCATATCTTGAACCAGGTTCTTCAACCTCATGCAATCATTTGTGCTATTCCCCTTGTTTCGATGATAATCACAATAATGTGTGTCATTCCACCATATGGTGATTTGACTTGGGGTTCAAAGTTACTTGTGGCTGGTAATGTGATGATCTTATTTGCCAATATCTCTCAAAATGTTGAATCCAAGGTTCGTCCTAATGGTATGTATATTCGTCAATACAGGAAAGCATTAGTGTTGCCTCTTTGATTTGTGTTGTTCCCTAGGTTGTTGTTGTTGTTTGACGTTGAAGTTCCTTGGTTGGCATTTCGTTGATAAGTGTTAGTTCCTTGATGGGCACTTCTTTGATCATTATTGGATGGTGGGTTGCCTGATAAAGTCAACACTGGTTGTTTAGACTTTTCATTGTTGTCATCAACTACCCCATCATTAACAAAGTTTTTATTTCTTGTCCAAAATCTGGACTTGTCTAAGTTGTTGTTATTGTTTTGATTGTTAAAGGTTTTATTTTTTGATGAATTAACACCTTCTTTAAACAACTTCAAGGTTCCTTTCTTGATGGAAGCTTCCTCTACTTGGATACCATTCTCTATTAGTTTGGCAAAATATGGTATACATTGTAACTTGAGATGATAACTCATTTCACTATTCAGATTGTCTATGAAGATTTTCATCTTTTCCTTTTCAGGCACATCTCGTGGGTACTTTGCGACCATGCGCCTCCATCATTGTAGAACACCATGAATGTTTCATTGTTCTTTTGCTTTGTATTGCATACATCAAGCATGGTGATCGCGTGTTGGATATTATAGGAGTATTGTGTTATGAATTTATTCACCAACTCATCAAATGATCTGATGGGAGGTGTGAGTTTTGACAACCACTCCATTGTTTTCCCTCCCAAACTTCTTGGGAATAGTCTCATTAAGTATGTGTCATTGTGAGCAAACTCCAAGCTCATAGGAAAAAATTCTCGAACGTGATCATGCGGATCACTCTTACCATCATATTTGTCATACTTTGGTATATTTGAATTTGGGGGAAAAGGTACCATGTTTAATCTCCTATCAAAAGGACAAGGACAAATGTCATCTAATAAGTATCTTATCATGGTTCCTTGTTGCATGCCCTGCATTTGTCTTTGAAGTGTTTGGAGTTTTTGTGTAAGAAAAGCTAGGGGTGAATTGGTCCTTCGATGGGGAGCTTCCCCTCATTCATTTAGATTGTCCTAGTTGTGGGTATTGTCTTGTTCATGAGTGTTATCTTGTTCATGGGTGAGATCTTGGTTGTGTATATTTTCTTGATCATGCGTTTCCTCTTCTCTCGGGTGTTCTTGATTAAGAATAGTTTCTCGCCCTTGTTCGTGAAATTCTCTCATCTGTATTTCTTAATTTTTCTGTGTCAAAATCTTCATGATTATTGACTCCTTTACTAGTCAGCACGAGGAGATATTTTTGCTTATCCACTTCTATGAGTCTTTCTATGAGTTTTTGGAAAGAAGCATTCTCTTGACATTCTTGGAGAAGCTCTTCGGTGATCGTTGTTTTTTCCATATTTGCATATTCATCAAAAGGATTGTTCTCCCTGCGACTCATGCTTGATTCTGTTTGTGATTCCTTCTTTTTGTTTCTCTGAGATCGAGTGACAACGGGCATCAATATATCTCTATAGTAGTGAATTCTTCTTCTTCTATTGGGGTTCTTGGTGGGGTTGGTGGCTTAGGTCAAGCTTAGTTGTAAGTGATAAGAAAATTTAGAAACAAGGTGGGATTAATCCTTCCTCCCCTATTAAGGAAATGGTTGAATGCTTATTTATGAACATAAGCCCTACTTCTCAAAGGTTCTTTGTCAAATTCATTGGTTTTTCCTTGGATGTACAGTCACATATGACGCAAGAATGCGTGATGTGATTTTAAGAGTTGACGATTGATATAGAGAAATTTACTCCTCTTGATAAATGCCTTAGAACTAGGTTGTCTCTTCTTCAACTTAGTCTTTTGATGAAGACTTCTTCTTCTCAAAATATGGGGAGTGGTCATACACAAATGATCAATGTTGATGTTGATGTTGATGTTGGATATGGATACTCTATTTTGGATACTCAAATCTACTTGTCAAGTAAAGGTTTAGTTTGATTTTCCCTTACAACAAAATGTGCCAAATGATATGAGTCAAGTTTCATGGTGTAGAAACTTAATTTGACAACTTGAGATCTTAACTAAGTATTTGTTTTGATAGGATTTGTTGGATGGTGGAACCTTTGATCACTGTTTTGGTACTCTTTAATCTTGTTGGATAAAATCTTATCTCAAGATAGTTGAAGATTTGATATCTCTTTCTAAGGGTGCTTAGTTAGATTTGGAAATTTCTCACTTATGATCCTTTTTTGCAATTTTTTTTGGATTTTGTCAAAGGACCTAAAAGGGTATCTGAAACTGTTGATAAAAATTTTACAAGGTGACTGGTTTGCTCTTTGTTTTTTCCAATTTTGATCATGCGCTAGAACAGAACCTTGATGCGCTAAAGGATGCCACCAAAGTGATACAAAATCATCTAGATGCACTATGTTGCTTCTCAAATGCACTATTTTTTACTATTTGATAACACAATTGTTGAATTGGTTATGCACTAATATGTCCCTTCAAGGTGCTAATGTTTCATGCAAATGTGCTATAATATGTTTCAAATGTGCTAGGCTGATGCTCCTATGCGCTACAAAAATGTTGGCAAGCGCTATCTAAGTTTTCTCCAATATGATACTGATCATGTGCTAATTTGAGTGATGAAAGCACTAATTGTTGGTTGGAATGCGCTATTTGATGGTCTAGATGTGCTAGGATGTTGCTCCTACACGCTAACTGTCGTAATAACTTTGTTTTGATGATTTTGGTGAGATGTTTGAGAAATGATGTTTGTGTTTGACGGATGATTTTCTAAAAAATGACTTGAAAACACAGAAGACAAAGCAGTAACAATTTTCCTATGCTAAGGAATCTCCGATGTTTTCACTAGCTTGGATTACAAAGAAGATACATCAAGTAGACTTTTTATTCAAAGTTCATTAACAATATCATAACCCACTAGTCTCGATACTCTGTTAGCTCAAACAACCTTGTCACCCCCTAGGGGGCACGCATTTTTTTGCCTTTGTCCAAAAATTAACCCAAAGTGAATTGTTTCACAATTGAGTAGTTATCTTGGGAGATATATGGTGAGTGATTTTGGGGGCAGATTCTTCCCCACCCTTGCACTATGATATTGTCAATGTTTGGCAGCTGACTCGGCTCAAAGCTTCTACTTCTATGGTTTTTAATCAGGTTTTTGTTCGGTCTTCAGTGATAAACTCCCTCGGGAGGCTTCCCAACCTTTAGAACAAAGGCTTTACGTATCTTAAAGATATTGTGGGAAGACTAGTCGCTGAGAAAAACCATTGGAGGGGATTTTCATCAGCCTCCACATTTGATTATAGTGGGTAGGAATACTTGGCGATAAAGTTGTTTCCCACTTAGGTCATTCCCCTCTCACCGACCTTAATGGCACCCTAAGGGAAACTCAGGAGGGCAGGCCTTCTAAAGGTGTTAATGCATGAAACTGAAAGAAAGCATAAAAGAGATGATTCTGGCTTTTTTTATCACCCTTTGAAGGTGAGAGCATATACCTATCACCTCACAAACATAAAAAACAAGGTTTATTTTTAAACCTTCATTGCAAAATTGTCTAAGATAGATGGAGATGTTGCTCCAAGAAGACGTGATGTTCTTTTTATCCGAATATAACAATGTGTGAAGACAAAAAAATTTTGAACTTTAAAGAAATCTTGGTCAACCAAAGTAAATTTGTCAAAAGAATAACAATGGTTTTGTAATCTTGAAAGCTCTTTTGACATGAAGTGAAGTTTCTTTTTAAACTCCCAAATAAAAAATGAGGTTCATTTTAATCAACACCAAAAGCAAATGATGTTCAATTTTAACCCTTTGCAAAAATGGGAAATTTGTTTTGTTCTTTTTAGAGCCAAGGCACCAAAAAGAAACGATGAAGTTCTTTTTAAGCATCCAAAAGAAAAGGTGAAATTAATTTTAAGCCTTTGCAATAGAAAAGTGAGTTATTTTTACCAACTTAAGAAAGTAACTAATTAACTCCTCCTTTTTCTGCACTGAAAAATGTTAGAACCTGCACACAGTTAGTCAAAAATTAAATCCTGATGGTGGGCTTCACAAGCCTAAATTTTCTGACTCTGTTACAATTTTTCTTCTCTTTCAGAGCTACGCTCTAAAATTTCACACAAATGCGCTAAAGTATGGTACAAAAGCGCTAAAAGAGAGCACCTACGTTCTATTATGCTGCCTAAATGCACTAAAACAAAGCTTCTATCCATTTGAACAAGAAAAAAAGGGTATGCGGTAGAAAGATAATAGGATGTGCTAAGTTATGGTCTTGATGTGCTAAATAATGCCATGGATGTGCTAAAGAAAGTCCCAGACGCGCTAGTTTGCAATTTTGACATGATTGTTGTCTTCTACATGCACACAAAACGATGTTAATTTTTGGGCACGTGCCCCACGGTGGGCGCCAAAAATGTACGTGAGAAAATGTGGTGATCAAAATGAATAAATCAAGATCATATGACCTACATACCAATGAGACTCTTGATGCAAGTATATAAACTAATTTGAACTAGTTTAACTTCCCAAGGGATGTCTCATTGTTCTCTATCTCACAAGATCCCTGAAGCCAATGTTTTTCTCTCAAATCATTTAGCAAATGACTTAGGAATGACAACTCCAAGAACGAGTGATATTGTGATCTATATGCATGAATGCACTCTAAGATATATATGATATGTTAAAAGCTATGATGATTAAGCTAGTATGAAGATAGTGATTTGATGAAGATATTGCTAAATTATCCTAATCATGATATACTAGCATGGATATATTATTGGTATGAAAATGAAATGATTCTAAATGTTTATGATGATATTTAAACAAAGAGAGGCTGAAATCCTTAGTATATTAGACTATAATGTAGATGAATGAAAACTTGGATATATGAAGAATGAGGAATGTGAGCTCTATTTATAGGGAAAATAGGGAAATGGATGGTTAAGATTAAATAATCTTAACAAGGGCTAGGATTGAAAGTTAATCAATCCATGTTTACAATTTTTACCAATGAAATGGTGACAATTGTCAACAAGAGGTTGCTTGAGAGGAGATGCAAGAGGCATTAAATTTCTGACAAGACATGAAGGTTACCTTAGGAGGTAAGGGTAAGGTTAAGGTTAGGTTAGGGTTATCCATTAGATAAAGATTTTACCCAAGGGGTAAACTCTTGTGCAAGGGTTAATGGGATAACTAGGGTCAAAGCCATTAGTGCTTGATGAGACCCTTGGGTTAGATGAGGGTTAAGTTAGAGAGAAAGTCTCTAACCATGGGTTGAGGTTGAGTTAACTATTAATGGTTTGGAAGACTTTGAAGGTTAACTTGTTGAGGACATAAAGCCTTTAATGCATTTCAAAGACTTTGAGGCATTTTTGAGAAGTGACTTCTCTTAAGGAATGTGCAAATGTTTAAGAGATGGATTAGGCTAATTAAGATAGGATTAGAAGAATCTAGAAGGCTCTAGAAGAGGTTTAGGAGGCAAGTGGGAGATGTAGAAAAATGCAAGTGCAGGGATTTAGGATTTTAATTAAAATAAAATTACTTTATTTAACCAAAATAGATGCAACTTGCATAAATACAAGTGGGGGGATTTAGGATTTTAATTAAAATAAAATTGCTTTATTTTAACCAAAATAAATGCAACTTGCATAAATACAAGTGGGGGGATTTAATTAAATGTAAATTTAATTAAAAGGAAGAAAGGGGAATTAATTGAATAAATTGATTTATTTAATTAAAGGCTAGAAAAGGTTTAGGTGAATTTAATTAAATAAATTGAGTAATTCATTTAATCAAATAGATGAAAATGAAGAAATTAATTAAATAAGATTTAATTAATAGGGGGATGGGGTTAAAATAAATATTAAATATTTATTTAAGAAAGTGGTCAGATTTATATGTCTACAATAGGTATCAGATCATCTTCCTTGATAGAAATGAACACAAATTCATCTTCTGAATTTCCTTTCTCAGACTCATCATCTATCACGCTTTCATCAGTAGCATAATAACATTTCTTCTGATATCTATATTTGTGATAAAACTTGTAAGGCTTATCATATTTTGACACTCTTTCCGCTCTTTCAGGACAACTAGAAGAAAAATGACCCATCTTATTGGATGAAAAGCATTTCAAAGGTAACTTCCCTTCATACTTACCAGCTCCCTTAGGCAATCTTTTGACAATAAGTGCTTCATGCTCTTCCAATTCTCTTTCCTATTCTTCCATCTCTCACATTTCCCTTTCATATCTGGAAACCCTAGATGAACTCTCTCCTGGATCATACTTCTACTTTTTGGATATATTAACTTTAAAAGAAGTCTCATCTTTGCCATGTGATTCTCTGAGTTCACTCAATTCAAAAGCAACAAGCTTACCAACTAGCCTATCTCTTGTCACAGCTGTCGCAGTTCGGATCTCATCAATAACAACAACTTTATGTTTGTAAGCAGGAGGCAAGGATATCAACACTTTCACTACAATCTCATCATCTTTCATGACTCCACTGACACTTCTAATGTTTGATACAAGATCATTTAGTTTAGTCGTAAAGGATGAAATATTTTCATCTTCTCCCATTCTCAAAAACTCATAGTTTCCTTTCAAGCTATGCAATTTACCAACTTTCACATGTTTATCTCCTTCATACAAGGTTTCTAGATCCTCCCAAATCTCATGAGCTATCCACAATCCCATCACATTAGTCATCTATGAATCTGTTAGGGAACTCAACAATTCTTCTTTTGCTCTTATGTTATTTTTAGTATTTTTAATCTCATCTGCAGTAACGGGACCATTCTAAGGTACATTGTAGACATTCTTTGTGATCTTCCAATAATCTTCTCCAAGACTCTTCAAGTGACACTCCATCTGGTTCTTCCATATAGTGTAATTAGTTCCATCAAATCTCAGACTCTCCTTCTTGAAAACAACAGTTGCCATCCCAGATCTCCTTAAGTGGTCAAGCTTCTTCTAGATAATCTAGCTCTGATACCAATTATTGGCAACAACAATGCAAGAAAACTGAGAGGGGGGGTGAATCCATTTTCACCAAACTTAAGCAAATTGACCTCAACTTTAGATCAAATCAAGAACAACAATAACAAAGATAATCACCACATAAACAATACACATAACCACAGTCGGAACCTACCCATAATATAATGATACTATGTAGTAGTATGTGAAAATATTACAATTGGGAACGCACATGTATTCAGCCACATTTCCTAGAGCTCATTTCTATAAAAAAAATAAAGAGCTACAACCCTAAGAAGGCTCACTTCCTTACAAAGATCAAACAACAATCCGGATTACATGAACTGAAAGATTAACATCTCTAAATACCTTATCACAATTTCGGTAAAGCACATTGTCTGCACTGCAACACTTCTCTTCTACACACTTCTAAAAGATCAATTCTCATTTTTGCACATACAACACTCTCAAACAACACAAACACAACTGCAGACACACATTTTACATGATTACTACACTTATTTATACAAATCAGCAACCTTAGCTTCAAGGTCGGCTCAACACATAAGACCTAATTACAAAATTACATCACACGATACATAAATCAATATGCAGACGAATACAATGTCGACAAGGACATAGAATGGACCAATATCAAAACCTCAAACATGAAACACCACCAAATATGTCGCTAAGATCATCCACAACACACAACGATCATCGGGTCAGCCAGAAAGTCGTATAACATGAAGAATACCACCAATAAAATCTTCAATAATGTACACAATGATCAATGTGGACCACCAAAATGCATAGAATAGAATCGAAGAACAACAAGCAACATGAATTCCTCCGCAACATCCACAACAACTCGAATAACAAGAATCATCATCATCTCACAATCGAAGCTCAAAAACACCAACATAACTTACTGACAAACTGAAAGATGCGCTTGTGAAGTTCCAAATCATGAAGCACCCGAACCGACAATACACATGAATGTCCCAAACACTCTCCAAATTCCGCTCAACATTATGAATCAATTGCAAAGAAATACAAAGCAGAAATCACAACTTCTGCAATACATAATCAACAGAAAAACCAGTTATCACACTTAATCACATAACTCGATCAAATCACCTTCTGAAACATAGAAACTCATACTTAATCAACTAGAGATAAGTATCTCAAAAAAACATTAATCTTCATTCATATTGTTCTGGTAGACCTATTTAGTACCAATGACATTCTTATCTATTGGTCTAGGAGCTAACTCCCAAGCCTTGTTCTTTTCAATTTTTTATAACTCTTCTTCCATTACATCCATCAATTTCTCATTTGTGTTGGCCTCATTAAACATTTTGGGTTCCATTTCAGTCATGAGGAAAAAAATCACTTGTTCATTGTTTTGGGCAAGTCTTCTTCTAATTTGCACACCATCAAATTCATTTCCTATAATTTTCTCTTCCGGGTAGTTTTTCTGCACATATCTATTAGGGCTCTTGTTGGATGCCTCTTCCTTTTCACTTTCTGACTGCACCTCATCTTCATCACATGAGTGATCATACCAATTTACTTGTGTTTGTCTTCCTTTATGAAAGTCTTCATCAACTCTTACATGCACACTCTCAATGACTCTTCTCAGTCTTTTGATGTAGCATCTATAGGCCTTCCTGTGAGTTGAGTAACCCAAGAAAATACCTTCATCACTCCTAGAATCAATATCACCTAAACCATCTTCATCTCTCTTGATGAAGTATTTACTTCCAAAGACTTTGAAGTATTTGACTGATGGCTTCCGGTCATACCACAATTCATAAGGTGTCATTTTGCTATTTACTCTCAGCTGAACCCGGTTCAATGTATATATAGCAGTATGAACTACTTCCTTCCAGTACGTATCTGGTATGTTTTCTTCATTCAACATAGTTCTTGCCATCTCCTTGAGAGTCCAGTTTTTCCTTTCTACAACATTGTTTTGTTGTGGAGTCCTTGGAGCTGAATACTATCTTTCGATTCCATGTCTCTCACAGTAGTCTTCAAACTCATTTGATGTGAACTCACTACCCAGTCTGATCTTAGACACTTCAGCTTGCATCCACTTTCCTTCTCAACCATCTTCTGAAATATTTAAACCTCTCATATGCCTGTGATTTGTCATTTAAAAAGGTTACCAATGTCATTCTTGAAAAATCATCAATGAACAACATGAAGTATCTTTCACCAGCTAAAGATCTTGCTCTGGTTGGTCCACGAAAATCAGTATGCACCAGTTCTAAGGGCCTTGAGGTATTATGATCTTTGTGATTGTATGATGAAATAATAAGTATCCGATCAACTACTGAGAGGGGGGGGGGGGTGAATCAGTAGATAGAAAAATTGATACAAACTTCACCAATCTCAAAAATCAATCTCTCAAAGTAAACTTGGAATAATACCTCTGTCAAGATAAAAACTCATAAGATAAACCGGTTGACTATTACAACAAATTAATAGTAAACAACTTCTTCATTTCTCAATGCTTCCGGTTATCACGACTTATCAAAATAGTTAAATAGTTAAGTAAATCAACCATGAAAACATAACCATAAAAAAATTCACCACTTGACACAAATATTTTTTACATGGAAACCAAAATAGGTAAAAACCATGGTGAGATGAGACTCACAAGATAACTATCTGAACTCTTTTGAAGTTCATCCTATTAGGAGCCTAGCTTGTTAAAGCCTTACAAAAAGTCTTGTTAAGAATTGATCCTGTTAAGAATCACTCAGTTAAGGGATTGACTACAAATGCCTTGTTAGAAGCAATACCCTGTACGGAGTAACCTTGGTAGAGGATTTGAAAATCCAATCTAATGGATCACCTTGTTAGAGATTACCCAGTTAGGGGATTTCAACTCCACTGTAATTGTTAGAAAATAATAGGAGTTTACTGATCTATCTGAATAACACTACACTTGCTTGATCAGATCAATTTCATGCTCCTATCTACCTTTACTCAAACTTCAAATACATCATTCGGCTCAGCAACCACACACTCAACTGATCTGTGCTCACTCTTTGCCAACTCATTAAACTAAACAAAATCATCGACCTTATAAACAAATCAATCAGATCGGTAACACAACAAAAACCTAATTCTCATAGAGATTACAAACAAATCGGTTCAAGTATGACTGTTGGATTACATAGTAATCTCTGCACATCAATCAAGAAAAACTTGATCGCTCCTTGATCATCACTTCATCAAACTTAGTAACTCATCATGTGCTTTGCATTAGATGCAATACATTTTCTCATTCCCTAGACAAAAACTGTTACAACAACTCGCCAAAATCTCTTGGAATTGCCTTTATACAATAATCATACATGTCATAATCTTTATTGCTCATCATCAGATCATAAACCAATATAACCAATTCGCCAGACTTAATCAGTTAGGGTTTATCAAAAACAACAGGTAGGGTTTACCGGTTACATCAATAGATAAGGTTTACATCGGTTACTGGTTCACTCCACAAATTCTTCCTGCCAGTTTTAGTAACAATATTACAACAATATTAACAATATCATTACCGATTAATTGACATCAATGACAACATAACATATCATTAATGCAATCTTCATGCAAATGCTAACAATCTCCACCTTTGGCATTGATGGAAATACAAATATCAATACCATTGATTGCTATGTGATTGTGAATAGGAATCATGGTTTACATTACCAAATATTCACTATGCTCTCCATGTCTTCAGCTTGTCTTTGGTTCTCCTTCCCATAATCACATAATTCTTCTCCCCCTTTGACAGTAATGCCAAATTGAAAGTAAAACATGTAATGTCAAATTTCACTGTGCATCATCAAAATTCTACCACTTGATGCTCCCCTTGTAGAATAAATCCACTTCTACACCAATCCTTATATAAAATTATGTAAGTAGCTCCGAGACTGATGTAATCTACATCATACATATCCGATTTCATGAAAAGGGACAACCACTAATTGACTTCTAAGATACTCAAAGTAGTCTTAGGCAGAGGTATAGTAAAAATATATGCAAGCTGCTCCTTGGTAGAAACATGCTCCAAGATCACATCTGTACTCTGTACTTTTTCCCTCAAGAAATGATACTTCAATTCAATATGCTTGGTTCGTGCGTGCAAAACAGGGTTCTTGGAAATATTTATGGCACTTTTATTATCACATAAAATCTTTATAGGTTCTGAAATCTTCATCTTAAAACCTTCCAAAATGTGCCTCATCCATATAGCCTATGTACAATTCATGTCAGTTGCAACATACTCAGCTTTAGTAGTAGATTGTGAAGTACAACTTTGCTTCTTACTATTCCATGAACCAAGTCTTCCTCCAAGAAAAAATGCTCCACCAGTTGTGCTTTTCCGGTCATCAACATTTCCTTCCCAATCTGCATCTGTGTACACCTTTAAGTCAAAATTTCCTCCATATGGATACCATAATCTATAATCACCGGTACCTTTCAAGTATCTAAATTTTTTTTTGGTTGCTATCAGAAGTGTTTCCTTAGGATTCTTCTAGAATCTAACAACTATGTCAACTGCATGACCTATGTCTGGTCTGTTGTGAACAATATAATGCAATTTCCCAATCATTGACCTGTATTCCTTCTCATCAACAGATTTGGACTCATCTTCCTTAGACAACTTACAAACCTATAACCATAGGTGTCCCAACTAGTTTACAGTCACTCATGCCAAATGTCTTCAAGACCTCTTTCACATACTTAAACTGTGTGACAAAAAAACCATTCTTCATTTGTTGTATTTGCAAGCCTATAAAAAAATTTATTTCTCCACTTCATCTACAAAACTGTTGATCATGTCATCATTACCTCCAAATATGATATCATCAACAAATACTTCGCTGACTAGTATTTTATCTCCTTCAGATTTCAGATAAATGTTACTATCATCAATGGTTCTCAGAAAGCCTATCTTCATCAAATGTGTATGAAGCCTTTCATACCATGCTCTCAGTGCCCGCTTTAATCCATGTAAAGCTTTATGCAATCTACATACCATGTCTTTCTTATCAGGCTACTGAATGTATACTTCTTCTTCTAGTATTCCATTCAAAAATGCTGACTTAACATCCATCTAGTATAGCTTGAATTTCTTGTGTGCTGCAAATGCAAGTAAAGTTTTAACACCTTCCAGTCTTGCCATTGGTGCAAAAGTCTCACCATATTCTTCTCCTTCCTCTTGTGCATAACCTTTGCAAACCAACCTAGCTTTGTTGCGAACTACAACACCATCTTCATTCAACTTTTTCCTGAATATCCACTTAGTACCTATCACATTTTTATTTACTAGTCGGGGTACTAGGGTCCATGTGTTATTCTTTTCAATTTGATCTAATTCCTCCTTTATAGCTTTAACCCAATGATCATCACCAAATGTTTCCTTAGCAGTTCTTGGTTCAATAGTGGAGATCATGCAAGAATTCTCTCTGATTCTTCTTCTGGTTAGTACTCTAGTATCCTTATCCCCAATAATATTTTCAGGATTGTGATTCAGTCTCACATATCTTGGAATAATATGATCATTATCTTCAAGTTCAGCTTCTTTATTATCATCATCTTCTTCTGAATTTATCTATTCTAGTTGAACTGGTACACCAATATATGCTTTGCCGGTTTCAGATTTCACAGTTTCTGGTTCCAAAAACAAAATGCAAGGATCTTCATCCTTTTTCTCTGAACTGGTTTCCTCTGAAACTTTAGGATTTTCATCCACTCGAACATCAACACTCTCAATAATTCTCTGTGTCTGGTTGTTAAAACACTTGTAGGCCTTCATCTTGGTGGAATAGCCAAGAAATATACCTTCATCACTTTTAGCCTCAAATTTGCTAATATAATCACCTCTCTTAATAAAACATTTGCTTCTAAATATTCTGAAATAACTAACATCAGGTGATTTACCATACCAATATTCATAAGGAGTCTTGTCCTTACCTCTCTTTACCATAATCGGGTTCATAGTGTAGACAGTTGTGCTGACATCTTCTCTCCAGAAAGTTTTCGCTACACCTCCTTGTATCAACATTGTCCTAGCAGCTTCAACAACTGACCGGTTGTTTCTCTCTACGATACCATTTTGTTGTGGTGTCCTAGGTGCAGAAAGTTGTCATTTGATACCATTTTCTTCACAATACCTAATGAATTCCTCAGAAGTAAATTCATCACCCTGATCTGTCCTCAGACACTTTATCTTCTTACCACTCTCTTTCTCAACTAAGGCCCTGAATGCCTTTAACTTACCAAAAGCTTTAGTCTTATCCTTCAAGAATGTGACCCACATCATCCTTGAGAAATCATCAATGAAGATCATAAAATATCTATCACCTTGAATATTTTTATTCTTATTGGCCCACAAAGATCTGTATGAACCAAATCTAACAAATGTTCCACTGAAAAATATTTTCTCTTGAAAGTTGAGGATGTCATCTTTCCCAACTGACATTCTTTGCATAGAGCATTAATCAGTTTGTCTAACTGAGGCAAACCTCTCACTGTCTTGGACTTACTCACTTTAACAATGTTATCAAAGTTTATATGAAAAAATTTCCTATGCTAAAGCCAACTATCATCTATCTTTGCAATTAAACAGTTACTAACTTTAGGATTAATGTGGAACAAGTTACCTTTAGTTTGCTTCCTAGTTGGAATCAGTTCACCTTTATTGCCATAGTTCTTGCACATACCATTTTTAAACTCCAATGGGTATCCTTTGTCATTGAGTTGTGCCACACTTAAAAGATTATGCTTTAAACATTCAACCCAATAGACATCATCTGCACTACTCTTTCCATTGAGAGAAATAGTTCCCTTACCTTTAACCATGCAGGGTGATTCATTACCGAATCTTACAACTCTGCCATCAAATTTCTTCAGAGAAAGAATTTTTTTCCGATCACCAGTCATGTGATGTGAACAACCACTATCAATGATCCAATCATCAGAGTTATCCATCCTGGATACTAATGCCTTCTGGTATGATATCTCTTCTTTAATGGCTACAAACACAATGTCTTCATTATAATCACCATTAGATTCCTCATCAGTGATACCACCATCAACAACAATAAGACAATCTATTTTGTCTTTACCCTTGTACTTCTTGAATTTCTCTCATTTGTGCTCATTATCACCATTAGGACAGTTAGCAGCAATGTGTCCAATCTTGTTGCATGCAAAACATTTCAAAGGTAATTTACCTCTATATTTACCTGTACCTCTAGGCAAATGCTTGACCAACAATGCTTCAAGCTCAACTAAACTATCTTCATCACCAACTTCTTTGTTGTATCTAGATTCATAATTGTGACTAGCATCTCTACTTTTCCTCATAGATGGGTTAGAAACAAAAGCTCTAAATGCAGACTCAAATTTTTGTACACTACCATCATAACCATTTAATTCAAAAGAAGTAAGCTTGCCAATGATGGAGTCAAGAGTTACCTTAGTTTTGTCAATGGACTTCAGCTCCTGAATAGCTACAACTCGAATAGCATAGACCAGTAACAGGGTTCTCAGAATATTACTGATCATTGTGGAATCTTCCACTTTACCTCTTGCACTCTTAATTTCACCAACTATCTATTTTATCCTTTGACCATAATACTGGATATTCTCACCTTTAGCCATCTGTATGTCATCAAACTTCCCTCTTACACTCTCTTCTTTAGCAATCTTAACATATTCATCACCGCTATAAATCTCTTCAAGTTTTTTCCATACCTCATATGCAGTTTCAAGACCATGAATATCTACATACTCTGCATCAGACAAAGAACTGATAATAGCCTCTAGTGCTTGATGATTTTCTTGTTGCTCTTTCTTCTGATCATCAGTCAACATCCCAGTAGGTACAATATACTTAGTATTGACATGTTCCCAATACTGACTTCCCAAACTCTTGATATAAATTTTTGTTCTGTCACTCCATATCTTGTAGTTCTCTCTATTAAACTTTGGACCTTCCTTCTTCATCATGATCTGCAAGATCTTTACCTCAATCTATTAGGCTAAGACCTTAGAGGACCTGTAGTTCTCTGATACCAATTGATGGTATGATGAAAGAATAAGTATTCGGTCAACTACTGAGAGGGGGGTGAATCAGTAGATAGAAAAATTGATACAAACTTCACCAATCTCAAAAATCAATCTCTCAAAGTAAACTTATAATAATACCTCTATCAAGATAAAAACTCATAGGATAAACCGGTTCACTGTTACAACAAATTAATAGTAAATAACTTGTTCATTTCTCAATGCTTCTGATTATCATGACTTATCAAAATAGTTAAGTAGTTAAGTAAATCGACCATGAAAACATAACCACAAAAACATTCACCACTTGACACAAATATTTTTGATGCTGAAACCAAAATAGGTAAAAACCATGGTGAGATGAGACTCACAAGATAACTAGCTGAACACTTTTGAAGTTCGTCCTATTAGGAGCCTAGGCTGTTAAAGCTTTACAAAAAGTCTCATTAAGAACTAATCCTATTAGGAATCAACCGATTAATGGATTGACTACAAATGCCTTGTTACAAGCAATACCCCGTAAGGAGTAACCTCGGTAGAGGATTTGAAAATCCAATCTAATGGATCACCTTATTAGATGATTTGAATAACACCAAGCTTGTTAGAGATTACCCAGTTAGGGGATTTCAATTCTGTTGTAATTGTTAGAAAACAACAGGAGTTTGTTGATCTATCTGAATAGCACTACACTTGCTTGATTAGATCCATTTCATGCTCGTATCTGTCTTTACTCAAACTGTAGATGCATCATTTGGTTTGGCAACCACACACTCAACTGATCTATGCTCACTCTTTGCCAACTCATTAAACTAAACAACTTCATTGACCTTATAAACAAATCAATTAGGTCAGTAACACAACAAAACCTAATTCTCATAGAGATTACAAAAAAATCGGTTCAAGTATGACCGTTGGATTACATATCAATCTCTGCACATCAATCAAAAAAACCTTGATCGCTCCTTGATCACCGCTTCATCGAACTTAGTAACTCATCACACGCTTTGCATTAGATGCAATACATTTTCTCATTCCCTAGACAAAAATTGTTACAACAGCTCGCCAAAATCTCTTGGAATTGTCTTCATACAATAATCATGTGTGTCATAATCATTATCGCTTATCATCAGATCATAAACCAATATAACCAATTCACCAGACTTAATCGGTTAGGGTTTATCAAAAATAACAAGTAGGGTTTACCGGTTACATCAATAGATAAGGTTTACAATGGTTATCGGTTCACTCCACAATTTCTTCCTACCGGTTTCAGTAACAATATTACAACAATATCATTACCGGTTAATTGACATCAATGATAACATAACATATCATTAATGCAATCTTCATGCAAATGCCAACACTTTGGTCTTAAAGGTCACCTTAGTCTGCTTACCTCTTAGACATTCATCACAAAAGGTTCTTGTGGGTTTGGTGATCTATGGTATATCTCTCACATAGCCCTTTTTTCTCACCTTAACTAGATTATCAAAGTCTATATGGCCTAATCTTCTTTGCCACATCCATCTCTCATCTACTTCTTCCATCAAGCATTGGGACTCAAAGCATTCCTTCAGATTGTACACATTTCCATCTGTCCATTTTCCTTCCACAACAATCTATCTAGTATTCTCCTTTCTTATCTGACAACTGGTAGAGTCAAAAGTGAACTTGTATCCTTTGTCACACATCTGAATCACACTCAACAAATTATGTTTTAGGCCTTCCACATAGTATACATCACGTGCTTTTAATTTGGCATCTATGTTCATAGTACCTTTATCTTTTACCTTGATGGAAGAGTTGTCTCCAAACCTCACCAAACCTCCATTCCAATCTTCAAACTTGAACTTATTTTTGTCTCCCGTTATGTGATTGGAACAGCCATTATCAACTACCCATAAATTTCTTCTTTCTGCATGCAGGGCAGTCTGGACAATTAGACTTGAATCAGCCTTATTCTTATCCTTTTCTACCCAAAACTATTTGGCTTCATTCTCCTTTCCTGCATCACCTTTATGCTCCGGTTTTGCTTTTGATTTTTTATTCGGCACTGAATTCTTTTGCTTAGTTGTTCTAAGTTTGCAATTCTTTGCAATGTGGCCAACATTTTGACAATGATAGCATTTCACATTGACATTGAAAGATGAATATGAAAAACTATTATAGGATACCAGCTGACTTCTCCTACATTCATAACTTCTATGACCAAACCCATTACACTGATAATAAATAACATTCATTTCCCGAAGTGCAACAAACAAATTTCTAATTTCAAAACTATGATGGGGCTTATGTATTAAATTACAATCAGCAATTCTATGTCCAAACTTATTACACTGATGACAGTAACCATGGAATTTGGGTACATACCAATCTTGTCTCTTTGGACCGACAAATCTTTGTCTCATCAGGTGTTTTCTTCTCACGTCATTGACTCTAATGAACCCTTCATTATCAACCTTGGGCTTGCCTTTAGGATTTGCATTTCAGTACAATGAGTGAGCCTTCTGATTCAAGGTTTGAGCATTCCCGTTCACACATTGATTTCTAGCAGCTTCAACATAAGTCTTCTTCTTAGTAGCTTTGTTGACTGTAAAGGTTTGTTTTTCTTTACTTTCACTTGAAGAAGTAAATTGTTTCTCCTTCCAGGATGTGTCTTTGTTGTTGGAACTCTATGCCTCTTCAAATCCTATACCTTTGGTATCATTTGAGTGCTTCTGATTACTCAACATCTTGTCCAAGGCTTCAGTGTTGCTTTGATATTTGCTTCTCAACTTTAATTCATTCTTACTCTTTTCAATCTCCTTTCTGAGCCTTGTAATTTGTTCTTCCAGATTCAGATGCTACTTCTCCTTCTTTATCAAATCAGAGGATGTAACTTCACATATCCTTTTATCTTCTTCCAACTAAAGTTTTAGATCAGAAATTGTTTTCTTAGACTCCTCCACAAATTGCTCTAAACGATCTTGTTCTGTTGCAACATCACACTTACACTTCTTGAGTTCCCTTCTTGTTTGTCTCAACTCCTCAAGAGCACTTATGAGCTCACCTTCCAAGTCCACTTCATCTTCAATGTCTTCATCTTCATTAACTTCATCAATCAGTTCATCTAGTTACATAAAGAGATTAATTTCTCTTTCATCCTCACAACAGTCATCTTTTGAGGCACTTTCTTCATCTGTAGCATCATCTTCAAAATATACAGGTTGTTCTTCTTCTGGTAGCTTCTTCTTTGTTGTCACTAGGATTTCTTCTTTTTATCCTTACCCGAAGGTCTGCTGGTGCTTTGTTTCTCCTCTCCAGAATTATCACCATAAGGACATTTTGAAGCAAAGTGTCCTATTTTACCACAGTTAAAACATTTGAAAGGTAATTTTCCTTTATACTTACCAGATCCTCTTTTAAAATTCCTTACAAAGTTTGCTACCATTGTATCCGATTCTTCACTAAATTCTCCATGAGTAATTTATTCCTTACCCTTTTTTATTGGAGTTGAAAGCAGCCTCTTTCTTTGAAGTTCATTCACTGGTTGTTCTCATCTCATAAGCGGTTAGGGACCCAAATAACTCATCCATTGAAAAGGTTTTTAGCTCCTTGGCTTCTTCTATTGCAGAGACCTTTGTATCGTACTTGTTTGTGAGGGATCTAAGTAACTTTTTGACAATAACTTCATCAGATATATCCTCTCCAAGTCCTCTAATAATGTTCACTATTTCACCAACTCTTTGAAGATAATAAACAATCTTTTCTTCATCTTTCATATTCAAGCCTTCAAGCTGACCTCTTAGTGTTTGCAGTATAGCCTCCTTGACCTTAACATCTCCTTCAAACAATCTCTTCAACTTATCCAAAGTTTCCTTCGTGGATGAGCAGTGCATAACCTTTAGAAACTCATTGTTAGACAGTCCACTCAAAATAGCATGCTTGCCCTTGGCATTTTTTTCATACTCCTTCTTAGCATCTAGATCAATAGGAGGAGAATTAGGGACAATATGCCCATTCTTCATAGACATCCAAACATCAAAACCTAGGGAATATAGATAGTTTTCCATTCTTTTGCTTCATAAAGCCTAGTTGGCAATATGCCCATTCTTCATAGACATCCAAACATCAAAACCTAGGGAATATAGATAGTTTTCCATTCTTTTGCTTCATAAAGCCTAGTTGGCACCATCAAACATGGGATATTTGGAGGAGGATGATTCATTCCTTGTCATTATGTTCTTAAACTAGAATCTACCCAAGCTAGAGAAATATTTGACAAATAGGGAACCTATGACTCTGATACCAATTGTAGAACACAAGATATCACTGAGAGGGGGGCGACTTAGTTATTATAAACAATTTAAAACAATGTGTGCAACCGGTAGGATAATGAAAACACTAAAAAGGAACCACACACAAGAGAACATCACATAATACCATATATATGAGGAAAACCCAATGTGGGAAAAACCTCGGTGAGAAATGTTGTTGGAGATCTACTGCTTCAATCCAACCTCACAATGAAATAACAGTTTTACAATATTTTAGGGCACCAACCTCTAAAAATTTATGGGCACCTACCCAAATCAGCACCAACCGTTGATCTATTCTGAGAACCAACTCAAGGAGCACCAACCCCTACACTGAGCACCCACTTAATGAAATTCAATGAGATATAAAATCAATACAATGATTAACACCTTGTTACAAATAAGTTTTGTAACTTTTGAAAACTATTCACTCTGTCGGTTGAACTATTTTTTGTCACACTGCATCTTCTTTATGAGATCTTAGTTCTCTATGTCTGAATCCTTTTTTAACTCAACTTATTCCTTGTCGGATCTCCTCTCACACTCTCTTTGCTCTTCTTCACTCATAGTGGCTACCTCACCAGTTCAATCTTTTCTAGTTTGATAGACTATTATACTTTATAATAGTTTACCGGTTACCTTAAACCTTTCCAATTTGACCGTTCTTGTCGATTCTTCTTCTAACACTTAGTAACTTTAATAATTTGCTATCAACACTCAGACTGATCAACTCTCCTCTAGAATAATCATTCTTTCTCATCACTCATCCATCATCCTCTTAAGTCTTTAATCTTCATATTTATACACATGCTTTCTCGCCAAAACAAAAATTCAAACTTTACGCACCTAGGGTTTTCTTCACTAACCATGATCCATATCAAATCAGATCTCATCTTCTTGAATCGACAACCTCCAACAGATCAACAAAAAGCTCTATCCTTTTTTATTCTTCCAATAAACGTTTACTATATTTAGCAAACTGGATCTTGTTCATCGGCCTTGATTTTGTCAACTACAATATATAATCTAGTTGTTTCCTTCTCCAGATCAACAAGATGATCAGATATCCTACTTCGATCATGATATCAAAAAAATAAAATCTATGCCTTTCAATCTTCTTTGAGTTGCAACCCTCTACAATTGATCTATGATTTCCACAGTCTTCATTTAATACCGACCTAGTCGACAACTACCTTGTTGATGCACTACCTACCACTGCATGTTAACCACCTGGAGTCCATGTGACATCTCTGTCAGCATCCAATTCACTTGACTATGTCGGTTCAAACTCGCTCACTGACCAAACATGCTACCAGTATACACTAATTGGTTAACCTTCAATCGTGCACTTCTCTATTCTTTCGGTTAGGACATGTTATCATATATCGGTGACCGTCCTTAACCGTTTTGCTAGAGTGGCAAACACCTCACATCCTTTCATCTTCTTATTTGGGTCCTTCAATTTGTCTCTTTGATTTCTTACCGGTCGACATCAACATTGCCAACAATCAGCAATTACTCCTACTTGCATACCGGTAAAATCAATTTGCATACCGGTAACATCAACTTTCTTACTGGTTGACATGCCAAAAATTTGTAATTACTCCTACTAGCATATCGGTAACATCAACTTGCATACCGATAACATCAACTTGCATATCAATTGACATCAATGACAACACAATGCCAACACAATGCCAACAGAATGCCACATACAACACAAAGCACAACCGAATTGTTCTCAGTTCCTTTCTATCCAGAATATCCTAATCTTCATCTGACATCACGGTTAGTTTATTTGTCTTTCCTTCTAATGGCTGCCACAGATACTTTTGATACAACTAATCCTCCATCTACATTTTCCATAACTGATAATTTTGGTCATTGAACTTCTTGACCTTGAATTTGGTTTCTTCCATTGCTCCCACTCAAATTTGAAAGTCCCTACCATTTTTTTGTATTAAGTATCATAGAATCACAAAGCTCTTTTTTTGCTCATTCGAGCATCCACATTAAAAACTTATTATAAATACCAGCTCCTTTCAAGCAAACTTGTTACAAATACTAGCTCCTTTCGAGCACCAAACTAGAAACAACAATTGGAAGACCAAGGGTCACAACTTAGAAATCCACTTTAAACAATGAGACAAATACAACCAATGGAAGACTAAGAGTCACAACTTAGAATTCTACAAAAAGGTGTCCCTCATGGGAGTTGAACTTGGGTCTTCATATTGAGAACTCAATGCTTTAACCAACTAAGCTCAACCCCTTGGATAGTCCCTACCAATTTACAAAAATACATAGCTTTTAAACCATTTGTCAGGGTTTAGACAGATCTGGAGCAAATACGAGCTAACAATTATATGCAAATACAAACACAAAATATGAAGAAAAATACATAACACGGGTAACACAAAGATTTAACGTGGTTCACCCAAGATGGGCTACATCCACAAAACACAGTCATCCAGACTTTTTTTATTATCAATACAACACCATTACAATGCCTTTTACATTTCAGCTGCTTATAACATGCAATTTTTAGGGCCACATACAAAGTCAGCTATTTTTAGGGTTTTCTCAATGTTAGTTTTTTTTTCAACAAAAAATAGCAAAAAAAAATATCAACACACTATACTTTGCATGATCAGTCACCACATATCAACACACTTGCCTCAAATGCTCCTCATGCTCCTTCATAGTCCTCAAATATATCAATATATCATCAAGGAACACAAGAACAAATCTATCAAGATAGGTTCTGAATACCCCATTCATCAAACTCATGAAAACTGAAAGCACATTGGTAAGCCCAAAAGGAACTCAAATGTTATTTTAAATGATCATGATGAATATGCCATTCATTGGTAGATGTTATTTTTAATATGCCTGAATCAATGTAATGTTGTATTTGTGTTTTCAAAGCTGGACACTCATTAGTAAAATGACCATGGGTTTGATGATATTTACAAAAAGAAGAAGTTTGAGAATGTTGTTTATATTTTCTTCTTCATTTAGGACAAAGAGGAGATATTAATTTGGAATTTAGAAGATTGGTGTTTGAGGAGTATGTTTCAAATATGTGGTTTAATGATATCTAAGAGATGTGTTGTCATTGATGTCAACATATTTATCTATATGTGACAATGTTGCAGTGGAGGTCAATTAGTTGGTTTCTTCAACATGTTGATGATCAGTGTTTGCAGATTAAAGGGTTTGTAGAGGATTGTGTTTGGATGTTTCACTAAAATTTGCAGAGGTCTGCATGAATATTTGAGTGAGTTATGGTTATTTGTTTTGTCGTTGGTTTTTCTGTTGTTGAGTGATACCAAAGTGTCAATAATTTGATCTACGGATTTGGAGGAATGGTTGGGATGTTGATGTGTGTCTTCAATTCAAATGGTTTGTGGTTTGGAGTTCCGCAAGTGATTTTTTTAGGTTGACAGGCATTGCAGTTAGTGTTCTTGAAGTTCAGTATGATGGTGATATGATTCTAGTAATTTGAATTGTTGCAGATGTTGTGGTGGTAATTCATGATGCTTATGGATGTTTTTGGATCGTTTTCCTTGTATGTTGGTGGTCTGTATTGATCGTTGTGCATAATAATTGATGATTTTCTCTGATGTGTTGGTGTTCTTCATTGGTTTGGCCAACTAGATGCTTGTAGCGTGTTGTGGATGTTCGATGCATAATTCTTGGAGGTGTTTCATATTCGAGGCATGTGATATGGGTTTGTTCTATGTCTTAGCCGACATTGCTTGGTCTACATTTGTTTTGTAGTGTGTGTGCTTATATTTGTGTAATTAGGTGATGAGTGTTGAGCCGACCTTGGTGAGGTTGATGTCATGTATAAATAGATATAATATCTTTGTAATTGTGCAAGTATATGGATGAGAATCAAAAGTGTATGAGAGAATAATGTATACATCTTTCAAAGGAAGAGAAGAAGAGTGAGAATAAGTTATTTATGTGCTTAACTGGAACTGTAATCGGGCATTAGGAGATGTTATTTATTCAGTTCATGATCTTCCAGGTGTAATCCAAATGTGTTTGTAAGATAGTGGGTCTTCCCTAGGTTGTAGCCTTTTGTTTTTTTTTGTGTAGTGAGCTCTATGAAGTGTTCTTGAATGCATGTGCATTCCCCATTGTAATATTTAACATACTTCTAAAAAAGTATCATCATATTGTGGGTAGGTTCCCATCATCATTTTTCCCTTGACCGAGTTTTCCACGTCAAAAATATTGGTCTTATGTGTGTTCTTGATGTGTTTTTGATTTATGCTTTCATGCTTAATAATCAGATATGATAATAAGTTTAATTTGTGCAATATTGTGAGACAACTGATTCACCCCTCCCTCTTAGTTGTCTACCTCGAATCAGAGTTATTTCATCATATCCTCTTTATCAATCCAAAGTTTATGATACTCTCATTGAAGACCTATCTTAGAAAAGACCTTAGCATCCTTAATCAAATCGAAAACATCGTCAATCCTTGGCAAAGGATAGTGATTCTTCACTATCACCTTATTCAACTGTCGATAATCTATACATAGGTGAAGGGATTCATCCTTCTTCAACAAATAGAACCAATCCTCCCCATGGAGAAACACTAGGGAAAATGAAACCCTTAGCTAAAAAATCCTCTAGCTACAACTATAACTCGCTCAACTCCTGAGTAGTCATTTGATTAGGTGCCTTAGATATCGGCTCTACAATAGGAACTAGGTCTATCTGAATATAAATGCCACACTTAGGTGGCATACTCAAAATCATGTTGGGAAAAACATCTGAAAACTTCTAAAGAATAGGATGATGACAAAAGAGATCATCTTGGCTCTCTCCCTCATCCAATTCATTTACCATTATTGTAAATAGCTTATAACCTTGTCGTACACACCACTTCAATTACATAGTAGAGATCATATGAAGAGAAATAGGTTGTTGCACACCCACAATCTCCACTCTCTCACCATGGTCATCAAGACACTACACCCTCTTACAATGGAAATCAATTCTATCCTAATGTGCCTCGGGCCAATCTATACCCAACACAACTCCATAAGACCCTAAAGAGAGAACACAAAGGTCCATAGTGGTGGAAAAAACTGCTAAATCCAACACACAACCTTAAGAAAAATAATCCACTACCAACTTGAAACCCGTAGCTAACTTAACCTGTCACTTATTGTCTTACTTTGTCGTCGTGATCCCGCATCGCTCTACTAAAGATGGAGAAAGAAAAGAATCTAAAGCTCCTAAATAAAACAACATTAATCAAGAAATACCACCTATCTCACATGTAGTCTCCACAATTTTACCACGGTGCTCACCTTGACAGCTATCAATCATCGCAAATACTCGGTGAGATCTCCCTGCATCTCCTATAGTAGGATTTGAAGTTGGTGGCCTCTGACCTAACAACTATGGTGATCTTTTAGGGAAATGCACTACAATATGACCCTATTGTCCACAAGTGAAGCAACCTCCCCTACTAAAACCTATGCTAACCAAAGGTGCACTGGACTGCTAGAAATTGCCTCTACTAGAGTTTTGCTAAGAACTTTGTGCTAACCGAGTAGCATGAAAACTCTTAATGCACTGTCGGTTACGATCCCTATCAACCTAAGAACCACCACCATGAGAAAAATTCAGACTCTAAAATTTCTTCTGCTAATGTTGACCACTACTGAACAATAGAGGATAACTCCTAACAAACCCTATTTCCTGGGACTATGGACCTTTGGCACATGATCCTGAAGCTAGAGCACTGCCAATCTGGACTCCTGCATATCCACCTAAGGCCAAGCCAAATTCTCCTCAACTAATCATGCCTTCTGCATGGCTACCTCGATAATCTTGGGTTCAAAGACCCAAACTCCTCCATTGATATGGGTATTAAGTCCCCTAACAAAGTGTTAAACAAGCATGGCCTCATCATCTCCTATCCCTACATACTACTTAAGTTCAAAAAACTTATGTTCATATTGCTCAACTGTCATAGCCAACTGCCTCAGATCATGGAACTCATCTGCCTTTCTCTATTTCCAAAGATCTAATAGGAAATTAGCATGAAATCACTCCAGAAACATATCCCATGATACTAATGCAATGTCCAAGTGAAGTCATTTCTCCTCTATATGTTCCCAAGCGAAAGCAAATCCATGATGATACATGATAGTGCACCTATCCTTGGTGTTACTACTATACTGATGCATAGAAAAACACCTACCCAAATCCAAAAGCCAAGTCTCTGCCTCTGTCCCACTGCTAGATCCATCAAAAGTAGGAGGTCGTGACCTAAAAAGATGTTGGCAACAACAATGTAGGAAAACTAAGAGGGGGGTGAATCAATTTTCACCAAACTTAAACAAATTAACTACAACTTTAAATTTGATCAAGAACAACTATAGCAAAGATAAACACCACATCAACAACACACATATCACACAAATAGTTGATGTGGAAAACCTCGTTAAGGGAAAAACCATAGTGGGAAGCTACCCACAATATGATGATACTCTATAGTAGTATGTGTAAATATTACAATGGAGAATCCGCATGCATCCAAGCACACTGCCTAGAGATCACTTCTCAAAAACAACAAAGGGCTACAACCCTAGGGAAGGCTCACTACCTTACAAAGATTGGACAACAATCTAGATTACATGAACTAAAGGAATAGCATTTCCAAATGCCCGATGACAGTTCTGGTTAAGCACATTGTTTGCACAACAACACTTATCTGCTCTTCTCCACTACCGAAAGATCAATTCTCTTGTTCGCACATACAATACTCTATAGATCGTAGACACAACTGCAAACATACATCTTACATGATTACAACACTTATTTATACAAATTATCAACCTTAACCACAAGGTCATCTCAACACATAAGACCTAATTACAAAATTACATCACACGATACATAAATCCATATGTGGACCAATACAATGTCGACAAGGACATAGCATGGACCCAAATGAAATCCTTGAACATGCAACACCACCAAATATCTTGCCAAGATCATCCACAACACGCAAAAACCGTTGAGTCGTCCAGTAAGTGGTATAACATGAAGAATACCACTAGAAGAATAAAATCCTTAATAATGCACACCATGATCAATACGGACCACCAAACCACATAGACCACGATCGAAGAACATCAACAAGAAATGTGAATTTCTTTGAAACAACTCGGATACCAATAATCATCAATATTTCATCATTGGAGCTCAAGAATACAAACAACAAACTGAAAGATATTCTTGTGAAGTTCCAAATCATGAACCACCTGAACTGATGACATGCATGAACGTCCCAAACACTCTCCAAAATCCGCAAAACATAAAGAATCAATTTCAGAGCAATACAATCCAAAAATCACAACTCTGCAATACAAAACCAACAAAATAATAAATCATCACACTGGATCACATAACTCAGTGAAACCACCTTCTAAAACATTGAAACTTATACTGAATCAACTAGACATAAGTATCTCAAAACCCATTAATCCACATTAACACATCTACAACCAAACCAACTCACTGCAACAAACCAATGCACAAGAACACAAGAATATGTTTTTGATTAAGTAAAAACAAGTTTTAAGGAACCCGAAACCCAATTACATTCGAAAGATATTCAAGAAGGAAACAAAACAAGACAACTACAAATCATTCCAACAACTCTAATATCCATCAATCCTCCCTTTTGGAATTCATGACAACATATGAATGTGAAAATCAATCAATGCAAAGAAATAAATCAACTCCGGAAATCTCCCCATGAGATCATGCACACATAGCTCTCTACCTCAGATAGATAAATTACTTTTTCACATGCATCTCTCCCCCTTTGACAACAATGCCAAAGACACATACAAATCATTATTCTATCACTCTTACCATATAATCTATCCTCATTTGAACAAACTCACAAACTGAACAACTGAATCACACACTGACTACTCCCCCTGAGTAGCAGCACCCACTCAACAATCCAGATAACAGGATAAGACTATGAAGTCCATCAGATGGATGCAACTCAATGCATCTTGTTCACACCAGAAGGGGTAATCACCCCTAACTTCTCTCTCAGATTTACAAATGTATCTATAAGAAAACGCTTCATGAAGATATCTACAATTTGTTCCTTTGTAGATATATATGTTTTGTCTTAGAATGCAACACTGGATTTTTAGAAATACTGATAGCACTTGAATTATCAAAATATATAACAGTAGGCTCATTATAAACAACTCTAATATCCTTCAGCATCTGCTTCATCCAAATTACCTGAGTACAGTTGCTAGTAGCAACAATGTATTCAGCTTTTGCAGTAAACAAAGAAATAACATATTTCTTCTTACTTGCCCAAGAAATCAACTTCCTTCCCAAAAAGAATGCTCCACCAATAGTTCTCTTATGGTCATCAACATCACCTGCCCAATCAACATCAATATAAGCACTCAAGATGAAATCATCATTCTCTAGATACCACAAACTATAATCAATTGTTCCCTTCAAATATATGAATATCCTCTTCACAACAATAACATGACTTTCCTTAGGATCAACCTAGAATCTTGCAACAAGACATACAACATTCACAATGTTAGGTCTAGTCCGAGTCAAATATAGCAGTCCACCAATCATAGATCTATATAGGGTCTGGTTAGCTTTTGGAGATTCATCATCTTTTGTCATCTTGCATCCACTCACCATAGGAGTTCCAATAGGTTTGGAATCATCTAACCCAGACTTCTTCAACAATTCCTTCACATACTTTGATTGAGATATGAAAATGCCTTTGTCAGTCTGTGTAATTTGCAATCCTAGAAAGAATTTCATCTCACCTATCTTAAACATCTCAAATTATTTTTCCATATCATCAACAAACTTCTTACTCAAATTATCATCTCCTCCAAAAATAATGTCATCAACAAAAACTTCAACAATCAAAATATTATCATTATCAATCTTGAAATATAGGTTACTATCAGCAGTACCTTTACAGAATCCCAACTTCATCAAATACCTATCCAATATGGCATACCAAGCTTTAGGGGCTTGTTTAAAATCCATACAATACTTTCTTCAATCTGCATACCATGTCTTCTTCATCTGTCAATGAAAATCCATCTGGTTTCTCAATGTAAACTTCCTCTTCCAATTCACCGTTCAAAAAGGATACCTTCACATCCATCTGATATACCTTGAATTTCTTATGAGTAGCATATTCAAGAAATAACCTAACAACTTTAATTCTAGCTACTGGAGAAGAAGTCTCCTCAAAATCAATACCTTCCATTTGTGAATATCCCTTACATACCAATCTTGTTTTGTTTCTAACAACTTCTTCATCTTCATTCAACTTATTCCAAAACACCCATTTAGTACCAATTACATTCTTGTCCTTAGGTCTCAGAATAAGTTCCAATGTATTTTTCTTCTCAATCTAATTTAGCTCTTCTTCCATATATTTTACCCAATTTTCATATTTACAAGATTTAGCAACATCTTTAGGATCAATTTTAAAAATCAAACATGTATCTTCAGCAACAATTGTTCTCCTAGTCATCACACCTTTATTTTTATCACCAATTATCTAATTTTCTGAATGATTTAATCTTACATACCTGGGAGTCTTCTGATTGTTCTGATTTTTAGTCTCTTGATCTTCTTCATTTCCACCACCATCTAGATTTACTGTCTCTTTTGGATAACTCTGTTTCATGCTTGGAGTTTACACTTGCTTTGAAGTAACATCCTAAACATCATATTCATATCCATATGCTCGAATTTACTTCTCATGATTCTCATCAACCTTCACATTCGCACTTTCCACTATTTTTCTCAGTATTTTTTTGTAACGCCAGTAGGCTTTTCTCTTAGTAGAATATTCTAAAAAGATTCTTTTATCACATCTCGCATCAAATTTTCCTATATCCTCATCTCTGTTGATATAACATTTGTTTCCAAATATTCAGAAATATCTAACTGTAGGAACATGACCAATCCATAATTCATAAGGAGTCTTACCGAAATCACCTTTTATATGCACCCGGTTGTATTAACAGTTTCTCTCCAATAGATATGCAGAACATTCCTTCAATCATAATAGTTCTAGCAACATCCAAAACAGTTTTGTTCTTTCTTTCAACAACTCCATTCTATTGAGGGGTTCGCGAAGCAGATAACTATCTCTGGATTCCATGCCCTTCACAAAAGGAATTAATCTCACCAAAAGTGAATTCTCCTCCTCTGTCCAACCTTAGACACTTCAACTTCAATCTTGTCTTTGTCTCCACTCTAGCTTTGAATATTTTAAATTTCTCCAGTGCTTCAGATTTCTCCCTTAAAAAAGTGACCCACATCATCGTGGAATAATCATCAATCAGCAATACAAAGTATCCATCACCCTGCAAACTTCTCACCCTATATGGTCCACATAAATCAGTATGCACAACTTCTCATAACCCATTAGATGTATACATTTTTCTCTTGAATGAAATTATTGTTCTCTTTCCCAATTGACATTCTTTACACATCAAATTAGTAGGCTTCACTATCTTAGGAAGATCTCTAACAACTTAAGTAGAACTTATCTTAATCATGCAGTCAAATTTAAAAGGACACATTCTTCTATGCCACAACTATTGTGCCCAAACTTTTGGGCAAAAACAGAACAACAATTTTATTTTTTTACAACATAAACTCGCAAAATAATCTACATTCAAAATGAAATCAATTAAGTTTTGTCTTAACTAAGATGTAGATATAATTGTTTACTAAGGTAGGAATAATTAACTCAATCAATAGGGTGACAATAGTTAATGAAGACTAATTATTCCCTAAGAGGGTCATCGCAATTTAAATTAGTTAATTTAATCAACCTAATTAATTTGCCACTAATTAAAGTCGAGGGATATTTAAATATCCCAATTGCATTTAAAATATTCTAGGCCAAAATAATGATAATATTATCTTAAACTTAAAATTAATTAATTGGGCGCATGCAAATTCATTATTTAAATTTAACCAATAAGGTTACAAATTCAATAATGTTATTTGCCAAATAAATATAATATATACTATAGCCAATTTTAATTTCCCCTAAACCTTCAAATTTTGACTATTAAATAATCTAGCCAAAATTGGCCTCATAGGCTAAAATTCGTATAAAATAATTAATAATTTTCATTTACAAATTTCTTCCAAATTAAATTTAACTTGACGTCCACATTTAATTAAATACAAAAATTATCTATGAAATATCCTTATTAATAATCCTTGATAAAATTACGTAAATAATTGCGATATTAGAACTATATAAAATTAATCCCCCAATTTAATTTCAGCTAAAAGTGAAAGGTGTCTAATTATTACTTAAGCGTTCATTAATATTTATTAATATATATGTATATACATATATATCTACATATGTATATCTACATATAGATATATACATATACATATATGTATATACATATACATATATACATATGTATGTATGTGTATATATATATACATATATGTATATGTGTATATGTATATGTATATACACATGTATATATATAGATATATATACATATATGTATATATGTGTATATATATATATATATAAGAGGTGTTAATTAAATAATCCAGCTATGCCAACTAATTATAACACTACAACTTACACAAAAACCTTAAATTTAAAAGTTATAATAAAAACTACGATTCAAATCTCTTTTTTATTTTTTATGTGCTAACCCTAACTCGAATATAGGCTAGGGTTGCATTTCTAATTTTCTTTTATTATTTAAATGCTAACCCTAACCTAAAATTGGGTTAGGGCTGCATATTTTTTTATTATCTAAAAATTCTCTCTTTCTCTATTGCTTTTACCCTAACCCGAAATTGGGTTAGGGTTTATTATATATATATATATATATATATATATATATATATATATATATATATATATATATATTTATTTATTTATTTTTATTTTTTTTTGTGTGTGTTGCAAGGTACAACGGCCATGAGGCAGCGGGCATGGAGGCAGCGGCGAGTACGAAGGCATGAGGGCCAAGGTGGCTCCACTATGGATACCCATAGTGGCGACCCCGACGTTGCCCACAGTGGTGGGGCCGACGCCGCCCATTGTAGTTGCCCACAGTGACGGACGCGGCTCCACCCACTGTGGTTACCCACAGTGGTGGCACCGACGCCGCCCATTGTGGATGACCATAGTGGTGGAAGAAAGTCGCGCCGCCTTCTGGGGGGGTAAGGGTATTGGCCCTCACAAAAATAACAAGTCTCTTTTTTTAAAAAAAAAATTATTATTATTTTTTTTGTTTTTATGATGTATAAATATATATATATATATATATATATATATATATATATCAGACTCTAGGGTTAGAATTTCTTCTTCTTCTTTTTTGCATGCAGGAAATAGCAAAATAGTGACAGCATATAACAGATACACATTCATTTCTTTTTCTTTCTTTTTTTGCAAAAAGTGATATAGTTAAACATGTATACAATATTCATTTAGTTAGATTAAATAGATTTTTATTATGCAGCTCTAACAATATTATGTCTGTTAGTTTTAACAGTTTGATAAACATATCAACCAGCTCACTTCCTCTTTTAAAATAGTCATAAATCTATTTGCAGATTTCTGGTTTTCTAAGTCTATGTATGCATATATTTTCTTTTAAAAATCACATAACAACAGACTTTTCTAAACTAGCAGATTTATCTAGCAACATTTCTTTTCATTTTAACTTCTAATAGTTAACTGTAGGGAAGGGTAAATTTAAATTTGTCTACTTTAGCTTTCTGCATTTTTTTGAAGTAGAAAAATGACAGTAATAAATACAATAACAACAACATTTAAATAGTACAAAAAAACACTTAAAACATTATCATTTATCTTTCCGCATTTCTTTTTTTTTCTTTCTTTATATAAATTACAGAGATAAATAGATGACAGATTTTAATATAAGACAGATTTAAATAAAAGACAACAACATAATACAATTCCTTTCCTTTGCAATTTATACAAAATGGAGTTAACCAAATGCACTCTTTTTTTTTTATTCATTTTAAATGATCCAAACATCAATAAAATACATCTTAAGGCTCAGTCAATAATACAAATTTCTAAATCATTTTACAATATATTTATAGAAAAATGTCTTTTCCCTTCTTTTCTTTTCAACAAAAATACAATATTGCATTCTTTTTCTTTTTGTAACTAAAGTAAAATCAGCAACTCCTAGCTTTTTTTTTTTTTTTTTCTTCTTTTCCAAGCAACCTGCATACCAAGTCTTAAGGTTGTGACTGTGGAGTGCTCACCTCCCAGCCTAGGCTTACTAGAAGCCACCCCCGAGCTTGGAGAACCAAGTCCTAAACAGGTTACACTCAAGCAAAGACAAACAAGCAAGGGATAAACTCAAGCAAACACATTCCCATCCCAAGGTTGAAACTTCATCACAAAATGTGATGTTTACAAGGGTGGGAGTGGACCAAGTACCTTGAGGAGAACTGCAAGATAGTAGATCATGACCAACTCATGGAAACCAAGAAACACAACAAGAATCCATCTTAACCCAACATCCTTATGACCCCCAAGGCATACATGCCATACTTTTTCTCCTTATGACCCCCGAATGCATAAACAAAACTATGCAGCAAGGGTCACATAAACATACCCTTGAGATCACTCTACGGCTGTCAAACTCTTCCACCCCCAAGACCATTCTACCATCCCAAGGGTAAGAAGGCCTTGGATACTCCCAAAACACAAGAAAATGCATAAAAAGAAATAAGAGAAGATCACATAATACTTTCACAAAGGAAATACAAAGAAATCAATATTTACATTCAAGCAATCCTACAACCAGATTTCCAACATACAAGTAAGAAAATGTACCAACCTTGAATCTACCAAGGGTTTTCTAGGGATAGCTTGGAGAAGAGTAGCCCAATTCCACAAATCTTTTCAGAAACACTTAGCCAAAAATTCTATTCTAAAACTGGTTTTTTTCAAAATTGCAAGATCTCCAAAGATGGAGAGTGGGTGATTAACTCACTAAGTCTCAATCTCTTGCCTAAGAAGGCTTCTCCCACTCTTTCCAACCTCTTGGATAGAGTGAGAGGCTCCCATTGGTTGGTCTTCCCTAGGTCTTACACACTCCCTAACCAAGGCACATCAAGAAGAGGAATGACACGTACCAAGAAGGTTATCTACCCAAGGATGGCACTCCTAAAGATGAAATTCGGTCATCTAAGAAAACCCACTTTTTTGGGAGGTAAAACAAGTCCTAGGGGAAGGACACATGGCCAAATTTGGCCTTCACCCATAGGTACCCCATAGGGCCCTCTAAATATGCTCCAAAACTGACTCTAGGTGTTGGTTTAACCCTTAGAAAGTCCACCTAAAGTTAACCTACGGGTCAACTCTGAGTTGACCCATCTTATGGCTCGGTATCCTAGATTTCTTGGTAACTTCAACGATAATTTGGAAATATATCAACTAAACAAAAAATAAATCTCTCAAAAAGGTGACATGATAATTGCCAACACAACATACAACATATGTGTCAAGTGACACTACAAAAATAATTCAACATCACCAATACACACATGGCAATTGTCTCTTGAATGATTTAAACAATTTAATAAATACAATTTACACATATGCAAACATTTACATTTATGAATAAAATACGATACATATGAGGTGTTGTCTCTCCAAATAGACAACCCCTGGTTTTACGAACGTACATAGGCCTAGGCTTGATTCTCCATAATGTTTCCATGGTCACATGGATAATTTTCCTGTGCATCTCAATTACACATTAGTACTTCCCAATAGCCTCATATAATATTAAACACATAATAAGAATACAAATCAATCACTCTGCATATAATTTACATCATACAAATCAATTTACCATATAGAAAGGCAAATCCACATAAGCAATTATCATAATCTTCATAAATTTAATCCATTCATAAGATATGCATCATATTGCTCACATCATAATAAAGTCCTACAAATCAAATAATGACATACACCATCTCAATGCTATCCTATTCTAGAATCATATAAAATTCTATATCCACAATGCATAGAAATGAAGCATTAATATATCAATGTTATCCAATTCCTGGGATCATTTAAAGTTCTATATCCATAATGCATAAAAATAAGGCATCCATAATAGTTCCAACATGAAAATCACTGAAATGTTAGGATGGGTCGGGGTAGGGCCTCACAACAACGAACCTCACAATCCAAGAAATTATCAAATATTATTCAAATTAGCATTCAACAACGGACCTCCAATAAACCTGCAAGATCATCAATTTCACAGACTTATGGAAATTAAATCATCAACAATATCGCCTACTACAATAATTATCATACACCACTCGCGTGCACAATATGATTCATAAAGCAATAAACAGAAGATAAAACCACATTGCTAATTCCAAATAACAGACATTACCAGATTACATAGAACAATTTCATAGAATATAGATGTAGATCAGGCAATCTACAAGCTGCTTCTTGTATTAATCTCAATGAAAGTGTAACAAAAATAACTCAACTTCTTAACAATCTACAAAATACTCTAAAAATCTCTAAGTGGGCCACAAATCATCAATTTGGGGACCCTTACAAATGAATCCAAATTCTCAATTTATAGAAGTTTTTTGCCCTTCCTCATCCCCTAATTGAGCCTCCACTTGTAATCCTGGAAACTTTCTAGCTCTGGCGGCCACCCAGATGACATAAGATGTGAAAAAGAATTTCTTAGTCTGGTGGATCTCCTTCATTTGTTTGTAGATGTTGTCAAAGAGGATCTGCGACCAATCAAAATATTGTTTTCCTACCAAGATAGTGGTCATACACTGGAACATCCACAGATGGAAGTGTATACAATCGGACTTACCAAAGGCCCTACTTAGCATAATAATCAAGTCTCTTTGAGGCTCCTTGAAGTCTACCCTCAGGATCTTTGTTTCCTTTAGACCTATTTTCCTCTCTACCTCCAACCAGTTCTCATTCAGGTGCCTTTTGTTCACTATAACTTTTTCATTCCATGCCTTTAAGGCCTCCTTTCGGTTGAGAGGAATATCTCATCTCTGGTTGGGATACTAAACGCGAATCCCAGCATGTCAGGGGACAAGTCTATAAATGTTTTTCCCTATATGTCAATGCACTGTCTAGTGTCCGGGTCGTAGAACTGAGCAATTGTCATTATAAACTCAGGTTCCTGCATCGATTTTGGAAAGATAGTTGTCTCTACTAGGCCTGATCTTTTAATTCTCATGTGTAGGGCCTCCAATCATGGCTTATCCAACTGGGTTCTGATATCCTCGATCTCAATATGGCCAATTTCAGTATCAGTGACCCACCTGATTTGATCATCCAACTTTGAGGCGTAGACTTGTCCTTGATAATGGTATTTCATGGTCATTGGAAGTCGATCAATATCTTTGCCTCTTTTTCTAGAAGATGAGTCCATCTAACTGCTTGAACCTACAAAAAGAAAACGAGGATCAGTTCCTTATCAAAAACATAAAAAGTTCATTCACCTCGGGACTTTGGGGTTCTGAAGTCTCGGGGTAAGAAGTTTTTCTTTTAAAATAGGGTCCGGAACTTTGGGGTTCCAGGCTATACAACTTTAAAACAGGATTCAGAACTCTGGGGTTCTGGGGTTCTAGTCTGGGTATACATGGATGAAGTCTGGAACTCCGGGGTTTCGGGGTAGGGAATTTAGTCTCATCTCAGGACTCCAGGGTCCCGAGCCAAAATAAAAGATACCCCATAGGAATTAGAAAGGTGAGTTGTAAAGGTGTACCTTGGAACTCCAAGAGCCCAGGGTTCTGGCGTGAGTGGTAGCAATTCCCCAAAAGGGATAATCAAAAACTCTGGGGTTCTAGTCTGGGTATGCATGGATGAAGTCTGGAACTCCGAGGTTTCGGGGTTCCGGGCTGGGTAAGAAGCAGTGAACCCGGAACTCTGGGGGTCCGGGGTGAAAATTAGGGCACGTTGGAACAAACAAGAAAAGAAGAAAAAGAAAACATCAAAATGAAGAAAACAAACAAAAATCAGCAACAAAGAACAAGATCTGATCTAAAAACGATGAAGAGGGCAAAGAAAATAAAGTTAGAGAGCATGTAGCTAGACCTATGTCTAGGGAAAATAATCATGAGGCCTCTACTTCCATTGTACTTCTAATGTATCTTTCTTTGTATATGCTTACATTTAAGCAAGATTTTGAAAAATTTGGTCAGAATTAAGAAGGATGAGAAGAGAAAAAGAAGAAGCAGACCATAGGGTAGAAGAAGTTATAGAGATTTCCTTTGCTCTAGTTGAAATTAGGAATTCCTCATGAATGTATTCTTTATTTTAAGAGAGCAATTTTTGAGATAGAAATTGAATCAGTTAGCATTGAAGAGACCACTATATTTTGATGATGACATACAGCTTTTTGAAAAAATATCATAGCCATCCTACTGTTAAAAATAAATTGTGTGAATTATTTCACCATGGTTTCTTAATGGGACATAATACTCAGTCTTTATTGAACATTTATGTGGGGAAACTTTATCTTAGATCTTTTGTCTCTCTACTCCAAAATCAAAATGAATGATCACTCAAGCTATAGGAGTATAGGGAAGGTCAAGAAAGAGTAGGGCTGCCCATGAGCGATGAGAGGCCCAAGACAAAAGCATATGAAGATGAATTTAAGGCCATAGCTCAATTTAAAATAACTACTAGGATTTATAGAAGGAACCTTAAAGTGAGTATATATTTTCATAGGGATAGTGAATCGTATTTAACAATAAGGTTTTCACAAGTATGTAGGGAAAGATATAGGTATATCTCTATACCCTTAAGAAGAGAACCAATTTTCCCTACAAACATTAGTTGGAGTTTCAAAAGGGCAAGAGTTGTTGTGATATTCATAAAAGAGCACATGGAGCAATGGATTTGAACGAGATTAAAGCCACCCCTTATCATCATGCCATTTCCTAGACTCAATACACCTTACATCATACCTAATACAATATTGCTTCCTTGGTTTTATATATTATAGGAATATATGGGTTATGTTGCACCAAGGGAATATATGGAGTATACAATGCAGAGGTTTGATCTAGTTTTATGGATCCAATAAATGAATGGGGATTTACTAGACTCACAACCATGAGGACACGGTTGACTATAGGAAGAGAAGGAATGATGAGGCATAAATAATATAATTTTTATTACACTATTTCAGTAAACATTGTCTAAATATTGGTATTTGACTATACTTGGCACTCAAGTATTGTGAATTTTGACAACATCTTATGTTTACTTATTGTAATTATGGAATATTTTAAAAATAATATTATAACGTAAATTTTGTATTTTGAATGATTATCTAACAAATTAAAGTATGCATTAATTGTTTGAATCTTTGTGGCAATCAAATCTTGTTGAATTTGAAAATTTTCAGTTCCTATTTTGCCTTGTGGATCATCTCAGTTGAAAATTGTGATCTGTAAGCACTTTCTACAATCTGAATTCAACTTCAAGTGTGAATGAGGTGGAATAACTCTTTGGTTTCCATGTGTAGAGTGATGTCATGTTCTATTAACCATTTGGCCAAATCCTAGAAACTCTTTGAGTGTCTATAGGTGTGGAATGTTGCTCTAGTTTGAACTTTTGGTTAAACTCAGTTCTTCTGAGTTATGCTACAGTTAGAAAGTAATATTCTATTTTGAAATAAGGTCACTATATATTTAATGACCAATTATTTAAAAGAGTCCATCATTAGTCAGTTAATGAATATTATAATTTGAATTCAATCACTTTTCATTTCAAAAAAAACTTTGTAATTCACTCGTTTTGGCACCCATATTAATGCAAATTTGAGTTCTTGATCCAATTAGTTAGTACTCAGATCTCTCCAAAAGGAAGAGAAGGGCCCGCACAACTAAAGGGAGGTGATCTTTATAATTTATGTGATATTTAAATTCTTTCTCAGTTTACTTGTATTAGAATTGACTACTTTGTTAAGTTCTTTGATAGTTTAGTAGTAGTAAATTAATATAAGGTGAAAACATTTTTAGATTGTTTTAAGAATTCATTTCTAAATTGCAGAAAAGATTGAGGAATTTAACTTTTACTTGTACATCTATAATCAATTTCAATTTGGTAGGTTTCATTTATATTCCTAATTAATTAGTCATGAAAATGGTTATTTACTTGGTTTTAACCTGAATGAACATAAGGAGGATGGACTTCTTTTATTTTTGTAAGGTGTGTGTTTCATTTTCCCAAGGCAATAGCTTAGGTTTCTCTTTTATGCAAGCATGGTATAGGCTTATTTTTGTAAATAGATTACATAATTCTTTCTTGGCCAGTGTGGTAGTTAGTAGACTCTATCATTTCAAGTGGAAACTTAGGCTCAAAGAAGGGTAGCTATCTTCATAATCGGGTTATTTTAGTTTTGTTAATGTAGATTATGTTGGCATATGCACACTCCAATGAGACATTGTATGTGATTGAAGGTTTTGTCATTGATGGCAACCTTACAATCCTATGGCACCGATAAGGCATTACACCGGCAAGTTAGTGCACCGGCATCAACGATCAGACTCTACACCAACACTCAGGTCACCAGCACCGGCACAGAGAAAGGAAGTATACCGACACAGAGGCTGACAGGATTTTGTTATATTATATTTTCTTTATTATTGTAAAAACTTTGTAAGCCGACTTGGCATGTTGTAAAATGACTCTTATATATAAAAGAGATCATTGTAGACATTTTGTAAGGAAGAAATGAATAAGGTTATGTATGTAATATATGCGAAATATTAAGGAAGACCTATTATGTGAAATATAGGGTAAAGGGTTTATGTTAGAAGCAGAGCAGCAACCAGTACTGAATCAGGCATTATAGATGCTATTGTAAAGCAGTACAAGATACTGGATTTGTATAATCCACATTGTAAGTCAGTGAGACTTCCCATTTGAGCAGTGAGCTCTAGGCAGTTGGCCTTCCTGCATGTGGAGGCCCCCTATTGTAAGTAATATTCTCTTATTGGCTAGTAAGTGGATAATGTGGGTCACAAATCCCACTGAGGTTTTTCCCACACCGGGTTTCCTCGTTAAATCCTTGTGTCATGGTGTGCTTTTCATGTGGATGTTTTTAATTCTGTTTATTGCATTCTTGCATACCGGTACACTGTTACAATATATTCTGCATGTTTTAAGATAAGAAATTATGCACAGCGGTTAGATATTGATTCACCCACCCCTCTCAGTATCTGTGGGAATCCTAACAGATTATATCTAAATTTCAGTTCAACAAAATTAGTTTTCTTTTGTAGTGGAAACTAATAGCTTTGGGTAGCTCCAGGTTCAATTGATAGAAAACTAAAACCAAAGAAAACCCCCCAAATCATCTTGATCCTACTCTAGACAACTTTAGACACCACTCGATCTAACAATTTAACGAGTAAATGAGGAGGTGATTGTGACTTACAATGACCCCTCCTATCACAGACCTAGATTAGACTTGTTGCAGCTACTACTACTACTATACTGTTAATGAATAATGTTATATAGAAAAGATAAATTGGAATCAGGTTGAGATTTTTAAATAAAAAGGATTTAATAATGGTGACTCACACATGAGGTCATAATTTATTTTGAAATTACTTATTTTCTCAATATTCTAATTGAGCACACAGTGTAGGACAAAAGAGAAGATTCTAGAAACAAAAATTCAAATTCAATTTTGAATGCATGGTCAAATGTAACCCCCCCACCAACTATGTTATGGTTTTAAAAAGATAATAAATAAAAAGTCGTTTAAATTTATTATATTTTAAAATGGTTTTTAAATAATTAAAATTAGTTTATTTTACTTTCTTATTTTTTTTAGTTTGTTAATAAATAATTAAAATTGAATATATTTTAAGTTTGGTTAAAGGAACCAATTTATAAAAACTTATGTGTGATTAATTTATTTTAGATTAAGTTTTTAAAATAAATTAATTACATTATAAATTAAAATTATGCAAAAGACTTATTTTATTAAACAAAAAATATATATAATTTGACTTTTATAATATCAATAAAATATAATTAGAGTTTGTAATTATTCATTTATTATTTTTATATAGTTGAAATTCTATTTATATTTTAAGTTGTTAATTAAAATCCATTTGTATTATTAAATTATATTTTTAAGTATAATTAAAAAAATTCAATAGTTGAAATTTAATTACAATTTATTTAAAATCTAAGTTTATAAAAAAAATTTATCAAAAAGGACTTGTCCTTTAATGTATGGTAAATTAGATTATTAAAATATTAAAGGAAATGAAAGAGGTAATTAATTCTTTAGGTAGGAGTATGACGAATGTAACTCATGTTAATGGAGTTTTAATATGGAAATTAAGTTGCAAATTGAACCTTCCCTTCAACAATATCTTAAATCAAAAGTGTTTATTTTTTCCTTAATGATGGGAAAAGAGTCCATTGGAGTTTTAAATGGATAAATATTGCAAGAGGCTAGTGGTCAATTAACACGTATAGAAGTTCTATGGTTAATCAAACATTAAGAGATCATTTTTCTCAAATTAATATTTCCTAGGATGTAAATATAATAATTAAATCTCCTAATTAAATAAACTAATTTGATTTAAGAAAACAAAAGAAAGGGAAATGATATTTCATCATTGATACACTTATAGTTGATGTATATTGTTGTCTTTGATGTCTGTTAGACAGTTCAAATAACGGGAAGACAATTGAGACGGGGGGGGGGGTGAATCAGTTATCATAGATTACCAGAACATTTAGCAATTAAAACTTTAACACCGGAACCCAAAACATTAATACCGGAATACTTAAACCAAATATCGGAATGGCAGTTAAACCAATTAAGCATAAAGAATAATCACAGAGTAAATACCATCCACATGACACCAAGATTTATATGTGGAAACCCCGATAAAGGGAAAAACCACTATGGGGAGCCTACCCACAGTCAGATAATACTTGTGTAGTAAGTATGTAAATTACAATTGAGGGGCTTGCACTTGTAGGAAGGCCAACATCCATCCTAGCGCACACTCCTCATCACAAAAGGAGTCTCACTGACTACATAGAAATCTAGACTACAATCCAGAAGAAGGAATGAACTACAAAGATAGCATCTCCTATGCCTTAGTACAGTTCTGGTTAAGCTCTATACCGGAGGACTAAATCCTCTTACATAAACCCAATTTTATCTCCAATGATCGCCAAATCCTTTGCCTGAATGATATTATATTATTTGCACATTACATATCCATATCACATTCCTTGACCTTATACCTATGATGATCTAGAAAGAGATCTTACATCATATATATACAAACCCTCAACCATAAACAATCAGGTCGGCCACCAGATAATAAACCAATTACATAATTATTAAACATGTCGGCCTTAGACCAAACAAACAATATCCAACACATACGACATCTCAGAAACACATTGAGAGGTCCAATCCACATGTTACATTAAGTCAGTCCATAACCTAGATCAACCGGGACCCAATTTAGGTCCACACGCTAAAGCAATGATCTCCATCCGCCAAGTCTCGAACATGATCACCAACAACATCTTGAATCTCCACCAGAAGCTGCACCAACACCACTTATGCAGTTCATCAAAGATCTTCAACAAAATCTCTATCGATGAAACCCTCGTCGGGGCCGCAAGGCAAGCTTCCAAGCAAACAAGGTAGCATTCGATCACTAGACCAAAACCAACTGACTGAATATGAACATGAGCATCATGAATAAGCCTATTATATAACCAAACCATACCAAAGCCTATCAGATCATGTCAGATCCAAACCAACTAGAAACTACTCAACCTACCAGGACCAGAAGGGTGTCGGTAAAGCATCCAAATAGCTAGTGTTGACATCAATGACAAAAAATCAATGCAACACATAATCAATTCCTCCAAATGGCCAACAATCTCCCCCTTTGGCATTGATGGCAACACTAGATGTGAAAAATATCTAAGTACCAAGAAATGCCAAACAAGTCTCCCCCAATGGAAGACAACCAACAATCTCCCACATACAGATGTAGCAATGAAGTTCTGAAACAAAGACCAGAGTCCCCCTATGAACGATATCTCTGTAAAGCTCTGAATTATATATCTCTCCCTCTAATGTATACAACTCCATAAATTTTTCTTTTTCACATCAATATCTCTCCCTCTTTGACATCAATGCCAGAAATCTGACAAAAATATCAAAGTAAAAACATAAACCACTGAATCACAAAGCTAACTACTCCCCTTGAGCAACGCCCAAGAACGCAAGGGAAGTTCGGAGGCTCGCTATTGGGGGCAAGGAAGAAAGAGCTCTGAAGATGAAATGCACAAATGAGCTTTAAAAAGATTACTATTCATATTTATACTCCCCCCCCCAAAACTCGTTCGTACAATCGTCATAAACAGGACCTCGGGACTCCAGCATCCTAAGGTTCTGAGCTTGAAAACAACACCAAACAACTCACCTCGGGACTCCGGGGTTCCGAGGTGAAGAAAAAGGAAAGAAAGAACGCAAGGATCAACCCGGGACTTCGTGGTTTTGGGATTCCAAGATTTTTCAACAAAACAAACAACCGAACACAACATACCTCGGGACTTCAGGGTTCCGGAGTTGCAAGGCAAAGAACACAAAACACACACAAAAAGGAGACCAACCTTGCAACTTCAGAGTCCCAAAGTTTCGGGTAGGATAAAGCAAAAATAACAAAGAGAAACCTCGGGACTTCAGGACTCTGGGGTTCCGAGGCAAAAGAACAAAAAAAAATAAAACACAAGAACAAAGAAAAACAAAGCAAAAATAGGGGACCCATATTTCAACACAAGGAAACTAATGGGGGATAGATATGCAAGGCATAACAACACCACCACCATACTTCTCCATATTCATAAATTTATCTTTATCACCTATCTACCATGTGATGTGAACAACCACTATCCATCACCCATTCATCTTTCTCTTCAATATTATCAACCAAGGCTTTCTCTTCAACAATGCAACTTGTAGAATCATCAGGTACCGAATCATCTTCCTTGATAGAAATGAACACAAATTCATCTTCTGAATTCCCTTTCTCAGACTCATCATCCGTCACACCTTCATTAGCAGCATAATAACATTTCTTCTGATATCTATACTTGTGATTAGGTTTGTAAGGCTTATCATAATTTGACACTTTTTATGCTCTTTCAGGACACCTAGAAGAAAAATTACCAATCTTATTGCATGACAAACATTTCAAAGGTAACTTCCATTCATACTTAACAGCTTCCTTAGGCAATCTTTTGGCAATAAGTGCTTCAAGCTCTTCCAATTCTCTTTCTTGTTCTTCCATCTCTCTCATTTCTATTTCTTATCTGGAAACCCTAGTTGAACTTTCTCCCAGATCATACTTTTGCTTCTCGAATACAATAGCTTTAAATGCAGTCTCAGCTTTGCCATGTGATTCACCAAGTTCGCTCAATTCAAAAGTAGCAAGCTTACCAACTAGTATATCTCTTGTCTTAGTTGTCACAGTCCAGATCTGTACAATAGCAGCAACTTTGTGTTTATAAGGAAGCAAAGATCTCAGCACTTTAGCCACAATCTTATCTTCTTCAAGGTTTTCATTGACACATTTGATGTTTAGGACAAGATCATTATCTTTAGCCATGAAGGATGAAATAATCTCATCTTCTCCCATTCTCAATAACTCATATTTTCTTTTTAAGCTCTACAATTTATCAACTTTCACATGTTTGTCTCCTTCATACAAGGTTTCTAGCTTCTCCCAAATCTCATGTGCAGTCTGCAATCCCATCACATTAGTCATTTATGCATCAGTTAGGGCACTCATCAATGCATCTTTAGTTCTTATATTATGTTCATCATCCTTGATCTCAACTGCAGTAACAGGACTATTCTGAGGAACATTGTAGGCATTTCTTGTGATCTTTCAATAATCTTATCCAAGACACTTCAAGTGACACTCCATCCGATCCTTCCATATAGTGTAATTAGTTCCATCAAATCTCAAACTCTCTTTCTTGAAAACAACAATTGTCATCCTGTATCTCCTCAAGTGGTCAAGCTTCTTCTAAAGGATCTAGCTCTGATACCAATTGCTGGCAACAACAATGCAGGAAAAGTGAGAGGGGGGAGTGAATCATTTTTCACAAAACTTAAAAAAATTAACTACAACTTCAGATCTGATCAAGAACAACAATAGAAAAGATAAACATCGCATCAACAACACACATAACACACAAATCTTTGACATGGAAAACCCAGTTAAGTGAAAACCCATGGTGGGAACCTACCCACTGATGGACTTGAAAAGCACTGAGAGGGGGGGTGAATCAGTGATACCAAAAATAAAACTACTTCAAAAACTAACCGGTAGATGAACTTAACAAAACTTTTAAACACAATGCATGCAATCCAAAATTATATAACAAAATCCACAATAAGTAAAACATCCACCATAACACAAGTGTTTGTACGTGGAAAACCCAAATAGGTAAAAACCACAATGAGATGGAACTCACAAGTTAACTATCTGCAGTAATATATAACTGACCGATTAAGGTCTACAAAGTGCTCTGTTAGGAGGGAATCTTGTTAGAGATCTCAAAGCTTGTTTAAAAGCTATACCCTGTAAAATGTAGTACCTTGTTAGGAGTAACCTCAGTAAAGAAATTCTTAATCCAAACCAATGAATCGCCCTACTAGAGGATTTGAACAATGAAGCTTGTTAGAACTTACCCGATTAGGGGATTTTAATTCTACTGTAATTGTTAGAAGACAACAGGATTTGTTTGATCTGTTTGAGTAGCACAATACTTGCTTGATCAGATCCTTTTAAGCGTATTCAACACTGCTTTTCAACATACTCTATAACTTAACACTTTTGCCTTTGCACATAACATATCACTTTCTCTCATAAAAAATAATTTATTGTGATGTCAATATAAAGACATTTAGATTTTATGTCGGCCTCAAGAAATCATAACACAATTTCCTAGGTGTAGTGTATCTGGTCAAGTGATCATAACTCATCACAAAAATACTGCCAAACTTGTCGGTGGTGATAACTCATCACACAATCTACGAATATCGGTTGGAACACTTAATACCAGTTAGAGTTAAACTGCTTGTCCTTGATGCTTCTGAGATAGTCTCCGCTGGATCTTCATGTTGATGTTGAGACATGTATAACCAAGTGGTTATCTCCATCAATATACCGGTTGTCACCAAGTATCAGTTAGAAATAAACCTCTAGTATACTAGTTGTAGTATAAACAACTTGAAGTCATACCAATAAACATATGTGTGTGTATGTGTTTCATCAATGACAATATATGATGAATTCATTACAATCATCATCAAGCCAACAATCTCCCCCTTTGGCATTGATGGCAACACTTAGAAAATTTTACAGTAATACTGCTAAGTGGTGCTTACAAAAAAAAAATTATACACATACTCCCCCTTACTATATACATCATACAAAATTTTCAAAAACACATATACATATTTCTACTCCCCCTTTGACAACAATGTCAAATTGAAAAAGCAAAATATATATAGAGAGAGAGAAAATTTGTATCAAAGTGTTCAGCATATACAACAATTTAAAAAACTGAATCAAGATTCATGCATTAGCAATCCGTAGAAAAATTGCACTAAAATTCCTCTTCAACTGAGATAAAGCATGTTCCCATGTTTCCACCAAATTCTCAGTAAACTCAAGTGTAGACATGATCTGATTATGAAATTCTTCCATGGAATCCAATGAACAAGTATCTGGGGTAGCTAAAATAGCTTATGCATGTGTGTAGGCTCTCTGTACTATGCCCACTTGTAATGTGAGTTGACTCTTCAATTCCTTTAATGACCGAAGTCTTTTTGCTTTCTCAAGATCATAGGTGTCTAACCTGTTGTGCAAATCATCCACAGATTTGCTAAAAGCAAAAACAAAGTCTTGAAGTGGCACATATGCATTGCATATCTTCTCTAGTTCCTACTCAGTTTCAGTACACCTACTATTGATATCAGTAAAAAAGAATGAAATATTAGAAGTAGATGCAAGATACTTCCCACCTATTTCAATAGCTTGCCTTAATAAATCTTTATTAAGTGATAGAGCCAGTTTCCCAGTATCAATCTCCTTCATAAGTTGTTCACCTTGCTTCTTCCTATAACTCTTATCAGCATATGTTTGGGCTACTTCTTCAAGTAATGTAATTTGGTCAGATGCATCAGTAACTAATTAAACAAGTTTGCTAATGGGTGTTGGCAGGTTCCCTATAGCAGTTTCAGGTAGCAGATTTGTCAGAATATCTACTTCTTTCTTAATGGTTTTTGCTTCTATCCTTTATTCCTTAAGTCTTTCCTTGTGCGCTCTAGATTGCGTGACATTTGCAATCTTTAACAGTTCAGATGCACTCATATTATCATTTATAGGCCCTAAAATGCCAAGTGAGTCATCTTCATCTTCATCATTCTGTTGTAAGACTAATGGCTTTTCCGGTTCAGAAGATGTTACCTTAACAATTGTTTTTTCTTGTTCTTTCTCTGTTTCTTGCTCAGATGAATGAGTACCAATGTTTGCATCAAATTCCTTCTAAATATCCTGTGAAACCGGTGGGGATTGGGGTTTCTCATATTGTTCTTTTTCTGGTGGATTTACCACTTCTCGTTGAGTTGTTGGTTCCTCGACTGAAGTATATGTAAGATAGTGATCACAGGTGGCTACATATCAAGTGCAATGATGTCCTCAGTTAGATCAATTGTATCCTGAATATCATCAATATCATGGATAAGAGTGTTATCCTTCCTCTCATCAGCTTGCACATCTTTATCCATTTTAGGTATATCATCATCATCTTGTTCATCCTGAGAAGAACGTATGAGCTCTTCCATTTGATGAGTTTCGGTCTCAATAATTTGCCTTTCCACTAAGTAGCTTCAATCTTCTTGCTTTGAAAGCAAATTGAATTTTGTACTGATCAACTAAAGCACTTATTTCATCCTTGGATAATTTAGGAAAATATTGCACAAATATCTCATCTATAATTTATTTTTCCTCCTTTACAGCTTCCTCCCATTTATTCAAAAGAATAGTGTCCAAAGAATTAGAAATGTCTTTTTCAAGATCATGTGGTAATCTACTATAATGACATAAATGATTGATTACCTGTTGAATGATTTTCTCCTTGTCATCTTCAGTGAAGGAATCAAAATGTTCTATGACATTGTCAAATATGTTTCTCCCTAATGTCTTCATTGTTCTTTGAAAGTGAGTTTCAGGCTTGTAAGTTGAGATATCAATAGGCACAGTTGTCTTTGGCACATTTTTAACTGACTTTTCTACTCTATCGGTAGCTTTCATCTTCTTAGGTTCTTCTTCAGTGTCAGTTCCTTCATATTCTTCTTGAAGAATTAACTTCCGACCTCTTTTCTTTGTCTCCTTTTTCATATACACCTTAGGTTCCCGTTCCTTTTTGTTTTGGACACTCTATGTCATTCTAGTACTTTTCATCACCGGAGGTGCATCCTTGACTTTCTTTTTCTTACCTTAACCGCTTGTGGTCGAATAAATACTTGTTCCAACTTGTACAGTTTGTTCTTTTACTGAACTCAATTTTTCCTTCTTTTTATCTACAGGAGATGCCAACAGTTTATTGGCATAGCCAATCAATAAGTCATAGTTAACCTCATAACTCGTATCTTCCATTTCTTCCTCTCTAGGCTCAATTGCCTCCATCAAACAAAAATCAATGGTAACTATAAAAACAATGTCTTTGGAAAATTGTCTTACCACATCCTCAGGCAATATTACTCTCATGCTCATCTTCTTCTTAAATTCATTGAAGTATTTGTTCATAGAGGTAGAGAAAGTATTCCTTACATCCTTGATGTTGTTCTTAATCTGGGTGGATACCGGTAGATCCTTACACCATTCAAGATCTTCGATTTCCTGGTATGAAATTCTAAAAATTAAAGAATAGCCCGATCAATAACTGTCCATATTTAAACTTTAGGTTGTTGTCCTTCTTGATAGATTGTATATTTAAAAACAATTGGCTCCTTATGGCCTCACAGAGGTCATAATCTGCATTTTCAGCTATCATCCTGTAAGCAGTATGCACTGCTACTGATGGAACACTATTCATTCTGCTAGAGTAGAATACCCAGTAGCCTATGACCATAGCTGCTAATTTTACCATGGGGTCTTTGATATTGTTAACAGAGAAGGCATGACCATCAGAGGTTGAACCGGTTAGGGTATTTACTATATCTTTTAAAATGCGTCTCAACTGAGGTACTTCACCAGTTGAGTGAAAACCAGTTACAGCCTGAATGACTTCCTTGGTTATGGTATGAGTCCTCTCTAAGTACATGTTCTCCCCAAGAACTCTACTCAAGATAATTTGGATATGCTCCTCTTCAAAATCTTCAAGGAAGTAAGCCGCGCTATGAAAACCTTTCTCGAAAACCCTAATATACTCTATTTGAATTTTCCCATTTTCATCACAAAGTGATTTCAATTGAGAATATATTGACAGTGACCCTAAATCCTCAATTTTGCAGTCAATGTAGTTGGACAAATCTCCTTTTACTACGACACCGCTAGGAACTTGTGACAAAGCATTATAAGACATAATCTTTTTTGCTTTTACAACTTCCATAGGTTCTGACGTGATCATCAATTTCCCTACTGTCTTAGAAGACGATGTCACTCCAGATAAACTAGATAATGAAGCAAGATTATCAAGAAATACCTTATTTCATGCCCTGCCTTGTTTACCGGTTGTATGCCCAAGTGCACACCAGTTTTGTCTTCTCCAACCTTCAAATCAGCTTGATTACTCAAATCTCAATGTAACTTCGACTGAAATCAGCTAATAATCTTTACTTAGTTTTGCAAATGCTCAAAATTTCTTTCTCGAATGCATTAGGGTAAAAATAACAAAATAAAAACTCACTTTTATTCTTTTTACCAACTGCAATAAATGCTCTCTTGTTAAGGTTACAAACCCTAATTACACCGCTCAAGGAAAAACCGGTTGATAACTAAATGACAAAAAGTTATCAAAATCTCATGCTTTCAAATTATCTTACCACATATTCACTTCAAGGGGTCTAGAGGTGGGTTTACCATTATACTCCCCTTAGCCATATGAAAAGGCTTAATTCACTGGTGTAGGATTCTCTTCATTGGGTGAAGGAATAGCTTGTTCTCCGGGTGAATCATCACTCTTCTTCTTCCAAGTTTGATTCATTTCTTCTCTTGTTTCTTCAATATTGACCTTTTGCTTACCTTTTTGATCTTCAGAAGTGTTGACCGGTTTGCTCTTCCTGGATCTACAGAATTTTGCCAAGTGCCCCAGTTTGTTACAGTGATAGCAGGCCATATCAGATGATTTCCAAGGTCCTGCATTACTTCTCTCGGTTCTTCTTCTGCAATTCATAGCCACATGACCAAATTTGTTACAGATGGTGCATATGACATTTGTTACCTTTTCCATCTCAAATGGACTAAACCGATTGTTGTAGGGTCTTTGCCAGTTCATATTTCCCCGGTTATCATAATTTCTCATCCAGTTGCCATTTGGTCTTGGATGCATATGTAGCACAGGATTATTTGCTCCACATCTGCATTCAACTGATCTATGTCCATACATTCTACATGTGAAGCAACAACCTTTAAATTTCTTAGACACGTACCTAGCATCAGTATTGTAGCTTGTATTTCTGTTGGGTTTGTCTCTACAAACATTTGCAGTGTGACCAGATTTATGGCAAACAAAACAAACAAGTTTAAAGACCTTCTTACTGGTAGGTTTCTTGACCTTAGGAGAAAATTTATTCTTAAGAGTGTTTCTCTTTGTACCAGATGATTCTCCTTTCTTAGATATGTTAAAACTAAGTCCAGAGGTATCACCTTTCATCCTTTGTGATTGGATTTGTTCATCTAGCAAGGTAGAACTCTTGTTGAACTTTTCCAGTTTCTCATTAGCTTCGGTGAGCTTCCTGGTGAGATCTTCATTATTTTTTGGCAGGCTCTCTCTTAGAGATTATGCTAGTTCAAGATCTAGTTGTAAATTCCCTTTTTCTTCTCTTTCTGCAACCAAATGCTCATGCAAAGTGACATTTTCTCGCTTGATCTTGGCAATCTCTTGATCTCTTTCCTTGATAATATATTCAGTTGTTCTTCTGGCTTCCAGTTCCTAACTCATGCGAATAGTCAAGCTTTCTAACTCTCTCCTCATATTTAGTTTCTCACCATTTAACTTTTCAACTTCCTCGGCTAAAGCATCAATATTGGCCTCATCTGAAGAACTGTTATCAGATATTTCCAACAGTTGTTCAGTTAGCTCTCTCCTTTTGACTTGTGAAGCTTTCAGTTTGACCCTAAGGTTTTCAAGCTCATTTCAACTTGCTTCAAGCTCTCTAGCCATATTAAAGTAGCTCATGTCCCCCATGGTGGTTTCAAGGCTCCCTTCTAAGTGATTAGGCTTTAAAGAAGTTATTCTCTGATACCAATTGATGGACTTGAAAAGCACTGAGAGGGGGGGGTGAATCAGTGACACCAAAAATAAAACTACTTCAAACACTAACCGGTAGATGAACTTAATAAACGTTTTAAACACAATGCATGCAATCCAAAATGATATATTAGCATCCACAATAAGTAAAACATCCACCATAACACAAGTGTTTGTATGTGGAAAACCCAAATAGGTAAAAACCACAGTGAGATGGAACTCACAAGTTAACTATCTGCAGTAATATATAACTGAACAAACATAAATCACAAATCTGTAATACAATCTAGAAATCACAACTCTACAATATAGAACCAATAGAAAAACCAAACATTACTAAATCAACTAGAGATAAGTATCTTAAAACCCATTAATCTACATCAGCACATCTGCAACCAAACCAATGCATAAGAACACAGGAATATGTTGACATCAATGACAACAACACATTCCAACAACTCTAATATCCAACTAAAGATCACTTATATGACTTGTTGAAACTGCATCTTGATCTGGAATTGTATCATCTCTCCTCTGAGGTGATCACTCCCTCTCTCAATCCCAATACGCATCTCTATTCTAGTGACAAGAATGATGAGACTCTTCATGTTGATACCATTAGGATTTCCACGGATACTGAGAGGGGGGGGTGAATCAGTATCTAACTGGTTATAAGATTTTATTGACTTAAAACATGTAAAACATATCAATACTGTATATCGGTAAACAAGAAATAATGCAATAAATAGAGATAACAACAACCACATGAAAAACACACCATAAAATAGTAGTTTAATGAGGAAACCCAGTGTGGGAAAAACCTCAATGGGATTTGTGACCCACAATATTCACTTACTAGCCAATAAGAGAATATTACTGCTACAATAGGGGCCTGCACATGCAGGAAGGCCAAGTGCCTAGAGCTCACTGCTCAATTACAAAATGGGAAGTCTCACTGACTTACAGAATGGATTATATAAATCCAATGTCTTATACTGCTTCAAAATAGTATATACTATGCCAGATCCATTACCGGTTTATAGCTCTGCTTCATACATAAACCCTTAACCTATAATTCACATAATAGGTTTGCCTTATTTCGCCTATATATTTCCTTCCATCTATTACAAAATGTTCTACAATGATCTCTTATATATATGAGTCATTTTACAACTTGCCAAGTCGACTTACAATGATATTACAATAATTAACAAAATATATTACAAACAAAATTCCTATCGGCTTATGTGTCAGTATGCTTCCTTTTACTACTGGTGGTCTCTGTGTCGATGTAGAGTTTGTCTTTGCTGGTGCCAGTAAATTGTCTTGCCGGTGTCATAGGATTGTAAGGTTGCCATCAATGACAAAACCTTCAATCACCTACAATATCTCATTGGAGTGTGCATTTTCCAACAGATACTCCTCCTTCCAAGATCCCAAACAGTCAAGAAGCTCGTAAAGGACATTAATCAACTACGGAACTCCATCATTACCCTACTAGTTTTCACCATGAGTTCCCTCTTCCCAACGATCATGTTGATATTCCTTCTGATGAGTCTCTTCAAAAACCTCATGACAAGGGTTTCGGCGAGTACCCATATGATTACCTTGCCCATGACCTCTACCCCTATGAGGCATCTTTTCTAAACAAGGCCCGACACAACTATAAGATAAAATCCAAGGCAACTACTACAAAGGGAGAAAACTAGCAAGGATAACCTCAAGGTTAACTCAAGCTACTCTATAGCTACACATAATGGTCTCAACATAAAACCAGATTACCCAATGTATGAACATGGGCTCTGATAACAGATGTAATGCCCGCCAAGAATACCCTAGAGAAACTAACTAACTAGCTAGAAAATAGAGAATTTTTTTAAAAGAACTAATACAACACATATATTAACATAAACATGATCACATAAACATAAATGCACATGTAGATACACATTCCCTAGGGTGACTCAACATCATACTTAACATAACATTAAGATATGAACAACATCCAATATGAACAACTGAAGATTATTCACAAGGGACATGAACAAAAAGCACAAAGCAAGGCTTAATCATAAATTACAAAACCTCAAGATACTACCATCAAAACATTAGGCTAAGGTAGTAGGACAAATATAGGGAAAGAGTGTCATCACATGCCAACAACAAGGGTTCCTGGTAGTCCTAGACCCCGACACCCATCAACAAGGGATCTCCTGGCGGTCTCTCTCTAGATCTTGGCACCCAAGTGATACCCATGCAGAACCAACTCAACCTTTCATGAAGACAATGGAGCATATTCATGCCAACAAAATCTTCCCAACTCATCCTAAGCCCGAACTAGCACTCTAGGCCATGAGTGGGCTTCACACAAATTTCATTATCTTATTTCATGTGAAAGCTACCCAAACCCCTAAATTATTTTATTAATATTATCACTTTCTTATAAACAACATCCAATGAGATTTTGTGGTGGTCTCTAGAACCTAACGCACATCCACAAGGGTTCTCCTAGAAATCCCTCCCTAGACCTCGACATTCACTTGGAAGCCACTCCCCCTATCATGTTCCTAAACCTAAGGGTATAAAACATAAAGTAAAAAAATCTCAAAGAACCACAAAATACATCCAAAGGTTCCATATCCAAAATCGATTCATAATCACAATTGAATCCATATTACCAATATCCAACAACCTCACACATTAATTCAAATCATGGAACCAATAATCTCAACATTAAGATATATCTAAGATGAGATTCCAAATATCAAGGCATATCCATCTTTCAAAAGCCATAAATTTCATATATCCAAAATCCTCAGGCCATTTAAATCAAAAACTGAAAGACATCATAGTGAATCACCGAAAAAAAGCCTTTGATCTGACCAACAACAAACATCAACACAAATAATCAACTGGAAAAGAAAAAATAACAACACCTTTACATATTTATCTAGCACATTTATCCAATACATTGGCACATTTACAGAATCTTTTGGTGCTTTCATAGATTATTCTAGCACCTATACCAAAACTTTTGGCACTTCTATAACCTAGATTAGCGCTTATGAAACATGGGGTGGCACTTTCACATAATACAATAACACATACATCACTCAGACTAGCGCCTATGAATCTTAGAATGACGCATATAAAAGGTAAAATGGCACACACAACGGATAAAATGGCGTCTTCATTCCCCATAATGGAGCATATGCAACAGAGAGCGAAAAAGAATGTCACAAACACAAATTAAAATTTAAATAACTAAGTATAGAAAAAACTTGGATATAAATTCTGACACCTAGAATAATTAAAAAGGCATTAGAAAATGAATTATAACTTAACCAAGATAGGGAAAGAAGACAAAATCCTGTAATCACCAAATCTCTACTCAAACTCAACAAAAGAGATTCAAAATCACATTACTAACAACAAACTAAGAGACATTAACACGGAACTCAATACTAACACAACATTCAAAAGATAATAAAACCCAATCCTTTCTTACAGCAATAGAAACAGAGAAGGGTAAACATAGATCCTCAATGCAACATTGCAGAATAATTGTTGGCATTGTGTTGTCATTGATGTCAACCAGTATAGGATGTTACCGGTATCATTGACATTGATGTCAACTAGGGAACAAGAGGTTGTTAGCATTAGAGGTTGATGTCAACCAGAATAGAAGTTGGACTGGTATGCTGAGAAGTTGCAGAACAACAGAACTCCCACCGGATGAAGAATGCAGTCATCATGAGAAGTAATGACCAATAGTGAATGTGTCTACACCTATTCACATGTGCCTGTTTGAAGATATGTTGCACAAATAGGGAACTCACATGAGCAAATGACAAGGTGTTACTCCACCAGGTAAGTGGGGCTTATCTCCTATATGCATTGAGTGCATTATATTTTGGTGAGATAAGAGTGAAGAGGTAAGGGCAAGGACTTGAAGGATCACAATAGATCCACTGGTAAATTGAGGGAATGCCTTAAGTGCATAAGATCAAAGTTGTGCATTGGACCAACAAAGAAGGCATGTTGAAGAAGAGTGATGTGTTTATCATTCAGACAAACCAGCTGAGCAGATACAGTCAGAGGAGAATTGTCTGACCAATGAAGGATTCTAGTGAAGGTTGATGACTCGTGTCATCATGAGTGATAACCGGTGCATAAGCCCACCGGTAATATGAGCAAGGTGCAGATGCAAATGACTCTCTACCTTGGGAAAATGAGCAAATGAGCTTTCTCAAGAAAGACATGTCTGACGATCGGTCAAGGTGTTCCACCCACAGTTCAACAAAATGCAGACATGATGAGGTTACTAGTATAGTGTGTGATACCGACAGGGTTGGCAAACTGGCAGGAAAGAGGAACTAGTAGAGTGGCTGGTCGGTGATCCTATCTGGACCAACATGAAGTGCCAAGCTAGCAGTTGGTCGATATGAATGCCACATGGAGTCACCATGGTGAACATGCATTTGGATAAAGATGGAATGTACATCGACGAGGTAGGTATAGAGTTGGTTGACTTTAAAGGAGACTGCGAAGCTCGAGGTGAAGTTACAGAAGTGTGTGGCTCGAGATTAAACAGATAAGAGAGGATCGAGGATAGACTGATCGAGCATATCAGAATAGTTAAAGCAACCCATCATGCCATTAATGGCGATTGACCAACAAGTATGTCGATAGATCGTTTCTAGGTTGCTAAACAAGGAAGGTGTGTTTTAGAAGGTGTAAAGCGGAAAATCGCGATCGAACCCTAGTTGCTCTCCCCTCTTCCAACTCCGAGGAGAGAGAAGGGAGGCTCGCTAGGGTTGATGGTTTTCACTTAAGGGAGAGACTTTACATTCAAAAGAGGGGTTGAAACCCACAAGATCCAATCCCACACAATGCAAGATTGGATGCTAAATGAGTTTCAAGGGTTAAGACAGCAAGGCTACCCTCTTTTGTAAAGAATGTTGATAGGAAGATTAAGCTAGGAATGCATAGAAAGTGACAAAGATTCACTTATAAACTGAGATAGGAATACAGTATGAAGCTGCGGACCTGGAATTAGTAGTAAAATGTCGATACGGCGTTGTCCTGCAAATTTGAGCAAAAGTTGTCGGGACGATGGCGCCCAGCGCCACGGTCCTCCGAAAAATCCGCGAAACGAGGGGGGATCTGTTCGTCTCTGCACAAGGATTCTAGATCTTCAATTTCAGCCGCGTACCTGCAACCTACACACAGCAAAGCGAAGATGATTGGGGGGTTAGGGATTAGGGGTTTGCCATTAGGTCAAACCCTGGTTTTGGAATTAACCAAGAAATGAGCAAGTGCTGTAAATGTAAATGTCTTTAATGTAAAACAAGTACTAATACCTTGTTCTAAGGATGTTTGTATCCTTATGTGCGAAGGTATAGATGTTGTATGTTGTTGTAGTATGTTGTATGTAGTATGTAGTAAGTGATCTCCTCTTCAATGGTTGAATCCTTGTCTTGAATGCAACACTTAGCCTTGAATGGAGACTTGAAATGATCAATTGCTTGAAGGAATGCTTGAATGCTTGAATGCTTGAGTATAGTTTCCACGCTTTTTCCATCATATCGAATGAAAGAGGAAAATGTAGTTTATATACTTGTCAATTAGGGCTGATAGACTGATTTTCCCGACCTTAGGCCGACCAGGAAAGTTTATTTTCCAAATTGCAAACAAAAAGACCCGAAGTCCAAAGGAGACCGGGCCCAAAATAGGACCCAGGGACTAGGGCGCTGGGCGCTCTAGTCCCACCTCCCGGGACAACAGGGTGCAAGGAGGTTCAGGCCAGGGTGCTTGAAAAATGCAGTTTTTCAGTGTCGTAATCAGGTTTCGGGGTCTCCATTCAGGTTGCGTGTTGCGTCGCCATCATGAAGACCGAAATGCAGTTGAAATTGCAAGTGTCGCAATTTTAGGACGCTACATTTATCCCCCACTTTAGCGGGAGTATGTATGCTCATACTTCCGGTAAAGTACAAGGAAACAACATTGAAAGACTTTCACCACATCAAGGAGGCAAGATACACCAAGCCCCTAGTGGACTAAGGATCTTACGAATTCGATTGACAAAATAAAAGGGAAGATCACGAGGGAGAACCATGAATGTCAGTAGTAAGGTTCCCTCACTATGAGTCATGCAAAAGGAATACCAAAAATTTTCAAGGCAAAGCTAAGTTCGCCAAGAAATTTTCATGTATCCTGAAGGGATAGACAGGGTGTATGCCCCCCTACGTTAAAGCGATCGCACACGCCTCACTGGGGGTGATTGCTTTAACGTAGTGATACACATAAGAAATGAGAAAGGAAAGGAGCACGTTATAGCAAGGATTTAGCCCCCAAGTGTGAGATAAACCCAAGGATAATAGACACAAAACACAAAGCACGAGGTGACTTCACTTTCCTCGGGGTCAGTATGTTGTATGATAAGTCATGTATATATATCATATGTATGTATGCATAATTGTTCTTCATTCCCCAATCAAGGAAGGTCACCTAGAAGAAGGGAACACATGTGTCTTTTGAGTCAACATGAGAGAGACCAAAAGAGATCTCAATGCTTTGCATCGTCCTCAAGTAGACAACACTAAGGACGACAAATAGAAGAATGAGAATAACATATAGAAGAAGTAACACAAGAGAGGAGGAGAGAATCTACTATGCTAATGAAACTAGTCTAGCACGTCATCTACCCCCCGATCTTGCTGATCAATGTTTCGGGAAGGCAGGGAACACGCTAGAGGAGGAACATTCAACACAGCAGATGGAGCTATCACAAGATCCAAACAAGGGCTATGTTCATGTTCCGAGCCACATTGTTCTTGTCTAGGAGCTAGGATAAGTGCTTTAGAAAATTCATTAGATAAATGGTTATCGACATCAACAAGTTCATATTCACTATCAGAAGCAAGAGGAGTAACATTTTCATCATGAATAACATTTTCATCCATATCATCATCAAGATTTATAAAAATAGGATCTTTAACTCGCACCGGATCAAGACCATCATGCATCTTATGTTTAGGAGATTTAGGCTCAATGTCCGGCTGAGGAGAAAATGGAATAATGCTCGTTGAAGGTGTTTTTGGAGATGGCAAAGTTTGAGCTCTAAGACGATGCTTTCGTCGGCGTTCACGTGCAGAACGATTTCGTCTAGTCTTAGAAAGAAGTGGAGAAGACTGAGGAGGAGGAATGTTCTCATCCTTAGCACTTGGGTGTTTAGGTTGTTGTCTCTTAGGCTGGATAATAGGAGAAGAAGAAGGTCTCTTCTCTCTATAAAAAGAAGGAGGAGGAACTGCTCCATACAAAGGAGGAATTTTTGGTTTAGGGAGAAGACCAAGTCCATCATGACAAGGAGGAATAGGTCTACTTGTAGGAAGTTTATTAGATATAGACATAGTCACATCCATAGGGATGGGTTGGGAATCTTCTTGAGGAAAGACATTAGTTTTATCTTTCAAAGGAAGAACTTCCTTCTCAAGAATGATAGGAATGTCAAGTTTAGGTGTTCTAGGTTCACTTAAAGATAGGATCATATCTGTTTTCCACTTTTGATAAGATTTGAAAAGATGATCACTTCGTGGAGGAAGAGATTGGAATTGCTTAGGCCAAAAGTAATCAATATGAACGCTAGAGGTTCTTTCAGCTGGTTTAAAGAGGCTATGATTGACAGTAACAACTTCACCATTATGGGGAAATTTCAAACACTTATGAATAGGAGAAGCAATAGCTTTCATGGAAGATAGCCAAGGATAGCCAAGCTTCACACGAAATTGTTCGGAAGATGGAATAATAGCAAAGTTCACATCAAGAGATTTGTTATGGACCTCAATAGGCAATGTAATAGAACCAATTGCAGGAGAAGAAAATGCATCAAATAGTTTCACAATCACATCTGTTTTTTCATAAATCACTTGATTCAATTGCAAAGTAAAAAGAAATTCTTCAGTAATAACATTAACCATGCACGAAGGATCAATAAGCACTCCACGGCAAGGTGTATTCTTGACTTTTGCAACTATGTATAAAGGACCATCAGGTGCCCTAATGGTTTCACTGGAATCAAATGTGATGGAAGGTTCTTTAGGGTTTTCTTGCTGCTCTACAAAGTTAATCACATTCGGAGTCATAGACACAAGACCATCAGATGAGAGAGAGGAATCATTAGCCTCAATTGCGTTAGAGGTATGAGAAGGTAATGGATCAGTGAAAATCTAAAGATTTTGATTAGGAGGAGCTACAGATGTATTGCCTTTATCATTCACTCTAGAAATAGAGATAGTATTGTTATCAATCAAATCTTGAATTTTACCCTTTAAAGAAAAACATTTTTCAGTATCATGCCCAGGCTGACGATGAAATTGACAAAAAGCTTTGTTATCAAAATAAGGTGAAGTAATCTTTGCAGGATCAATTTGTCTTATAGGAGGAAGAGTAAGCACATTTTGTTCCAATAACTTATTCATAATACTATGCAATGATTCATTCAAAGGAGTATACTTTCTTTCTTTCTTGAAAAATTTAGAAATAGGAGGCACACCTGATGCTGCATTCACATTGTTTTTGATAATGTTTTCATTGAATTTGATGGAATCTCTGTTCGGTTTAAACTTCCCAAATGGTTGTTGACTGCTATCACCCTTATCACTCGGAGCCATAGGATGTGATTGTTCCATTTGACTCACAGTCAGTTGATAATTGTGAAGAGTTGCACACAACTGTTGGAAAGAAGTAAACTCAGAAAACAGAAGTTTGTCTCTAATGTCTTTTTATAAATTAGAAATAAAGATTCTTTGAATATCATTGTTAGGCACTGGAAAAGAAATTTGAGCATACAAATGCTTATATCTACCAATGAAATCAGTCACTTTTTCTTTAACACCTTGTTTACAATGCATTAAATCAATCAAAGTAACTTTAGGACTTATATTGTTTTGAAATTGTTGAATGAAAGCATTTGCAAGTTGTTCGAAAGAAGTAATAGAATAAGAAGGCAACGAGCAATACCATTGTAGGGCTTTGTCTCTTAATGTTCTAGTAAACAGTTTTGCAAGCAACCTTTGGTCATAAGCAAAATTAGTACATATTGTTTGAAAAGTCTTAACATGTGTTAGAGGATCACCCTTACCATTATAAAGCTCCAAATGTGGGATTTCAACATGTTTAGGAGGGATAGCTCGAACAATGTCAAGAGAAAGTGGGCTCGCAACGTCAAATGTGGGCACACTAAACTTAGATTGATATTAGATGTGTTAGATTGTGATGGAGGTGTTATGTTATTGAAAGAAGGTAAAGAGTAAGGTGGTGGGACCCTATGATAGTTAGTCATAGGAGATGATTGGACAGGAGGAACACTACAAGGAGGAATGGAATGGTTAAACGAATTGCCCCCTTGCGTCATGTTCATTTGTGGAGATATAATAGGGACACTCATTGAAGGAATGAATGAAGAAGTTGGATTAAATGAAGGAAGAGGGTTAATTGAAAAAGAGGGATTGCCCCCATGACTGGTGATCATAGGAGGAATGTCTTGTGTAGAAGTAGCCATGATGTTTGATGTAAAGGTAGGTATGCTAGCAATAGAAGTCATCAAAGGAATAGAATGATTGACTTGAGTAGGAGGTTGTCTATAACCCAAATTTTCAGCACAACTCTTCATAGGCATCACATTCGAATCCACAATGTGTACAATACCACGCAAAATATCAATTCCATTCTTATCACTTTGAAGCATACGTTTTAGACCCTCAATTAAAGGAAGAGCTTGACTATCAAGGTATTCTTGAGACATCCATTGTCCAAAATCGTCAAATTGGTTATCCAATTTTGAAAGTTGTTCTACAGAAACCTCATGGAGAGCTTCTTCATCATTAGGAGGATTAGAGGAATTACCCATGTCCTCGTTAAAAAGGCTATTCAAATTAGGTTCCATCTCCTCAGTAGTTAAACCTTGGAAAGACTTAATTCTACGGCTTCGTCTAACGGGAATAGTGTAAGTAGGGCTTATTGTCGTAAAACTCATGCACTAGAAAGAGAGAGAAGATTTTGAATTTAGAGGTAGCAATTTTCAGTAAAATCAGCCAATCTTCTGGATTTAAGTTGTTAAATGCAATCACAACAGTCTCCCGAAATTTCGGAAAAAATGCCCGGGACCATGGCGCCCGGAGTGCAACATGGTCCTTGCAACTTTTTTCGAAATTTGCAGGGATGAAAGGTATGATGATTTTAGAGCTAATTTGAAAAAATTGAGTGATTTTACGATCTGTAGATAGGCCAAATTAAAGTTGTAATCTCAAAATTGAACCCTATCAAGATTGTCGAAAAATGCAAAAATTTGAATTTTGAAAAAGAGAGGGAAACTGAAATTTTGAATTTTATGATTTTAGAGGGAATGTCAAAAGCAATGCAAGTTTTGAAATTTAAGAATTGACTCAATTTCACGCAAAATTCAATTTTGAAAGCAGAAATTAAAGTTGTTGTAATTAAGCACTTAATTTCAAAAGTCACAAATTGTAAGAATTTGAATAAAGCACTGAAATTTCGAATGAATGCAAACACACTTTTCAGATTTAGGACAATAAGAACACAATTTTGACACAAAATTTCAGTTTCAATGATTTTTGAATGTTTAAAAGCCTTAATCCAAGCAATCACAAGACCAACTTTGACTGTAATTTTGAAGGTGTTAAAATTGATAAAATCAGCCAAAATTCTGGATTTTAGCAGGAAAATACAGTAAGATCTCGCTCCCGAAATTTCGGAAAAAATGTCGGGACGATGGCGCTCGGAGTGCACACGGTCCTCGCAACTTTTTTCCAAATTTTCAGGGATGAAAGATATTGTGATTTTATTGCGAAATCCAAAGTTACAGCTAATTTGGAGATGTTTTGATCAGTGAAATTGTCGGACAAAGGTTGAATCAAGAGGGTTTCAAAAATTAGGGTTTTGACACTGAACCACTTAATTTTCAAAATTAAAGCATAGATATGAATTGATAATTTGTAATAGAAGGGCAGATCTGAAACAAGCATTAATAATTAAACATTTCACAAGTTTAATTACTAAAAAGAAAATTTAGGGTTTTTATGCAATTAACCTCTAAAATTTTGCAAAAGATCAAACATGGAAATGTAATCAAGGAATCCAATTTTCAGATCTAACTATGAATAATCAGAAAGGATGTTCACATCAGGTTCACCAAAATGTAAAGCGGAAAATCGCGATCGAACCCTAGTTGCTCTCCCCTCTTCCAACTCCGAGGAGAGAGAAGGGAGGCTCGCTAGGGTTGATGGTTTTCACTTAAGGGAGAGACTTTACATTCAAAAGAGGGGTTGAAACCCACAAGATCCAATCCCACACAACGCAAGATTGGATGCTAAATGAGTTTCAAGGGTTAAGACAGCAAGGCTACCCTCTTTTGTAAAGAATGTTGATAGGAAGATTAAGCTAGGAATGCATAGAAAGTGACAAAGATTCACTTATAAACTGAGATAGGAATACAGTATGAAGCTGCGGACCTGGAATTAGCAGTAAAATGTCGATACGGCGCTGTCCTGCAAATTTGAGCAAAAGTTGTCAGGACGATGGCGCCCAGCGCCATGGTCCTCCGAAAAATCCGCGAAACGAAGGGGGATCTGTTCGTCTCTGCACAAGGATTCCAGATCTTCAATTTTAGCCGCGTACCTGCAACCTACACACAGCAAAGTGAAGACGATTGGGGGGTTAGGGATTAGGGGTTTTCCATTAGGTCAAACCCCAGTTTTGGAATTAACCAAGAAATGAGCAAGTGCTATAAATGTAAATGTCTGTAATGTAAAACAAGTACTAATACCTTGTTCTAAGGATGTTTGTATCCTTATGTGCGAAGGTATAGATGTTGTATGTTGTTGTAGTATGTAGTAAGTGATCTCCTCTTCAATGGTTGAATCCTTGTCTTGAATGCAACACTTAGCCTTGAATGGAGACTTGAAATGATCAATTGCTTGAATAGTTTCCACGCTTTTTCCATCATATCGAATGCAACACTTAGTCTTGAATGCTTGAATAGTTTCCACGCTTTTTCCATCATATCGAATGAAAGAGGAAAATGTAGTTTATATACTTGTCAATTAGGGCTGATAGACTGATTTTCCCGACCTTAGGCCGACCAGGAAAGTTTATTTTCCAAATTGCAAACAAAAAGACCCGAAGTCCAAAGGAGACCGGGCCCAAAATAGGACCCAGGGACCAGGGCGCTGGGCGCTCTTGTCCCACCTCCCGGGACAACAGGGTGCAAGGAGGTTCAGGCCAGGGTGCTTGAAAAATGCAGTTTTTCAGTGTCGTAATCAAGTTTCGGGGTCTCCATTCAGGTTGTGTGTTGCGTCGCCATTGTGAAGACCGAAATGCAGTCGAAATTGCAAGTGTCGCAATTTTAGGACGCTACAGAAGGCACGTTAATGGTGGATTTGTGTGAATGGATGTCAAAGTCATCAAATCAAGAAAGATCTGATTGGATTTGGTTTTCCTCGAGGATGGTGAGGAAACCCTAACCACTTGGATTTTGAATTGAGCGTTGGCAGGAAAACCTGGCTATAAGTATGAAGGCCAAAGAGATTGTTTGTTGCTGCTACATAGTAAAATATTGTGCTACTGTGAAGTATGATACTTCTACAAGTAAGATCAAATAAGCCCAGTTCTCAACGAGCATCTAAGAAGTGAGTGAGAGTGAGGGAGAACCTGGTTGAAGCATTCAACCGATAGGAGAGAAGAACCAGTAGTGTTCTTATCGGCAGAGCATAAGTGAAGGAGGCTATAGAGAAGGTTGACAGAGAACCGACAAAGTGTTATACCAGTGAAGAGAAGAGAGCAAGGTAGAGATCCAGCAGAGAAGAAGAAGAGGAGAAGTGTATCGGTAAAGTTTACCGGCAAGTAAGAAGTAGAAGAGAGAAGCAGAAGAGTGAGTCGATGTAGCAGAGAAGGTATCTCACCGGTAGAGTAAGACATATGATAAGGTTGCAAGATTCACTTGTAACAAGATAACTACTTATGTATTTGATGTTTATATTGTGAACACTAAGTTGTTGCTCGGTGCAGGGGTTGATTCTCCTTGGTTAGGTGCCCTAAAGTCAGGAGTTGGTGCTCCTTAGGTTGGTGCTCCTTGGGTTGGTGCCCTAAACTTTGTAACCGTGTTTTCATTGTGAGGCTGGATTGGAGCAGTAGACTCCAACAACATTGGTCACCAAGGTTTTTCCCATCTTGGGTTTTCCTCGTATATGTTGGTGTTATGTGATATCCTCTTGTGAGTATTTGCATTTGAGTTAGTCTCCCCTCTAACCGGTAAGTATGTTCAAAGTTAGATCTAATAACCGGTATGCTCACATAGGATAAATATAGATAAGGATTTGAGAACCACTGATTCACCCCCTCCCCCTCTCAGTGGTGCATTGTGTCTAACAGTAATATCCAAAAACTCCATATTACTAGTAAACCAAATAACAGAAATTAAATAAATAGCATTGGCATTATACACAGAAACATCCTTCCCACACACAGCTACATTCTTTCCCTTTTCCACAATTATGGAGCATACAATATTTCCCTTAAAATAAAAATGCATAAGAAGGATTCAAAACCACCGACCTGGTAAATGAAGAAATGGACAAGGAAAAATCTGCAAAATAGAAGGCACAACCAAGCCAAATAGTCCACAAACAACCAAATCTTCCAACACAATCACAACAACAAGCAATTCTGAGCAATTCCAATTCTCAACACATACGAAGATAAACCGTTCCAAAAATCAAAATCTAGAAATCACAAAATTATCCAGCCATAAGAACCTCATAGCAAAATCATTTTCCCATACTTATAATTGCTCAAAAATCATACCTCCTTACAACCAAATGCACCTCCCAAAAGCCAATCTTAAGAAAGGGTAAGTAAATAAACAATAAAATAAATAGGTAGAAAGGTTAAACAATAAAAGAAACCAGCAAATAAATGACCCATCAAATGCATAAATAATATAAATGCTCAACTAAATATAGTTCCCATAAAATAAATATTAATTAATTACAAAGTCTCAATAATTAAATATATTTATATTAATACCAACCAATAAATAACAGTAAACTATATACTATATATAACAATTAATTAATAACCACAACTCCACAAAACATCCCAACATAGGATTAAATAAAATACCACATAACACCTAACAAAGGGAACTCTATCCAAACCACTAAGACTGACAAGACCAACTAAGTCTAGAGTGTGATAAGACCTCATGTCATATTTGATCAACTTGTGGCTCACTTATACCTATTAATCCAAGTGGAGTTGATGTCTAGTACATGTATCCTACACAACACCAACATCTATGCAACAACATATACATAACATATAACATGAAATAATCAAATAGGTGAGAGAAAATAACAACATCACACCTTGCTCATAAACAAGTGGTATAATATTGTCTCTTCCATGACCACAACGATAATACAATCATGACAACCATAACATCATCAACATCATTAAATCATATCCAATACAAGTAATGAGTGGGGTTAGCACATAGAACCATACCATCATAAGAAATTATAACCTTAAAATGCATATAACGAGTCCACATAAATATCCCACATATGTTCCATCACCATAATAGTCCCGAGTATATCACCATCCACATAAAACCATAATGTATCAGCTGTCAGTAAACAATGTCTAACATCAAACTAAAACCATATAAAGCATAAATATAGCCATAAGTATCTATCAAGAGCATCACGAAAGAGTGCGATATGGAAGGGCACTACACCAAGTTTATTTCAGTTTTAGGAGATTTACAAAGGGGAACCAACCCCATAATATAGAGGTTCAAAACTATTATAAGCAAACCACGGGCTTGAAAATGATCCCATGTTGCACGATATTGGCATGCCCAGTGGGACATGATTGAATAAATTCAATTTAATTCCTTGCATCAATTTATTGGTATTTGGTGTGTTAATAGTAGTTTCAGCCTTTAGAGGCAACATCCATACACACTTTCTAGCTCCATAGAGAATATCTTCTAGTTTTAAAGAGACAAGTGCCGGTATGTTTCAAAAAAAAATTGTATTTTAATTTTAGCTCTTTGAATGAATAAATGTGTCAAGTTTTCATGGATAGTGTGTCTATCTACCATTTTATAAAAAAAAATTCCATGAGGCTCCTGATCAGCCATATTTAAGCAACCACAATACTAGTTTCAATCCAAATAGCCCCATTATAGAAGTGAACCAACATGCTCATCATGATTACCTCACACCCACCCTACTTAACCCTATTTGAAACCAATATATGCTCAAAGCCAACCCCAAGAACACCATTTTTCTCCAAACCAACATGCTTCTTGCAAATTCAACCCCAAAATACTAAAAATGTGGGGCTTAGTGAGATATAAGGCCTATTGCAAGCCCTTGGAAAGAAGAAACAAATGATCCCAAAAACTTTACAAGACTTCACCAAGCAGTTGGATGATATCAAGATATAATATTAATTTAGTCTACAATGGGATGAATGGGTTCATCAAGCCTATCTTCATGAACAATAAGAGTTGGCTTACCAAGCCTATCTTCAAGATCAACAATTCAAGATGCACAAAATGCAATTTGAGGAGAATCTTGAACAATTGATTGTTGTGGAAGAGGTGGAGATGAAGTTGTTTCTTGCAAAGAAATGCAAAGCAAGAGGATTCCAAGGTCAAAATTCCAAGCTTTAGACAAGGTGAGTCTCCTAAATCTCCGAAATGCGAAATTCCAACTTCTAGGAACCCTCCTTAATTTGAAGAAAAACATTTTGAGGAACCTATTTAAGAAGCCCAATCAACACTTCATTTTCCAAAAACATTTTTTGAAGAACAAGTTTGTGAGTGTGCATTTCCAATTCTTAGAAGTTTTCTCCATGTGCAAGAGGTTATAAATGTAGGGAATCAGACCATTATTCCCCAAGAGCAGTCATTGCCAAAGAAAAATCAATCAAATTAGCGCATCAATATTCAAGAGCAGCATTTTGAAGATCATATATTCCCTCATAAAATCTATCAAATTCCATAGATTTTCCTGCCAAGTCAGCCCTCTTGTACCCTTGATGTTAACCTCTATCCAAACGGACATATTGAACACCAAAAGGGCTGGTCTAATGAGCAAACAAGTGAGCATAATCTAGAAGACGGAGAGGTTTTTTCTTTAGATATGCTTATGCATGAGAATCAAATGGAAAAATCAGACTTTTTGTAGGTAAATGATAAAAATGATGATCTAGAACAACAAGTAAAAGAGCAAGAAACAAGGGTTGATGAAGAGGTCTAAAATGTTTTATTTAATGAGTCACCTTGTTATGTTGAGAAAAATGATGAGATAATGCTTGATTTACTTGATGAAATTATATTGTATGTTGTTGATGATGAATAGTATAAACTATTACCAAGTTTGGTACAATAGGAGAATGCTTATCATGTTAACAGGAAGCAAATTCATCAAGATGTAAGTGAGGATAGCCTGGTTTTGAAAGATGGAAAGGTTGAGATCGATGAATGTTTCAGTCAAGTTGAACAAGAAAGCAATCAAGAAAGTGAAATAGGACATTTTTTTATTGAAGAAGCCAATTGTAATGAGAACGTGTTCCTAAACATAATTGAGAAATTTTGCTCAATTTTGGATGTCAACCCTCCAATCCCCAAATCAGAAAATTGTGAACAAGTTCCCAAATCAGAACTTGTGCTTCAAGAAGATATTGTTGATGTCTCATCAAGCCTTGAAAAGAACTGCAACGAAGTCAAAATTAGTCCTATTATGTAGAGAAGTAAAGAAGATCTGGAGGAATATTTTTGGGGGGATGATTTGGAAGGTTTTTGCTCAAGTTTGGACCCCAAACCAACATCTTTAAAAGAGGTAATTCATGAATAACATGAAGAAGAACTACCTAATATCTTATTTCAAAATGAGGTGTTTGAGAGATCATTGTCACATCAACATGAAGGAGAGGATCTCAAACATCATGAAAATGATGAAGTAAAGGATGAAGCAAAGTTTTATGTTAAACCAAATGGAATGAGTCTTTTGAATCAACAAGAGGATATCAAAGAGGCAATTCATCAACAAGAGTCTAACAATAAGGTTCCAAAGTTTGTCCTTATAAGAGGTTGTCCTATCAGACATCTATCAACTATGGAGGCCAAAAAGACAACACCTATCATTCTTTCACCAAATTATGAAGTAGCAGTTGTAGAGAGCCAAACTTCGTTCATTTATCCACTCAAAGATGTTTGTATGAGATATAATCACAAAGAGCTAAGCAACTGTGTCTCCATTCTTGAAGCAATATTGCAATTGATTGTAAAGAACATCTTCATTGTTCACCTTTTCTCAATTGTTCATAAGCATGGAAAGCATCTCAAGTTGGGTAGAAGATGAAGTTGTTTTCTACAACCAGTGATTGGTTTTGTTTAGGTTTTATAGCATCGTAAATTGTACACCATTATCAGTGTGTCTAATTTCATACTCTCCTAGCACCTATTTTAGTATATCCCTTTCATCTAAGCAATAAAGGACCTTTATTATAATTAATTAATATATAATTCAATATGATGAGTCTTATTCCATTTTATTACATCATCAAACTCTTATTTGGGCTCTTAATTCTAGGTGTGCTCTTTATCATTTTATCCTCATTTATCCTTAATCATACCCTAATTTCAACTCTCAAAGCATTATTTTCATATCTACACATCTTGGTTTAAGCCACCGAACTGGATTTAGCATTAGAATCACAATAGCTCGCATCCCTTGAAATTTGAAAAAAAAAGTTGATAGGACCATGGCCCCCACCACCACGGTCCCGCACTTTTTTCCTCGAATTTTGAGAAGATAATTGGCAGTCTTACTCTATTCAAATCTAGCTCTATGTGAAAATATATCAAATCTAAGTCGGCCTAAAGGTGATTTCAATTATGAAATCCCTATATAAGGCATCCTTCTCAACTTATTTTCACCTAGAAGAATTATATGTCTCTATCTACAAGCAATTTATTACTCTTGCATCTTTGAAGCATTCATAATCAAACATTTTTAGAGATCTTCAAGGTTGCATATGTATCCTTCAACCATTGTGGAGAAAAATTACATCAATCATATGCAAGCATGTTTGTGTGATTAGGGTTTTGTGTTTGTCATTCCATTTCATATAACATTTGTGATTACATTCAAAGAGAAAAGCATCATCATCAATAATTGCAGATCTGAGGTATATCTATTCAACATTTATTTCAATAATTGGATTATTTCATTCAAGGTTAATTCCTAAATTGGGGGTTGACTTAGGCAAACCACTATTCCCAACAATTTTCCCTTTTTTGTTGTGTGTAGCAAATAGGTGCAGAGATATTTTTTTTAAGATCGACATAATTCACAAAGACAAATAGGCTCACCTTTTGATGGTGAGAAATTTGGAGGACCAGGGAACCACCACCACGATCCTGAAAAATTAGGCTGAACTTCTCAAAAAATATCCAAAACATATTCCTTTGACCAGATCTAGGTTGGTGTCTCTATATGATGACTATAGCTCACTATTTATACCTAATCTCTTCAATAATAATCCATTTTACCTAATTTTAGCATTTTCACAATTCAACTTAGAAAGAGGGAATCAAATCCTAACTAGTGAATATAATTAGAAATCTTAGCCCTTTCCTTAGTTGGATTGAGGCTATATCTATTGCATTTACTCTTCTTTCAATGTAAAGTTTAATTTGTTTCATTAGTGGTATTATCCTACTTAGTGAAACCTTAGATCCAAATTACACCTCTCCAATTTTGTCATTTTTGGCTAGTATAGCTTAGGTTAGGTTTCTAATCTCTCAAAGTCCTCGTGCACATGTTTTATTTCAGTTCTTTCCCTTCCCTAAGTACTCATGCACAAGTTTCTAGTTTAGATGGTAGGTTATTATTGATGTTTTTTATTAAGGAAAAAACAAGTTTTGAGGGGACCCAAAACACCTTACAATAGGTTTTGAAGGGACTTGAAACCCTTAGATTTTACGAGGATCTGAAACCCACAATACTATGCTGCTAAAGAGTACAAACATTGAAAATCAGCAGCCCAAACACAATTGAACTGACAAAGGCCAGCCAAACACCAGCACAACCACAATCAAATAGAGCCAGTCAAACAATCAAGAGATAGCCAATACAAATCAGGTTGGCCACACCATCAAGGCTACAACCTCAAACTATAACTCTTAAAAGAAAATGACGAGGGTTTAACAAGCACCCTCAGCTAAACAATAAGGATATTCTCAACTCCCTTAACCTGTGATAAAAACTCCAAGCAGCTAAAAGCTAGCCCAGACCTTAACCAAAAACAACCATAGTCTATACTAGGACCTTGAAACCTGTTAGCATCTAGCCAGACAAGAAAACACAAAAAAGCATTAAGAGCTAAATAGAAACATGGGAGTTTTGATAGGCTCCCCTCACCTTTGAAATGGGTTTTGTAATGGTTCACAAAACCACCAGGATGAAGCCAACAACCTCAAAGCTTCTTATAGTTGCACGTCTAACAACAAAGAATCTATCCACCTTAATAGGATAGGAACCCACCTCAATAGGGGTTGAAAGGTAGGAAACCATCAACAGAGAGAACAAAGCTTCAAACCACAAATCAAATTCCAGCAACCAAGAGATGGAATCACAACGTATTGCTGGAAAGTTGGATTTTAAGAAGGCTCGAAGAACCACATGTTGAATAAGAGACCTAAACCAGCCCAACTCCAAGTAGCTAAGAATAACTAAAATCTCCACCTCTATAGTAGAAAAGGGGTAGAAACTCATCAGTGAGGAGAGAGAAACAATCAACCAACCGGCCTCTACGAACAAGTCATCACCAGCTATCCACCAACACCACCCAAACTTCACCAAAACACCCAACTCCACCTCTATAGGAGGGAGGTTGTCCCCAATACTATCCATCTCTGCCTCTGAAGAAGGAAGGGCCACCTCAATAAGGTAAACTAGAGAAAACCCATGTTGTAGAGAGAGGGCAGGCCAAAAGATACTGCAAGCAAGAACATGGTTGGACCCAAGAAGACAGCCCGTCAACAAATATTCAAATGAACACCAAGGTATAAAACTAATCAACAACAACCCAATATGGCCTTCCAAATCAAGAAGATAAAATAAGGAAAAGGAAACAAAGAGTAAATAGTGCACCCCTACCCTCAGGCCCTTCAACCAGGGCTCCATTAAGAACACCACCGCCATGAAAAAGAATAGCATGATAGTAAACAAAAAACCCCTCCCCAAGGATAGAAGATAATCTGAGGGGAAAGGAGAGACCAAAAACCCTAAGAAGAACCATGCAATAGAGGTTCCAAATGGGTCCCAAACCTTACCCCCACACCAAACCAACAAAAAGAAGGAGGGAGATATGCAAAAACCACTAGCATTGTCTGAAGAAACAACCACAAGAACCCATTCACTCCCAGCACAGGCAACCTCAACTTGTTCTTTGCAACTCGAGCAGGGGACTCCACCTGCCTTAACTCACTCTTTGCAATTGGAGTAGGGGACCTGAAACAAGATAACTACAAGATCAATAAGAGGGTAAACACAAACCCTTCCCTCACCTTCCCCATTCTCTTCATTTGCATCAACCATAAATCGCATCAAAACCCTAGCAAGGTTGTTGCTGATGTTCAATGCTTGTAACATCAAGAGTTGCAAGTCTTATATAATTTTTTTCCAATTCGTATGCTCAGACTCTATCCCAATGAATATTTAGGCTACTATTTCATCATGTTTAGCAAAAAACACCCTTAGAAGTCACCAAAATGTTACGTATTTTTTTCTTTTAGGTAAAAAATAGGCTTAGAATGAGTCTTAGGTCTCCTTGAGATAGTTTTGTAGGTTAAGAAGTGATAAATTATTTTCCATACCTTGATTTCATATTGTCAAGGTAAATGGAAGAGAAGGTAATGTTTTTAGTGTTAATTAAAAACTCTAAAAGTGCTCTCATAGATGTTTCTACATTGAGGAGTCAAAGTCAAGTTCCTGGGCAAGTAAGAGGGAAATGAAAAAGTTAAAAATTAATGTTCATTCAAAGGTTTACATGATTTTAGGGTTTTCTTTGCTCTTTCATGGAGTTTTCTCTTTATCTCATGTTTCTATCATGGAAAATGGAGTCCCCTAAATGAGAAAACTACATGAAAATCCTTATTTATTGTTGAACTCACCAAAGATAAGTTACTTGATCATGCAAAGCATCCATTTGTATGGAGAATAGTCCAAAAATTCAAACAATAGTTAAAGGCTTCAAGGAGGAGTATTCATGAACATTTTACAAGAAATACTTCATGTACCACAGGTGTGTATCTATCCTACACTTGCTCTATGAATCCATGCATAGGCATGGTGATATGCTTAATGATCTATAGCTGCATGAAATCTATGAATATTATTTTTTTTCTTTTTCTATGTTTTAGTTTTTTATTTCAAGTCAAAGTCTTAGGGTCTTTAGGAATTCTTTAATGTATTATTGATGTTGTGAAAAGTGTGTTGGTGTTGAGGCATTGAATGCAATCTGATTTTGTAGTGTGTGTTATAGTGGTGTATTACCTTTCTTTCTTTTCTTTCTTTCTTCAATAGTGAGCCTTTTTCTGGTCAGTAAACCCTCCTACAATGAACATCCTAGCAGTTAGCCACCCTTTGTAAAAATCACCTTAACCGATGTTTTTATATTGAGAACTAGCAATCTTCGTGGTTTTATCCTTCTTGGGTTTTACATGGCATATCTTGTATTCATTGTGTGATGTGTTGTGTGTATGTGTTCTTCATGTTATTTATGCTTTAATTAAGTCTATTGATTATTCCAGATGTGTGAAAGCATTAAAGAAATTATTTATGTTGTTAATGGATTCACCCCCCCCCCTCTCAATTGTATGAATATTCAATAATTGGTATCAGAGCTTTGGTTCCTTGGAGAAGAGCTTAACCGCTTGAGGTAGATCTTGATCCGACGATACATAAAATGAATATTACTATCTTTGAAGGATCCAACTATAGTTTCTAGAAAGTCAAAATGAGAGGCTACCTGATCTCTTTAGGATACAACACTTGGAAATTAGTGGAAACTAAGTATGTTCAATCGGCAGATGATCTTACCACTCTAGATGAGATTCAAGCTTATGACGAGAATGAAAAGGCAAGGTATGCTATCTATATTGCTTTATCAAAGATTGAATTGACAAAGGTTATTTCATTGAATACTACTTATGAGGTTTGGGAAAAGTTGAGAGATATCTATAAAGGAAATGATAGAGTTAAATTATCAAAGAATCTAACAGCTAAGTGTAGATATGAGAACTTAAAAATGGAAGAAGGAGAAGATATAACAAGCTACTTTCAAAAGGTTCATAGTGCGAGAAATGAAATCAGAGAAATTAGCGGCAACTTGATAGATGGAGAACTAATTGAGAAGATTTTGATATCCCTATCGGAAATCTATAATGACAAGATCTTTTCTATTGAAGAAACCTATGATCCGAAGAGCTTTACTAGAGAGTAGCTATATGGTACTCTATCAACATTTGAGAAAAGGAAGTTTGGAAAGACAAAGCTAATACTGAATCTACCTTTAAAACCTCTGAGAAAGATTCGAAAGATGAAAGTTGAAATGAGATGGAAGAAAACTTTGTAAGGAAACTAAAGAAAGGCACTCGAAAATAAAAAGGCGTGTTACCTCTTAAATCTTTAGATGTGGAAAGATTGGTCATATTGGTACTAAGTGTCTAGAAAAATATTCAAGACAGAAGTCTCGAGATGGTAAAGGGAAGTTTAACAAGAGAGCCTATTATGTCAAAGATGATACTGGTATTTCAAATGATGAATCAGATTATGAGAATGGTGATTGTTTTTTTTTTTGGTAGAAAGAGATGTATCTAAAATTGATATTTCTAAGATTGTTGCTATTGTTTTACATATTAGAAGACATAGCAATGAATGGCTGATTGATAGTGGATGTTCAAATCATATGACTGGTGATAAAAGTAAATTTTTAAAACTTGAAAATTATGATGGAGGTTATGTTAGGTTCGGAGATGAGCAGACAAAATAGATTGTGGGAATTGGTTCTATTTCTTTTGATCGAAAACATAATACTGACAATGTTTACTATGTGAAGGTTTCATATCATAATCTTTTGAGTGTTGGAAAGATGTGAAAAAATGGTTACATTGTATTTCAGGATGATGGTTGTGAGATCCAAAAGGGATCCGGAATTGTTATTGTAGCAGGGAAAAGGACTAGTGGAAACATGTATCTGCTAGAAGGAGCTACAAAGCATTTTTTGTTATCTTAGATCAATGATAGCTAGCTCTGGCATCAGAAGATGTGTCATATTAGTTTTGACAACTTCATGAAGATTAGCTCATCAAGTGCAACGAGAGATTTTCCTAGGCTAACCAAACCAGATCACAACATTTGCAGAGAATGTCAAGTTGGAAAGTAGACAAAAGGAAATTACATAGGAAAGGAGCATTCATCCACTAGATTGTTGGATTTAGTGCACACAGACCTATGTGGTCCTACCAAAACAAGGAGTATACAAGGTGATAAGTATTTCATGTTGTTGATTGATGAGTATTCTAGAATGTCATGGGTTGCATTTTTTAGAGAGAAGTCAGAAGCAGTAGAAAAATTCAAGATATTCAAGGCTAAAGTAGAAAATCAAGTTGATAAAAAGGTTAAGTGTTTGAGGTCTTGTTGAGGAGGAGAATTTATCTCTGATGAATTTAATAATTTTTGTGAGAAACATGGTATTAGAAGACAGTTGTCTTCCCCTAGGACCCCACAACAGAATGGTGTAGTGGAAAGGATGAAATGAACTATACAAGAGGCAAACCAAACAATGATCAAAGGAGAAAAACTCCCAAAAGTCTATTGGAGAGAAGCAAGTCATATTGTAGTTTACACTCTTAATGAGATTTTATACTAGAAAAGATGTGGAAATACATCATATGAGCTATGGCATGGTAGAAATCCTATAGTGAAAACTTTCAAGGTATTTGGAAGCAAGTGCTATATCTAGAGAGATGAATATATTCTTGGAAGGTTTGACAGCAGAGCAGATGAATGCATGTTCCTAGGATATTCTACAAGGAGCAAGGCATATCGATGTTTCAATAAAAAGGCTAAACAAGATTATTGAAAGTGCAAATGTGAAGGTTGATGAAGATACTTCTAAAGAGTCTGAAAAATTGGTAGAATGTGAGTCTAATGAACCAGATGATAGAAAAAGGGAAGAGAAAATCAGAGAAGGAGAAGGAGAAAAGGAAGCTCTAGTCCATCTACATCTAAGACCCCAAGATATATTCCGAAGAATCATTCAGTAGATTAGATTATTGGAGATAAGAACAAAGGAATCATCACAAGAAGCAAAGCATCTCAAGAACAAGTTCTGTTATGTTTAATTTTAGAGATGGAACCAAAACAATAGAAGAAGCATGCAATGATAAGAATTGGATAAAAGAAATGAAAGAAGAGTTGGATCAGATTGAGAAGAATCGGACATGGGAATTAGTTCACAGACCCAAAGATAATAATGTGATTGGAACAAAATGGGTATTTCGAAACAAGCTGGATGAAGATGGAAAGCTTGTGAGAAATAAAGAAAGGTTGGTTTGCAGAGGATTTACACAAATTGAAGGCATTGATTTAGAGGAGACATATGCCCTAGTAGCTCGGATTGAGGTAATCAGGATTTATCTTACTTTTGTAGCTTTTAAGGATTTCAAGGTCTATCAGATGGATATGAAATCAACTTTTTTTGAATGGAGAGTTAAAAGAAGTTTACATTTAACAACCAGAAGGATTTAAGTTGAAAGATGATCCGAACATTGTTTGCAGATTGAAGAAGGCCATGTATGGATTGAAACGAGTTCCTAGAGCTTAGTATGGAAGGCTAGATAACTATTTGATTAATTAAGGATTTCAGAAGAGATCGGCTAACAATAATTTATGCTTCAAAATTGATTTAGGTAAAATATTAATTACTGTAGTGTGTGTTGATGACATAATATTTGGATAAAATGAAGGTATGTGCATAAAATTTGCTAATGAAATGTAGAAGGAATTTGAAATGTCCATGATTGGTGAGTTAAATTTCTTTCTTAGTTTGCAAGTAAATTAGAATGATAAAGTAATTTTCATTTCTTTGTTTAAATGCATTAAGGAATTTTTGAAAACGTTTGGGTTGGAGAATTCCAAACCAGTGTGTACACCTATGACCCCCGGATGCAAGTTGACATAAGATGATAAGTCCCCTAAAGTAGATGCAAGTTAGTATAGATCAATGATTGGAGGAATATTATATTTGACTGCTACTGGACCGGATATCATGTATGCAGTCTATTTGGTAGCTAGATTTCAGCAAGAACCAAAGGAATCGCATATTGTGGCAGTAAAAAGAATTTTTAGATATCTAAAAGGAACAAAAGAGTTTGGCTTATGGTATCATAGAAATTTGGATTTCACTCTAACAGCTTATACTAATGCAGATTGGGCAGGAAGTGTTGATGACAAGAAAAGTACAAGTGGTGGAGCATTCTTTCTTGGCTCCCAATTAGTTGCTTGGTCAAGTAAGAAGTAGGATTCTGCCTCTTTATCTACAGTTGAAGAAGAGTACATTACAACATATTCATGTTGCTTACAAATTATATGGATGAAATAGACTTTGAAGGACATTGGTGTAATGTTCAATGTACCCATCTCTATTATGTTTGATAACACTAGTGCAATAAACATTTCTAAGAATCTGGTATATCATTCAAGAACAAAGCATATATCCATTCGGTACTACTTCTTGAGGGAAAAGGTATTGGATAATAAAGTAAAGCTTGAATATGTACCTATAAAAGAGCAGATTGTACATATCTTCATGAAGGCATTGTACAAAGATACTTTTGAGTATCTCCGACAGAAGTTAGGGGTATTACCCCTTCCTAGTTTGAACTAATGTACATTTGGATGTGCAATGGTCCAATGAACTTCTTGTATATAATTATCTAGACTATTGCTTGGGTGCTTCCTCATAAGGGTAGAAAGAGTGAGTTTCATAGGGGGGCCATGCCCACCTTTATCATTATTGTCAAAGGGGGAGAGATTCTGAGAGTTTCAGAGGAGAGATTCAGAGTTATGCAGAGAGAGTTTTGTATTTGTTGTTGATGGATTTTGTCATCAATGACAAAGGGGGAGATTGTCGCAAATGTGATGTTGATGATTGTATGGTTGACATTGATGTCAACATAATGGTTGACATTGATGTCGACATTTGATCTTGATATTGGTGATTTGTCCTCAGAACCTTTGGTGCTCTCGAAGATGTGTTTCAGTATGAATTAGTTGAGTTGATGATGATCCAAATTTGGATATGATGTTGATTGAGTGTATTCATTTGTATCCTGGTTCCATTCCTATTTTTTTTGCTTTGGGTAGTAATTTTTGGGTCTTGTGTAGCAAAATTGGTGTAGCATGTGAGTCATGATTTGGGTCCAGAATTTGTAATGGATGTAACGTGTTGTGCAGACATTTAAAATTAATTAAATTAATATTTAATTAATTTAAGCTTGTCCACATAATTAAATAATTTAATTATGTTGGTCGTTTTCTTCTTAGAATTAATTAAATTAAATTAAATTAATTTTATCACTATAGCCCTTATAATAATACATCAAAATTAATTATTCCCCATTCTTTGAAAGTGTTTTCAATCATTATTTCTTCTAAAGCTCTATTAGTTAATTAACTTCAATTAACTAAGTTAATCATGTGATTCCTACAAATCACCCTTTTCTAATCCTATCATCTAGCCTAATTAATTCCTCTTTAATCATACTTATCATTTTCTCCAATTTTATATTCCTCCACTCATTCTCTCTTGTCATGTCACATCCTCCTAACTTTCCCACTTGCACTCTAATCCTTCATTAACCCACCTAATCACTCATCTTAATCACTTGCACATTCCTAATCATCAATATTAGGAATGAGTCAACTCTTTGCCATAAATGGATTTCCCATCTCATTCTCTAGCCTTAAATGCTACCCACTTTGGTCCTTTCAAAGAAATTAAAATTCTTTGAATCTCCCCATGCCCTCTCTTCCAAAGGAGTTTTTAGTTCCTTTTTCCTTTATTCTTCTCACACATCCCTTATTCTTGGAATTTTTAATTCCTCTCCTCATTCTCTAAGGAATTTTTGTATTCCTTTTTCCTTCCCAATGTACTTGGGTATCTCTTCCCCATGTACCTTGTAGGATGTGGAGACAAGAAATTCCTTTATGGAAAATCTCTTGAATCTCCCACCTTGTCCTCTCAATCCTCTCCCACATTCTTTCAATCCTAGTTCTTCATTCGAATCAATCTTGGCCTTCCATTTTGGCCCTGTCCAATCTATAAATTTGAGTCTCCTCCCTTCACAATCCATCTGCCTTTCATGCATTGTCTTGTTATCCATTTGAGAATCAAGATCCTCTATCATACCATCCTAATGCCAAAATCTTGCTTCATCTAAGCCAATCCATCTAATCCTTACTTATCATTTGATCCAATCCCTTGTTGTGTAGTGGAGATAAATCCACAAATCATCCTTGAAGAGAAAATTAAATCAAGTGGAGTTAGGGTGCATTCTCCACTTCATCCTACTCAATCAAAGGAAGAGTGAAGAACTAAGGTATAATGGTTGATTTATGCATTTGAATGGTTTTATTTATGCTTTATTTGGTTTATACACTAACCAATAGGTCTTTATATTTTCCCCTCTTCATGTTTATCTGACCTATAATGTGTGTTGTGGTATGGTCTACTTCTCATTCCTTCCGACCACCAGAATGTTTAGTGTTGACCTATTTTAGATCTCTGTCTTGGCAAACTTGGAAGATTATGCTTCCCGAAAGACAGTACACACACACACACACACATATATACACACACACACACATATATACACACACACACATATATATATGTATACACACTCACACACACACACACACACACACACACACACACACACACATACACACATATATATATGTACATATAGATGTATACATATATATATATATATGTGTGTGTGTGTGTGTGTGTGCGCGCGCGCGCTTATGTATGTATACATATATATACAAATACACATCTATATGTATACATATAGATGTATGTATGTATATATGTGTGTGTGTGTGTGTGTGTGTGTGTGTGTGTGTGTGTGTGTGTGTGTATGTATATGTATTTATGTATATGTATGTATATGTGTGTGTGTGTGTGTCTGTGTGTGTATATATATATATGTGTGTGTGTGTGTGTGTATGTATATATGTATGTATATATGTGTATATATGTATATATATGTATACATATATGTATGTGTGTGTGTGTGTGTGCGTTTGTGTATATACATATATACATGTGTGTGTGTGTGTGTTGGAAATTGCCACTCTATTGGTTGGTTTCTCTATGTTGTCATTGATGGCAACACGATTTTGTGTTCGAGCTTCATGTTTTGATTCTATGGTGTACCGACAGACACTTCACAGATTCTACACAGGCACCAACACCAGCAAGACAAAAATATTTCTTTGGTCACCAGCAATGCAAGTCGACATGTCTTGGATCCAGCATCGAAAAATTGACTTTAATGTTTATGCATTTATGTTATCTGGCCAACATGTAATTTGATATTGTATATATCTTTGTAAGTCGACATAAGGCATGAAAAAATTGTATAGGGTATATAAGACAGTTTTATAGATCATTTTGATATAGATATAGACATGGTGATGGATATGTGAATGTAATATGATGTGAAATATATCAGAGAGATCATGTATGTGAGGAAATTATTGTAAGGGTTATTCCAGTAAAGGGTTTAGGGATTTAGAGCAGAATAGACAGAGCTTAACCAGAACTGTATTCTGGCATAGAAGATGCTATCTTAAGCAGTTCACACTTCTCTGGATCGTAGTTTAGAATTTTATGTAGTCACTGAGGGTCCTATTGTGTTTGAGCAGTGTGCTCTAGGCTATAAGCCTTCCTACAAGTGCAAGCCCCTCATATTTTGTAATATCTCTTCATATGGCCAGTGGATTGATATTCTGGGTCACAAATCCCACTGTGGTTTTTCCTATTTGAGGTTTTCTAGGTATAAATTTGTGTGTTATGATTCTCATTTATGTGATTGGCTTATTAGTTGCCTTACTTCTTTCAATTTTGTTTATACCAGTATACCGGTTGGTGTATGCATGGTTTAATAAGGCTAAAATTTATTACTCCAATATAACATTGATTCTCCTGCCCCCCCCCTCTCAGTGTTATTGGTTTCCAATAATTGGTATCAGAGCCTTGTGCCTTGGAGGAAGTTTAACAGCTTGAGGAAGATCCTAAAACCGGAATCAATGAATATGGCTTTGGAGAAGCAACTTGAGATGGCACTTGAAGATTATGATGTTGAAAGGTTGAAGAACTTAAAGCTACAAGATGAATTGAATTCTACTAAGGAATTCATTCTTGTCCTACAAGAGAGGCTATCATCTGTTCAAGCTAGGAGGAAGGAACTTTTGCAAAATCAAGATGATGAAGAGAAAGATGCACTTAAGGAACAATGTCAGAAGTTGAGTCAGGAACACATGGTTATGAAAAATGAAATGCAATTTATAACTATGAGGATGTCTAAGGAGATTGAGGAGAGAAAGAAAAAGGAAGAAAATCTTGTTTTATCCCTGAAGAACAAATTTGAAGAATGTGGTAGGTTGGTTCATGAAAATGATATGCTGAGAACTTATTTGGTACAATCCCAGAGTAATGAGCAAGATCTTGAGAGACAAATGATAATACTAAGAGAATATTTAACTATTGCAAGGGAGTACAAAGAAAAATTCAAGATCACCTTGGCACAAATTGATGAGTTATTGAAGAGACGGAGGCAGATTGGAGATTCCAGTGGACTTGGATTTGAGCAAGGACAAAGTTTCGGTACTGCTAATGAAGATCAAAACCATAAGGCACCGGTAAGACAATTTAATGCTTATAAATTCAATGGTATATGTTTTGTTTGCAATAGATTTGGTCACATGGCTAGGCAATGTAGAAACAGAGCAAATCAGGTACTGCCAAGAGGAAGAAGAAGAGTGGCATTGACTTAGCAACTGAAACTGGTAATGTAACTATCATACCACCTTAAACTTGTGCAGAAATAGTACATGAAATCACTAAAGATGGCATGTTGAAGAATGTTCAATTTTATTATGATAACTTAGAGGATGATGAACAGAGAGAGGTAGAGGAAGCAGTCCCATTATATTTGGATATTTATAAGAAAGCCTTAATAGAAATAGTAAATCAAATACCGGTTGAGTTATTTAACATGTTAGATGATAGAAGATTATTAGCTATGCAAGAGGATAAACACATTAAAATTCAAGAACTATTATCTATCTGTGTTACTATAGCTCCTGACGAAATAGAAAAGACACTTGAGGTGGCAGATAGAAAAGTCTTCAATAGAAAACATAGGATAACTAGTTTGATGCTAGGAAAAGTAAATGAAATAATAAAGGAGACTCAAATAGCATGGGTTAAATTTTTGGGAGAAAATAGAGGATTGTTTACTTCACCGGAAACCAAGACAGATACTGTAGATACCTCGGTTGAAGGAAAAGGAAAGGGAATTATGGGTACTTCACCCTCAGTTTTGAAAAATATTAAGATAGTGGAAATTGAGCCCCTGGTAAATACAAATGTATAGACAAATACTGAGATACCGGCTAATATAGAGAATGTACAAGTTAGCATTGTACAAGATACTAATATTGAGGACAATTGTCCTCTGGGTACAAATGTATAGGTTAAGGTTACTATTCCTACAGAGGAATTGGTAGTTGCACAGACTGCACTAAGTGGTGAAGCCACCAGTGCAAGTGAGGAGGTTATAAAGGATAAAACTTCAGAGGAGAAAATAGGGGAATCCAGCAGGGTACCGGTTGTTGGGCCAGCATTATTGTCAATTGACACTTCTCAAGTAGAAAAGAAAAACATCACAAAGATGAGGCCCACTGAACTGATGATGATGGCTGCTCAAAAACTGATGAAGGAGGGATCCACAGATAAAGGGATTATAGATCAATTAATCACTGTTTTACACAGACTGGTCCTAGAGTGTAAGATTGAAAATGAAGTGAGCCCATCTGGCAAGCTTAAGGTAATCATTGAACAACACTAGAAAGGTTTACTTAGGCTAAGAGAGTCGCTTTTGATCAGGTAATTGAAACAAAGAAGAAAAAGATTGAGGAGAAGCTAAACCTAATAGAAAATTCTTTGAAATAATGTACAAATATATATAGGGTATCTTGTAATACTAAAATACTTACAGCTAATGTGGATAGAAAGATAAAGGAGATTCAAGAGAAAATTTCAAGTATAGCTAACTCTTTTTATGGATTGATTTCATTGACTACATCAATTGATGGTCAAATTTTGATTTTGGAGAACCAAATTTCTGCTCTTGAGAAGGAAAGAGACAAAATAATTAGAAGAGCCATAAGTCTAAGAGGCTTGGTGAGTCCACGATTGGATTCACTCTGTGTACACAAGAAAGAATGCATGGATATGGTGGGAAACCCCACACTGGCAGAGGTAAATGAGAAAGAATCTTTTGCATATTTATTGAGTGGACTTATATCTATTTCCGGCATATTCAAAACTGGCTAGGATACTTATGTGGAATTACTAGAGAAGGCTTATCTAGAAATTTTGAAGTTGGTCAAGCTCCGATAAGACATTTTTGGGGATAATCATTGTACAGTTCTTATTATTTGACATTCTTTTTAGAAATTTTAATGGCATTGATGTCAAAGGGGGAGTAGTATAGATGTGAAAAACAATAAAAAGAGTTGCATACATTATGGGGAGTTATGGATTTTTGAAATTTTGGAGATATGGAGTATTTTGCTCCGGGGGAGCGGGGCGGGATGAAACCGGCACATGAAACCTTGACCATTTTTCACATGAGTGTTGCCATCAATGCCAAACAAGGATATTGTTGGCAATTGACACTCTATTGGTTTGTTTATCTATGTTGTCATTGATGGCAACATGATTTTGTGTTCCGGCTTCATGTTTTGATTCTATGGTGTATCGACAGACACTTCACAGATTCTACACCGGCAGGACATAAAGATATCTTTAGTCACCGACAATGCAGGGCGACATATCTTGGATCCGACTTCGGCAAATTGATTTTAATGTTTATGCATTTATGTTATCTGGCTAACATGTAATTTGATATTGTATATATATTTGTAAGCCGACATAAGGCATGAAAAAATTATATAGGGTATATAGGATAGTTTGATAGATTATTTTGATATAGATATAGACATGGTGATGGATATGTGAATGTAATATGATGCAAAATATATCAAAGAGATCATGTATGTGAGGAAATTATTGTAAGGGTTATTCCAGTAAAGGGTTAAGGGATTCAGATCGGAATAGACAGAGCTTAAACCGGAACTGTATTCTGGCATAGAAGATGCTATCTTAAGTAGTTCACACTTCTCCGGATTGTAGTCTGGAATTTTATGTAGTCAGTGAGGGTCCTATTGTGTTTGAGCAGTGTTCTCTAGGTTGTAAGCCTTCCTACAAGTGCAGGCCCCTCATATTTTGTAATATCTCTTCATATGGCCAATGGATTGATATTGTGGATCACAAATCCCACCATGGTTTTTCCTCTTTGAGGTTTTCCACATATAAATCTGTGTGTTATGATTCTCATTTATGTGATTGGCTTATTAGTTGCTTTACTTCTTTCAATTTTGTTTATACTGGTATACCGTTTGGTGTATGCATGCTTTAATAAGGCTAAAATTTACTATTCTAGCATAACACTGATTCACCCCACCTCTCAGTGTTATTGGTTTCCAACAGTGTCTGTGTGTGTGTACATATATACATATGTATATATGTATACATATGCATATATGTATACATACATATGTATATATGTATACATAAATATATGTGTATACATACATACATATATATGATATTCAGGATATGTGAGATTGAGAAGGAAGGATTCGATTATTGATGTTGTGCAAAGTGTGTTGGTGTTGAGGCACCATATGCAGTTCGATTTTGCAATGTGTGTTGCAATGGTGGATTACCGTTCTTTCTTTCTTTCTTTGGTAGTGAACCTTTTTTATAGGGAGGTAGGGCAAGGGGTTGCCCAATTAGGCTTGTATTTTACTAAGTAATAGGTCCTTGCTAGTTTCAAGGTTTTGTCACCAAAATCAGAGTGCAAAAGGTTTATAGACAACCTAGCAAATCTCCTTGATCCACCTCCCTAAGTCAAACACTTCTTGGTTGCTCAAGGGCTTCAACTCCATAGTTTCTAGCTTGGTAATCTAACACCTTACTCACTAAATTGAAATTCATTCCCTCTGTCCCTAATCTATTCTCTGACTGCTAAAGGTCTCCTTTTGTTGAATTACAAGTTTGTGTCAAGTTTTAACCCTCATGGGTGCCTTTTGTCTTCTACATTTTGGAGTGTAGAAACCCTTCACAAGTGCTAGAAACTGAATTATGGAGTCTATCTCACCAAATATGTTAAATGCATGCAAGTTCAACTTGTTTCAACTGGTTTTGATGGGTTTTAGGCTTTACAACCTTCCTTTGTGTACCTGATTTGACAAAAACCCCAATTTTTAGGCCTAAAACGGGCTATAAGGAATTAGCCCTCCTTTTGGGGTTTTGTGCTCACCCTGCTCCAACGATGGACTTCCAGACAAAAATAACCTAATATTCGGATACCCTTTTGGAAGTTATTAAGGATTTTCTAAGTCTTAGGGTCCATTAAGCCTTCTCCATGACTGTCCCAAAAATGGGTGCAAAAGGAAGGGTTTGCAAGGGTTTTGGAGGCAAGAATCAACTTGCAAGCTAGAAATATTCAAAGGGAACCATGAAACCTTAGTTATACCATGTCACATACTATTTAGACCAAAAATGAAGTAGTTTTACACCTTCAAAGGGTTAGAGAACAAGATTTTACAAAAAATGCTCATAGGGAGTGAGCAACATTGACAACTTTTCATTCTTGCTTTCTACAAACACATCTTTTGCATGAGAACCAATTACATTTTAAAGAATGTAAACATTAATATCATTAGTGACAAGAAAGAACCACATTAGCCCTACACAAAAAGGCATTAGGCAATTACAAACAATGAGTCATTCACTGTCAAACTAATTGTCACTGCACTTTGCCCTTTTCACTATTTTTTTCACTTTAGACCTGCACTGTTCATTGTCAAAACTCTTTTTCAAAGGTCAGATTTGTGATCTTTAACAATTCTCTATCTTTATATTCTTTTTGACCTTCATACCTGCCATTTGGAAGAGGAAGAGTGCAAAAACAACTTCAACAAAAATGCAAAAATCAGTCATAGTTGACTGTGACAGCCAGCTGGGCATTACAACTTTGCCTCAAGGATCATTAATTGATCTTGGAAATCTCAAAACCCATGGACAAGGTCAAAGAACACTCCTTGTTCTTGTTTGCAATCAAATAGAAGGAGGTACAAGGCTTCACAAACTCCAATAAATGGTGGAGAGTAAGCAACTGTATGGAAATCAACATCAAAACAGTAACTCACTGTTTTTTACACCATTTTCACAAACTGAAAATGCAATCATCCTTGTCATGGCTTAGAAAGCCTCTTTTCCTTTACATACAACCTTAAACATCAAACATATTTTTCCATCTTGGTGAATGCATTTTCTATAGAAGAGCAAAGCATCAAACTTCTTCAAGGACCCTAGCCAAATGGCACACTTGCCTAGGGCTCCATGGCCACAAAACTTCTTGCACCTGCATTTTGGAAATAAAAACATGTATATACATATATTACAAGTTGACCAACTAGTTCTTGGGAAGCCATGAACATTTAGGGCTTCAAGAAGCCAAGTTGGTCAAGCATCCTTGCCAATTTCCTAGACAAGGCAGTGAAACTGTCAAAACTAAATAATTTTTTACAAAACTCAAAACTTAATGAAATTCAATGCCACCAAAGGGAAAAGCTTCAGGAATCATAAGAGAACTGAAAAATGAAAAAACAATACGGCCACGTGCATCAAGTGTACAGACTGTTGCTCACATGGAGTCAAAACATAGGGAAAAACAAGGTAAAATTAGTGCAAACTTGCAAAATGCTTCATATCTCTGAATGATCAACCCTTACAATGGTTCAAACAAGAGAATAAATACCTCTACAAGTCAGTTATCCTCCTGTACAGACAGGTACATGTCCAAGAGCACTCAAATTTGACATTTTCATGTCTAAAATGACAACTTTTAATGCCTAGATGATGCAAGGTTGATCTCAAAGACTACAAATCACCTAAGAACACTACTCACACCTAAAAACCAAACACCAAACATGTCTAAGAACTTTTCACAACAAAAACACATTGAAAACTAACTCTTGACAACATTTTGCCAGGCAACTCCAAACTGGCAACTTTGAGCAAAAAGATGAAAACAGGAAACATGACCACACAATGAGTTCAAAACTCATCCAAACAACTTAGAACAACTCAAAAACATCTTAGCCAAACTTTCCAACTCAAAACTAATTTAAAAAAAATCAAACTTGCTATCAAACCTGTGATGAAAATGAGGCCTAGGTGCTCCTGCACCACTTTTTCTGGGCAATGAGCCCTCCTTTAGTGAGCATTCTGGCAGTGAGCCGCCCTTTGTAAAAACAATCTTAACCGGTGTTTTATACTAAGAACTAACATTCATCGTGGTTTTTCCCTTCTTGGGTTTTCCACGTCATATCTGGTGTTCATTGTGTGATGTCTTGTGTCTATGTGTTCTTCATGTTATATATGATTTAGTTAAGTTTGTTGGTTATTCCGGATGTGTGAAAGCATTGAAGAAATTATTTGAGTTGTCAACTGATTCACCCCCCTCTTAGTTGCCCGAATATTCAATAGAAAGGATTTTGTAGTCAAAGGGACTAATGTACTCCAGGGCACAATGGTGAAGATATCCATTCATGAGAGATCAATGGAAAGCACCATTTTGTCTCCTTCTATACCATACCCAAAGGGTACAATTCTATGAAGGGAGGCATTCCTTCCCAAAATACATGTCTTTTTGTTAATACTCCTTAATGCTTAATTATTGCTTTTTATGAATTACTACATGTTAATATTCATTATACTTTAACTTGGACTGTAAATATATTTATATACAAGTTTCTTTCTTGTATATTATAATTAAAAATTGAATTAAATTTAGTTTTCATATGGGTGTCAAAGTAGGTAAGTTTGCAAGTAATCATATTATGTTTGCATATAATAAAGGGATTCAGCCTTAGATTTAACTTGTTTTAAATATCTAGAGGTAGGCCATTACTAGGAAAATAATAATGTGTTTTACTTTGAATGCCTAGGTATCGTATATATAGTGAGGGTTGTGACATCATACCATTTAGGTAGTGTCTCCATTTGAAGTAACCATGAAATTGGAAAATCAGCTCCAACTCCTTTCATCAGTTCACTTGTTTTAACTCTTAAAATTTGATCTATTATTACTTGGATTTAATATTTCTTATTTACAACTACAATATATGAACTCTTGTAAGAGTAACAACCACCTTGATATATTCAACCATGTTACTAGCTTATTAAGAAAATACAACAATGCCTAGTGGTTGACCAAAAAATACAAAAGGACTCAAGAGATAATAATGGAGAAATTTTTGCACCTAGCATGCAATTCTTGATGGGTGTGCATCCATCCTACACTAGACCAATGAATCCATGTATAGGCATGGTGATATGCTTAATGATTTATAGATGCATGAAATCATTGAATATTATTTGTTGATATGGTATTTTTGCTTTGTTTTAGTCTTTTGTTTTAAGACAATGTTTAGGGTTTTTTACGAATGCTTTAATGTATTATCTTGAGTGACATTTATCAAAATTATACCTTAAAAAAAACCCTATCAAAACATGGCTTGAAAGGATTCTTCAGTCAAAGGGATGAATGCAGTCAAAGGCACAATGGTGAAGATATATATCCATGAGAGATCAATGACATATGATAGAATCGTAGGGTTGCTACTAAATATGCATGGTGATAGAATAAGTGGGTATCAATGTAGAGAAGGATGTGACTATCCTAAATAGCCTACAAAGCAATGAATCAAGAAAGAAAGATCAATGTTTAGGTGCCATATAAGAATGAAATACAATGATCTACAAAGTTTAAGTGGTAAATATAAAATGATAGTCTCCAATGTCAATCCATGGAGTGTCACATATTTTCATGCATCTCCATTTTGAGATCCTAAAATTCTATCTCTACAATAATCCTTCATCAAGACACTATAGATGCGACTTTTATTTGAAGAATTTAATGTTTGTATGAGTAATGTATATCAAATAATCAAACGATAGTCTCAAACCAAGAAATGAGCATTATAAAGAAGGTTTTTTATCCCATATGATAACTTGGGCTAAGGATCTAAAAGCACCATGATAGTGAGTGAAAGAGTAGTTGTAAAGAGGAATCCTTGTGCATTATAAGAGTGAAAAGGATAGATGGACTATTGTGAAAATGAAAACAAAACAAAAGACATGTCAATCTAGTCACCATTGCACCAACATGGTCATGGGCATAAGTTTTAGAGAATGATTAACACCTATGATGAAACATAATGTCATAGGCAACAACATAAGAGGTATGCTATAGTCATAAAAGACCTCTCATTCCATGGTTAAAATCAAGAAATATAAAATGATGATGGCAGTGCTTGAGAAAATCAAGCCACGAATGGTGAGAAAAAGAAAAAAATGGATATGCATCAAAAGGGCATATTCTATAAGATAGTGAATACCGTCCTAGAACAAAATTTATAATAGTGGTTGGTAAAATAAGAAGAGATATCAACAATCTTGAATAATAATGGTGAAGTGTTAGACAAGTGAAGAATATTCAAGTGATGACCAAATCATTGTTGTGGTCATGACAAATGAAAAGGGCAATTAAGTGAGTAGTTAGTGTAGAGGAAATTCCTAAAATTAGTTTGAAGAATGTAGAGACATATGCTAATTAGAGGCTACAAAGATGTAAATCTCAGCCCAATAATGACAGGAGAGGGTAAAAGCATAGCATATTCAATGGGAACTAGGCATACAAAAGATTATTAGGGAAAAAATTAAAATTCTCATTAGTCACAGATTACAAAACAAATAGACATCATGGGTTTCTAGCTTGAAAATATGACTGTAACAAGTTTTGTGGCAAAAGATCTAGGGCATGAAAGACAATCCTACTATAGTCCATACATTTGTGAAATCACAACCATGTTGAGACACAAAATATGTCATGGCTGAGGTCAAAAAGAGTTCATGATAGTCAACATGTTCTAAGACAAAGGTAAATCACAACCCTCAATGATAGTCTCAAGTCTAAGACAACGAAATCATGAATCATCATGGCACAAAATTAGATTATGGAAAACACAATAATCTCTAAAAAATTAAGACATTCTATTCAAAATGAAATGTGAGACCATGGTAATCAAGGGAATCCAGTGAATAATGTTCTTTGGAAGATAGTAAATGCTAAATGACCAAAGTCAATTTAATGATAGATTCCAAATCCAAGGTAGGACAATGATATGAGATAGTGGAAGAGACAAGAGAATAGATTCATCATAGTATATAAAATAGAAGCCATCCCATGAGTCAGTCGTCGTGAAACTCTTGCAAGATAGAGTCTCTGAGGTAAAGGGCGGTAAATAGCTTGAGTCATGATAAAGTTAACTATCATTAAATGACATGTAACAAGAATGATTGTCTTAAGGGTGTGAGCACGCATGAAAATCATGAGAAGATGTCTAAATAAAATAGTTGCAGTCAATATGAAACAGAGAGGATAACTTATCTTCTTCAAAGACAGATCAGTAGCATACATTTTGAAACCAGAAATGTAGAACAAAAGTCCTTGGGAATGCAATAAGATGTACATCTTAGAGTGATAAAGCATGTGGTATTTCAAATTCATTGATGTATGCTATGCTTCAATAGGTTATGGACTTCAAAATCAATCAAAAAATTATGTATTCTTACTTAGGGCCTATCAATGTATCAGCACATCATATACAAACAGTTCATAATCAGTTCAAGAGTCACTTAATCAAGAAAAAGGTGGAGCTAAAAAACATGCTAAAAATTGAGTCCTAAAGAGAGGGAGTTTTAAGGTTAATATAATAGTTTATCATTAGCTTAATCGTCCACATGGGTAATACGTGAGTCAGGACAAGTAGATTGCAGCAGTTCAAATTTTACCCAAGATGAAATATTCATGCAACTTGAAGGAGAAAATAAAGAATTCATATTAGATTTATCTCTCAATTAGGAAAGAAGCTTCTTCTTCTATAAAGCTTCTTATTTTCCTCTATTATGAGTTAGTTCTTTTCTTTTTCTTGCACACACAACAAGCACAAAGCATTATGACTCATACTTTTGAAGCATATTTTAGTTTTAAAAGCATTTTCATTTTGTAATAGAAATTTCTTTCAGAGTTAATAAAGTAGCAACTTTCTTTCTCAGATCTTATTTCAGTATTAAGTCATTTGATACATTTATTGTGTTTTCTTTATAAAACCTTTAAATATGTCTTATCTATGCACTATTGAAGCAAAGGAATTAATGTCAAATGCAAATAACGAGTTGTGTTAGGAATATACAAGTGGTTTGAAATTGTGAAACTTTGTTTTCCTTTATGCAAACTCTAAAAAGTATACCTTCTCATAAAGCACTAATGCATTCCATGATCAGTTTTGAGTTGTGAATGCAAAATTTATTTGTTTAAAGATGGTTGTAATTTTAGGACAATAAGTACAATCATTATTTTAGGTGCATCACCTCCTAGTAGCAATATAATTTCATTTCAAGCAATCTCTCTCTTCCTCTTCCCATCAAATTTAGTTTAGTTTTAGGACATTTGCTAAGGGGAACCAAACCCGTAATTTGGAGGTTCATTTTCATTATAAGCAATCCATGTGCTTGGAAATGATACCATGTTGGACATGACTATTGGGATTCAGAGCTTAAGCAATTGGGTGCAATCCTTTGTGATAACAATAACTCTAGAACAAGAAATGACTCCCTCATCTGATCAAGAAAGCGATGATGATGTCTTGTCTATTATGGAGCTATGCAAAATTAATCAATTTGTAGCTACACTTCTCAAGATGGGATTAGTCAAGACCATGATTGGGCATAAAAGTAACAAAAAGAAACATGCAGAGGATGGTATGATTCCTAAACAAACTTAAATTATATCCTATATGTTGCAATCCAAGGGAGGTGAGCCCTTTCTTGGAGGACAATAAATATCTTCACTTGGGATGTTTGGGGCTTGACTGACCCTAATGTATGACATATGATCAAGCACCAAATTGAAAGCCAATTGATTGACATAGTAATTCTACAAGAATCCAAATTATCATCCATTGATGTAGACACCTTTGTGAAACATTGTTTTGGTTGGATTGGTTCTTTCAATGACGTGAATGGGGCCTCTAGTGGAATCAACATCATGTGGAAACCAAACAAAGTTTCAATGAATATGATCTCTACCAATCAACATTGGTTAAAAGCATCGACCAAAAGCCTCTCCTTGAATATGTGCTTCATCATTTACAACATATATTTCCCTTTTAAAACTAGAAAAAAATAATTATGGAATATCCTTAGCAATGATATCTTGGGAGTCACGAAAAAATTATAATAGCTAGAGATTTTAATGTGAAATTGGATTCCAATGATAAGATTGGCAGCTTGGGACGCACAAATTGGTCATAAATCAATTTATCCAATTTTTTTAGTAGCAATGGGTTAATAGATATCATCCCTTCAAATGAATAATATACTTGGACCAATAGGCATGGAGGTTTCACAAATATTGTTGAGCAACTGGACTGCTTTCTTGTCTCTATTGCTTGGCTAGGATCTTCTTTTTAACCTAACTCCATAATTAAACCCACTCCCATTTTCAATCATTTCCTTGTGGAGCTCCATTCAACAAGGAAATCCCCTCCTAAATGCCAATTTAAATTCAAGAAAATATGGCTTCAACAACCAAATTTGAAGGAATTAATGTGTGAAAGGTGGGCAGAGTCAATGAACATAAAGGAAACCAAAATGTTTATCTTTTTCGAAAGACTATAGGCTCTAATAGAGAAAATCTTTAAATAAAATTAGAGAGTCGAAAACAAACTAGAACAGCTAAGTGAATATATTATTTAGAACGAAATGTCTTAGGTGGAAATTTAAAAAGAAAAGGAATTAATGGCCTTTTATAGTGAACTTTTAGCGAGAGAGTAGTGCTATTAGACGTCTAAATTGCACAAATTTTGGCTCAAGGAATGTGATTTAAACAAAAAAAATTCACAATTTGGCAAAGATAAGACGTGGTTGGAATAAGATCAATCAAATTTGTAGTAGATGGGTGTTTTCTCTTTGACCCCATGAATGTGCAAATTGAAGGGGTTAATTTTTTCTACTCTTTTTTGGGTGGAGATGGAATGACAGAACTGATTAATTGTGATTTCAGGAATGATATCTTGTTGATGGTTTCAAACAAAGATGATGAATATTTATTTCCCCTATAACCATTGATGAGGTGAAGGTGACCACTTTCTAGTTGTAACCAGACAAGGCCTCAAGCCTTGATGGTTTCATGGCATTGATCTTTCAAACCTATTGCAACTTTATGGGAGATGATATTGTGGGGATTATTGAGGAATTGGGGAAGGAAGGTATGATTCTCAATGAGTTGAACAATACCAACATTGCATTAATCCTGAAGAAACAAGACTATAATACCTTTGTAGTTTTGTGCTTGATATCTCTATGTAATACCATTTATAAAATCACCACCAAAGTGATGGCAAAAATTCTTAAACAGATCTTGTCAAAGATTGGCTTTCTATAACAAAGTAGATTTGTTCTAGATAGAAACATATCAGATGACATAATCACAATGCACAAGGTCCTCTATTCAATTAAAAAATTCAATTTGAAAGGTATGATATTGATGATATAAGCAAATCTTAAGATCATGTATAGTGGTACTTCTTGATGAAGACTTTAGAATAGTATGGCTTTGGTGGAAATGGATTGATTGAGTCTTTGTGTGTATCTCTTACTTGAGATATTCCATTCTTATCAATGGAGTCTCATGTGGATTTTTTAAAGGTATGCATAGCCTCCGAATTGGGAACCCATTGGACCCCTTGTTGAACCCAAGGTAGGACTGAGAGGGGGGCGAATCGGTCTAAACCAAAATTAATACAACACATAGACAATTAATCAACAACATTAAACCAACACATCAACACCAAGATTTTGTGCATGGAAAACCCAAAATAGGGAAAAATTGTGGTGAGCACTTTCTCACATAATATATCCACTATGTTTATCAGATTACAATGAAAGAGCTCACTACTTCAAACTTGAAAACCAAGGCTTAATGCTCTTGGGGCAAGATACAAAAAAAAAACTTGTAGACCTGATGCTAACTACAACGGGGCCCAAGATACAACAAATTGATTTGAAAAGAAGGATCTCCTAATCATGAAGCTATCCTTGAACTCTGCATCAAATGACGAGCATCAACATACATAACTCAGACCTCATCTATCAACACACTGACTCGTATTTCTGCTACAGTCTCAAATAACTTGCATATCATTCAAACACAACTCTTCTTCTCTACTCTTCATTGAATTTCGTTGACTATCTTCTCATTATACTCGCTGTAATGCATCCTTACAAATCAATCACATGCATTCTTTATATACAAGATAGATCATCTAAACCTGAACCAAGTTGGCCTAAAATAAAATACACCTTTTGAACCAAAAACACACACGTTGATCCACTCTAAGAGAAAGAGGGGACCAAAACACATCTTCCTAAGTTCAATCCACCAATCCACAAACATTAGAACATAACTCACATCATTCCAACATGTAACATGCCCATATAGACAACTAACAAGTCAAAACATATTATCTAATGCAAATTAATCTTATCCAGATCTCCACATGCTATGGTGAGACCCATAACACATTGAATTACTTTCCACAAATCATATCTAGACCAAAAGGTAGGATTAACACAAAATATCACATTTGGCAATGAAACATACTACAACATCTAAAGAACACAAATATATTTCCAGACCACACAACTAACATATCCACAATGTCAAAAACATAACCAAAGAAGAGAACAACACCAAGCAACATTAGCAACACTTCCTAGACCCGAACACTTTCAGAACAATAAACAAAATAACTACTACACCAATACAACAAGATATCTCTGCACCACAAACTTTCTAGACCAAGAACTATCCAAAACAACAAGTTTGACATCAATGACAACCACAACAACCCATATTTATAATACCCCTTTCTTTTTCTTCTCATGGCAAATGCCCTCAGTAAGAGGATCGTGACCCTTACAGAAAATGGTGATTGGTTGGGCATTAATGCAATACACAAGCTTATGGATTTTACCCACCATTTTTTGTTGATGATACATTACTATTTGGTCAATCCTCAATTGATGAAGTAGTGATTATTAAGGATGTATTGAAGGAGTATTATCAAGCCTCGTGTCAATTAATCAATAAGGTAAAGTTGAGGATTTATTTCTTCAATATAGAAAAATCAATGCAGAGGTGGATCATTTCCTTCTTGGATTCATTGTTGACAAGCTCCCTACCTCATATTTGGGTGCTCCACTTTTTAATGGAGTGGTCAAGAATAATATTTGGTTAGAGATAGTGGGAAAATGTGGAAGGAAAATAGATAATTAGAAAGGAAGATGACTGTCTTTGGCTGACATATTGACAATGATTAAATTAGTTCTAGTGACAATACCAATTTACATGCTTTCTTGTGTTGAGATCACCAAAGACATGGCGCAGAGAATAACTAATCAACAAAGAAGATTTATTTGGGATGGAGCTAATGAGAAACACAAAATCCATCTCGTTTCATAGGATATCAAAAAGTCTAAGATGGTGGGTTGTGTGGAAATTAGAGATATTCAAAAATAAAAAATCTTGCACTGGGAGCTAAGCTTGTTTGGCACATGTTTAAGGAACTAAACACTATGTGGAGTCAAGTCATTTATAAAAATATCTCAATTAGGACACATCTAGAATAATATTAACTATTGAAAATCCCCCCAATAGCTCCTCAATTTAAAATTTTATAATGAAGTGTAGAGATTTCATCACACATCACATCTCATGGAGAGTTGGTAATCTGCAAAAGGATGCCTTTTGGACTGATTCTTTGAATGGTTATCATCCTTTGGTTGGGATCCTAGGCCTATCTAAGGCTTGCAAACTGACTAAGGAAGTATATGGTAACAAATTGCAAGAAATTACATGATCATTAATTGGGATGGCAAGATGGGTAAATCTGAATGGAAGAAATATGAGATGTTGAGTTAGGGGTGTCGATAGATAATAATGGAGAAATTGTGTTAGTGTCAAGTGATTTTAAAGAATGGTGAAGATGAAATTATAGATGGTGTACTACAAAATTTGGAAAATACTTGACTAAATTGGGATATGAATTGACAACTAGGGAGATGTAAATGTGTTCGTGGTGTTCAGATCTTTGTTGGAACCCCAACATCCTTCCAAAGGTAGGAGAATTTGCATGGACCACCTTTCACAATAAGATTTTGATTAGGGATAAACTGATGAAACTTGGCTTTGTAGGAATTTTTTGATGCCCTCTTAGCAATACATATGAGGAGAACTTAGACCATCTCTTTGTTCAATGCAAGGTAGCACAAGCTTGCTAGATCCACTTCTATGGAAATATTTGTTGGCATGGTCCTCTTTTGAACACATTACATAAGATTTTCACATGTTGGTTGACTTTGAATAAATGATCCTTATGGGTCGGTTTATGAACTGTCATTCTGGCCATGGTCATATGACAAATTTGGAAAGAGAGAAATGCATGATTATTCAAGGAAAATATGACAACAATAGACACATATTTAGAAAAATTGAAATTGGAGTGAGTGAGCATCTGAATGTGAAAGTGATGGATAAAAAGTGCAATTTTTTCTCTTCTTGGCACGATTAAATTCTAAAAGTCTAGAATCATCTGATCCCACAAAAAAGGGGATTTTATTAAAAACAAAAGTGATTGCAACTTGACTCGATGAATCTTTCTTCATAAATGAGGTTTAAAACTTAATTTTGATAGGGCCTCCTTGAGTTGGTTCCACCACTCAAAATCATATTGGCTAGTTGGTACGAGGGAGTTTTGTTTGTCTTCTCAACGATACTAATAATGATGTTGAATACAAAAACTACATGCAGAAATGGTTTGGTGTAGGGATAAAGACACTAATTTCCTGGACATTGAAGGGGACTCCCTAAATGTGATCAAAGCCATCACTTCAAATAATGTTCCCAGTTGAAAGTTGAAGATGTGGATTTATTGCGTTCACTCTCTCCTAGATGGAATTGGAGATTATATTATCAAACACATATAATGGGAGGCGAACGCGACTCGGAATGGCCTCCAAGAAATCGTCGATAGTATGGAATCAAGGGTAGATAATAATTCTAGTGACTAGAATACTTTCAGGTGGATAAGATAAATTCTTTGAATGGTGACAAAGGGATGTACACTCAAATACAAAGTGACATTTGGAGAGTTGGAGAGTTGTTTGATCGTCCTTACTAATACTTGAGTTACCTTCTAGGAAGATTCAACCTTTGCACCCATTGTTTAAATGTGATAGAGCCCAATTTGTCTTCTCATAACTTCAACGATGGAAAGTGCTTGAGAGGCTACAAGCTCACGTGAGGAGGATTATATTTGAATCCTCGAATGTAGCTGTGGTTGTAACCATTGCACGGTCTCAGACCAAGTAAGTAAACTTTTTTCAATCAAGTCAGAGGTAGAGGAGTATGTTGTGCGAAGAATTGTTGGGGAAATGAATCTTACATGCATAACTCATAAATCTTGAAATACTTTGTTTACAACATTGCATGGATTATGGGGAGAGTGAGAGAAGGTCATTAACAAAATGCTTATGGTTGAGTGGCGGGCTCTAGCAATTGGTACTGAAGGACTTATTGGTGACGCTATATGCATTAAAACGGCCATGCAAATTAGCGAGATGAAAAAATTTGATTGCTCTACTCCATGACGGTCTTTGCAGGAACAATATGGAAATGTATGCTTATTTTGTAAGGTTCCATAAAAACATTTTTTCTTCAGCACAAATTGGAAGAACACATGAGGTTATTGAGGTTATTAGAATCCTGTTGTTCTTTCCTTTTTGCTATGATTTCTATTACATACTATTTTTAAATTTTAATGAAATGGAATAACAATTTGTCAAATTATCTAAAATTAAACAACATGATACAATCTTATTAATAAAAAAATATATAATTATCACTATTTATCCATACATATTAAATCACATATATAATCTTATTCTAGAATAAACCACACATAATAATAATAATCCTATTATTAGTTAGAGTATATAATTACCACCTTTTAATTATCCAACAAAATATCAAATACAATTGGACAAAAACTTTAAAAGATTCTAGATCTTATAAAGTTTTAATATAGGTTGGCCTTTACCATACCAAGAAAAAAAACAAGAAGCATTTTCACATTTATCCCATAGTTTTTATGTGCACGAATATGTAAATGGCTACAAATATCCCATCTTCAGCTCTTTCTAAATGAGAAATGAAGACCAAAATTTGGAATGATATATTATTATTATTAGTTCTTGCCTTGCATAGAACTATTACGGAGGCTTAATTCTTAAATAGTGATTAAACTAAATGCTACAAGCCAACCAAATTTTAGTTTTTCTCCATATTCGATATGTATTCACTTCTTCCTAAGTCAAGTTGCTTATTTTTTAAGACATATATTAATTTGAATTTTATTTAACATATTACTATTGGCTAAGTTTACGGTTGCAGGGTGTTAGGGGAGGGTTGCAATATGTTTTGGATTAAGGCAAAAATAGGTTTTGAAGGGGCCCTGAAACCCTTTACATAGAAGATTCTAAAAGGCTTAGAATCAAAGCATTAGAAGATCCAAAACAAAATAGGTTGTAAAAGATAGGACAATACATAGAGCAACCAAGAAACTAACAAACGCCCAAATGGGCAGACAAAAATCCAGCAAAGAACTAGAACATAAAACACATAAACACAGAAAATATAACACGATTACATGAGGCTCTTAAAGGTCTCAACGACCTCAGCCTCCAATAGGCTCATCTTGTTAGCAACCATCCTCATCTCTTTGTAATTCATGCTCTGAGTCGCAACTTTTTTCTTCATGTTGCCTCGGGTCCGCTTACAAGGGCCTTGATATTCAGCTAGAGTCTTCTCGTTATCATCACCAATATTGATCACCATGGCATTCATGGCATCCGCCATTTGTTTGACAATCTTGTGACTGTTGGTCATAATTGTCATGAGAATGGCTTGAATTTTCTTATAGTTCTCTTCCACATGGGTGAGCCTATCCTCAAATCTTTTTTGCATCTAATCAATGCCCTCAATTGCTCTGTTGATGCAGTCCACCACTGATTTCTTTTCATCTTTCATCCATTGCCCGTTACCTTTCTGATTTTCCTAAGCAGTGACCACGGGAATAGCTTCCATCTTGCTACCCAAGGCCCTTTGGTTGAGCCTGACCTCTTTAAGCTCATGAAAGAGCCACTTGAACATGCTGAAAGTATCAATGGTGTGGTCCCTGACCATTCCCAAAACATTGTCATAGTCATCCCTCTTATCACTCAGCTCCACACTCTTTGCTGAAGGTCCTTGGTGGTATTCTGTGGAGGCAACGAAGGGGGTAGCGAAGGGGGCTTCTCAGGGTTCTGGCTGTCAGGCTTCATGCAAGCCCTATTACCACCCGCGGAGCCCTCATAATTAGCCTTATTACCACTAGACACAGGGGAATCCTTGCCAACCGAGGTGGACGAAGAAGAAACAACCAATTTCTTTTGCACATTCTTACCCTTACCCAAAGAAGATTTAGCCTTCGGGGAAATCTCATATTTGGATTTTTATGAGGGGGAGGAGAATCCACCTTAGAGTCTGAGTTGGATTCCTCACCTCCCGACTCCCCAGTGCTAGTGTCATCCTCAGAAGATGTAGGGATATAATCAGACAGGGCAGGGAGGGCATGGAAATGGGAGTCAATAAGCACCAGAAGCCCTTCATAAAGGATAGGGAACTTAACAAGGTTCTTTTTATGGTCCCTAAAATTAGCCCTCAAGGCAGACATCAGATAAAAAGGAAGGGACACTTAGTAAGGGTTATCGGCCTCTAATTGATGTTTCGGATTATTCATAGATGTATTCTTAAATATCAAAAACCTATATGTCTCTCACTACATTGCAAGGTTATGGGTTTTCGATGACCAAATGACATTTGTTGTAATCCACATGTCTTCACTCTACTTTGATATCTTGCCTTGACTTACTTCGGCATCTTGCATACTCACTTAGTTTGCACCTTTTTTAGGTTTTTGATGTAGAAGATCATAAGATTGCATGCTATGGTAAGTGGAAGAAGGGATCTTTGTGCAAATGAGCTAACAAGCTTTATAAAACCAGTTACTTGCCAAAATATTCTTAGCGAGATCAGGAAATGCGTTCATTTAGTCATCATAGAGTGTGTAGACAATAGAGCAATAATAATAATGAGATTTTTTATGCAAAGGAATTAGGGTTCAAAAAAGCTCACTTAGCTTATCTTCTTATTATTGTGTTTTCGTCACTTGCTTAGCAATTATGGTACTCTACACTCTATCTCTTCGCTTTGTATTTTGATTGTTGAAACTTCTTTCCTTTCTATTCTTATGAATATGATTGAATTTCAGTAGTCAGTTTTTATTGCAATTGTTTTAATTTTCAAGATTAGTATTTGTGTGTCCAAATTTCCTGTCAAAATTGTGTATTTATATGTGTAGACTTTGTGCTTGTGGGCATGAATTTCATTGTTGTAGTTTAGGGCTTTCAATTTATAATGTTTAATTATGTTTGTGAATTTGTAACAATAACAAAAAGTCGGTCTATTTATATCTACTTTGTTGATTAAATGGATAAATCTTTATGTTATTCATGGTCCACCATTTACAATTATTTCTATTTGTATGTTTGTCTGTTGTAATCCATCTGTGTCAAAATGGGAGCTTTGGAACAGGTTTAGGGTATAAAGGAAAGATGAATTGCAAACTTTGATGGATAAATTATATTTACCTTGAATATTAAATGGGGTAATTACTTGACCGATAATGCATTTTCCATAGGCATAACAACTGGAGCATGATGAATAGGTTGAAGCGGCGACTATAAGCATGATTGGTTTTGGGTAGAAGCACATCCTCCAAGGTCTCTTGCAGTGAGTTAGTGTAGAATAGAGAGAAAGGGAATGAATGGTATTTTTATTCTACTTTAAATTTATTTTCCTATCACTTTGATAATGTTCATACTTTGTTCCAAATCTCACAATGTAAGGACATATCTTGCATATCCTGTTCCAAAGCATAACAACTGGAGCATGATGAATAGATCGAAGTGACAACTATAGAGAGACTAGTTTTGGGTAGAAGCACATCTTGTGAGGTCTCTAGCAGTGAGCTACTGCAAAATACAGAGAAAGGTGATGAATGGTGTTTTTATTATACTTTAAATTATTATTTTACCGCTTTGGTAATTTTTCTATCGCTTTGATAATGTACATATCTTGCATATCCTATTCCCGAGATCCCGCTATGGCACAAGGAGGTAGAACGTTGGAAAAAGTTGTGAAGTTTTTCTTTAAATCCTTCAATATAACAAAACTACAGATCTCTCACTAAAGAATACTTAAATAATTAAGTATAATAAACATTATCGAATGATTTTCAAGAGATATCGAATAAAAAATGAATTTCATTTATTAGCAAGTATTTGAAATAAACTAAAAATTGCCTGACTAATCAAGCAAGGTGTCTATTACTACTAATATGGAACAATCATAACACAAAAGTTATTGCCACATCAAGGTGATGTAATTTACTTTAACTAGTTGTCTAAAATTGCTAGAAACGTAAAAAAAACATGAAAAGAAGGATCGACCTTGGAATGTTAAACAATTGATTCCTAAGAAAAACTCCACCAAACTGAGCATCTTTATCTTATGCATGTATTGGTATGAAAATAATTGAAGAATTGTTTAATGGCTCTACTCACACAGAACTAACACATTTTGACTCTATTAATCTTATGAGTTTAATGATTTGTTCATACAAATGAACTAACAAAAATTGGTGAAATAAATTGTTAATACAACATTGTGATTCAAAGCTTGAAGAAACATCTATTACAACATAGGCTCTATATGGACTTAGTTTAAGTAAAAAACAAATTGAGTGAAAATAGGTAAGTGCACCAAGATGGTGAACAGAAAAGTGGCCACATGCCAAAAAAAACCAAAATTTTCATAACCCGTGTGGATTTTGAAAATTCAAAAATGTGCTAGGCTTGGTAACACCAAGCCTAGCCAAAAACAATTTAAAAAACAAAAAGTTCCTCACAACCTATACGGGTTTTGAGGAACATTTTGTTTTTTATTAAAAAATTAAAAGTTTCTCAAAACCTGTACAGGTTTTGAGAAACTTTATTTTTTTGTGTAGGCCATGGGTTTTGGTCATTTTCAACACCAAAACCCATGGAACAACAGCAAGAGAAAGCCAAAAATCCACAGAACCGGCATGGGTTTGTAATTATTTCGGATTTTGCCAACATTGAGAGCAATTTTCAACAATGGTACCCCGTCGAACAGGTAAGATTTGATTGGTTTGATTATTTTTATTTGCATTTTAATTGAAGTAGGGTTTTTTAATTGATTTAAGTTTTGTTTTTATTAATTTGATGTCAGATTCTTCAAGCAATTTCAAAAATGAAATAGACAACAAAGACCTCCTCCTGCACAAGCAACACAAGCAAACCCTATAAACATTGCATATGAGCAACAAGAAAACCCTCAAGATGTTGCTCCACAACCACAAAATCCTCAAAATGTTGCTCCTCAACAACCACCGCTACCTCAAAACCCTCCATGTCCTCCATTAGATCATGTAGATGCCACACAAGAGGATCTCATCAAACCTTACACAAATAAGTGCCAATTTTCTATATTGGTGAATAGGTTGAGGTCCTCTAGGCTTGAGCATCACTCAACCCTCGCCAAAACACTAGAAACAATGGCCAATAGTGCAAATGAGGTATCTAGGGAGGTTACGAAATGGGGTTCATGGAGGGATAGATGTCGAACATTTTATGCAGATGGGTTGTCATATGATCAAGTGAAAAAAAGGGCATAGTTAAAGCTGACATATGTGCTATTTTCATTGATCGTGTTACTAGTAACAACCTAGAACTAAATACGTCTTGGTTTCCTATACATTGGTGTGTTCATGCTAGGCTAAAAGAAGCTTTTTGGGATAGGTGGTATATGGTCTTTGACCAACCACCTTGTAATAATTGGGAGGTGCCTCTATATTTTTTGAGAAAGTTGTATTGTGAGTTTATCCTCAGCAAGACGCTGAATTACTTTGACATCCTGCAATTTCATGGTAGAGGGAGAGGCTCTGCGTGGGATAGACCTAGGGCCCATGGGGTGGTAGAGCCACAAAATAGGTGGTGTACAACTCCTAAACCCTTGGTTCATGTCATTGTCCCTATATCCTTGAAGGAGTCTATAGAATTACAAACTCTTCAGGTAGCTGCATTATTGAGTGATGCCATTGTTTAGCATGGCACATAGTTGGTCAGAGCAGAGGATGTACCAGCACCTGTAGACCCTCCTTCATTAGCGTCACCTCCTTCATCAATGGCACCTCCTTCATCAATGGCACCTCCTTCATTAGCGTCACCTCATGCATCATTTGGCACAGGCCAGCCCATTCAGCATATGTGCTCCACCTACGAGGGTGTATGTTCTGGTGTAGACACTGACGCAGATGAGGATGGTTCGACATCTCATGTATGTAAATGTTGCGGGAGTAGATGTCATGCTTCCACTGCAGAGGATGTGGCCCTCACCGATGACGTGATCAATATGTTGTACGCTCTTTATCAGACACAGGTGTGTTTTATTCTGTTTATGACATGTTATCAATTAAGTGACTAAATCTTATAAAAAGAAATGAATTTTTATTTTTAGAATAGTTTAAAGTGACATATAAATAAAATGCATTGCAGGGTGCAGGAGGTGGTGGGAGTACACCACATACTTTTCAGTCGACTCCACGGTCATGAGTAGTTTCACCACCAAAGGTAAAGATTTGTAAATTTGTTAAAAATATAATAATACATTGGTTTCAAAATATCTTTTGTTAAGTATATGTATCATTACTTGGTGTTTTATAGGGCTTATCAGGGACTGAGATGTCCCAACTTGATGATATCATGCTTTCGGCCATTGACTTTGGCCAAGATAGCTATGTGGTACCATTTAGATTTATATATTTTTTACTTAAGTGATATATTAAATGCATGCTCTTTTCCCTTGTGTTAATTTTTTTTTGTTCGTTTACCCCACCTGCCTCGAGGACATCTCGTGTGAGAAAGCCATCCTCTAGCACTCTGAGGTAGAAAAAGATATCCTCTCGGACACCCAAACGACAGAAGGTAATTCAGTACAATTTAAATTCATTTGTTGAAATGTATTATGATTAAACATGTATATGTAGATATTGATAAATGCACTTAATTTATTTGTTCTATATATAGAAAAATATGGGGTTTATGGAATTAATGAATGCACCTGATGTCGATGAGGTTCAGCAGAGGGAAGAGGTGATATATTCATATTCACTTTGGATTGTATTCTTGCTTGTTCAAAATAACTAAATCCTTTTATGTCTATATCATATGTTATCATTTTTCATACAGGAAATGGTAATAGCTACATCAAATTCGACTAGGCCTCCTAAGGTTACAGGAGAACTATACGAGGTTTCGGTGTGCATTTGTTCTACATATGTTAAAAATATTTGTTCTATCTAGTTTGTCAACAACTTTGGGTTATTAACTTGTATAATTGTCTTTAACCTATTATAGCCCCCTTCCAAACTTCCTACTGATGTTCTACCATTCCATTTCTGTAGAAGTCCTACATGTATAATATGGGATCCAACACGGCCAAGGGAAAAGGTATGTATGTCTTAGATCAACTCCTTTTCACTAAGTGCACAACGAAGTTGAAACCCTCTAGTTAACTCCTTTTGGATCACTTACCATGAATATAGGAAATGATCGTAATCGATTCATCTGTGACTTTGCCTCCTGCGACCACAACACATCCATCTGAGGCTCCGATATGCTTTGGTTTTTTAGTCTATTCATTTTTTAGTTATTATGTGTTATTTGACATATATGTTATTAACATGTATTAATGTTGTTTTACCAGTTACAACCCCCTTCAGGACATCCCACGGATCCTCAGCCTCACCCAATTGCAGAAGACAGAGATGAGGTAATCAACATTTCAACTTCAAACAATTTAGAGTTCATTATTTAGTTATTTTGATGTTATATTGAGAAAATATATCTGATTCGACATTTGAATTATCCTTGTGCGGCCACCTACAAAGCCACATACTGCTTTGAAGAGGCTCGATTTTGATGATCCACCACAGTCATAGATACCGATAGAGACATATAGTTATAGTTGTGGTCATTGAAGGACTAGTTTTTTTTATAGTTATAGTTGTGGTCATTGAAGGACTAGTTTTTTTATATATTTGATATTTGTATATGTATATATCAACTTTGACAGACATGGCACATGCCACATTTTTGTAACTATTATTGATTTGGCATCTATGCCATTTTTTGATATGTACACGATTATTGTTCATTTTGATATATATGAAACTTGATATTCGATCCAATTTGTTCATTGATATATATGAAACTTGATATTCGATCCAATTTGTTCATTGATATATATGAAACTTGATATTCTTGAAACTTAGTTATTTGCTATTGAAATGTGATCAAACTTGTTCATTGTGTATATGTCTTGAAATGTGATCCAATTTGTTCATTACTTGTAACTCATATGGCCTACTTTTAAACTATCTATTGCTCATAGTGTATACCCAAGTACCGACACTGGTAATATTGATATTGTGTATTTTGATTGAGTGAATTTTCTTTGAGTCCTTCGTGCATGAAGATATTGGAGTGAAGTTATTATTTCATAGACTCATGCTTATGGAGTGAAGTTCATCACTTCAAGAATCAATTAAGACAAGATTTGAGCGCACAAAGCAGATTTGAAATTTATCTAAGGATGAGTCGACTTAGGTAAGGTTTTCATTTAAATTTTATTCCATAACAAGTTGGTCATAGGGTAAGAGACACACTTATTCATCCAAATTGCCTATAAAAGAAGAGTTCAAGCAATCATTTTAACATCAAATCAAATCAATTATCTCTTCTTTCGTCAAAAACCGTTAAAAACTGTCAGTGAGAGGTGGCAAAATAGTGCATCTTTCATTTTTCTCGTTGTGGGAATGAACCATCAGCGCGAGCATGTCCAGGTGGTCAGTTTTATGCCATTTGTGCTCTTGTCTCGCTCCCCAAGGCATCTGATCGTTCCGAGCCACCTCGTAGCGATGTTTTCCTTTGAGCGCTCAAAGTGGAAAAAAGGTCAAACTTTGACATCGCGTAACTCAGAGACCATGGCACTTATGGATGATTCGTGTGAACCTATGGGGTCCTATTGTCGCTTCCTAAAAAATCCTCTCTTGGTTTCAAAAAACTCAATTCCATTTTCTTGTGGTGAGATTTTTTCTGTTGCATCAAAAACCATCAGTGAGAGGTGGCAAAATAGTGCATCTTTCGTTCTTCTCATCGTGGGAATGAACCATCAGCACGAGCACATTTGGGTGGTCATTTTTACGCTAGGTGTTCTCTTGTCTCACTCCCCAAGACATCTGATTGTTCTAAGCCACCTCGTAGCGGTGTTTTCCCTTGAGCGCTTAAAGTGGAAAAAAGGTCAAACTTTGATGTCATGTAACTCAGAGATCGTGAAACTTATGGACGATCCATGTGAACCTATGGGGTCATTTTTTTGCTTCCTAAAAAATCCTCTCTCGATTTCAGACAACTCGATTCCATTTTCTTGTGGTGAGATTTTTCTGTCGCATAAAAAACTGTCAAAAACCGTCAATGAGAGGTGGCAAAATAGTTCATCTTTCATTCTACTCGTCGTGGGAACGAACCGTCAGTGCGAGCACAACCCGGTGGAAGGGTTTACACTAGGTGTGCCCTTGTCTCGCTCTCGTAGATGTTGGATCGTTCTGAGACACCCATAGCGACGTTTTCCCTTGAGTGCTCAAAGTGGAAAAAAGGGTCAAACTTTGACATCTCATAACTCAGAGACCGTGGCACTTATGGATGATCCACTTGAACCTATGGGGTCATGTTGTCTCTTCCTAAAAAATTTTCTCTCAGTTTTGGACAACTCGATTCTGTTTTCTTGTGGTGAGATTTTTTCTGTCACATCAAAACCGTTAGTGAGAGGTGGCAAAATAGTGCATCTTTCATTCTGCTCGTCGTGGGAAAGAACCGTTAGCGCGAGCGCATTTGGGTGACCAGTTTTATGCTATGTGTGCCCTTGTCTCACTCTCGTAGATGTCCGATCGTTCTGGCCACCTCATAGCAATGTTTTCCCTTGAGCGCTCAAAGTGGAAATAATGGTCAAACTTTGACGTCGCGTAACTCGGAGACCGTGGAACTTATGGATGATATGTTTGAACCAATGGGGTCTTTTTATCACTGCCTAAAAATGCCTCTCTCTATTTTGGACAAATCATTTTCGTTTTCATGTGGTGATATTTTTTCTGTCGCATCAAAAACTGCCAATGAGAGGTGGCAAAATAGTGCATCTTTCGTTATGCTAGTCATGGGAACGAACTGTTAGCATGAGCGTGTTCGGGTGGCCAATTTTACACTAGGTGTTCCCTTGTCTTGCTCTCATAGACATGCGATCGTTCTGAGCCACCTCGTAGCGACATTTTCCCTTGAGTGCTCAAAGTGGAAAAAACGGTCAAACTTTGACGTCGCGTAACTCAGAGACCGTGGCACTTATGGATGATCAGTTTGAACCTATGGGGTCATTTTGTCTCTTCCTAAAAAATCCTCTCTCAGTTTTGGACAACTCGATTTTGTTTTCTTGTGGTGAGATTTTTCTATCGCATCAAAAACCGTTAGTGAGAGGTGGCAAAATAGTGCATCTTTCGTTCTGCTCATCGTCGGAACGAACCGTCAATGCGAGCACATTTGTGTGGCCGGGTTTACGCTAGGTGTGCCCTTGTCTCTCTCCCCAAGACATCTGATCATTCTGAGCCACCTCGTAGCGACGTTTTCCCTTGAGCGCTCAAAGTGGAAAAAAGGTCAAACTTTTACATTGCATAACTCAGAGACCATGGCACTTATGGATGATCTATTTGAATCTATGGGGTCGTGTTGACACTGCCTAAAAAGGCCTCTCTCAGTTTTGGACAACTCGATTCCATTTTCTTGTGGGGAGATTTTTTCTATCGCATCAAAAATCGTTAGTGAGAGGTGGCAAAATTGTGCATCTTTCATTATGCTCATTGTGGGAACAAACCATCTACGCGAGCGCGTCCAGGTGGCCAGTTTTATGATAGGTGTGCCCTTGTCTTGTTCCCCAAGACGTTCGATCATTTTAAGCCACCTTGTAGCGACGTTTTCCCTTGAGCGCTCAAAGTGGAAAAAATGATCAAACTTTGATGTCGCGTAACTCAGAGATTGTGACACTTATGGATGATCCATTTGAACCTATGGGGTTGTGTTGTTTCTGCCTAAAAATGCCTCTCTCGGTTTCGAACAACTCGATTCCATTTTCTTGTGGTGAGATTTTTCTGTCGCATCAAAAACCGTTAGTCAAAGGTGGCAAAATAGTGCATCTTTCATTATGCTCATCTTGGGAATGAACCATTAGTGCGAATGTGTCTGGGTGGCCAGTTTTATGCTAGGTGTCCCCTTGTCTCGCTCCCCAAAACGTCTGATCATTCTAATCCACCTTGTAGCGACGTTTTCCCTGGAGTGCTCGGTCAAACTTTGAGATCGTGTTACTCGAAGACCGTAGGACTTATGGATGATCTACTTGAACCTATGGGGTCGTATTGTCTCTTCCTAAAAAGACCTCTCTCAGTTTTGGACAACTCGATTCCGTTTTCTTGTGGTGAGATTTTTTCTATCGCATCAAAAACTGTCAAAAAACGTCAGTGAAAGGTGGCAAAATAGTGCATCTTTCATTCTTCTTGTCATGGGAACAAACCGTCTACGTGAGTGCGTCCAGATGGCCAGGTTTCTAACCATTAAAACTCCAATCATCCAATACTAGGTTTCTCACCCTTTCACACCTTGTCTCAATGCACTCTCAAGGCATCACCCAACCTTTCAATGGGGTTTTCAACTTCAACAACTTAACCAAACATAACTCAGGGGTTTAACACACCTATGACACCTTGACACAAGGTTTCACATGCCCAAGTTGACTGGTTCACTTCCCAATACACAAAACTGCACTTAGGAGGCTTATTCCTAGTAGCCCTTCAAATTGGGTAATTCAACAATAACTCAAAACTTTCCCAAAACACTTGGAAAAAAAATTGCATATTCAGATACCCATTTGTAATTTATTTAACATATGTTATAATCAGACACGGTTATTTATAATCAAATAGTACAAATCTATAATCAAATGGTACAAGTTTATTACAAATGTATTTATAATCAAATGGTACAAATTTGGGCTCTCAAAATTTACAAATCAGCCCCATGGGCACTTTTATATATAAAATTTGGCATCTAATATAAACGATCAAGCTCATTATTGTTTTTATTTACAATATTTTGCATCTAAATATGCAAATGACAACTCATTGTTGTTTTTTTATACAAAAATTAGCATCTAGATATGCACATTACAACTCGTCGTTTTTTTTAACAAAATTTAGCATCTAGATATGCACATTACAACTCATTGATGTTTTTTATATACAAAATTTGGCATCTACATATGCACATATTCATATAGAGAACATCCAAAAAAGCGAAGTTACAACATTTCACAAAAGATATATACAAAATTGTCAAAATTATTCTACCATATTGTAGAATTATTCTTCTAGATGGCCCAAAATCAATCAAGTGAACCTTCTGGATCAGCTCTAACCCTTAGTATCTCAAGTATTTCCTCGTGGTCAGATTCACAAACTTTCCACAAATCCTTGTTAAGTGGTCTACCACGATATTTAATCAAATGAATATTTATTGCAACAAGAAGGTTTGAGTAATGAAGAATATGTCTGTGTCTCAAAGTCCTCAAACAACCAGGCATTAGAATTTTTGATAGGGTACCTACATTTTATAGAAGGATAAGTTAATGCCAAAATCAATACAATGAATGCTAAATAAATGAGTTTAAGAGGTCTCAATACAACTCGACACAACAACAGTACCTTCTAAGCCATGTCCCTGTCACAACAACGGATCCTATTGGATACTCAATACCCTCTCCATCAACCACTATAGAAGTCAATTTCTTTTTGGCCTCAATACAACGACACAAAAAGTAATATGTTCCTTCTTCGTTGTTCTCATCTGCAATAACTGCATATACATGACCTACATTTAATAGAAGGATATAAGTTAATACCAAAATCAGCATAAGTTAATACTAATAAATTGAGCTTAAAATTGTAGCAAATTGCAACCCTTTACCTGGTTCAACTATGTCTGATACATGGTCAAAATCCACTAATGCTTCAATCTGGTTCATTTGTAGTGCTCTAAGAAGTTGATATGTATCTAGGATTTGCAAAGGTCTACAAGACCATTGGTCAACCCACTCTTTTGATTCACATTCATCCCACACAAAATGCATACACAAAGAGAAAAAGCATGCAATCTGTCTAGTATAAATAACGATTGATGTTGCATTTGAACTTCTAATTGAATGCATGTCACTTGATCAAGTAAGTGTACAACAATCTAGATAGTTTTCAATGTTAGATTCGTGTATTAACCAAAAATATCTAGAAACCATAACCATAGACTTACCTGCATTACCTGGTCCCATCGTAGAGTTACACCATTGCACAATTGTTTCTGCATCTATTAACATTGCACCACCTTCGTACTTCAATTCCTCTCTAGTAAGAGCTCTTTTCACACATACTCCCCCACCATCATGCTCTCCCTTTCCATGCCCTACCTCAATGAAATTCTGAAAATGTTGCACACCACTTGTCACATGCATCCTAGTCAACCAGTAGAACACCCTTCCATTCTTGAATTATGCGGTGCAATTGTCTGACCATATTAAGTGTTGGTTGTATCTTATATCTCTTTCCCTTAAACTATCATAGAAGACTATAAAGCATCCTTGCACAAACTCTGAGGAATGAGTATGATCATCACTGATATAGAAATGATATTCTCTTATAACCTTTATGTCCTCCTCGATGCTATCATGTGCATGCATGAATGCTATGTGCACAAAAATTGTAACTTGTGTAGAGTGGTAATACATAGATTGTACTTCATTTTGCGGCTTTAGTGTATAATTCTCAGCAAAATCAGCGACAAAGACAATAGTGCCAAGGGGGAAAGTGTCCTTACACAACTCGAATTGCTCATCTAACCACCTAGCTCTATGTGTGTGACCTATGTACTCATACACTAGTTTATCTTGAAACATCTTCATAAAATCAGCTACGCATATATCCCTTTTCACTAACTCACACCTCTTTAATTCTTTTCCATCTTTAACACCATATGTGACTAACTTGTATTTTCCAATAGAAACTAGTTCCTTACCAATTTCATGTGTGCTATCCAGATGTAGGCATCTATGCAACTGTTGCAAACCACCACATGTGGGACAAAAACCTCTCAAACACATCAACTTATAGTAAATGCACCCGTCATCTCATCTACATAGTACACTTGAAATAAATTCTCTCGGTGACTTAGGAGGTGCTTGTAGACCACATTCCTGCAAAACATCGTTAGTGTGCAAAGTACAACATATATAGCGATAAATATCAATGCATAGAAAATTCAACATGGACCCTACAACAACATGTAGTACGTGCATGATTAATCTTAACATAAAATGGTTTTGTCATCTCAAAAAATCTTTGACTAATTTTAATCTGAGGAAAGCTTTGAAGAAACCTTTCATAAAATTGTGTTTGAGTTGTATCTAAATAGTGTTTTGGATGTGGCTCATGATTACTAATTCCAATTCGCCTTCTAACAACATCTCTTTGGTTGGGTGAAACCCTTGTGTCATCATGCCAATATTTCTCAATTAATGTTCTTACTACATCAACAACAACCTTGTCCTTGCGTGGGATTCTACCCGAGAATGCCCAAAGAGAATTATTGTTAGGATTGTAGATTTTCTCTCACCTCTCTAAGGCATAGTGTAGTGTGGTTCTACTTATCCTTAATGACTTGCTTGTTTTGCTTATTAAACAAGATTTTTTTATTTCCTTTCCCATTATGGTTGATGCGAGGACACGATGAGTAACATTAGCATCTTTAGTGTGTGATTTCGAACCAATGGCTTGGTATGCATCAAATATATTTCTCACAATGGTTCTTTCACTATTATTTTCGAATGTTCTTAACCCCAAAATTTTCGTTGTCTCTCTAAATTTCAGATTTTTAATCATTTCAACAACTAATTAGCATCTTCCACTTTGACTTAAGTTTTCAAAATAGTTATTCCAAATTCTTCTAACCGGTCTTCTACAAGTTCTTTCGGAAATTTTATCATGCATTGGCTTCACAATATTTTCATCAATATCTATTAGGAACTTTGGTTTTCTACGAATTATTCTAAGAGGTGTTAATATTGGTGCATGCTCTTCACTTTCATTAGGTTCATTATGTGCATTGATCACAACAAATTCAAATGGTGTATCTTCTTCAATTTCATTAAAATGTGCATTCACCAAATCATATTCAAATGGTGTGTGTTCATTGCATTCATTAGGTGCATTCATCATATGCATTTGAATTGGTGTATGTTGATCATTTTGATTTGGTGCATTCATCATATCAATTTCAATTGTTGAATGTTCATCACTTTCATTAGGTGCATTAGATGATGTGCCTTCATGTATTCTCCTCATACACTCCCTTTGTCTTTCCTTTGTTACCTCTCTTTGTTCATGTGTTCCTCTCTTGTTCTTTCCCATTATCCTACATATAACATCATAATGACAATCCACAATAAAATATAAAAAAAACAACAAATGGTCATCATTTTGTTATAATCTAAAGTAACAATAATAAAATAACCTCAAAAAAATCCAAAATACAAGACAAGTCAATCATGATCAAAGCAAAAAAATAGCAAATGACCATCATTGTGTTATAATCTAAAGTAACAATGATAAAATAACTTCAAAAACAATCCAATATATGAGACAAATCAATCATTTCAAAGCAAAAGTGACAAAAAATATCAAAACCTGAATATTACTATCCCAGAAAATCATGTGCAAAAGCAGTGGGGCCTTCAAACAACTTGCAATGCTAGTTTTTAGGTCGTTGGGACTAAAATATATTAAGATTTTCTCATAACCCGTATGGGTTATGGAAACCTTTAATGTGAACGTTCACAATTTCTCATAACCCGTACGGGTTATGTAGAACTACAAGTTTTGGCCTTAGTTATACATAACCCGTATGGGTTATGTAGAACTAGAAGTTTTGGCCTTAGTTATACATAACCCGTACGGCTTATGTAGAAATAGGAACCAAATATGAAGTGGAGAGAGAGAGAGAGAGAGAGAGAGAGAGAGAGAGAGAGAGAGAGAGAGAGAGAGAGAGAGAGAGAGAGAGAGATGGATGGAGAGGGAGAGAGAGGGAGATTAGGAAAATGGAGAGGGGGAGAGGGAGAGAGAGGGAGATTGGAAAAATGAGAGAGAGAGAGAGAGAGAGAGAGAGAGAGAGAGAGAGAGAGAGAGAGAGAGAAGGGGGAGAGGGTGTTGGCATTCTACACTCTAATGAGAAATGATGGTGTTGGAATTGATGGCAACCCTCTGGCAACCACCCGACATTCATTTGGTAAAGCCACCGACAGGCACCGGCACCGGCATAGACATCTACATACATCGGAAGACACTTCACCGACAACGGCTACAATGCATACCGACACTCCAGTCGACAGGGAATAAACTTTTGTTTATTGTATTTAATGTAATTATCTTTTGTAAAGCCAAAATGGCATATTGTAAAAGACTCATATATATGTATGAGATCTTATAGGTCATTTTGGGTAGTAAGGAATATGGTAGAAGGATAGCATGAATGAATGATATTTTTGTATAAGGAGATATAAGTTGACAACGAAGGTTTTGGTTATAGAATGAGCTTAAACCTTTACAGAACCTGGCATAGTTGATGCTGATTTGAAGCAATACATTGTATTGGATTTTCATAATCCATTTTGTAAGTCAGTGAGACTTCTATCTTGTAAATTGAGTAGTGAGCTCTAGGTAGTTGGCCTTCCTGCATGTGCAGGCCCCATTGTAAGTAATATTTATTCATTGGCCAGTGAGTGAATATTGTGGGTCACAAATCCCACCGAGGTTTTTCCCACACCTGGTTTCCTCGTTAAACATCTTATGTTATGGTGTGTTTTCTATGTTGTCTTTATTGTTCTTGTTTACTGGTTTAATTCTTATTTACCGGTATATTGTTTTGGAATGCAAAATACTTAATAAGGTTGAACATTTGGTTAACCAGTTAGATACTGATTCACCCCCCCCCTCTCAGTATCTTTGGGACTATCATTAATCCTAACAATTGGTATCACAGCCTAGTCCTCTATTTTCAAAATCCTAACAGCTTGAGGAAGATTCTGACACCGGCACAGATGGAGAACTTAAGAAAGCAATTTGAAGGAGCTCTTGTAGACTATGATTCAGAGAAGTTGAAGAATATCAAACTTGAAGATGATCTAAGGACTGCACAGGAATTCATTCAAGGACTTCAGGAGAATCTTACTATTGCTAGAAATAAAAAGAAAAGAACTCCATGAAAAGATGTAGAATGATAATGATGAAAAGGAAACTCTTAATGAACTTGTGAACAAGATGAGACAAGAAAACAGTACTATGAGGAATGAAATGCAAGATATGACTATGAGATTTTGTAAAGACATTGAAGACAGGAAGAATAATGAAGATGACTTGACTAGGAGACTCAATGATGCTGGAAATGAAAATCTAAGACTCAGTCATGAAAATGATATGTTAAAGATAGATTTGATTCACATGCAACATGATAAAACTAAACTTATGAGACAAATGGGAATTCTAGAAAATGAGTTGACTACTGCAAATCAACACAAAGAAAAATTTAGGAAAAGTTCCTCTGAACTTGATGATATTCTGAAAAATAAGAAACCTAATGGAGATACAAATGGACTTGGATTTGAAGTTGGAGAAAGTTCTGGTACTGCAAACAATCATGATCACAGTAAATCGGTAAGACAACCTAATGCTTACAAATTTAATGGGAAATGATTTAAGTGTAACAAGTATGGTCATAGAGAAAATCAGTGTAGATCTAGAAACAATCAGAACATTAATGCACCCACCGGTCAATGTTCCAAATGCAACAAAGTTGGTCATAATTCAGAAAACTGCAGAATGAATGTGAGATGTTATGTTTGTGGAAGATTTGGGCACTTATCTAATCAATGCAGAACACAAATCGACATAGGATATGGAAAGGATATTCAGAAGAATAATGTGACTTGTTATGCTTGTAACAAAATTGGACATATTACAAAATTTTGTAGAAGCAAGACTTCACCGGCAAATAGTAAAGGACCCAGTTTGAAAGGCAAAGAAAAGGTTGATGAGGTAAAGCAAGAATTTTCAAAACAATGGATTAGAAAGACAAATCAGAATGTTGATGAGACTATTCCTTCACTGGTAGAACAAAGTATTACTCCACCGACAGGAAATTCTTCATCCAACTGAGAAGTAACCCTTTGGGGGTATTGCAGCAAATTGAATATCATGCAGTTTACCTTCAGTCGATGGTGAGAAGATAGATTTCTTCTTTACCAACAGATGTGTTAAGTTTTCACTTAACCGACGAGCATTTAATGCGATTGTTGAAAGAAATTTCATTATAAATCATCGGTTTTCCTTCATTTTTGATTCACCGAGCATTCAAATTAGCAGAGAGCACGAAATCCGAGCAAGGCATTCAAGGCGAAGGTGTGAAGTGATTTATTTCAAGCATTCAGACATTATCAGTAAACTTAAGGTATTTTTCAAATGGCTTCCTCTTCTGCTCCCGAATTTATTGCAAACGCTACTGTTGTGGAAAATATAAAACACCCTAGGCTTGTATTTAAAATTATTCCTGAGATAGCTAAGCAAGATGATTCCATAGGCATAGTTTCAAAGATTCCTAAAGGTATAGCTTATGCTGAAGACCCTAGGATATATATTCACTGCAATATTGATGAATTAGGTTCCGAGGAAGTGTTAAACATGTTCAAAACCATCATTTTTTATGAAAATCGCAATGTCAAACCCGAGCACAAGGTTATTGAGACTTTAGGTTTTGTGGAAATCTTGAACATCCCTAAATTTCCGGAGGAAGATGTGAGAATTGTCCGAAGTAGGGCACATGAAGAATCTCTTTGGTTAGATTCAGTCTGCAAATTCACCCGGCAAGCAATTAGGGCAGTGACAGGTTTATCCTCAACCTGCAGCAAACCTGACAAAAATAAGAAGGTTCCTAATAATAAAGTCATGACCTTAACCGAAGCAACATCTGATAGTAGATCTCTGAGAGTGAATGACATCAAGGACCAAAATGTGAGATTCATAAGTATGATTTTAGGCTATAAGACTACACATGCAAAAAGACTCAATTTAGTTTCTAGTCTTTGCATTAATAGTGCTTATGAAATGATAACAATAATGCAAAAATAGATGTGTGTGAATGGATGAAGGATGAACTAATTGATAACTTGAAGAAGATAAAAGGTGATAAGAAAGGAACATTTCATTTTGGTAACCTCTTAGTATGCCTTATGTTGTATTTCTCAAAGGAAATTCCTGGTATTGGACATAAAGACTTTGGATATGACATATCGGTAGGCAAAAAATTGTAAGAAGCTTTCACCGGCATGGGTACTACTAAGGAAAACAACATAACTGAATATTTTAAAGCTTTCCAAACCAAAATAAAAACCAGAGAGAAACTACCACAGAGTGCAGTAGATAAATATGATAAGGAAATCTGTTTTGTAATTAAGAAAGATGAAACATTGATGGAAGTTGTATTACCTAGAACTGTATGGGTAACAGAAATAGGTTATGAGGTAGATTTGAACATTGTTGAAACTTATGCAAAAGCTTTATTAGATGCACCTAGAGAACCATCAGAAGAAGTTTTTGGTAGTGCTGAAACAATTGAGAGTGGTGTACAAATAATGAAACAAAAGAAGAGAAGAGAAAAGTGTAGCGTCCTAAAATTGCGACACTTGCAATTTCGACTGCATTTCGGTCTTCACGATGGCAACGCAACACGCAACCTGAATGGAGACCCCGAAACCTGATTATGACACTGAAAACTGCATTTTCTTGCACCCTGGCCTGAACCTCCTTGCACCCTGCTGTCTCGGGAGGTGGGACCAGAGCGCCCAGCGCCCTGGTCCCTGGGCCTATTTTGGGCCCGGTCTCCTAAGGGGTCTCGGGTCTTTTTGTTTGCAATTTGGAAAATTATCTTTCCTAGTCGGCCTAAGGTCGGGAAAATCAGTCTATCAGCCCTAATTGACAAGTATATAAATGGCATTTTCTCTCTCATTTATATATGATGAGGGAAAAAGGTGTGGAAATTATACTCAAGCATTCAAGCATTCAAGCATTCAAGCATTCAAGCATTCCTTCAAGCAATTGATCATTTCAAGTCTCCATTCAAGGCTAAGTGTTGCATTCAAGTCAAGGATTCAACCATTGAAGAGGAGATCACTTACTACATACTACTACAACATACAACATACAACATCTATACCTTCACACATAAGGATACAAACATCCTTACAACAAGGTATTAGTACTTGTTTTACATTACAGACATTTACATTTACAACACTTGCTCATTTCTTGGTTAATTCCAAAACCGGGGTTTGACATAAAGGCAAACCCCTAATCCCTAACCCCCCAATCGTCTTCGCTTTTCTGTGTGTAGGTTGCAGGTACGCGACTGAAATTGAAGATCTGGAATCCTTGTGCAGAGACGAACAGATCCCCCTTCGTTTTGCGGATTTTTTAGAGGACCGTGGCGCTCGGGCGCCATCGTCCCGACAACTTTTGCTCAAATTTGCAGGACAGCATCGTATCGACATTTTACTACTAATTCCAGGTCCGCAGCTTCATACTATATCCCTAACTCAGTTTATAAGCGAATCTTTATCACTTTCTATGCATTCCTAGCTTAATTCTTCTATGCACATTCTTTACAAAAGAGGGTAGCCTTGCTGTCATAACCCTTGAAACTCATTTAGCATCCAATCTTGCATTGTGTGGGATTGGATCTTGTGGGTTTCAACCCCTCTTTTGAATGTAAAGTCTCTCCCCTAAGTGAAAACCATCAACCCAAGTGAATCTCCCTTCTCTCTCCTTGGAGTTGGAAGGGGGGAGACCAACTAGGGTTCGATCGCGATTTTCCGCTTTACAAAAAGTATATGAGATATGCTTCTAAATAGGTAAAGGAAATAAAAGAAAATGTTATGAACCTTACTAGTATAAAGGCAAGTGAACTGGAAGGACTGCAACCAGAGGCACACATTTCACCGGTTGGCACATCATCTGACAGTGAGATACCTGCAGAATTCAAGAGAGTTGACAGGAAGAGAAAACCCTCACCGGTACCCTCTCCTCCACCCAAGAAAATGAGAACCTTGAGAAAGAAATAATAAGCAGTAAGGCAATCGGCAAAGAAATTTACACCGGAGAAGAAATAGAAACATGTTGTACCATCATTGGATAATTTACTGAATGAAATCACTGATGATTGTAACTTGGCAAATGTGAGCAAATTATATAACACATTCACTGATTCAGAAAAGGAAAGTATTGAAAATAGTATAATTCTACATCTGGACATATACAAGAAAGTGTTAATTGAAGTTGTAGATGATTTACCAAATGATCTGTATACAAGGTTAGATGCAAAGAGGATTGCAGTAATGGAGTTGGACAAGAAACTTAAAGTTGAAAAACTTCTAGTTGTACATCCGGTTAACTCTAAAGAGGAAATTGATGACTTAATTTATGAGGCTAACAGATCAGCTTTTGCTAGTGGTCACCAGCAAGTGAGTTTGATGGCTGGTAGAGTTAATGAAATTACAGAGGAAACGGCTGATAAATGGGATATCTTTTTTGTAGAAAAAGAAAAACAAGAGGAATTGAACAGATCAAAGAAAACATTTAAGGTATATCAGAAAGATAAGGACAAAGGGAAAGGTAAAGTTGGTGGAATACCAAACATCAAAATAACTGACAACTTACCACCACCCTTGGTCACTGCACCGGTACATACTGATGATACACCGGCTACTGACAGTGTAGGTATAACACATGATGACACTAACCCTGAATCAAAAATTCTATTCACCATTAATGTTGTTACTCAGGAAGTGAACATTGTTGTGGATAAGGACAACACATAGGTACAAAATGATATTGCTGACAAGGGAAACATTGTTGAGCAACCGACAGAGAATGTTGAGGTCGAAATGCAAACAGAGCATACACTACAAACAGAACAACCATTGGACACTGGTGTGAATACTGGTAGTATAGATGCAAGCATTGAGAAACCTACAGAAATAGAGATACCGGAAGGTGAGAACACAGAGAAACCGGCAGAGGCATAGGTACACATTGAGGCAAAAAAACTGGTAGTCACTGAGAAACCCAAACCATTTCTATTAGAAATGCAAACTCAGACTGATCCACCGGAGGATAATACAAGCAAATTGGTAACTAAAGTTGGAAGCACTGAAGTGATTAAGGCAGTTGGTCAGACATCCGGTACTTCTTTAAGTGAATTCAGGCCTACCAATGTGATAGAGGTACTCCTGGACTCTATCAAGAAGATAACTTACTGTAATGCATTGGCTTATAAAGCAATTGATGATACAATACCTATTCTTAAGACGATTGCACAAAAATGTAATATAGATCATGCAAAGGATTCTTTAAGTCAGTTGGACACATTGTCTAAATTTATTGCTGGAAATGTAATAACAGTTGATAAGGTGAATGAGGATACATTCAAAGAGAAAAATGGAAAAAGAAAAGGAAAAATTCTTTCAGGATACAATAAAGAAGTGCACTGAACATATTAACACTTTTACCGATACTGAATACAACAATTTTGGAATATAAGGAATTGTACAGACAAACATGCAAGCCACATCTGTTGACAAAGGACATTGAAAAGGAAATAAGAAGAGTACAAAAGGAGATAGATGATATAGCTGATAACATTATTCGTTCATCCGAACCTATATCAGTTATTGAGCAAGAAATAGCAGGATTTGAGGAAAAGTTGGAGAAGTTTGAGAAGGAAAAAGAAAGGATCAAAGCAAATGCCAGAGAGCTTAAGCATAAACTTAGTCCTAAATTGGATAACCTTATCTCTCTGAGAAATGAGATCTCTAAGGAATTAATTCAAGGGGAAAAATCATCGGAGGAGCATATGCATCATCTCACTGGCACGATCCAACGAACTGGGGCAACCATGAATGACAACAACAAATTCATGCAGAGTTTAAACTTGGTTTTGGCAGACATATTTTAGATTGTAACCAACTGGTTACAAACCTCAAGGTGAAATTTTGCACTCCTTTGACAATTTTTGACAACCTTTGTCATTGATGTCAAAGGGGGAGTAGTAGATAGAGAAAAATGATCATTCAGAGGAGATCATCTGCTCAAGGGGAGCACATCTTTTTGGTAAATTTGTGGACTTCACTTTTTGGATTTTTCTCATGAGTGTTTCCATCAATACCAAAGGGGGAGATTGTTGGCATTCTACACTCTAATGAGAAATGATGGTGTTGTCATTGATGGCAACCCTCTGGCAACCACCTGACATTCATCTGGTAAAGCCACTGACACCAGCATAGACATCTACATACACTGACAGACACTTCACCGACAACGACTACAATACATACCAACACTCCAGCCGATAGGGAATAAACTTTTATTTATTGTATTTAATGTAATTATCTTTTGTAAAGCCGACATGGCATATTGTAAAAGACTCATATACATGTATGAGATCTTATAGGTCATTTTGGGAAGTAAGTAATATGGTAGAAGGATAGCATGAATGAATGATATTTTTGTATAAGGAGATATAAGTTGACAACAAAGGTTTTGGTTATAGAATGAGCTTAACCGATATTGAACCTAGCATAGTTGATGCTGATTTGAAGCAGTACATTGTATTGGATTTTCATAATCTATTTTGTAAGTCAGTGAGACTTCTATCTTGTAAATTGAGCAGTGAGCTCTAGGCAGTTGGCCTTCCCGCATGTGCAGGCTCCTCATTGTAAGTAATATTTATTCATTGGCCAGTGAATGAATATTGTGGGTCACAAATCCCACCGAGTTTTTTCCCACACCGGGTTTCCTCGTTAAACATCTTGTGTTATGGTGTGTTTTCTATGTTGTCTTTATTGTTCTTATTTACTGCATTAATTCTTATTTACCAGTACACTATTTTGGAATGCAAAATACTTAATAAGGTTAAATATTATGTTACTCGATTAGATATTGATTCACCCCCCCCCCCCCACCCTCTTAGTATCTTTGGGACCATCATTAATCCTAACAGAGGGGGTAAGAGAGAGAATAGGAGATAGGAAGAGAGGAATAGAATAGGATAAGGGGAGGGGAATGGAGAGAGAGAGAGAGAGAGAGAGAGAGAGAGAGAGAGAGAGAGAGAGAGAGATTAGGATAAGGAGAGGGGGATGGAGAGAGAGTTAGAGATAGAGAGAGAAGGGGAGGGAAATTGGGAAATGGAGAGGGAGAGGGAGAGAGAGGGAGATTGAAAAAATGAGAGAGAGAGAGAGAGAGAGAGAGAGAGAGAGAGAGAGAGAGAGAGAGAGAGAGAGAGAGAAGGAGAGGGGGATGGAGAGAGAGGGAGATTGGAAAAATGTGTGTGTGTGTGTGTGTGTGTGAGAGAGAGAGAGAGAGAGAGAGAGAGAGAGTAGAGATATGAAGAGAGGAATAGAATAGGATAAGGAGAGGGGGATGGAGAGAGTTAGAGACAGAGAGAGAATAGAGATATGAAGAGAGGAATAGAATAGGATAAGGAGAGGGGGATGGAGAGAGTTAGAGACAGAGAGAGAAGGGGAGGGAAATTGGGAGAGAGAGAGAGAGAGAGAGAGAGAGAGAGAGAGAGAGAGAGAGAGAGAGAGAGAGAGAGAGAGAGAGAGAGAGAGAGAGAGAGAGAGAGAGAGATGGATGGGTAGGGAGAGAGTGTGAGATTGGGAAAAGGAGAGGGGGAGAGGAAGAGAGAGGGATATTGGGAGAGAGAGAGAGAGAGAGAGAGAGAGAGAGAGAGAGAGAGGGAGAGAGGGGGAGAGAGGGGGAGGAGAGGGGGATGGATGGAGAGGGAGAGAGAGGGAGATTAGGAAAAGGAGAGGGGGAGACAGAGAGGGAGATAGAGGGAGATTGGGAAAAGGAGAGGGAGAGAGAGAGAGAGAGAGAGAGAGAGAGAGAGAGAGAGAGAGAGAGAGAGAGAGAGAATAGGGGAGAGGGGGTAACAGGTTCTTAGTTTGACACCATCCCCGACAACGACGCCAAAAATGTTTGCCTCGCCAATAGGAACAATAACTAGAGCTAAAGTCTCAACCCAAAGATTGGTCATTCATTATATGTAGCTATTATCTCCATGACTGAAGTTCATTTACTTATCAACCCAGGGACGTATTACTTGAAATGGGTATGCATTGTATATGCACTAAGTTCCTATGATAGTCATTCTGCACTACTGCAACAACTAAATCTATTCAAAATAAACAAGCAAAAACATAACAACTGAATGGCTATAGGAAACCTTAACATTTATAGAAGATTCTAATTAAATAATTGTTAACTAAGTTAGAGCTGACAAACAAGAATTATTTTGTCTGCTTTGGTTGCAGGATCAGTCACAAGATTTGGTTCCAATGGCTGCAGGAACAGTTAGTCGCTAGAACATCTATTGCAGCAAAGGGAAAACTTAATCTAACAAATGCATAGGAATAATCACCAAGTGGGCCCCATTGGATGAGTGTATCTAGACTTCAAAAGATGATTCTTTATACTCATAATAACATATCTTTTATTCATTGTTTTCAAAAGTCGATACAACACATGAAATGAAAGAAATGCTTCAAGTTCTGGAAAACATTGTCTAACCTCTAAGAAGAGGTGTAGGTCTTTATTTAAAAGAAAACTATAACAAACTTCCTACAATCTAGATCATGCCCATGAAATGAGGCAGAAAACATTTATGACTAATAAGAGAAGAAGTTAATCCACAGAAAACGTGGAACTCAGCTTAACCGCAACCAAGAATATAGCATGGCAGTGTTATTAGATTGATGTTTGTTGAAGACAAACATAAATGAATCTAGTATTTCCTTGCTATTCCATTGCCAATTATAACACACACCATCTTCTATGTTGTTTTATATGTTTAACTGCCCTTGAATGTCTCCAACTACTTTTATGATGTGATTATCCATCTGGCTTGCAATAACCGCTTCTGCAACAACTCATTTATTCTGCATTTAAAAGTTAGAACATACAAGCATACATATATGTCTATTTTCATTAATCATAACACTTATACATCCACACATGATATTACCTATAATAATCTGCATGGCAACAGGAATAATAGGTCAAAACAATACATGATTTAATGGGTTTAGTTATCATCCAGAATGCACATAGTCAAACTTTAATACATCACGTGACTCAAACAGTATCCCAATATGTGACTTAAAGCATAGAAAAAACTTATCAGTTATAGGAATAAAAGACCTATTATTTCAGCTCATCATGCCCCCCAACTTAATGTCTTGTTGATCCTCTAGCAAGAGGAAAATTTCTTATCCGGGCACTGACTTGTAAATCGCCTATGGTTCCTTGTCTTGTACCTCCTGTAGCCAAGTTCCAATAAAACCCTTTCATCTTTTCCAGCCTAGTCCACCTAGTTTCCTTGGTGGCCTCTTCATATGGTTTGTCTGTAGCCCTGCATCCCATCAATGACCACATAAGGATAGGTGGCTGAAATATCAAGGGTAGCCAGTTATTTCTTTTTATCCTACCCAAGTGGATATACTTAGGATCTCTTTGTGTGGCTGCATGATAATTAGGCAATGAATGGGGTTCACCCTGCTTTAGGTCTTCTGGAAGATTGTTCCAATGTTGAACCAAACATTCAACTGCAACTTGATTTTCATTTCCAACCAAATGCTCATATTCCTAAAATGCTTCCTCTCTTAATAGTAAAACCTGGCTTTTGATATCAGGTCTAGTTAACAACTTTTGCCAGTCATAATACATATGTCATGGGTTTTTGGCTTCAGCTCTAAGTGGCAATGGGCAATCAAACTCCAAATTCCTGTGTTTTTTATCATGTGTTCCCATACTAATTTCATTTTGTATCCATGACATCAATGCTTTTAACTGAATTTCACCAATATACAGTAAGGGATTTCATTCGTTGTCAGAAGAGACAACATAATTATGCAAATAAAATTCACATAACAAATTCTTAACGGCTATAGGAGAGTTTTGATAAACATTATAAAATTCCTGCAGAGTATCTAAAGAAGGACTAAGATCCCTAACAATGTGATTTAGCTTGAAACATAAATATCGTTCCTTCAAATATAAAGCATAAACTCTCGGCGGAGTCCTGCACTGTATCAACTCTTGAACCATGTTTGCAATGGTGTCTACCTTGGTTTGCAATTCAACAATTTGATTGTCCCTCTTTTCACTCTCTTTCTTTTGCTTATCAATTATTCCTTGTAGCCTAGTGCTTTCTATCTCCCATTGTCTATAAAATGTAATGAAATGGATAAACTAGTGAGAGATGAAGGGAGCCTGTGAGTTGTTACCCGAGGGCTTGAGATCTCATCAATCGATTCTTCAAACTGTTTTGCTACATGTGCCAAATTTGACAATCTTTCAGCTTCATGTCCTTCCTACGGTTGAACCTCTTTTTGACTTCCGTGCCCTAATTTTGACGTTTCCATAGAAATGACTTCACTCACATCCCCTGTTGCTTGAGTTTTTTGTTTACCCCATCGACTCCTTCTTAATTTCATTTCATGAGTGGCTGCAGGAGACGTTGCTTCAGGAGGTGTTGCTACCGGAAAGTTTCCCTTTACCTTGCGCTTTTTAGCTACAGGAGAAACTTGCGCTGCTTGAGGCCGTTCTACGGTCTCTTCCTCTGCATCACCTCTTTCTTTTTCTTTTCATTTCCTTCTAGAAGATGTTCCTCCACTTTGAGATTGAGCGGGGAGATGCTCAATATTTGGTTCAATTATCATTTCTTCTGCATTAGGCAAGGCCTCTTCGACAACAAGAGGTTCGTTCGCTGCATAAGCCCTAGGAGATGAGGGTTCTCTGATATCTTCCTCTTGAGATGCAATTTTTGGTGCAGTAGGAAAATTTTCCTCCCCAAATTGCAGGATATCCTCGAACTCTCCCCATGACATCTGCGAGACATCTCTGAGAGACCATTCTACCAACAATTTGATCAATCCATGATAACTAACAGAACAGTTACTACCCTTTTGTGTTTCCTTTGCACTTATGGAGATAAGATGATACAAGAAATTCAGAACATTCATCCTTCAACCATTCCGTAGATGACTCAATAATTTAAAATGAACCGAATGCAAATTGGAGTACCTACCATCACATGTAATATATTTCATCACATAAAATGCAACCTGGGGCCATTCTGCTGGAAGAGATGACTATTTGGTTCCCTGGTTGTCCACACTCAGAGGTTCGTTAGCTGGGTGAGTAAAGTCTCCTCTAGCACTTCTTGCATCTTTTGCCTTAGGAAATAGTTCTCCCTCTTGCGGCAACCCAGTGACTTCGGCAATTCACTGCTCTGTGGCAATGACTCTTAACCATTTGACAGAGGCATCTCCTTCACTGTATGTGCGCATGAATTCATGAACAATTTCTTCATTAAAATACGTCAATTTTAAAATATAGTCAATCCAACCATAAATCTAGAAGTAATATTCACACTGGTTGTCCTGTAGCAAAGCGTCATGAACTACAGGCTCACGACGGATAGGGACTCCTCCCATGGCTAACTTGGCTTTCAAAAACAATTACCACAACAAAATGAAAGACTAAAATATCCTACAAAATTGAAAATTCATGCTCTGAAATCCTTTACTTCTTTTTCAGTACCTTTCATCGACTATGGCGACAGTATGAACTACTCACTCGTGCTGCATGATTACTCATTCAAAAATGATATCATGCAAATTAAAACACATTATTGACAAGGACACATAATTACGCAACCTGTAAATCGGACCATAAAACACCCCCCCAACTTAAGATGACACGTGTCCACACATGTGAAAAAGGACAGAGGGAAGAGTATGCAGATTATGCGAATCAAAATGGGTAATAATCATAATGAAAGAATAAATGCACAATTAAAAGAAAAAAAATAATACACATACCTGTAGTCGTACTAATTAATGCTGCAATTAATGTGGAAGTAAATTGTGGTCCTTGATTTGAAACAATCTCTCTTGGTACTCCATATCTCGTAAATATTTCCTCATAGAGAAATTTAGCTACCTTATTATCTCTTGCATGTGTCATAGCCCTTGCTTCCACCCATTTTGTAACATAATCAGTGCATACTAGAATATAAGATTTCCCATTGGAAGTAGGATCAATTGGTCCAACAAAATCCAATCCCCATTTGTCAAATGGTGCGACCAATACTTGAGGATATAATGGAATTTTATCAGATCTAGTAGGCCTACCCATTCGTTGGCATCTATCACATTTTCTAGTATATTGGGTTGCATCTTTATATAAAGTTGGCCAATAATATCCTATGCTAAGGATTTTAAGTGTCATTCTTTTAGCAGAAAAATGTCCTCCCCATGGCTTATCATGACATGCATGAAGGATATCATATGTTTCATCCTCTCTGACACACCTTCTCATGACTTGGTCAGGTTCAGTATAAAATAAACAATCAGCAATCCATGAGAAATTGAAGCTTTTCTCAACTAGCAGTCTTCTTTCTTTAGGAGAAAAATGAGAAGGCATCTTATTAGCAGCTAAATAATTTGCAATATCAACATACTAGGGAGTGTGAGCTTTTATCAGGAACAAATGTTCATCTGGGAAAGCATCATCTATGGCTGCAAGATCAACCTGCAATTGAAGCCTAGAAAGATAATCTGTAACTATATTAGCTTTACCTGGTTTATCAACAACTGTAATATAAAATTCTTGCATCAATAGTAACCATCAAGCCAATCTTCCTGTAATTGAAGGTTTGTTCATGAGATATTTGATTGTTGTATGATCAATATGCACATATATCTGATATCCTGTGATATAATGCTTGAATTTGTTAAGTGCATATATACTGCCAACATCTCCTTTTCGGTGACAATATAATTAAGCTCAGGTCCCTGCATGTTTTTGCTAATGAAATAAATTGCGTTCTCCAAATTATCCATCTTCTGCCCCGAAACTGCTCCTATTGCATAGTTTGATGCATTTGTATGAATATGAAAAGGCAATGACCAGTTCGGACCCTTGAGCACTGGTGCTTGAGTCAAGGTATGTTTGAGCTTCAAGAAAGTTTCATGGCATGCAGAGGTCCAATCAAACTCCATATCTTTAGTCAAAAGACAATATAAAGGTCTTACAATTTTACTAAAATCCTTAATAAACCTTCTATAATATTAAGCATGACAAAGGAAACTTCAGACATCCTTTTGCTTTGTAGGTGCCGAGAGGTTTTGAATGACTTCAATTTTGGCTGGGTCAACTTGTATTCTAGTTATAGAAATATGATGACCAAGAACTATGCCTTCTTGCATCATCATAAATCCCTTTTCACTATTCAATGATAAATTGTAGTATTCACATCTTTGCAAAACTTTCTTCAAATTATTCAATGCCTCTTCAAATTCTAAACCATAAGTGGTAAAATCATCCATATAGATCTCCATGTTGTCCTGAGAAATATCTGAAAAATATGCTTATTACTTCTCTTTGAAAAGTAGTTGGAGCATTACACAACCCAAAAAAAAGAATATAATATGCATATGTTCCCCAAGGGCAAGTAAATGTAGTCTTTTCCTGATCTTCGGGAGCTATTTGAATCTGGTTGTAGCCACTGAATCCATCCAAGAATGAAAAGTATCGCTTCCCTGCCAAGGAATCTAATATCTGATCTACAAATGGTAATGGAAAATGATCCTTCCTAGTTGCTAAGTTCAAAGCTTTGTAATCCACACATACCCACCATTTACCTCCTTTCTTTGGAACTATGACTAGAGGCAACACCCACTGACTATTCGATATAGGATAGATAAATCCAACATTTAATAATTTCTGTAGTTCCTCTTTAACTATCTCCCTTAATGTAGGATTAATTATTCTTTGTGGTTGTCTAAGCGGTCTACAATCCTCTTTGATATAAATATGACGGGTACAAATTGTAGGATCAATTTCTTGCATATCTTTGTAATCCCATGCAAAAGCGTGTTGATGACATTTGAGCAATTCAACCAGTGTCAACCTTTGAGTCTCTGTAAGTTGATTGTTGACATTCAAATATTTATTTGGATCAACTTCCACTTTGACAGTAAGATCAACCTGAGACGCCTTAGAAAGATGAGAAGTGCAGACTTCTTGCGGCAACAGGGTATGCAATATATCAGTGGCTGCAGAAAAATCTGATGCTGCAATATTTGATGTTAACTCATGTGACCGCTACTCCAGATTAAACTGATTTGCCAAAATATTAGAGAGGATCGAATCATCATCCTGGAGTCGTATGAATGATTCTCTATTAATCATCATAAGATGATTGACAGAGTTGATTTCCTCCTCAAATTCTTCTCCCACATTAGGCCGAACAACTTATTCTTGATCAAGTTGGGGCTGAGCAGGTGAATACAGAGCCAAAGTTTTAGTAGTATTTCCATCAAAAATAGTCATATGTCCGCTGACTGATATCTAATATATGCATCAACTATAGCAAGCCAAGGTCTCCCTAAAATAACCGAATAGCCCCCCATTGTAGCTTTAGGAGACAGGATCATAAAATCTACCGGATATTCCCAGGAGTCTAAAGTAAGGACAACATTTTCAATCATACCATCAGGCTGAACCGTGGAACTGTCGGCAAGCTGCAGGACTGTAGGAGTAGGCCTGAGACTAGTTATGTTAAGTTTTTGCATAATAACCCTTGACATTACATTGATGGTTGCTCCCAAATCTATTAAGGCATTCTTTATCTGAGTGCCATTGATGACTATTTTCACAATAGGACTACCAGGGTTAGAATATTTAGGAATTGAAAGTTTTCCCGACATAATATCAGCCAGTTGACCCATTACATGCACTATTTGCGGATCTTTTTTCTTTATGTCAGGCTTCTTTAAACACACATTTTTAATTGCTTTACCATAGATAGGGACATCCTTAATAGCTTGAAATAGTGGAATTTTAACACATATGTGTTTCAGCTGATCTATGATATCAAAATTTATATCCCCTTGTTGAGGAATCTCTTCAGCTTGCAACCTTTGAGGAAATGGGGGTATTTGTTGATTTTGGGGTATTTGGGTTGTTGGGCTAGATATTTCCTTTTTCTTTTGTATCTCAGCTATAACTGGAGGGGACGGATTAGGTAAAGTCATCCCGGATCTAAGGTGAATATCACTTATAGAAAGAGAATAAGTTGGGTGTTGATTAGGATCAGTTGAATAAACTTGTTGTTGCTGCTGATTGCTATTAGGATTTGGCATGGGTTGAGTGGGCAGTTGTGTAAGTTTAGGTGGAACGATATTGGCAGCAAGAGGAGGCATTATAGCAGGCTGTTGTAGCTATTGCTGAGGTTGTTGATAACTAGAAGATTGATTTGTCCATTGTTGACCTCCTCTCCATTAAGGGGTAGGTTGCCAATTCCCTTGGAATAGATGTCGTGGTCCCTAAGACTGAGACCAATTTCCTTGTGGTTTCTGCCACTATGGAGTTTGATTGGCAAAATTTTGCCCTTGGCCTTGAGGATTATACCAATTTTGATAATTTCCAAAATTTTGAGCATATGGAGATTGCCATTGATTATTTTGTGCATAGGAACTTCCACTATAACTAGAAAACAAAAGTGGATAAGGAGGTATACCTTGTCTTAGAAAATTTGGCCTTCTTTGAGCAACATAGAAAACTTGTTCATCAGCTCCTTGTACTGTCTTGAAATCAGGAACTTCAAGATTTGCAACCATCTTACATCTATAGTCTCTTTTCTTCTGTCTACAATATGGGCAGAATTCTGCAAGGATTGCATCAACTTCCTCATGTTTCTTCTTAGCTTGAAGTGTGTCTAACTGAGTAGCCATATTGTTTATGACATCCTCCTTAAAATCCTTCAAAAGGTGGCTAAGATCCATTCGAGAAACTCCATTATTGGATGTTGATGAAGAAATTCTCGGCTTGAAATGCCTATTCTTCTTAGAAGAAGATCAAGAATACTTCTGACAAATTTGACCAATGTCATTCCATGTTGCTTGTGTTATATCACCACCTCCCATAAGGTCCAAAGCATCCATGCATTCATCGTTGATTCCCTTTAAAAATATTAACTTAAGAGAATCTTAATTTAGAGTACTATGCTTGGACTTCTTGACACTGAATAGAAATCTCTCCAGATAATCTTCTAGACTCTTATCTTCTGTGTCATTCTCAAAATATCATCCCCATGGCGGTCAGTCCCTCTACAATAATCTTTATATTTCACAAGAAACAACCGTTTCATCTCATCCCATGTAGTGATTGTACTACTCCCTAGACTCATAAACCATCTCAAAGCTGATTCTTTTAAAGTGGAAGGAAATATTTTTAGTCTATGGGCATCTGTAGTATAATCATAACTCCTACAGAGGACATAAAATTCAATCAATAAAGTGTCGAGATCCTCTCTCACTAGTCCATAGAATTTAGGAAGAGAAGAAGCTGGAATGTTCTTGAGATTAGCATTATCATGCAAATTAGAAATGAGGAACTCAAATGTTGGGTTCATAGGTGGAGGTGGGTTATTCCCACCAGGGGGTGGATTTCCTTGCATTGGTCTTTGAGGAGGAATTACTGGACAAGGTTCCTCTTCAGGAGGTCCAAAGAGGAAATGAAGGTTGTTCTCAGAAAGTTCAAATTCAAGTGGGTTCAAATTATCCGGGGCTTGGTAAAGTGCAGAAAAAGGATTTACATCTAGTGCTTCATATAGATTGAGTCTTGTATGATTAGGACGGTTAGGAAGGAATCTACCTTGAGCATCTCTTCTTCGTCTATGCATGCAGATTCATGAGAATTACTTAAAACAAATTGAGTTATCAAAAATAACTATACTGAAAACTTAAAAATTCATAACTGTAACAGGTTCTTAGTTTGACACCATCCCCGACAACAACGCCAAAAATGTTTGCCTCGCTAATAGGAACAATAACTAGAGCTAAAGTCTCATCCCAAAGATTGGTCATTCATTCTGTGTAGCTATTATCTCCATGACTGAAGTTCATTTACTTATCAACCCAGGGACGTATTACTTGAAATGGGTCTGCATTGTATATGCACTAAGTTCCTGTGATAGTCATTCTGCACTACTGCAACAACTAAATCTATTCAAAATAAACAAGCGAAAACATAACAATTGAATAGCTACAGGAAACCTTACCATTAACAAAAAATTCTAATTAAATAACTGTTAACTAAGTTCAGAGTTGACAAACAAGAATTACTCTGTCTTCTTTGGCTGCAGGAATAGTCACAAGATCTGGTTCCAGTGGCTGCAGGAACAGTCAGTTGCTAGAACATCTATTGCAGCAAAGGGAAAACTTAATCTAACAAATGCACAGGAATACTCACTAAGTGGGCCCCCTTGGATTGGTGTATCTAGACTTCAAAAGATGATTCTATATGCTCAGAATAACATAGCTTTCATTCATTATTTTTAAAAGTCGATACAACACATGAAATGAAAGAAATGCTTCAAGTTCTGGAAAACACTGTCTAACCTCTAAGAAGAGGTGCGGGTCTTTATTTAAAAGAAAACTATAACAAACTTCCTATAATCTAGATCATGCCCATGAAATGAGGTGAAAAACATTTATGACTCAGCTTAACCGCAACCAAGAATATAGCATGGTGGTGTTATTAGATTGATGTTTGCTGAAGACAAACATAAATGAATCTTGTATTGCCTTGCTATTCCTTTGCCAATTCTCATGCACACCATCTTCTTTGTTGTTTTGAATGTTTAACTGGCCTTGAATGTCTCCAACTGCTTTTATGACGTGATTCTCCATCTGGCTTGCAATAATCGCTTCTGCAGCAACTCATTTATTCTGCATTTAAAAGTTAGAACATACAAGCATACATATATATCTATTTTCATTAATCATAACACTTATACATCCACACATGATATTACCTATAATAATCTGCATGTCAACATGAATAATAGGTCAAAATAATACATGGTTTAATGGGTTTAGTTATCATCCAGAATGCACATAGTCAAACTTTAATACATCACATGACTCAAACACTATCCCAATATGCGACTTAAAACATAGCAAAAACTTATCAGTTGTAGGAATAAAAGAGCTATTATTTCAGCTCATCAGAAGGGAGAGATAAATAGAGACAAAGATCTAGGTAGAGGAGCCCAAGAGAGAAAAGGGGAGGGAAAGGAAAGAGATAAGTAGAGAGAGAAGAAGAGAGGATAGAGAGGGAGAGGGAAAAGGAGAGATATACATAGAGGGTGATATATATATATATATATATATATATATATATAGAGAGAGAGAGAGAGAGAGAGAGAGAGAGAGAGAGAGAGAGAGAGAGAGTAGGAGTGAACAAGAGAGATGGATACATGGAGAAAGATAACTTAATAGACAGAGAGGGAGAGATAGCTTCAAATAAAGTATGCATCCACTTATAGTGATCTAAACATGACTGTAACAAAACCTCTAAATAAAGAAGATAATTAGGATCCATTACAAATAGGCTCATGTTATGTTTACAATGTAAAGAGAGGGAGAGCAAGGAGTAGATAGGGAGAGATAGGAATAAAAATGGGGAGATATAGAGGGGGAAGAGTGAAAGAGAAAGAGGGGTAAGGAGATAGAGATAGGGGATAGTGATAAAGAAGAATATTAAAATGGAAATGCAAATGGAGAGGAGAGGGAGAGATAAATAGAGGGGAGTGAGGGATGGATAGAGATAGAAGAGATAAATATACTTATAGGAAGTGATTAATAGAGACAAGTAGACAAAGGGAGAGATATAGGGGTAGAGAGAGATGGAGAAGTAACAAGAAATAGATAAAGGGAGAGATACAAATAGAGAGGGAAATATATATAGATATAGAGGTCTAGTAAGAGGGATAGGGACAAAGATGGATGTATAGAGAGGGAGACATGTGTAGATATAGAAGGGAGAAAGAAAGATATATGGAGATAGGAAGAGGGAGAAAAATAAATAGAGAGGTCGAAAGAGGTAGAGGGAGAGATAAAGATAGATAGAGAAATAGATGTAGATTTAGAAGGGATAGAGAGATACAAAGGAATAAAGAGAGGGAGAGGGAGATGGAGAGAGCTATAGATGGTGAGATAGAGTGATAGAGAGAGGTATGAGATGATACACACACACACACACACACAGAGAGAGAGAGAGAGAGAGAGAGAGAGAGAGAGAGAGAGAGAGAGAGAGAGAGAGAGAGAGAGAGAGAGAGAGAGAGAGGCTACATATATATGGAGAGAGATGGAGGGCTTGACTATATATAGTGAGTGTGTGTGCAAGAGATAGATAATGAGGGAGAAACAAGGACTATGTGAGTAAGAGAGATACAAAGATAAAGAGATAGATATAGGGGTAATATTTTTCCTCTTTCTCTTTGCCACTTTTTTTTGCTCTTTGACATTATATCTCTCTTCCTCTGTATATGTTCTACTTTCTAGCTACATAATGCTTATTCATTTGATAGATAAATATGGGGAAATCAAAAGCCACCTAGAAGTCATTATTTGTTGATCTTCCTAGACTTTTATTGCATCCAAATAGTTGTTGCTTCCTTTAGGTAACTTCAACCCTTCCATTAGACAAAATGACAGTGGGAGGGTATCTCATTGAATGGATGTAAATTAGGTGCAAAGATTGAGTTTGAGAAAGAATCTAAATCTCATAGAGACGCTCGAGATTTGTATTCTTTTCTACATTTGTACATCAAAAATAAATTTTTATTTTTTATTATATTTTTTATGTTTTAAAATTAGATTTCATAATTTTTTCCAATTATTTTAAATTTAGATAGTTTGAAGATTCCATCACCTTTAAACAATAATATTAAACTTTTCTTGACATAATAAATTAAAAAAAATCAAATATTATAGTCTCTCAATTTAAATTGTTAAATTTCTTATATCAATTTAAATGATATTATATATGATATTCATGTTTAATGACTCAGAATACACAAAAAACTATAATATAATAAAATAATAAATATAATTGTCCAAGGGGTTGAGCTTAACTGGCTAAAACACTGGGTTCTCACTGTGGAGACCCAAGTTCAACTCCCAAGAGGGACATCTGAAGTGAAATTCTATGCTGTGACTCTTGGTTTTCCATAGGATGGGGAAGGTCTTGGGGTCAATCTAATGGAACTCTAAGCTGTGACTCTTGGCCTTCTATAGGATGAGAAGGTCTTGGGGTCAATCTAATCAAACATAATAATAATAATTCAAAGATATGTAATGGGAATGGGGCCCCCTACTGTGTCCCCACTAGTTCATAGCTCTAGTCAAAAGCTATTCAGGCTTTGGCCAATTACCAATCAAAAAAATAAAATATAATTATATTATCTTAAATAATAAATAAAATAGAATATATATATATATATATTTAAATATTTATAATTCATATAATTTATAATAAAATATAATTATAATATAATATTATATATAAATACAATTAAATAAAAAATATGTATTTTTAAATCCTATATTAAAATTATATTTAGAATATATATTAAATGTGATAAATTAAATCCTATTACATATTTGTATATAAATAAAATTAAATAGTTTGAATAGACGTTTATTAAATGTGATTAGTCATGGTTGCTTTCAAGTTTTTGCTTTTAGGTTTATTAAATAAAGCCATTAAGTGTGGGAACCTTTTAAGTGGAGGATTTTTATTGCGTAGTAAAAAACCAACAAATAAATACAGTGGAAATTTGATGGGTAGTATTCTTTTATAGTTTTAATGGTAGTTGTTTTGATAGGCTGCTTTGAAGATTAAAAAACCAACATTTTTATATTGAGAGTTTATATTTTAAATGGATTTATCATCATTAACTCCCTGATTTGAAATGTAATGTAAAATCTTTTCTTGCCAGTGATGCCAGTGTGTTATAAATGCAATAAAAAGACTCTTTTGATAATTGAAATTCCAGCGGGAAACTCACATGTACGCAAATCCTCAGCAAAGAGCGATGAACAGTGACGACAAAAAATAATGAATCGACAAAAGCAATCACACAAAATCTAACGGTTGTAGTTGTTTTGATCGTCTTGCAAGTCTTCTCCTTTGTTGCACATCGTTGATGGCCAAAATTAGGTCATCCCTTTCAAATAAGAGATGCCTTCGACATAAAAAGACACTTACTTTGCTAGAGAATCCTATATAACTTAGAATTGTAGTTGGAACCTGTAAAAATTCTGTAGTTAATATATCTATTCAAACAACTATTCATTTTTTGAGTTCTTAAATAAAATAATCTGTGACAAGTGAGCTTATCAATCTTTGTAGTTTTATAAAAATGGTTATAAATATCTGCAGTGATGATTCATCTAGCATTGCATATTGGACTTTTGAGAGGTATGACAAGAAAAGAACCCAATTGCTACATAACTTAAGTAATCTTATAGATAAATTATATCGTTGGAATTGAACAACTAGAAAAATGGACAGGAGATTGGGCCACTCACATGTACATGGAAATTGAACATCAAAATGAATGGTTTGTTATTTGTCTTAATGTCTAAAATGTCATTTTGTTGGTTTGGATTTATCATATGTCTTTTTAATATATTTGATATGATGTTTAAGCTAATCTCAAATTTATTTTGATTTTATGAGTTGCAAATACCAAGTCCGGATGATTATCAACTATGGAAAAGATTTTACATTACCTTTCAAATTTTGGCCCAATATCTATCCAAAGCTATAAGAGTCATTGAAGACTAATCGTGGCACTTGGGATTTTATTTGCACTTTCAGATCTGATTTTAGAATTTGGGGGGGTTATTTGCTCTTTCAAATGATTACAAAATTTTAGGGGTTTATTTGTACTTTCAGATTTGATTGCAAAATTTTGGGGGGTTTATTGCACTTCTAGCTCTCATTGTAGCATGCAAATAGTACCTTGAACGACCATATTATCTAATTTATTGTAAATGCAGGATTACATATATTTTTGTAGAAGCTAGGGTTTGTAAATCAATGTGTTGATGTGATGTAAACAATTTAGATATAATTGAAAAAGATGTTGAGAAGTAAAATATCTAGACTATTTGTTTTTCTATTTTTCAGTTGTCAGTCTATTTAATTTTGTTTAAAAAGTATCAAAAAAATCAAATATTCCTAGAAATACTAGTTTTAGGACATTACAAATGAGGTGAACATGCAAGCTCTCCTATTTTAAGGCTTGTGCTATCTAACTATGTTGTCACTTTGTGTTAGCAAGATGATGCCTTGGTTTAATAAATTTGGCACTTCCTCCTAACAAGATAGACTTAGTTATTGACCCTTTTCCTTTGTGTTGCTTCTAGTATGAACCTATTTGGTCTTTCTTAGGCCTCTTTCCTCTTTAGATATTATTGTCTATAGTATTGGGCTTTTCGGAGTAGAGATTAGATTGTATACATGGGATGTTGGTGTCAAAGTCTCATATTATTCTTTTTAAAAATGTATTGGAGGGCTTCCTAATTCTTCACTTCACATGCAAATTCTTCCACCTTAATCTACTTTCCCAAGACTGCTCTACCAAGTTTGGTAGGAACTATGCTGCATTGTAGCACTTGTTAAATATCTAAAATGTTCGAATTAATTTTTGATATTGAAATTCTATTTTATTATATTATTTTTAATAATTTTTTATAGTTGATAAGTGAATTTATTATTATTATTAAATATTTTCATAAGAAAAAATAAAAATAGAAAATAAATTTGATAAATCAAATAGTATTTTTATTTAAATTAAAAATAATAATATATATTTTTAGTAGTTTAAAGAATTAATAGTTTAATGATTTAGGAATTATTATTATTAAATATTTTCATAAGAAAAAATAAAAATAAAAAATAAATTTGATAAATCAAATAGTATTTTTATTTAAATTAAAAATAATAATATATATATTTTAGTAGTTTAAAGGATTAATAGTTTAATGATTTAGGAGTGTCATTTGAAATGTTTTAAATCATATAAGATAATTAATTATAATTTCTATGTTACATATAAATGTTGCATTTTTTTAAATGGGAAGTAAACATTTTTAATTGGAGTAATGAATTAGTGAGGCCATAGTTGATGACCTCATCCTCAACATGAATATACATTAATCACTCAAATAGGAATTTGAACCTTGGTGACAAAAACCACAACAAAATGAAATCCACTTCACATAAATAAGTTGAATATCAATCTCAAATCTATACAATAAAATAATTTGCTCCATTTATAACAAATAAATTCACATAAAATGCAAATACTCCATTTCATAAAATGAAATAAATGTAATTTTAAACTTTACATATTACAAATAAATACAAATGACATACAAATACTCTAATTCACATACCATAAATAAATTAAATTTCAAAATCCAAATACAAAAATACTAAAAATATCTACATTCAAACTTATACTAAAAAAATCCAGAGCTATTTATAAAAAACGCTGTAGTGCAACAGAGTTCTTTGTAATTGTTAGTGACTATTTTGTTATAATAGTATAAGATACCAAATAATTACATAGATATGTATAAGCAACATGCTATATATTGATATAGAAATGTTAGCAACTATTTTGTTATAATAAGTATAGGATACCAAAAAATTACATAGATATGTATAAGCAACATGCTATATATTGGTAAAGATGTGGACAAAGTTTACAACATAAATGCCAATGTCTTGATTCCACAAGACAATTTACTTTTGAACTTTTTACAAGTTTTAATTATTCATACTAATAAAAATCAAATTAATTTAACATTTGTAAGTTTTTAACATTTAAAATATATTAAGATATGTAACTTGAACTATTTTAAAATACATTTATACCAAAACCTTTTTGTCTCTATACTAATCACAATAATTAATAATAAATAAAAATTAATAGGGGAGATAGCTCTCAAAATAAATAATAAAAAAAATCATTTTCTACACAATAATTTAAAAATTAAATTGTTCAAAATATTAATGATATCTAAAAAAACTTATTTTACCTAATAAAAAAATGGTATCTAAAAAGCCATTAAAGATAATTTACTATGAAATATTAAAAAATATATAAGTATTTAAATATTTAAAATAAGTGGAAAATAATTCATAAAATCAGTTTTCTTGATTCAAATTGGAATTTATTCAATTTAGTCATTTGACCTAACTTTCGCCTAAAGTTTAAAAACCAATTAAATTGAAGATAATTATTTTTGTTAATATTCTTAATTAAAAAAATTTGATCTATACTTTAATAAGATTAATATTTTTTTTGAAAAAATTATCATTTTTGATTTGTTAATTTTTTTTTTTTTTTAAATTATTATTTTTGATTTGTTAATTTTTTTTTTATTAATACCTACTAAAAAAAAATCCACTGGATAGGTGGTGTACTTTGAAATCAATTTCTCAATTGACCTTTTTGTTTTTCTAAAATATTGTGCAAAATCGTTTTCCAACCAGTTAATCATTACAAGATATTTTGTAAATCCGTAAGGAGAATTAAATTAGTAAAAGCCAAATTTAAGCATATTTAAATTTCAGAAATGTCACGATTGCCAAAATTGAATTTTTTTTTTCAAATACTTGACTTGAAAACATGGCGGAGAATATTTAGGCGGGTGTGGTCGTCACCGCTAAAGATGTGGTCATATGAAAAACAGTAAACAAGTAAAGAGTTTCAAACCCACACGTGTGGTCATATGAAAAACAGTAAACAAGTAAAGAGTTTCAACCCACGCGTGTGGCCGCCCTAAGAAAGACTCACGACATGACAAATATGTCACGTTACTCCCAAAGAATGAATGTTTGCCCTCAAATATTTCATTCCAACACGTCACTAGGGAAAAATATTCATAACTATAGCTCGTTACGTGGCACTTTGGACGAATCGGAACTCATTTTTCTGCTGCTGCATGTCATGATAAGATATTTATTGCGAATTATAGCTCATCATATTTTGATGAGTACTAGGCCCTAAATTTTTGTTTTCTGCTGATTACTTAAGATTATGCTTCAAATATAATATATATATTTTATATTTTAGGATTATCTTTAAGATATTTTACTAATTGATATTATCTAGATATTGTATGGGAATATGAGTTTAAGTTGAATTTTCTTGTCAAGAGTTTAGAATTGAGGGTATCCATCTTGTCAAAGTTGTTAGGGAACGATCTTGACTACACCTCTTATTGTGTCGAGGTCTTGCACTTGAGTAAGAACCGATCTCTAAGGACTCATTTAGATCCATTAACCTTTACAAGTAGATTGGAAACCCATTTAATATATATTTGTGGGCTCATTTAGATCGGAGTATTCATTTAGTCAAAGTTGTTTGGCACAATCTTGATTTCATCCCTTGTTGTGTTGAGGTTAGGACAAGATCTTGACTTCATCCCTTATTGTGTTGAGGCCTTGCACTTGGTAAGACTAGATTTCTATAGGCTCATTTTGATTTATTAAACTTTACCAATTGATTGGAAACCCATTTAATATTTATCTTGGGCTTATTAATATCAAATAGTGGACATTGTAAAATTAAAATTGTTGGAACCATTGTCTCATAAATTATCTTTGGTTGATGGAAATCATAAGCCTTCCATTATTATTTTCTATAATTATGAACTTCTATTATTATTATTATTTTATTATTCATCCAAAATCTAGTCTTTTATTGATGCAATCTTTTATATTTTTGAAATAGAATATCAAATTTAGATAATGAATATAATTTTTTTCATATTACATAAAATTAGTAGAAAGTGCTTTTAAATTCAATTGAATGAAATTTTACATCAAATTTAAATTCTAACATAGAAAAAAATAAAAAGAGAGATGCAATCAAGAATTATTATGTTTAATAATAGCCTTCCTTATCCAACAATTTTCATGCCACATTTATAATTAGGGTTGTTGATTGGGAGAAACATTTAATTTTGAAGAGTGCAAAGTTTATAGTAATATTCAATCAATTTTTTCAGTTGCTCAATTTTTTTAGGAGTAATTTGTAGAGTAGACAGTCCCATGGAAAGTAAAATGACTGCTTACTTTTATGCAATCATCTTTTTTGTAACTGAAATTATTAGTAATATTTTTGCAAATAAAAATTGTAGGCAAATAGAAAGGAGACAAAAAAATGTTGATAAATAGGTGCATTGGGACATGAGGTAAGGGAATTCATTATCAAGATATATAGTGGACATTGCAAGCATAAATGCTTGGAACCATTCTCCCATAAAAAATAAGAGAATTCATTATAAAGATAAATAGTTGACATTGTAAACATTAAATTTTTGAAAGTATTCATAAACTATCTTCATTTAGTGGAATTTCTGAACTAGATTGTGTTAGACATTTTTTCTGACAAAAAATCTCTAAAACAATCTAATGTAATAGTGTAATTGATTTTTAATATATCATTAACTAAACTATTTTCTATAACCATAAATTTTTTATTATTGTTTTTATTAATTATAAGTATAAAACTTTCAATTGAATATATTTTTACATCAAATTTAAATATTAATATTAGGAAAAAAAAAGACACAATCAAGAATTAAGTTTGATAATGATCCTTTTGTATAACAACTTTCTTGTCACAATTATATATCCAAAATTGCAGTTTAGATATTCAAATAATTAAAAAATAATACAAATTAAAATATTTTTCTATAATATTTTGTTTTTTATAGTTTATTCAGAATCTCTCTTCATAAATTTAATTTTTGTGCAAGAAGAAAAATGCGTAAACAGAAACAGAGCCATCAAATTTAGGTAGAGCGCGTGGGTCCCGAGGCGACCCGAGGACGGAAAATGACTTGCGATGGTGGCGTACGATATCTTTCCACCGCACTGACTTGTACGGTATCCGGGCATTTGGTTGCGGGTTCGAACTTCTCCCCACGAAATCTGCTTTAAAACACTTCTTTATTTGGGGTTTCCCGAGACGCAGGCGGAGCGGAGCGTCAGATCCGCGGGGGGGCGGGGATCGAACAAACATTTGATCGATCGCCAATAGAAAATGTTCCAAGGGTTTGTAAATTTACACGTCTGATTCGCACGATTTACGACGCAATTGTTTTGTGACGGGAGAATTTGAAACCGGATGAACTTTTTCCATCAAATTATTTTTTTCAGTTTGGCGGACAGTGTCGGACGATGAACCTGCGGATACCACGTATTCCATTTACCTACATGTGAACTTGTCTTTGAAGCCGAGAAATATTCTTTGTTGTTGAGGTTATAAAGATCACAAATTAATAGCCTTTTGCTTTTCTGAATTTCATAGCTTTTTCAGTTTTGTATTTTTCACTTTTGTACGTTACTTTGGTTTGCAACAATTTCCTTTGCCCATTGGTTAATTAATTGTCTTAAAGAGTTTCCTTGATTTACTTACGAGTAGCCTCTCATCTCCAGTTTTGGTCTTTTTTGAGACTATTTTCAATTTCAAGGGCTTCTGCAATTCTTTGCTTCAAATAATTAATCTCTTTGTCAATAGGTTCGACCTCCTCGATATTCATTTGGTGTTTGTCCTTCTTAAATGCTCTGTTAGTGCGGATTGCTCTGTTGGGTTTCACATTATATCTTCAGTCTAATCTATCCTGATTAGACTTACTATGTACTGTCTGCAGAAGATGGCATACGCGATCTTGCATGGCAAGGGGTTCTGAGGATCCTTTGCTTATCTAACATGCAGACAATACGAAATTTTCGTTTTGAGTATTTAGTTTCTAACGCCCGATTGGGCAGATAGCCATGCGCTGAACATTTGTAGTCTCTTCCATTTCTTTAAAAAGGCTGGACCTCATTAGTACCTTCGCTTTACCATATTATGGGAATTAATTTGTTATTGAATAACTTCATAGATAGCAGCAGTTGTATCTCTAAATTTGCGAACTCATCAATTTTTTTCTCATTTTAATATATGAGTCAATAGTTCTAATATGTCTTGATTGCCTCAATTTTCTTAAATTTTTAATTAAATTTTAAATTGAAATTTTACAAGAATATTTCTCGTGATTGCTTGAATCTGATTTTGCTTCTTTCTGTGTTTTTCGTATCTTTTGCAGGCTGATTTGCTTCAGGCACCTCTCAGCATGGTTTTCAAGTCATCAAGTTTGTAAATTTTCCTCCTCATAGAACTGGAGTGAAACAGCCGAATTGTTATGGTACACCTATATAAAGGAATGTTATAGATTGGTATATACAAGACATTTTTCCCCTCACTTCCCGAGCTTCAGGAATGAAGCAATTATCGCAGATGCACTTCAGATTGGCAAACGTAGAAAGGAAGTGGATTCTTCCTCTTGCAACGTGTTCCCTGTTGTCCTTATTGCTGTTGGTAGTGGCCTTAAACGTGGGATACGCATCCACCCAAAATACACTTAGTTCTCTTTTGTCCACATTCTCACTGGGGAATGTGTTGGGCGCATCCCAAAAATCAGTGTTTGTAGAGTCCAAGATTGCGGTCTCAGCCCCATCACTCCATCCTGGGCTTCCAAGGCTTGCTTACCTCATTTCAGGATCCAAGGGAGATGGGGAGAAACTGAAGAGGACCCTGACAGCTCTTTACCATCCCCTGAATCAATATATTGTGCACCTGGACCTTGAAGCTTCACCGAAGGAAAGAGTGGACCTTGCCGAGTATGTCAGGTCAAATCAAATTTTTGCAGATGTGGGCAACGTGTATATGATTAGTAAGGCTAATCTGGTGACTTATAAAGGCCCCACCATGGTTGCAAATACGCTTCACGCTATAGCAATTCTTCTGAGAAGAAGTAAGGAATGGGACTGGTTTATCAATCTTAGCGCGTCAGATTATCCACTTGTCACTCAAGATGGTATGGCCTTTTCTAATTGATTTTCTACATTTTTATTTGTAACCAGGATAGAGGTTTGGTAGCTGAAATGACACTGACCGTGTCAGAATATGTTAAAATTGATATTAGAAAAAAATGAATTCAGGGGAATCATTTGCAGTTAAGTCTGAAATAAAAAGCGAAGCAATTAAGACTCCGAACAGAACTTGTTTTGTCACTATGAACTTCCTTGTGTGTTCTATGTTTTGTATATACTGCAAAATAAAATAAAATGATTCTTATCTAACACAAAATTTTATAGCTAAAGTAAGCCTCAAACTTGCTTGAGGGGAAAATATGCTGATATTGACATTTTGATCGTTTTATTTTTCCTGCAGATCTACTTCACACATTTTCATCTTTCCCTAGAGATTTAAATTTTATTGAACACACAAGCGATTTAGCTTGGAAAGTGTATGTAAACCTCCTTCCAGATCTGATTTTGATTGAAACCTGCTCTTGTTTTGTTTCTAAGAATTGATTTTTTGCATGTGGATAAAATTTTGCAGGCATCATCGGGCAAAACCAATTATTATAGACCCTGGATTTTATATGTCCAAAAAAACTGATATCTTTTGGGTGACAGAAAGAAGGGAGACTCCTACTGCATTCAAATTGTTTACAGGTGATTCATTTGAAATCATTGATGTTTCTGTATCTTGCATCATAGTTCTTTTGAGATGTCTTCCATGAACAGGTTTTCTATTTGTTCGAAATCTTCTTTTGGGTAGTTCTATATGTTTCAAGAGAAACTCAAGTTGCATCTTTGTACAACTCCTTTGCATTGGTCATGGTTGCATCCTAAGATGAGTTGAAGTAGTTGATTTAAAAGTAATTAAAAAAAATGATCTTAGAATGCAGGTATTTAGTTTTTTACTTTTTAGTTATGCAATATCATTTATATTTGGATCCTAATAAGAATATTTGTTGTCAGAATCCGAAACCATACTGCTGAAATTTGAAAATTTGGACTTTTCTTTTTGAAAAATATGGAAAGAATTCGATTAATTTCCATTTCAAAATATAAGCAATCTTTTTTCTTCTGTAAGAGTCATTAAACAACAAAGGAAAATACTTCTGTATGTTCCAGTAAGCTCCCTTTTTGAAAGGGATGGGGTAATACAGGAATAAGAAAAGGGGACACCTTGAACTATACCCCATAATCTGAGGAATGATAATTGAATCTAAAAGTACCTCAGGGATGGGGAAATGCCGAAATGGGAGTAGAGGGTGGAGATGTTTTGCTGTGGAAAACAGATATAAATAACACCAAAATCTGCAATGACCCAAACAGAACTTTATTGTCATGTAGATAGTGATTGCAGAAAGTTTATATTCTGAAAAGAGAATTTATTTAGAAGATATGGATATTTTCTTAAGTCAGCAACATACCAAGAGCATTACAAGCTCCGCACTTGGCAAATTCTAATTAACACAGACTGCTTGCACCTCATCCAGATTCTAAAATACAATGACTACTTTCACCTAATCATTCACTAAAACTTCTTCCAAAACATGTCTTACTCTAAAGGTTAAAGATTTTTTACTTTTGCTTGTTTCCTGTGTCCCCTCAATGCATTTGCACGTCACTGGATAACTTTACATGGTATGATTTACATTTAGAATTTCTTATATTGTATCCTAATTCTAAGTCGAACACAGCTCTTAATTCTTCTTAACTTGTTTGCTAGCCCTTCTAATATTAAATGAACGTTTTGGGAGATTGTTTTATTGATTGTATTTATTCTTGGCTATAAATAATAGCTAATCATAAAAACTTGATGGTTCCCTCTCCTTGATTTACTTTGCTCCAAAGCAATTGGAGTTCCAGATCTTGAAATGTTTCTAGACCAATGGCGGTATTCTGACAATGATAGTAAAATTTAGGTGCAATGCTTTTGAATATGTGCTTTTAAGGCTGTTGCAGTTGTGGTATCTCAAGTTGGTAACATGTTTTTAGACTATACACCATTTGATTGTGGTAAAGAAAAAACATCCCTTTGACAAATTGAAGATTATGCTTCAAGTATTACTGCTTCCGGATTAGATGCTTCAAGTATTACTGCTTCTGGATTAGATTGTCTGTGTTTGTTTGCATCAACATTTCGGATCACACTCTGTGATCCATCATCAGGACTATCATCAGGATGAGAGAAAGCTCAAGGAATAGAAAAATCATCCTGACGATGGATCACATAGTGTGATCCGAAACATTGATGCAAACAAACACACACAGTCTAATCCAGAAGTAGTAATACTTGAACCATTATGGATTGTGGAAAATTAATATTTTTAATTGAAGATTATGCTGTTGTGGAAACTTACATTGGCTCATCCCAACTGGGAAAGGTTCCATAATCATGACGAATCACTTTGCAGTTCGATGTACACAAACTTAGATGGAAAAGTTGGATTATCCAGTATATTTTCCCAATAAGTTATCAACAACAAAAGAAAAATATCATACCGCCATACAATGAGAAGTATCAAGAATTGTATGCTAGGTACAAACTTTCTCCATTATTTTCTAGTGAATCCTTTTGTATTTTTCTAGTCAACCATCAGGCATTGTTGTATTTGCTTAATAAACTAGTAACATGGTCATATATCAAGGTGGTTGTTGCTCTTACAAGAGTTCACATTCTATTGTTGTAGTTAGGAAATATTAAATCCTTGTAATAATAGATCAACTTTCAAGAGTTAAAACAAGTTGGAGCTGATTATCCAATTTCATGGTTACTTCAAATTGAGACACTGCCTAAATGGTATGATGTCATGATCTGTTGATGGGTGTTTTGTGATCACACCAACACAGAATAAAGTTTCCAAAGGACACTCTATCCTCTCTTGAGCAAAGACCCCTCGTATGCTAAGATTGTGAAGATCATAGAGGCGACTCCAAGGTTCCTACTGTGAACTTGCGACTTTATGTTGGATATGAGTTTGTTTGGCTTGATGTGATATGCTGGTAACACAAAGGGACTTACGTTTTAATCGTTCTTCACTTCTTTTTGCAATGCTGGCTGAAACTTCTTCATAGAATATTGCAATCTTGTGATGCTTCTTCTTTGAATGGACACAACTAGAATGAACTGGAATTAAAAGGGGAAAGGGTTAGATGATGCAGGAGCATCCCCGGTCGATGAGCAATCTTGCATCAACCAAAAATATTTCCTTTCAGTTTTGTTCTTGTCTAGTTCTTTATGTAGCTTTTTGTGTTCTTACCGGTTGGTACCGGTAGTCGCTTTTTTTTCGTGGCAGATCTTATTTTCGGTTTCCAGGCTGGTTCATGTGCTTAATTCCAGATTTTCAGTTCATTTGGGTTCTTTTCTGGTCAGTTATCACTTTCGGTTGACTGTTTCTGGGTTCCGGGACAGTTCTTGTGCTTATCGGTTGGTTTTCCTTCATTACCGACGCGATTCTTGGCGCGTGGATCTATTTTGGGACTTGTTTGATGTTCTTTGGCGTGTGGCCGACCTTCCTACTGAATCACACCTCTTGGTTGTTATTTTCCAGAAAGATTTATTTAATTCTTAGGGCCGACCTAGTTACACGTTTCATTTTCCTGCATTGGTAAATGTAATCTTATGAGGCTGGCCCGGATATGTTCCGGTGGGTATAAATATGATATTATGTAATCATTTGTAGGGGTAGAGGAAGTAGAATTGAGAATAGGGATTGAGATTCGCATTTTGTGATTTGGTTGATTCTTAGAGTTTCGGTTGGATTGTATCTGGCTAATAGCCTGCATGTAACCAGTTAACTACCGGATGTTCTATGATGATTATATGATGATAACTGGATGGTTGCCGAAAGTTCTAACTTCTAAGGCATTAATATGATCTGTTTATGCAATCTTGTTATGTTTTCTTGCTGCTTTCGTTGTGTTACTCTTGTTGCATAAGCCGGTTGATTCTCTTTGAGGGTTTTACCGGTTATGGTTGCATCATTAGAGAAACCTAATTCTAATCTCAAGGACAATGATATCAATGGATAGTTTTCCAATGGATGAATTCTACATGAACCAAGCTCTGCTTTGCCAAGATCAACTACAACTCCACAAGAATTGGTGCAATCTTCCAAGGGTTATGCAAAGAATTTTCATATCATAATGAACACCATCATAACGAACAATGCACATTCAATGATTGAAGTTAAGCATCCATATAAAAGGCTCAAACTAACTTTACACTGCAACTTATAATCAATAAGATGCAAAAAGTATGAGTCATGGAAATTCATCAAACACCATTACATTCTCCATTGAAATCAAAGCACTTTATCTAACAATTGAGAAATTGGAAGAACGCCATGCAACAAGTTGAATTAAACATGAATCCACCATATCTTCAATGAAATCAAATTTTATTTCTCCAAGTCTTACAACAATGCCTTCTCCTTCTCCTACTCTACTGTTACTCTAAAGAGAAAGAGATCTCTACTTCTAATGAGCTGCAATTCCTCCCTAACTTGCTTTTGGTGCCCTAGAGTCCTCCTTGAGCGCATTCTTGGGGTGGAGGAGGAATTTCCTCTTTGAGGAAAATTCCTCCATGACTTGATATTTTTGTTCTCCTTCTATCCTTGGGCACAATTTGGAGGAGGTGGGGGAATTTCCTTGGAGAGGAAAATTCCTCCTTGTTTTGATTTTAGCACCCATCAACCTTCCTTGAGTGCCAATTTGAGGAGGTGGAGGAATTTGGAAGATTTTGGAAAATCCTCCATGCTAGGTGAAATGTGCCCACCTTCCTGTCTTGAACGCCATTTTTGGGTGGAGGAATTCTTCCATGCTTTAGAATAGATTTTCATGCCTTTGCCACTTGAAGAAAGAATTCCGGACTTAGCTAAATTTCTAATCATTTGCCTTCTTTTTCAACTTTTCTTGATCTAGAACTTGGATATTTAGGAATGTTATGCCATCAGTGTCTTGCCAGTTGCTAGAGATAGACCTGCCAAAAATAGACTTACTAAAAATAATTTCTTACAAACATCAAATTAGGGCAAACTTGGGTACAAGGACACTTACTAAAAATAGACACTATTAAAAATACTAAGTTTGTTTAAACGCAAAATTAGGCCAATCCGAGACGCAGTGAAACTTACTAAAAATAGAAGTCCTTAGAATTGGCTCAAATTTTACTGGTAGCTTCCTTGAAGGGTTCTTACCTCATTGCTTCGTTCAGATTTTTCAAAACCCTAAGTTACTGACCTCATTTCTAAGTTTGAAGGGTAAAAACCCTAAAATAGACAATACAAGCTTCCAGACTTCGCCAGATTTTCTCAAAACACTTGCAGACAGCCAAAATTTGGCTGTTTCTCTTTCATTTCTTCATATCAATTCTCACGGCCAAAGATGAAAAACTCTTAATCGGCAATAAATCTTTTGGCCCAAAATTTTAAAAAAATTGGGACTTGGCAAAAAATCGGGAAAAAATCGGCAATGAATCGACAAATTTATCGAACATTTGAAAATATATAATTTCTTAAAATATTTAAAAAAAAAACATACATATACACTAAATTTATAGAACAATGTCTAGAAATACTAAATCTGATAAAGCCCTCGCAAGAATGAACTATATAACCAAGAAAATGAAATCAAGTAATGCCTTGGGAGCACTAAAACATATAATTGAATCTACAAATAGGGAAAGAGCAACAGTTGCAGAGAGGTTGAGGAGGAACTGAATGGAATACAATTTATTACTGGTTACCAAACAATGTAATACTAAATATTTAATATATATTATTTTTAAGATTAATAACTTTCAATATTTTGAATTATCAACTTGTGATTTTCGTGGTTGAAAGTTGAAACTGTTTATACAGTATGTATTCAATTCTGTCATTTGAAGGACAATAAAGAATACTTAAGTTTTAACAACAGAGACCTGCAACATAATAGATTAAGACTGGAACAAGGTTGAATGTTGTTGATTGACGTTGGGTGTCAGCCATCGAGGGGGAGGGAAGCTGCAATCGCACATTTTGACCAAGCCGAAATCACTTTTTTTTTTGCGCGACCTTTTTTTTCATTTTAGGGTTGCGTCCTCTATTTTTTCATCGCATTTTGAAACAACGATATTCTACATTTTAGTCGCGGTTTTATCACGATTTTTGGCGTCTAAAAGAAAAAATCGTCTGCGATTTAAATGACGATTAAATCGTCTGCCTGAATGACTTGCGAAAAATCGTGATTAGGCGATTTTTTCATGCTTGCTCAGGGCTATCCTGACACTTAGTCAAATATCCATCATTCCATTCCTTTGCACGTGCATTCTTTGTTCTATCACTGTCATCTCTTCCTTGGATGCTGATATCATCCACTCAATGATGTCCTCCTCTTAGCATCCAAAGTCTTGCTCCCTGCAATGTACCTGAAAAGACATGGAAACGTTGTGAAGTACAAGTATCAATCAAGTTCATAGTTAGCAAAATGCAAAGTATGAAGGATAAAGCAATAAGAACAATGCATTTCTCAATACATCAAAAGGCCAATTCTCGATTTGATGACAATATTAAGGTTGTATCCTGTCTAGGCTGTATATTCCTTAAGAATCCATTCCTTGCTTAGTCATTTTATCACCTCCAAAGGCCATAATCTAGACCAAGAAGACCTTACAACTCATTCCTAAGGGTCAGGAGACGACACAGATTGCAAAAGACTTGGTTTATTTAGCAAAAAGAGGGGGTCCCCATTTGCAATGGGGCGATGTGTGAAAACGTCACAACATCTAGCGCCAATTCGAATAAGTGTTCTTGAACACTTCATAGATAAAACCCAATCCATACCCAAAATCTTTGGAAAATTCCATCCAACCTATCAAATAATTAGAAAACATACATGAAAAGGAAGCAAAATCTCAGATTGGATCAAGTCACTCAATCTCGGATTACTCAAGCGTGTGCAATTGAATTCATTCCGGCTCATAAGACCATTAATGCTCCTAGAATCCATCGTGGCGAGCTATGTAATTATCTTAACTCCAAAAGCATCTTGGACATTGCCTTGTTGTCGGCCAGGTGTCCATAGCTCCGACAAGGTTGTCATTGTAATTCCCACGAACATTGCTCCATTGCTAGTCGAGTGTCCATAGCCTTGATGGAGATATTCACAAATTCCTAAAGCCAATGACTTTTTTTTCATTTTCTTTTCTTTTGATATTGCTTTTCTTTTCACACATTCTACAATTGGCTTGTAAGAAATGAAGCTCACAATGGGTTTGAGAATTACAGTGGTGTTGAAGCAAGATTTAGGATTTTTCACTAGCCACGACTTCTCCTAATGAAACCTCAATGACTTAGATCAATTGATTAAGCGTGTAAAAATATAATGATCACAAGATATTGGTGTCAAGACACAATAAGTGATTCCCTTCCGAGTCAGGTACAAGTGCTAACCAAATGATAAAACCGGAAAAGAACAACTTTTGATTCCAATACACTTCATAAATAGTTATCCAAGAATTGTACGGAACATAACTAAGTACAGATGCTTGAGCAGCCTTAAGATAATGTGTTTCTCACAAATGGGATCCCCCAAGGGAATCCTAAACTAAACGACAACGCAAATTGGAAACCTACTCTAAATAGAAACAAAATTTTTGAACAAACAATACTCACAAGACCTAAATATATACAACTCCTAACATGATTTCTTAGGATATGCAGGAGCAACATGGCATTAGTCATGGTTCGAAGCCTTGCAAATTCATCTTTAAACTCAGAAATGTAATCTTTCATAATACAAATCTCAAACTCAAGCAAAACTTAAGGAAAGATTAGCAACTGTGGCAACACATTAGGACCATGATTAATCAATAAACAAGTTGTTCTTCCTAAATTTCCATAATCAAATTTATAGCCTTCAAATTTAGGAGTAAGGAAACAAACAACTTGGTGGTCCTCGTGTGTGGGTGGGAATTCTTGTGTGTCATCCATTGCTTCATCAGGAGGTTGAAGCTAGTGATGTATCCTCCCACTTGCATCCACAACATGCAACTCAGAATTCAAATCCTCAGTAGGCACACGGTGGCGAAATTTGGATTCAAAGGAAACTTGGAAACATGAAGCATTTCAACAACTAGCTCCTTTTGATTCTTTAGTAACCGTGTGAGTGCCGACTTGAATTCCTCTTCTTCCTTCATGGCAATTTTCTCATTAGTCAGTAGTTCATACATTTCAATTTCTTTCAATAGTTCCTCCTAGATTTTGAGTAGTGGGTCGAGTGCCGATTCGAATTGCCTTTCATACTTTGTTTCCATCTTGGTGACCCATTGATCATCAAATATTCCTTCTTGCCTTAAATTGCTTATCATTTCCTCCATCTTGAGCATGCATGAATGAACTTCTTCATCAAAGACTATTCCTTTGAAGTGCACTGGAACCACTTCCCTTTTCATGTTTTCCTCCTTGGATGGATGAACTTTGGAAATCTCTCACATCATCTCCACTTTGAACTAAATCCTTCATTTTTGGTTCTTGATGATCTTCGATAACTTGCAATTCTATATATTCATTCACTTCCATATGCTGACAATCGCCTTGGGTGGTTCCCCTTGCTTGGGTGTATTCAATTGCTTCTTTGGTCTTTACTCCAATGGCCTCTTGTTCTAGTGTGATGTAGGAACAATTTTCATCCACTTGAATGCTTGATTCAATTGTATTATCTTCTTCCAATTTTCTTCCTTCACAACCTGATGATATTGCAATGCCTTGTTCTTTTGATGCAGAACTAAGATGCTCATTCTAGATGCATTTCCTTGGTAATTCTAATAATACAAACTGACATCTAGCTTGGTTAATGGCTTCTTCACATATTGCACAAGTGAATTCTAAGTGAGGTACATTGTGAATCCGACACCAACGGGGAAGCAACACGCCTTCGAGTTGTATTTTACCAATCTCAATTTGACTCTGAATCCTCAACTTGAATCTTGAGATAGGATCATTTCCATTGACCTCATCGTTAGGCTTTATGCACAACTCTGGTTTTGGAACATTCTTGTCGAGGGTAGAACTGGTCTTACAAGGAAAAATCTTCTTTTGGGACCATCCATTGAGAAATCTTTTTGATTTTCTGTTTTTTGATTTTTTTTCTTTGGATTTTGGATTTTTAACTTTTTTTGGATTTTTTGATATATAAGAGATCTAACATATCTCTGATTTGGCACTTGAAAGCTCATACTTGTTCTAGCTAGCTTGAATTTCTTCACTTGTGCAAATGAATGATTTGATGTTCACACCCTCCTTTTGGCGCCAATTCTATTGATGGGTGTTTTGTGATCACACCAACACAGAATAAAGTTTCCAAAGGACACTCTATCCTCTATTGAGCAAATATCCCTTGTATGCTAAGATTGCGAAGATCATAGAGGCGACTCCAAGGTTCCTACTGCGAACTTGCGACTTTATGTTGGATATGAGCTCGTTTGGCTTGATGTGATATGCTGGTAACACAAAGGGACTTATGTTTTAATCGTTCTTCATTTCTTTTGCAATGCTGGCTAGAACTACTTCATAGAATATTGCAATTTCGTGATGCTTCTTCTTCGAATGGACATAACTGGAATGAACTGGAATTAAAAGGGGAAAGGGTTAGAGAAACCTAATTCTAATCTTAAGGACAATGATATCAATGGATAGTGCTCAAATGGATGAATTCCAGATAAACCAAGCTTTGCTTCACCAAGATCAACTACAACTCCACAAGAATTGGTGCAATCTTCCAAGGCTTATGCAAAGAGTTTTCATATCATAATGAATACCATCATAACGAACAATGCACATTCAATAATTGAAGTTAAGCATCCATATAAAAGGCTTGGGCTAACTTTATACTGCAACTTAGAATCAATAAGATGCAAAAAAATAGTGTTCCATGGGCGTTGGGGACGGGGGGACCAAGGGCCTAAGTTTGGGGATGGCAGGGGGACGACAGCGGGGGGTGGCGGGGTGGTGGTGCTGATATAGTTATACATATACATATAGTACTTGAAAAACTAGTTTTGAAAAGATGTATGACAGTATTGCAGTATAAGAATTACATTTCAAATGAGACTAGGAAATTTGAAATACTAAATCTAAATACCAAGATTTCTTCAATGCTAATTGTGTTGTTATATGGAGCCTAATCAGACTTGGAGGTTAAATTTTCCCTACTTCTATCAGCACAGTTTCCCCCTATATTTTTCAACGGGGGTTTGGGGGCAGCGCCCCCAAGTTGGGGTCAAGGAGCAGCGCCCCTTGCGCGTTCCCTGTCGCGATACAGGGTGGGGTCGAGGGGCAGCACCCCGCGAGGCCAAAAATACTTTTATTATTTTCTAAAGGCGTCAGGTGTCATTTTTCTATTGGCCCACGTCCAATTAGGGTTACCCCTTAACCCCCCCAAAAGTCACATGTTTTTTAAAAATTGCTTTTTTTGGTTAGCTTTGACGTGGGTATGTGGGAGACGCTTGGGCGTCACCCGTCTCTCGAGAGACGTCTGGGCGTCTCTCTCTCTCGATGCCCAGATGTCTCCCTGGGAGATGCAGAGACGTCTTAGCGTCCCGACGAAGCTTGGGTAGCGGTGGCGGGATGGCGGGGGACGTCGCGTCCTCGTCCCCCCGTCCTCGAGACGTTTCTGACGGGGGATGCGCCCAAAAAGGGGGGGGACGCGTCCCTGTGGAACACTGAAAAAATATGAGCCATGGGAATTCATCAAACACCATTACATTCTCCATTGAAATCAAAGCACTTTATCTAACAATTGAGAAATTGGAAGAACATCATGCAACAAGTTGAAATAAACATGAATCCACCATATCTAAATCAAATTTTATTTCTCTAAGTCTTACAACAATGTCTTCTCCTTCTCCTACTCTACTTATACTCTAAGGAGCAAGAACTCTCTACTTCTAATGAGCTAACCATCTGATGAATTACGAATGAGAAGGCAAGACCTTTTATAGAGATCCTCCCACAAATGAACGACCAAGATTGATTTGAAATCAAGGGTTGAGATTACAAGATGCAAAACCTTAATTAGGGTTTGACCAAAAATGAACCCTTTTTGGCACCAAGTAGTGGGTCTAGTAATAAATAAGGCATCATGCCCACTTTGCATTAAATGACCCATCATTCCAAGTAAGGTGGCCACTATGCATTAAATGAACCGCCACTCCATCAAGCATTTAATAGATTCTTGCCCAAAATAGCACGCCCACTACCCCTCTCCTTGGTGACAAATGCATTGAATTTGGTCACGACGGTTTGGGAACACGTGATTTGCCAAAGAAGATGACAAGGTGCCACTCAACATGTTGGACACTATATGGACCCGGTGACTCATCACGAGGAATATTCCATTTTGCATCATTTTGTGATCAAGGTTCTAACTTTGATTAACTTTTCTGAAATTATCTTTCCTTGATCATTTTCTTCCTTCCATGTACTTGCTTGGGAATTCACCTTCTTGGAATATCTTTCCTTGTCGACAATTCTGTCATTCTTGAAGTCTTTCATACTTGAATTGGATCTCAGGAACTTTGAATGCCTTCTTTGAACTTCTAGAACTAGAATTCTTCCTCCTTGCTCTTTCCTGATTGGGATCTTGGACTTTGGAGGAAATTTAAGGTAGTCATAAATTCTTCTCATCTGTACCTGCTTGAATCTTGAGGTCTTTCAAATGGCATTCTCTGGAAGTGGAATTCCTCCTCCATGAATTTCCCGAGACTAGATTTCTTCTTGAACTTGGATGTCATAAATTGGATCTACTCATCTTGGATCTCTATGCCTCTTGACGTCCTGATGTTGTCTTTGGATTGGATAGATGAATTCTTGATGTTTATCATTTTCTGACGTGTCAGGAATGCTATGTTTTATCAAAATATCTTCTTAGGAACTTCAAATTTATGTCTCCAGTCACTTTTCTTCTATGGGTGCTTTTTGGATGTGAAAATTCTTTTGCATAACCCTTGGAAGATTGTACTAGTCCTTGTGGAGTTGTAGTTGATCTTGGCGAAGTAGAGCTTGGTTTATGTGGAATTTGTCCATTGGAGCACTATCCATTGATATCATTGTCCTTTAGATTAGAATTAGGTTTCTCTAACCCTTTCCCCTTTTAATTACAGTTCATTCCAGTTGCGTCCATTTGAAGAAGCATCATGAGATTGCAATATTCTATGAAGTAGTTCCAGCCAGCATTGCAAAAGAAGTGAAGAACGATTCAAATGTAAGTCCCTTTGTGTTGCCAGCATATCACATCAAGCCACACGAGCTCATATCCAACAGAAAGTCGCAAGTTCGCAATAGGAACCTTGGAGTCGCCTCTATGATCTTGGAACCTTGGAGTCACCTTTGTGATCTTTGCAATTTTAGCTTAGGAGGGGTCTTTGCTCAAGAGAGGATAGAGTGTCTTTTGGAAACTCTATTCTGTGTTGGTGTGGTCACAAAAGACCCATCAACATGACCCCTGCCATATATATACAATACCTAGGCATTCAAAGTAAAACTTATTATTATTTTCCTAGTAATGGCTGACCTCATGATATTTAAAACAAATTAAATCTAAGGCCGACTCCCTTTATTATATGCAAACATAATATGATTTCTTGCCGACTCCCCTACTTTGGCGCTTATATGACAAATAAATTTAAGTCAATATGTAATTATAATGGCTGACAAAGAAACTTGTATATAAAGATATTGATCGCTCAAGTTAAAGTATAATGAATATTAACATGCAGCAATTCATAAAAGGCAGTGATTAAGCATTAAAGAGTATTAACAAAAAGACATGTATTATGGGAAGGATTGCCTCCCTTTATAGAATTGCACCCTTTTCGGTATGGGTTAGAAGGAGATAAAATGGTGATTGGAAGCAAGGGGGTAAGGGAACATCAGCAGATCCTATAGCAGATCTTGAGTGGAGGAATAAAAGACATCATTAAAACACAATCAGATTTCTGAAAGAAGCATACTATGAAATTCAGTCAAGTTAGAGGCATATTTTTGAGTATAGCAACAGACTTATGGATGTATAATAAGCAGATTTGTGAAGAGGAGAACAGACTCAGAAAATACTCATTAACCCGCAGCATGTATATATGTACTAATCTAATATTGTGGTTAGAGCACATACAGCAAATGAATGCCTTTACACTGAAAAATCAGCAATCCATCAAACATCATCAGTGATCAGGAAACATATCTTCAGATTCCAGTATCATCAGCAATCAGCATGCTACGCCTTCAGAAAATATCAATATCAAACACCATCATTCATCATTGATCATTCCCAAATACTTCTGCAGAAATATAAGAATCAGATTAACAAGATCAGCAAGTAATAAGCATTCCAATCCCCAAACAGCATATCACACTTTCAGCATAGCATTGAACACCAGTAGTGGATATCAGATCAGTCCACCAATCGATAGCAGTTGAGGGATTGCAAACTAACTTTCAACATCTTGGTGTAATTAATACTCAGATCATATTTGTCAATACTTTAGGTGAATATGTATAGTGTATGCCTCTATGTTAGGGAATAGATATGCATAGTGTCTGAAATCCAACTTGCAAGAGGTAGTGCCTGAGGTGTAAGAGAAGGGTGGCGAGTGGGCTTGTAAGTAGGCCGTCCTAGAAGGACCATTGTGGCCTAGGACAAAGAGGGCACTTACAGAGTCAAGTAACCCCTTACAACCTCTGTCCAACTCCACAAGACGACAACTGACTGTAGGGAGACGAGACATGGTTGGGGAAAGCAGGTAGCCACCAAGCAAGAGGGTTGTGGTAGACATCCACTCTTAGGCTTGGTGTAGAAATGGCTTCGGGCGGACCCATCATGTCTCTTTCCCCTAATGTGTTTATACTCTATGAATATAATGCGGCTTGAATAACCCTAACGATTAACTAATATATATATATAATCTTTCATGTTGTGATTGCAAGATCCAAATTCAGGATCATATTATTAAGGAAAGATTTATTCAGTAAGATGTAGCCCTAACCCTAATTTGTTGCAATTGTGATTTTAGGCAAGACATTGCATATGAACATGTAGAGGGTATATATTTACATTAATATTTGCCCTCTTTACCATTGAATAAGTGAAGTCAAATCATAATAAATTGTGTGATTTCTGCTGATCACAAAAAGATGTTGCATGTAAGAAGTAGAGAGTCTGCGAAGATAATCCATCAAGGTGAAGCATGATGGCATGTTTGTCATGAGGCTATAACTAGGAAAATTGTGCTTGTTGGTTTAAGGGGACCAGCAATCCACCAAGTTAATTTTGAATGGGCAAAGTTTGTAAATTTATTCAGGGAACAGATAGAATGGTGAGAGCCAATTTGCAGATTTTAGAATTAGTAGAGCACGTACATTTGAATCAGTTGCTACATTACTTAAATTAAAACCATCCTCTTCTTTCTCCCTACTTTGAGTCTTTCAAAATTGCATGCAGGACTTCTTGATGTTTTCAACCAACATCAAGCAGTAGATCTTATCCAGTTCAATGTGTTTTTCCATATATAATGAATCAGCTATGACATGATTCAATTGTTGAAAAGTAGTCTTCAGATGATTTCTAATAGAAGTACTCTTTAGTGCTACTGTTGAAAGGATGTGGAACCTGCTACTTTGTTCATAACCATAGACATCCTATCTGAAATACTATGAAGAGTTAGAAATGGTGTGTGGGTTTCAATGCCTCTTTTCTAAATTTCTTGAAAAATATTCTGCAATTAGCAGGATATTGTACTGTCAGATGTACCAACACTATAGCATGGGAATGCAAAATTGAAAAGAAGATTTAGTACTCATAATTTGAATACTTAATCTAGCAGTTCTGACCCCTCCACTACCATTGTCTGAAAAGTATTCCTAGATCCCACTGTTGTAAGACTTGTACTTTTGTAGATTCTCATGGATAAATATTTATGAGGGGATACAAGCAACCCATATAAGCGCTAGCAGCCAACTGAATTGCATCAGCAACTTTCTGTAGTGATAGGATATGTGTTTTGCAGAATTTAAGAAAAATTCAAAGACCATGTGAAGGACATGTACATGTTTATCCTGGTACAATATTTATTCTTTCAATTTTGCATCTGCTCATTAATCCAATCTATCACCTACTGGTATTTTGAAAGCCACTTCCAATGTAATATGTGGCAGACATATATGTAATGATGCATGGACAAGTGTGATAGACTTAAACAGAAATCTTGCCGCCTCTTTACTTTGTTATCATCAATGGACAGATTCACATGCTACTCTTGCACTACACCATCTTTTTCTAATATGTGCTTTGAGTATGTGCTTATAACTACCTTCTTGCCTTTTGTGTTTTGGAAGGAATGAGTACCTTTAATTTTCCTTTGTCCTTTGGATGCCATTTTGACCTCAAAAACTTCTTCAAGAGTGGTAGTCGTGTTATTTTGTCATATTTAGCTTCATAACTTTTTAACTTATGTATGTTTAATTTAGTTCCTTTGTTAAATCTTTACAGGATCTATGAGTATTTGGCAGCTTACTCATTCATGCGACCATGCTAAACCCATATGAAAAAATCACCTTCTCTGATGTTTTCTGTCTGACAGTTGAGTGTGTTTTTAGCTGAGAAAGTGGTTTGTAGTTCTTGTTACTTGTTTCTTATGTCTAGTCAATATGAAAAGTTGCTTAACTTCATGGTTGTTTTGATTGTTGAGGATGCTGTATACAGAGACTTTTTCATGAAGGAGCACCTCTGTTTTTCTGGACAATGATGGAGTGGTTAAAATGATTGTCAAATGCATGTCCCAGCAGTGTCAAAGTAGTACTCAAGTCACTAGGCTAAGTGAAACGGGCATCTGATGAGTGTTTGAATGACTTGATTGATTAGATTACATGCCTAAGCATCTTGCACCAACAAAAACAGATAAAGTGCACACCAAGAAGTTTGATTGAGTGCAAATAATGTGATCGTGCACCTGGACAGTAACCAGCAATGAGCACATGTAAAACACGCACCTATGTGTGTTGTGGTAGAAATGGTAGGTGACATCAATGCTTTCTGCGTGTGTCAAGTCTTTTTAGGGTCAAGGAAGTGGAGAAAATACACCTGAGTCATTTCAGTCAATTGATAATTGGCATCAGAAGTACCAAAAAAGCATGCCTACAGGTAAAAGGATGTTGTCAATTGGCCGATATACCTGACATTATTGTCTAGTGGGTGTAAGCCAGGGTTTGAAATGGTTAAAGCACTTCAAAATTTTGCCTTTCTTTGTATACCAGTGGGGTTGTTTATTACAGATTGAAGAGATCAAGGCCAAGTGAAAAGGAGCATTGCTGGAGAGCATAAACTCACCTAGGGTTTGCTGATTTTCTGAATTCCTTTTGGAGAAGATGGCACCATCAAAGTTGACTTGTCAATTACACTCTGGGATTCTGAAGGGCTAGTAAGAGTTGTGTAAACGGATATCTGATCTTAGTTTGCACACTCCAGGGCTTTTTAAGGATTTCGTGAAGCGATTGACAAAGATCTTTCAGATAGGGTTTCAAGTCAAGTCATCAGCAAGTGGACTAGGAGTTTTGAGCCTATTATTGAGTCACAATGGTTCCAGATTTGATGGTTATCATATCTTCTTTCAAAGATTCAACCACAGTTTTTAGTGTTGGACTCTTACCAAACCCTAAGCAATGGTTTCCATATTTTGTAGATGGATCAGGGTAGTTAAGGTTTGGCAAAATCTTCATTAGAGGATTTGCTATATTTCAGAGCAAGGAAACGTTTCAGAATTGTGGAGTTCATTCATGCATCAAGTTGCTATATTTAGTGGGACTGTATCTTATGGTTGCTATTTTTGGATGGAGAGTTGAGGGTCTATTTTTTAGTCAGTTCCTTCTTTTTCAGAAAGCTTAAAGTGTTTCGGCTATAAATCAAGGATTTTTGGGATAAAATTATTTATAATTTTAAATCCCCCAAACTGGGTTTTCTTTGTAACTCATAAATAAGGGCTTTGGGCACAAGAGATGGTTAATGATAGGTGAAGTTATGATTATGTTGCAGAAATTGTCTTGAAGCATTAAATCTGAGTTTCACTTGTGTTGGATTTTGTTGATTGAATTAAAAGAGAAGAATAGTGTTAGGCTTTATATTAACTCCGTGATTCATCTTAGTGTTAACTTTGTGTGCTTCAAAGTTATACAGTTTATAAATCTTACATTGTTGCTGTGTGTCAGAAGTAATTAACCTATCTGTTGTGGCTTTTCCGCATCAACACTATCCATTTCCCATTGAGGTGGACCTGCTGGTCTCTGATTTCAGCTAGTAAGAAAGCATCTGTTGTTTCTAGTTTAGCTATTTCATTTGGTTGCAAGTCTTTTAAAACATTAAACCTCACTTGTGAGAAAAGAGCCTTTTTAGGTTTTGTGCTCATTCTCGAGATAAAACATAGGGCAAAATTTCAATTCAGTTATTTCCCTTTATGCAAATCCCCCAGAGAAAATTCAATAATGTTGATAACTGCATATTTTGTTCATAGCATAGAGTCTAGGGTTAGTTTGGTTTTCCAGGGAGCTTCCCCTTAGAATTTGAAGAGAGGTTTATCCTTGCATACCGTTCCATTTGTATTGTCTTGTAAGAGACAAATTAAAATGCTAACAACTATTGACTTATGACCCTGATTACATGGTATATTAAACAAGGTTCTAGGGAAGTTAACTTTAATTTGTATTATGCTATAAACCTATAAAGTGAGACTCTTAATATCCCCAAATTCCTGGGAGACAAATTACTGGTTGATCACATCATGTGTTCTTTGGTAGCTAGCTGTCAGGCCATGCCTGTATCAAATATGGTTTTCTAGGTCAAATGGCATTCTTGATTAAAACTTCAGTTCTTTACTTTTACATATTTTGGGCATCTTTTGTGGTGCTTTCTGGACACAATTGTGGTCCATCATTGTATGTTTTCCAATATAAAATATTGACTTTTCTATTGCCTTAAATTCTACTGCAGCAGTAAGATGACAAATAAAATGGTGCAGCACACACGTCAGTTTGCCTTAGGTACTATTTGCATATACATTAAAATAATCTAGGACAATACACACTTTTGTAGGTCATTAGAATTAATTGCGAAGGATTTGGGGTAGCATAGTGACTTTCTACTAAAATACATGCAGGATTAATTGTCATTACTAATGGCATTGTAGTCGGGTAGGGCCTGTAGTTGCCAAGAAGTTAGACAATTTGCCGTTGCACCTTCTAGCCATATTGATCCGAATCTTATATAAATTTTCTAACAATAATATAAGTTAAATGTAAAATGAGATGCAAGTGCTGTAATCATTGGATGGAAGTGGTTCAAACTTGACCAACACATGAGCCGTAAAAACACCTATCTCCCTTGTTGGTCACTTGAACTGCTTTACCTGAGAAGAATGCTTATAAAACTTTAGTGCTTAAATATTTTATTCTTTACTGTTGCAAAGTTTTCTCAATGTATGTCCTCTCTTATTTCAAATTTCATCACATTTGTGAGCCTTGAGTTGCTTGTAGATGCAAGTCTCAAAATTTCCAGTGCCTTTCTCCGGAGTAAGGCTTTTATAACAGATAATGCTTCAAACACAACATGCTAAATCAAAATGTTGTCACAGCAGATTTATCATGCGAGATCCAACTAATATGGTGCTTTGATCAACAGTCATTTCACTCCCTACACAAGTCTAAAATATTTGCAAAATGCTAAAACATTTACAAATAAAAAGGTGTAACAAAATTGCAAATATTTTTCTCTGTATCCTTTGCTTAAAGCAAATTATTCAGAATGCTCGAAATTCAGCTATAGACCAGTGCCTTATCCTGGGGCCATGCATATACTTATACAGAACAAGACAAAATGAGAAGAAATAACCCTCAGTGGCCATCTATATACAAATGAGGACAATATCTAAGTGATGGGGTTATTGATGTAAAGAGGGCAGGTAGCATAATTTAAGCCATGAAGAGTGAAATAAAGCATGAAAAGAGAAATATATATGCAACCTACACTACTTAGTTTAGTAAATTATAAAAGAACTTACAGACACACAACCAAGATGGATATACTAATGTAATTAAACCATTGTAGCTTGAAAGCAATATTCTTGAAATTGTTTAATTTTAATTCTGTAAATGATTACAGAAGTAGAGACACACTGAAAGATAATAATGTGGGTGCTTCAAATTTATAGCTCAGAGCTAAAGACAATCCAAGGCCTTAAACAAAAAATTGTGAAACTCGAGCTCTGGTGTGTTATTTACCTACATCCTTGGTATCATGATATATAAAGGGGGTAATAGAGTAGCAAACATTTGGTGTGCATTATCTTTTGTTAGTTATATTAGGTCAAAAGGGTAAAATACTAAATTGTAAATTGCAGACTAATGTATGCTAATTAGTATTAAATGCAGGTTAAGGATTTACCCTGTAAATTGCAGACTAATTTATGCTAATTAGTATTAAATGCAGGTTAAGGATTTACCCTTTTTCCAACGCTATTAGATTATAAGATATATATCAGAAAATATTATCGAGCTATAGTGGTGTAGTTGGTTTGAATCTCGTGTTGCGACATATTGTAGTGATTCCATCCTAGAGTATTCTTTGGCATAAACCTAGTCCAGGAGGACTCTTTTGGGGCTATTGAATATATTGGTACTGTAGACACCTAAAAATGGTCAACGCTTGCGGAATCGTACTTTAACATTTGCACATTGCCTTATTTTAGGGTTTTTGCGTCGTATTAACATTTCTCCTATGTCACGCACTTGGTCTTTATCATTTGCGAGCATCGAGTCCTTCTTCTGCATTCATCATTCATCTCGTCTTCGAATTTGGTCTTGTCAACACCAATATCAGTCATGATTTTGGTCAATCTTATCCTGTCGCATCTATGTGCGTATTCATTTGTCATCATTTTGGACATCGTCAATCCTAATTAGGGTTTTGTCCTCTTATCAATCTTGTCATCATGCGATCGATTTGTCATCGATTCTAGTCTTTTGATCAATTTGTCATCAATCTTGTCGTCTTGTGATCTATTTTGTCATCGATCCTTGTCTTATTGTCAATTTTGTCATTTTGCGATCGATTTGTCATCGATCGTCGTCTTTATCAATTTGGATCAATTAGTCATTGTTCCTCGTCAATTGGTGCATTTATCAATCAAATCATTTATCAATTCAAAATCATGATCAAATCGAATCGATATCGATTATCCTTTGTCAAGACCTAATTGTCATCCTGGCATTTCTAATTCATCTTTGAGGGTTTCATGATTTTATTCATTTAACCTTGTTTGTCATTTCTCCCTCTAGGTTAAATAATTTATTTATTTATCCTAGGTCTTCGTGTCACAATTAAATGTTTAATTTAATTGGCTAACTAATTATTCCTCTTTTTGTGAATTAATTAATAAATGACAAATTATTAATTGATTTACCTAATTTCTCCTAATTCCTAAATTCCTAGTTTTTCATCAATTTCTAAATTCCCTCTTTGTGAATTAATTAATAAATGAAAAATTATTAATTAATTCACTAAATTCCTAATTTCCTAATTCCTAATTTCCTCATTTTCTAATTTCCTAATTCCTAATTTCTAATTCAATTTCTTCCTATTTTTCTCCTAATTTCATGGGAATGACATTTCAAGTTGTCATAATTTGTCATAATTGACAATCAATCAATTTTGACATAGAAATTTGTCATAATCTTGTCATAAATTATCAATCAATCAATTTTGCATAGAAAGTGCAAATTTGTCATAAATTTGTCATAATTGACATTCTTGATTTGCAATTTCCATTTGAATCTCTTCATGCTAATTTGATCATCTCTCCAATTTGTCTATAAATTGGATGAATTTCTTCAATCCTGATCTAATCACATTATCGAACGAATCGATTCCCGAATCAATCACGCTTCGAGTATTCTTGAGCAATTATCTTGTCTACTTGCTTTCATATAATGATCATGCACTAGTAGGTGAGATCCACAACAAAGCTATTTGAAGGAGAAAGAAGGACAATGGAGCCACATGAAGGAGACATTCAAATCTGCACTTGGTTTGCTTAATTTTCAAATCTTGAATGTTTTGTTTTCATGTCTTTATTGGATGTAATTAGGATTGATCATTGCATTTGAGCTTTTGTGATTGAGCTATGACTAACATTGAGTTGCTTTGATGATTTCCGATTTCCTATGTTACAGGTACATTGATACTCTCCATATATCTCATGTTGTGCTTTTTTGCTGCTATATTTCTCCATGTTTCTGTATTAATGCTTAGTTCTTTACTGTAGAATGAGTGACAATTTGAGAAAGTGAAATTTTCTACAGATTGGGAATTACTTTTTTGAAAAATTTCAAGCAAAACTCCTTCTGTTGCATCATGATTTTCTTGCAGGTGAAGTACCCAACTGAAATTGTTCTGCCAAATCATTTTTTTTAACAAGGATTCTTTTTTAGGTGTCCGAAATTGAAAATTTGAGCAATATTGAGGAAGAGATAACCTCTAGATGTTGACATTCTGCTACTGCCATAGGGTTGTATCCAGTAATGCGATATTAGAAAAAACTATGGGAAATCGTCATATGTTTCCATTGAGGTCAATTAAATTGAATGTCTGATTTTCAGTGGAAAAGGAGAACTATTGATTGCAAGTTTCCATTGAAACCTAATTCGCATTGGACACTTGATGGAAATACCTCAATAGTATGGAAAGCATATGCTAGAGAATGATATCTAATATTTAAATTTGATTATTCTCAAGAGAAGTTGGGTTGTTGTAAAATAGTATTTATCTGGTCTCCTTGCAGGATAGAGTATGGTTGGGTGGTTGAACTTTGTCAATGGATAGCTCACTTTCAATTAAAAAGAAGTTGAGCAAATTCTCTTAGCAGATGGGATGGTAAAATAGAGAGCACTTTCTGTTGCTGCAAGGTACTTCAAAACAACCAGATTCTTCCTAAGAAAAATCAAGACAAATGTAAAGCTCATGAAGAAGCAGAGGAAGATGAAGTAGAACTGTAGAAGCAGAGGAGAAGAAAATGAAGCCTTACACCTGGGATAAGGAAAATAAGAAAAATGTAACTGTGTTTCATTTTTGACCAAATAAACTTCAATATTTTGGGTTCATTGATGCATTCAAAAGGAGGCCCTTGCCTCTGTAAACCTAGCAGTAGTTAGAAATTCGTCACCATTTGTCCGGCTAAACTACCCTTTCAGGTAAGGATTATCGAGGAGAAACGTTTATATGTTGAGAAGGCTCTAACTGTGTAAAGATACGAAGCTCACTGCGGACAAATATTCTTTATGCAAAATTTAACCATAAATCATATATTGTCCTTGGATATCCTTTGGAAGAAACTATACAATGTGCAAAATAAGTTCATGAAGTTTTAGTATGTGGAAAAGAGCAATGCACAATCAGAGAAGCCAAACAAGAGTGACAAGGTGTTAAAGAAATATTGACATAGGGAAGAATCTGAACACGAGTGGTGGGGAGAATAAGGTCAAGAGCGCAAGGAATGATTTGAAGAAGAGCATTAGGAAAACTTGAGTGTTCATGAAGAAAACTCAAACTCTTCATCTACTTGTGAACCAAAGAATCATGTGGAAGAGAAAGTTGAAGAGTCAAATAGAAATGATGCAAGAGGCTAAAATCTACAAAGGTTCTGGCATATCAACATCTACACCAGGCATTCATTTAGGTATTCGGAGCATTGCAGGAGAAATGATTATGAATATACAAGGATCAAACTAACAGTAATTATGTACATAGATCAAATCTAGCTGGAAACAATAATGGGTATATACAACAATGACGGAGCAATAGCTATAAAAAACCATGTTCAGATTAATGAAGTGAGACCATGATTGCATTGAACACCATTGCCTATGACACTTAAGATCTGAAATGAATGAATGGATGATTAGGCTTGGTACCTGTTGTATAAATTGTTTAGAGGATCCTATTTTTTACTTGCTTCGCATACTTCAGAGACAAAGCATGGTAAGGGGGTTGGCACATTATTTACCCAGACCCTTGGTATTATCTGTGAAGAGGTTATGAACTAGCCAACATATAGCATGGAACTGCTGGTTGGAAATATTAATTCAAATGGGTAACTTGTGGATTAAGTTCTATTTGGTCAAATTTGTAACGTGTGGGGGTAGGATTTATCCCAATCCTAATGTTATTAGCTCAACCATATTGGATCATGATATTGAAATGTTGATCAATAGGGAATGTAGCTAGCTTGCATCTTATATCAAGAAATGTTGTGGAGTGATTGTTTCCTTAAGTAGCGTCATGCAAGGAAACCTTAACTCAAGGATTTTCTTTAGGATTTATCATTACATATTATTCATTTTGGCTACATGGAGTTTTACATTCAGACCTTGGACATGGTCATTCATTACAGCCAAGGTATAGTAAAACAGGGAAAACAGAAGGACATAGTGAGCTGAAAGAGTGCAAGACAGATAAAAGACTAGAATGCTAGTATCCTCATATCTAAAATATAAGGATTCTTCTTTAGGTCTTCTTTTTAAAGTAAAGGGAGGCAGTTATTTAAACAATAACCACTTTTAGTTATGATCTGCCTAGTGTGCTAGGCGAAGATGGATGCTTCTGTTATGTATGCCATATCTATAATGTGATGATATGTAGATAACTGGCATGCGTAATAATCTTAATGATGTGTTGTGACGTCAGGGATAGAACACTGCTCCATTTGTCAACAGTGTGCTTCTTGCATAAGTACTTCTCAACCACGGTTGTTTCATCTATTGGGAATCTTGGGTGCCTGTCTCTACTTTGAGGATGTCTTTGGTCCTGACTTCTTCATGGGACCACAAATTCATATTTCCTGCATAATTCTTAAATGTATCTGGTACCCTATATATCTTCTATTCAGTCCCATCCAAGAAGAGTAGATTGATTACAATCCTCTTTTTCATGATCTTGTATATCTGGCCTTTCATATTAAAGCCTCATTCGAGTAGAGTTTTTTTAATTTTTATTCATCCTAGATTGGTGTTATTCTATGTATGCCCTTATGCACCAAGTTGAGATGCATTTTGTGTTCATAAACTTATGATGAAATTCCTTTTGTGATGGCTGATACTGCTCAACTTTAAAAATGAAATCCAAAACTTCTTCAGTTGTGGTTTTTGAAGTTTTTCTTAGTTTGGAATTCTTTGGGAGGTATCCGACATGGCATAATTACCAGGAGAAATTTACTCTTGTTTTTAGATATCTTCCTTCAATGGGATTTGACATGTCGTCTAATAATAGTTTCATCATTGAATCGCAACCTTTTTGGTTAACTCTAGATCTTGATTTAATTTTTCAAAGCTCTTTTATTTCTTGGGTTTGCTCTTCATATTTCTTTTGTAAAATTGTAAAGGTTCTTTGAATAGCTCCACATTCTGTACAATGATCATGAATGGGATATCTACTAGAGGCTTCTTCACACAACTTAAATTCTTTGTTATGAAGCTTGTGAAATGACACTGCAAATGTGGTGACTCACAATTACTTGTGAAACAGCATGGCAAAAGCAGTGGCTCACAGTTGTGTTTAGGTCAAATATGACAGATTGATTTAGATACAAAATATCAGAACTGAAGAATCATAAATGAAGGCCCATTTGAACTTAACTATACATTGATGATGTATGGTGAGTGTAGATGGATGAATAATGTTTTGAGATGTAGTTGGTAACCATAAGGAATAGTGGAGAGATCCTATGCAAGATGATGACAGGGAATTAATCTAAACTCAGAGATAGGAACTTGTAGAGTTGTCACTAAGGAAGCAAGAAATGAGATGCACATGTATTTACAAGATTTGAGTACGAGGTAGATATACCAATAAATAAGTGCAAGGATAAGCTAGTTACAAACACCGAAGGTGGTGTCAATTACATTGAGACTTTTGAGCCAGTTGCAAAAGTAGCTATAGGAAGGTTAAAATGAGCATTTGAAGTCTAGGTTGAGAAAAACATCAAATTGATGTCATGAGCACAGTGTTGAGACCTGGATTTGGCAGGTTGATTATGATTCCAATTTGAACTCAGTAAAAAATTTCAGGCAGAACTTGGAATTTAGAAAAATTATAATATACAAGAAATTGTTTTTAATCATTTTTATTTTTATTTTCCCTAAATAATTTTCTCTTTTTTAAACCAAAATTAGCTTGTAGAGGCAAGTACTCTCTGAGATTGTCTCAACCCATGGCCTAGCGAGTATTCACTGAGTCTGAATATTGTGGTCAAGAGTGTGTTCTTGAAAGGTTTTTGTGGAGGGAACCTAGTTTTAGAGTGTGCTGTTTCTTGTCTATCTGTTTTTGGTTGTGGATAATGTAGATGTTTCTTCTTGCTTGAAAGCTGAATTCCTTACTTCACATGTCAATCTCCCTTGTTTGTAACTATTAAATTTTACTTATCAAAGTTTTATTTTAGCTCTTCTCATCCTTGACATCCACCTTGGATGTTGGATATTTTAGAGTTACAATATCATTATCGAAACCTTGTTGCAATCTTATTTCGCTTGATGATGGGCCTCATTTTAATGCATTCCATCTGCTGTGTTATTGTTGGAGTTATGGAAAAACCCATAGGTACAACAATCTATTATCCAAGACAAAAAAAATTCTCTGAGAGAGAGATGCAATGAAGAATTGCTATATTGTCTCAAAACAAATGAACTCGATATATTACAATACAATGAAATGACCTTGGTATATAGGCAAGGATAAAATCCAAAAACATATTAAATCATGCCATGTGTCTAAATCCTATGAAATGAGAAAAAGGAAACGACCTAAGTAAGTTTAAGAAACAAGTGTAAATAGGTCCTCAATAATAACTAGCTAGGTAAAGTATCTAGTTCATACCAACACTCCCTCTTAAATGCCAACTTAAGGAGGTACATAACAATGCATGAAAAGAAAAGATGGGTCCTGGAAACTAGGGCTAATGAGGTACCCACTGACAAAAAATTCTCTCACCAATGGAGTAAAGGTGAAAACCCTATGAGGAAAAAACTCCTCTTCAAAAGAGAAAGAACATGAAGAGAAAACATGAAAATGCGAAGGAATCAAGAAGACCCCCCAAGGACAACTACCTTCACTTCAAGCATCAATCACAGCTGAAGATAATGAGGAAATACTAAAGGGTTAGTGAAGATGTCCACAACTGGCTCCTTTGTAGGTAAATACTCCAAGTTGGGATAACCGTCCTGGATGAACTCCCATATGAAGTGCATGTGGATTTCCATATGCTTAGTTCATTAATGCTCCATTGGGTTGCAAGAAATATTTATGGCACTCTGATTGTCACACTAGAGAATGGTGGATATCAGGAGGAAATTCAAACTTGGTCAACAACTATCGAAGTCAAAGAACATTTTGGCTAGCCAAAATTGCTGCTTGTTACTGTGCCTTTGTAGATGATAATGCAATAACAGATTGCTTCTTGAAAGATTGTGCAATGGAGCTAAAACCAAGGCAAAAGGAAAAACAAGGAGTAAATTTTCTATCATCAACATAACCAGCTCAATCTGAGATAGTGAAGTTGGCAACTCAAGAGTCTCTTGATGTATAGTGAGAATACATCTGAGGTGCCCTGAATATATCTCAAAATATATTTGGCAGCCTTCCAGTGACTCTTATGTGTAACCCAAAAAAAACAGGGGACAAAGCCAACTGCAAAAGAAATATCCAGACGAGAATGTGTCAGACATTAAAGGCTACCAACCATGTGTACAATGTAGGATCAACTATAGGAGTGGAGCAACTGAAAGACAATACAACACCTGATTGGAATGGAGTGGGGGTAGGCTTGCAATCAAGCATGCCAAATCTCTGAAGCAAATCTAGAGCATATTTTTGCTGAAAAATGAAAATCCCATTTGAAGATTGAATAACTTTTAAACCAAGAAGATAATGCAGAAGTCCAAGGTTTGTCAAATCAAAATGCTCCATCAATGCTCCTCACTTTGGATCATGGAAGATGAGCTACATGTAAGAATCAAGTCATCAACTTTCAACACTAGAATCAAAAGATCATCTCCCTGTATTGAGTATAAATTATGGGATTAGAATGGCATCGGGTGAATCTGGAAGAAAGCAAGAAATGGTCCATCTTCTCATACCAAGCTTGAGGGGCTTGTTTGAGACCATATAATGAATGACAATGTTTGCAAACAAGTCAAGAGTCCTCCACAAAAAATGGAGTTTACTCCATATAATTTATAAATCTCCTAATGAAGACCACCATGTAGAAAGACACTCTTCACATCCATCTAAAAAACCAATAATACCTATGATGTAGCAAGGGAAAGTACAAGACGAATGGAATCCATCCTGGCAATAGGAGCAAAGGTTTTAGAATAGTTAATGAATTTGACTTATAAAAACCCTTTAACCATAAGATTGGCCTTGTACTTATCAATAGAGCCATTAGATACATATCTGGTGTGATACACCCACTTACACTAAATCTTTTTTTCTTAGAAAGAGAAACAAGATCCCAAGCATGATTCTTCACCAAAGAAGAATACTCCTTTGCCATAGCTATGTCCAGTTGGTGTTTGTTTTATCATCTACCAAACATTAGAATAGGATACCCAAAGGTATTCTATCCTCTCCTAAAAAATCACTACTGATTCCAAGGTCTATATGTGCGAACAAACGACTTTAGTGGAATAGCTTCTTGGGTAGTGTATGCTGAAAATCTCAAGGGGGACTTACGTTAAGAAGTGTCTGTTGAACGGTTGGACTTAAACGGATTTAGCAATTTTAAGCTCTCTTCTTTTTTTAGATTTTTCGGGATTTAGACTTTCAAAAAGGAGAAAAGAGATAGGGTTTAAGAAAGCTAATCTAATCCTACGAACTCCGGAGACGGTATTGACTGGGTGCTCTTGAGAAACCAAACTTTGCTTCGCCACACTAGGGACAACTACACAAAGTCGGTGCAATCTTCAATGGATTGTGCTTATGATTAAGATGTTGGGATGCACAGAGAATAGGCTCAGACTAACTTTGCACAGTGAAATGGAAATCATCCATTCACCAAAAGTATGAGGGGAGATACACCATCAATTGACACTTATCAAATCCTTCATTCAAATTAACAACAATGAAAGCAAATCTAAATCACCTTAACTAAGTGTTGAGGAAATTGAAACCATGCAAATCATTCAAACAATAGGGATTACAAAGCCTTAAGAGAAAGCGCACATGCAATATGTTATCTGTAAATGACCTTGCGCAACAATACATCAAAAACCTCACACTCCAAATGAGAGGAGGTAGCCTTATATAGTTTTTCAAAAATAAATGAACGGTCGAGATCAAACAGTGATCAAGGGCCCAGATTGAAAGCTACAAACCCTAATTAGGGTTTTCCAAAACACTATCAGCTTGAATGAATAAGAAAGTGACACGTGGCACAACTGCTAATCTCACTGAGGTGAGCGTCAACTTTCCTCTTTTGCAGATTCGATGTACCTAGACACAATAAGCCTGACCTCCTCCATAGTGACACTTGGCAAACTGCTAATTTGGAAGTCGATGATGTCCACATCATTGGTACATGTGGCAAGAATGTTCTCCCACTCAACTCGTTGGGCGAGAAAGTTTTCATCGATGAAGAGAAAGTTTGCAATCTTCGAAAGATCGCCCTTGTCAATCATCCTCGAGTCCTTGAAGAAGCTTGACTGAATCCTGGCTCGTAGGTTCTCTGCCTGCAAATGCTTCTCCCTTATACTCTCTTTCTTCCAGATCTCAGACACTACATGAAACACCTTGCTCAAGATCTCCCTGACACTCTCCTCTGTCTTGAAGCACTTAGTCTCGGATTTCTTCAAAACTTCAATCCGGGTGACCAAGGCATAATACCAGGTGTTGAAGTCATACCTATCTCCGACTTGTATGATACCTGCATCCACTAGACTTCTCTTCGACAAGCCTCGGATAACCTTCAGATGCGGAAGTATTTCATCTTGAATTTCCTCCACGTCTTCCCAATTGGCGGCTAGGTCCTGGATACGATTGACCAACGAAGAGGCTGACTCATGTGCTGACACTAAATTTTCTACCAGTATATCAGCACGTGCTGAAGCATTTGAAATCCACTCCTTGGCCTGTGTGAACGTACCCTTCATATCCTCATAATCCTTCATCGATTCCTGCTGAAGAGGCTGTGGAGGGGTAACCAGGATCTCATGGTTGAGTGGCCTGGTAAGATGGAGAACATACTTTCTCCATTGCTGGTTTTCTTCTTCAACCTTCTTTCTCTTCTTTCTCTCTTGAGATAAACTTGCCTTCAGGGCGTTACAAGAGTCATCAAAGTACTGGACCTCTTGGTCTTAGGTGGGCTTACCCAGCTCTATAGTGGTGATCTTGTAGTCCTCTGGGGCAACACTGTCCCGAGTTTTTCCTTCCTTCGGCACAGCTATTTGAACTGTCCTGAATCCCACACTATCTCTCTGAATCAACGAGAACTTTCTGGATGGCTTGGTCCGTTTGGCTATAATTGGCTCATTCACCTTCTCCAGAAATGCTGTTGTGATCTCTTTAGAACAGGCTTCCTTGGGGACCTTAGCCTTTATCCTCTACCTTAGCCAATCAGGGATAGTTGATTGCTCTACGGTATGCTGATCAAACCCATCATCTGTCCTTCCTGGATCAGTAGCTATGCCATCCAAGAAGACTACTGGAGATACAGGTGTTTCAATTTGCTCTCTGTCCGGGCTTTGGGTGACTACTTCCATTATTTCCTCGATCGAAGGAGAAGGCACTCTCACTTCATTGTTAACAATGCCTATGTCCATCTCCTGCTCCTCAACAGTATTCTGATTAGGTACGATAGAGGCGACACTCAGGATGGAATGACCTTCGCTGGACTCCCGTCTCTCCCCTACAATCTTCTTTCCTGTGACCTTTACGAAGCTTCCAACTAACTCCTTCCTCTTCCGAGACCCAACACTTTCTGGATTCCGGGCATTACCTGCAGAGATACAACGGTTGGAGGACAAAGAGTCATCTACTCCCATCAATTCATAGGTCAAGGCCACACCTTTAGACTCTAATTGCTTTGTCCTTTCAGATGTCCACCACCTAGAATACTCAACAACCGACCTCATGAGATCTGCTCGATCTGATTTCTCTCCTTCTGCCCAATCTATCAAGGCTAATGGTTCATTCTTCATCTTTTTGAAGCCTGGCTGCTGAAGCTCAAGGTTGTCCTCTACTTCGTCAGCAACTTTAAACACCTCCGTCGCTCTTACCAAGCTCAAGTGAATTCTCGACCAAAATCTCTTCCTGATTTCAAAACTATTGGCTGCGTTAGCCCAATAATCTTCTAAATCAGCTCTGTGCTCAAACGTCATCCCTTTGACTCTTTTTATTTTGCAGAACGGATCAAAATTCTTCCTCGCCTTGTATTGATAAAAGGGATACCAAGCCAGCTCCTTCTCTGTAGTCACAACAGCTTGTGATGATGTGCATGTTTCCAGCCCATTACCAATGGTGAGAGAGGAAGTTCCTGCCTTTTCTGTTTATCTCTTTGAATCGCCATGTACCCCTCCAATTTCCTGACAACCTCGAGTAACACAACTCGGTTGGTAGGGTAAGCTGGAAGCTTATAGGGAGACCCAGTAAACCCCTGAATTCTAAGGTAAGTGAACTTCGGGTATTGGATATACCAATATCCAAATCTATTGATGAAGTCCATAGACTCTTGAGAGAGTCTCTGATGCAGTCCACCTTGCAATGTCCGGGTGATGTGCATGAGAAAGGTGTCATTTCCCCTTTTAAAATGGAATTTTTCTTCCACGTGGAGCTGGGGATAACAATCATAGACTGGAAACTGGTTTTCTTTGTTTTCCACTTCCCCTTTGCAAGTGAGACCTCTGTATCTATAGGTTTTGGCCAAGGAATAAAACAGGTATGAGCTCATGAAGGTGGTCCTATTTGCTTCTAGGTTCCTCAACTAGCTGTCCAGGTTGTCACTTATCATCCGGGCCCAGTCTATCATTTTCACTCCATTCATTATTTCATTAATGAAATAATACATCCAGGGCTCGAATGGAGCACCTTGAGGATTTCCCATTATCTTGTTCAACAGAACGATCATGTCTCCAATGTCTTCCTTGAAGTATGCTCTCACCAAGCTCTTCCTCTAAAGTTTGGAGGCACCTTTCCTTGGCTTATCCAGCTAGGAATGATTAGTGATGGCGTCATACTCTTCCAAGTGGTCCTGATACATGCTATCAGCTTCGTCCTTGGTCACATACACAGTGTTATGATACTCTGGGATCCTGAAGGCTTCTCTGATGGCCTCATCACTGATGTTCGCCAACACTCTTCCATCGGGTGCAACGATGTCCTTACTGGTGGGGTTGTAATGCTTAGCACATTCAACTATTAATTCGGTGCATTGCATGGTGGGGAGAAAACCAGCAGCATGCACGATGCCACTCTTCATCATCTTTTGTGCGGTTGTGGTAGGTACAAGGTTGTCCAAACCAAACATCCGCTTCTTAAATTCCCTCAGATTGATGTGCCCGAGGTTGGTGTCGCTAACATTCTTCCACTTCGAAGTCATCCTTGACTCAGGAGGAGCGTCTTTATCCACTTGAAATTTCATAGTGCCTAGAATCTGCAATCAGATAATGAAACTTAAGTTAGAAATTAATTTGTGAATTGAAGAAAATAGGGGCTGCGAATGGCTAAGTGTGTGAAGATTTCTTTTTTTTTTCATACTTAGCCATAAAAACTGAATTTTCATTTGTAAACTCTTCAATCTCAAGGATGGTTGTGATCACAATACCACACTACGTGCTATAACTCAAAAACTCTCCTATAAATCTACTAAAAATCATTTTCCATAACTCTGAAAATACTCAGAAAATACACAAATCTGCATCATAAATTCAATTTCACCTTTGAATAGATTGAAGTAAGGTTGGAAATTTCTCAAAAAACTCAGAAAAAATTAACATTTCTTCCTTATACCAGCTGGCTTCACTCAAAAATCTGTGAATCTTTTGTCAAGAAGCTTGCCAAACTGCAAGCAATATCAAAATTCTCCAAATGAACTCCAATCTGCAAACACTTTACTATGCTCTCCTCAAGAACTTCGAACTTCTTAGTGTAAAAATGAAGTTGCAAATGATGTATTTGTAAATGAAGTTGAATTCCAAATTAGAAAGATGCAAACTCCTCCAACTCATGTTTCTAAATCTAACTCAAACCTTTGGGAAAGTGTTGTCATCTTCTCTAGTTCGAAAATCTTTTGCTTATGCAAGTTTCTAAATTGTCCTTAGTTGATTAATTCGAACTAGGCTCATAAAAGAATATCTTCCAAAAGTTTCTAATTTGGGACTTGGTTCGAAAATCCTCTTGATTTGCAAAATATCTTCTTTCCATTTTTAATTTTGAGTTTCCATTTTAATTTCCCAGCTCAATGATCTTTGAAAATCTCTTTTTCCAACTTTCTAATTTGATTAGGAGTTCGATTTTTTTTTTTTGGAAGATTTGATGACATCACTCAAAATTTTATTGACTTTGTTTGACTTCCAAGAGTAGGGCGGAGTTTTTAAGTGTTCAACTTCATGCTTGGGCGAACTTTTGGAGGGTCTCCAACATTTTTACTTGTCTTCAATCTCATGCTTGGGTGGACTTTTATGACTCTCTTCATGGGCAGCCTTTCTACTAAGGAATAGGGCGGACTTGGATGCTACCTCCACCAAGGCGGACTTTCCAACTCCCTCTTCAAGGCGGACTTTAGGAGGGTCTCCTTGAGGGCGGAGTTTGATGTTACCTCAAGCAAGGCCTAGGGCAGAGTTTTATGCTCCCTCTTCATGGCCTCTTTAACATACATGGTGGACTTTTGACATGGTTACCAAGGGCAGAGTTTGAAGGCTTCTCCTTGGGCGGACTTTAATGGTCTTCAACATCATGGGGCGGAGTTTGGGAAGACCTCTACCAAGCATGGCGGAGTTTGAAGGCATCTCCTTCAACATGTATGGCGGACTTTTGAAGTGACCCCAAGGCATGGCGGAGTTTATAGTATTTCCCTAGGGCGGACTTTAGACTCCCTTCATCATCTATGGCGGACTTTAGACTCCCTTCACCATGGCGGACTTTGATACTCCCTCTTCAAGGCGAACCTCTCCATTGCTAGCATCTTAGGCGGACTTTGATGCACCTCCAACATCGCCACCATCTTGATCATCTTCCAACATGGCGGACTTTTTGAACACCTGCCATAACACTCAACATCATCCATTAGCTAGACTTAGAAAACTTTTGGAAAATTTCAAAATTTCACAATTTAAACAAATTTAACCAGATTAACTTGAAATTCGAAATCCATACTTAGGCAAACCATTTGAAGCAATATGACCCCTAAAATGTAGGGAACTGGCCTTTTAGGTCAAAACTTGGAAATTTTGGGTCTCGGTCGAAGCAGGTGAGTGCCACCAATGCAAACCCTAGATTCCCATTCTGAAAAAGCAAAAAGCAGACATCCCTAAAAAATAGGGAAAACTTTCTAAAAATAGCCAAATCGGGGATCGGGCTAAAAATGCCAAAAACAAAACTTCCTAAAAAATAGGAAAAAGCAAAAAAGTAGACTTTCTAAAAATAGAAAGTTGTCCAAATTCGTCCAAATCAATTGCGATCTTCGTCCTTTGGCCTTTCTAGGCACTTTGGTGGGGTCTTGACTCTAGAATCACATGGTTTGCAAAAACTAACTTTCAATCCTTAAGACCCGAACTGTTCAAAACTGGGCAAGGCTTGGCAAAACTGAAGCAGAAGGCCACGAGACACTAACAAAAACCCTAGAAAGCAGGAAAAGAGAGGGTCCCCATTTGCAATGGGGTGATGTGTGAAAAAGGTCACAACATGTCCAGTCAGGAAAAATTGCCGCATTTGAAAACTTTTGAGGATCATTCGAAATGGTATGACTCAAAAGACTAACACCTAATGTCTGTGATTGAGTCTGATGGAATCTAAAGGATCACCAGCCAAAGATCTAATTGCATCATGAGTCATGCAGGCCCATTGGGGCAAAGTCTATGCTACTGGAGGTGGGTGGTCTAGAACAATATTCTTATCCTTAAGAAATTAGGAACCCTCAAGAGATGGATTAGGTAATGAGGGGGAGGCTAGTAATGGAGAATCCATCGGTGGAAGGCTCTCATTAAATTGGATATCCTGCTTGAACAAGACATCTCTAGAAATAGGATGAAATAGTTTGTAAGCCTTAATATGCTCATAGTAGCCAACAAATATGAGTAGTTGGTTTTTCTTCTCTACAGCTTTTCATTGATCATCTAGAATAAATGCCCAAGCCTCACTTCTAAATACTCTAAATGAAGATACATCTAGATTGACATGGGATCAACCTTCCTCAAGAGTCATATTTCACATTGCCTTATGTGGTGTGCGATTTTGAATGTAATTAACAATTATTGAAAGGTGGAATCTATATTCTGTGATTGAATCTACAAGTTTCCATCTCCCATAAAGTTGTGTTCTTTCTCTTAGCTACACCATTTTTCAAAGGGGTATAGGGAAGTGTAAGATGATACTGAATGCCATGTTTACTATAACAATCCTTCAAAGCTTGATTGACATATTTACCCTCATTATTTGTATAATCCTCTTGATAGAAAGAGCAGATTGCTTCCCCACAAAGGTCTTGTAGGTTCTGAAATAATTAAATACCTCACTTGTGTACTTCAGAAAATACAACTATGTGTGACAGTTCATCGATAAAAGTGAGAGCATACTTGGCCCTTGAAAATGAAGGAGTTGGAAATGACACGAGGTTGCTATGTACCAACTTTAAAGGTGTCTTGGCATGTGTGGCCTTTTGGGAAAGGATTTTGGTGATGTTTGCCAATTGCACAACTTCAACAAACTCCCTAGTGCATGAATTCTTAGGTAGGCTTGTCACCGATTCTTGTGTGATCATTTGTTGTAGATACTTGTAATTGACATGACCAAAGTGTTCATGCCAAAGTTTGCTCAAGAAATCTATATGTGCTATGAGAGATGAACCTGTTGAACTTGCAAAACCATCAAATTTGGATAAGCAAAATGAGAGGCATGATCAATACTTCCTGAAGCCACAACGATCCTAGGATCATGAAGATCCTGAATAACCACATCATGAGGTGAGAACTAATTGTCTTGCCAGTGCTAAAGTGACAAATCTAATATACAGGGGAGTGGCTGAAATACCAGTAACAAAAAGTACATTTTGAACACAACCATCCTCTAGCTGAATAGTACTTTATTCCAAAATTGAAAACTGTCTTGAATCCCCCACTACAATTTGTGGAGCATTACAATCTGAAAGTGATGCAACAATTTCCTGGGAATGTGTCATATGAAGAGAAGCTCTTGAGTCAAATATCCAATTTCTTGTAGAAGAGAAAGCCTCTATAGAAAGGGTTTGGCCTTTACCTATGTTGTGGAAGGAGACTTAGAGGATGAAATTTGATGTTGTTGCTGGCTTCTTCTAAAGCATCTAGTCTCTTCCAGCATTTGGTTATGTCATGACCCACTTTTTCACAAAAACTGCAAGGATCTCTTGATTTCTTCTTTGTCTTCGAGAAAGACTAAACTCTGGAAGAATTATCATTCCTGGAAGAGGATTGGTTTTTTTGATTTGACTCCTATTTTGGCTTAAAGTGATGCTCACTACCTGATGTAGAATCTTATGACTTGTTTTTTTTCTTCCCTTTCCCTTTGGATGGTTGTGCTACTAATGCTTGGCCTTTGGAATTGGAAATATTATCAAACTAGACCAACTTAGCGTGTTTCCATGTCAAACAATTACAAAAAGCTTCAAAAGTAGGCATGGTGAAAGTATCACGAATTGCATCCATAGTAGAATAAAATGTAGAAGAGAAGATTTGAAATGACTCTCTGATCTTAGATAGAGTCAGGGATATGCTTCTTTGTTAGTCTTGTCCTTTCCGCAACCCTGCAATAAAAAGTGAACTCAATAACTTAAATGTGACAAGAAAGTTCTAAATGGAGGAGAAGGAATCAGATGCCAATGCAGTCAATTTTTCCTCAATTTGAAGTTTCTTTAAACTCATTAACTGTGCCAAAAAGCTTCTTATACTTTCCAAAATTTTCTTAGGTGTCCTGCAAGACTCAATTTGAAGCAAGAGGCTATCTGAAACATGCACTTGTGTCAGTCCCATGGCCTCATCCATCTTGTTCTTATATGCAAATTTCTCATAATCTCGAGCGAACTCAAGTGATGTATCATCCAAGGTGGATCATCCCCTTAGACATGAGCAACATGGTTATTTGTGGTTTCTAGGTGTAGTAATTGTGTAGCATAAGATTTTCAATAGAAGAGGTTTTTGCCATTTTGAATAGAATTCAAAAAGTACAAAATTTGAAAAATATGCAATAAAGGATTTTTTTAATCCTTTAATGTGTTATAGGATGAAATATAGCCCCTCCACAACAAGAAAAATAAACCTTTTTTGCAATTTTTCATAAAAGCATAGTAAAATATAAATGACCTTGAAATGAAAATTTGGGTCCCTGGAAGAAAATCTAGAAAATCCAACTTTGGAACCAACTTTTTGATGCCTATTTATTTCAAAAACTAGACACCAAATGCCCAAGTTATGCTCTATGGTGGCACCACTACGGCTAGGTGGTAGATTGTTCATTGCTGATTGGTGGTGACACAATAGAGGAATGGTGTTGGTGCAGCTAGGTGTGGCAGCAACTGAGGTGGTGCCATAGAGATGAGCCCCTTAGAGATTTGCTCCCTTTATCCACCCACTGAACTAGGTGTAGAGGGCAGGAGCTGATGCCAACCGTGCATAGTTGTATTGCAACCTGCACACTTAAAAAAGAAAAACTAAAAAAAATTAAAATTGTATGGTTGTAGTGATAAAGAGGATGATGTTGAAGAACATGTATTTTGATTCAGATCCTTGTGCAGCAATGGCGTCAGTGACATATGGACCATTTAGATTTAGATTTGTGTGCCCCCCATAAATTTCTATTGCCAAACCATATAATGTTATATATGGATTTATAGGTTTTAGAGTCTTCTAAGCATAATAGTGAGGTCCATTTTTCTCTAGGAGGCCCCTCGCAAAAGTTCCTTAGCAAAAATCCTTGAAAAACAAGAAGGGGTTTGTTGATTTCGGGCTTTGATGCCATGTTGGAGTTATGGAAAAACTCATAGGTACAAAAATCTATCAGCAAAGCCAAAAGAACCTTTTAAGAGAGAGATGCACTGAAGAATTGCTATAGTGCCACATAACAGTTGTACACAATATACTACAATACAATGAGATGACATTGCTATATAGGCAGGGATAAAACAATAAGACATACTAAGATCATGCCATGTGTCTAAATCCTATGAAATGAGACAAAAAGTAAATTACCTGCATAAGACTAAGAAATAAGGTGTGAATAGGTCCTCAATTGTAACTAGCCAGGTAAAGTGCCTCGTTGACACCAACATTTATCACTTTTTTTTATATTGAAATGTTGGGCAGTTTTACATGGATAATGTTTTAAGTTATATTTTAAGATTTATTATTTGCATTACTAGTTGCAAAGCTAATGCAATTTATTTGTTTTTTTGTATGCTTTCTGGTTGTCCTTATGATGTCAAGTTTACTTTTATTTGGCTGTCATCAACCTGAAGCTTAGTGCTTTTGGCAAGGATTGTATGATGTCTACCTCTTGACATAATCATGCCAAATATCTTTTCTATCATCTAGAAATGACCATATTTGAGTTTCTTTTCAATTGAATGCCATTAATTTTTCATTTTTCCTTATAAAGTTTCTTTTGTAAGAAATTATTGGACAATTGTCATGAACTTCAACGGAATTCAAATCAAGGAAAATGTGCAGCAAAATTTGCCCGTTTGACAAATATGATGCCACTAGTTTTTGATGGAGTTGATTATAGCTTGTTTTGCTAGTTTGTTTCATTTTGAGTTTCAAGGCATATCAATTGGGAGACCAGAAGGTCAGACATTCCAAGATGAATCGTATATTAGAGAAAACAATTGATGTGTATTTAATCAAAGCATTTTCATCAAGTCAATGCTTCATGAAGTATCAACTTACCATTTACTCTGAAATTGACTTTATTATGTATCCAGCTATTTTCTTAAATTCTTATAAATGTGGCTGCTTTTGACCTGTAGAAAATGATCAATTTGTTTACAAAGTCAACTCTACATTGGAAATCCAGTGAAAAAATTGCCGTGCTGATTTGTCTGTTGAGTTAAATTGCTTGTAATGAAATTTAGTTCCTTGCTCTTTTCAAGCTTTCACCTTCGTGGAGTTGTGTCACTGCATTCATGGCAATCAAATATTCTCTTTGATTTCTTTTATTATGCAATAAGGTTATTTATTTGCTACTGTAAGTCAAATTGAGTATGTCTGTCAAGTTATTCTTTTAACTAGCAACAAAATGTAGTTCCTTGCATTTTTCAATAATTTTCTTTTTGAGGAGTTAGGTGCCACTTCATTCACGGAAAGCTATTGAATATTCTCTTTGGTCCTTCAATTATGTATCAGGTTGTGTTTGAATTATAAGCCAAATTTTGTAATGTTTGAATGAAATTTTTCCTAGATGGGTATCTATTGATGAATATTGTCACAGGCTTTATGAGAAGATATGCTACTTACACGTAGGATATAGGAGGCACGATTGCTTATGCTGTATCAAGATTCGCAAATAGAGGGATTCAACATCATTTAAGTGTATCAAAAATCTGATGCATCATAATGCTATTGTAATGCAGGATCTGCTTGGATGGCTCTGTCACGAGCGTTTGTGGAGTATTGTATCTGGGGTTGGGACAACCTTCCACGAACAGTTTTGATGTACTATGCAAATTTTGTTTCTTCACCAGAGGGTTACTTCCACACTGTCATTTGTAACACCCAAGAATTTAAGAACACAACAATCAACCATGACTTGCATTATATATCCTGGGATAATCCACCTAAACAGCATCCACATATTCTTGGTCTTAGTGATAGTAAAAAAATGATCAATAGTAATGCCCCATTTGCAAGGAAATTTCCCACAAATGATCCAGTGCTTGACAAAATAGACAGAGAGCTTCTGCAACGTCAAAATGGAAGATTTACTCCTGGTGGATGGTGTATGGGAAGTAGAGAAAATGGAAGTGATCCATGTTCTGTTATAGGTGATAGAAGTGTCCTCAAGCCTGGTGAAGGTGCAAAGAGGTTGGAAGTGCTAATGAAGCAGCTCTTAGCACCAGAAAATATTAGATCAAAACAATGTAAATAATGTTGTTTCCTATTCAAGTACCATTGTGAATCTCCATTGCAGGTAATGAGTTTCCACCAATTTTAATAAATCAAAAGATAAGGTTCTTTGGAATAGCTCATGATCTTGCCTTTTACCATCAATAGTGGGGCACACTGCAGGGTCACCATGAATTTGTTTTGTTAAATACCCCCTCAACTTTTCTCTAGAGGTTCATGTTGGAATTTCATTCAACAGCACTATTTCTGTAATATTCATGTGTCGAATAGAAGTCTAGGCTTATTCTGCAGAATTAAAAGGGATTGCATCATCTATGTTTGACAGTTAAAGGAGGTTTACAAATACCTTGAAGTATCAATGTGATCGTCAAATAGGTGCTACAAAACCCAGGTCTAAAGCAATCGTTATATCCTTTTCTGCCCCTCCAATTGAAGTCATTTTTTAATTGGTGATGCATTAGAGCTGTTTGCTGTCTAACCACCAATATTTATGTTTTAAAGATCAGCGAGGTCACATCATTTTCTGGTGTAGTTGCGCCTCATTTGCTGTTATTATGTAGTGTAACAGATGATTTTACCATAACAAATTTATGTGAAACTTGAGGACACTTGAGAGTTGCTTTGACATGCATAATTTGCAATATCTTTCTAGATAATATATACTTACAACCTTAATTTTCAATTTGATTCAGCTTAATCGAATATCTTTTGACGGAATCCCAGGATAACAAATATGTTTTTAATTTAACTAGCAGCGAATGCCACTTAAATTGTCAAGGCATCAAATTCAACTACAGGGGTGATAGAACAAAAGAGTGCTAATATTGTTTTGAGGACAGTTAATTTTTGAGGTACACTGGTGGCAACGTCTATCCAGCACCCATATTGTACCATTGACCATGTCTACTAATTAATTGAAAAATAAACACTCATTATATTTTAATTATTAATTAATTAAAAAACATGGTCAATGGTACAGTCTGGGTGCTGTATAGACACAGGCCACTGGGGAACTCCAAGGATTGTGTGCGCTCTATTTTGTCTGAAAATAGAGTAGCCGCGTGAAATGTTTGAAAGCAAACACATAATATGCTGTACATTTTGACACAAAATAAAGAGAACATTGTGCAACGAAGCATTTAGCAAGATAATAAAATGTGATTTAAGAAGTGTAAAGAATATGTAAAGAGAGAAAGCACAGTACCTCCACAGTTGCCCCAAATGATGGCCTAAAAAAACCCACGAATGCCATATATGTGACATATTTAAGCACAGATAAATGTAATATATTAGCAATGATAAGCAATAATAAGTGCAATCATCAAGAAACAATGATGGTATATGCATGAAGTATAAAAATCCAAATAAAGGTTAACTTAAATCTAAAATAGAACATGGATGAACATATAGAACAACAATAAGAAACTAACAAACTCATAAACACAAACACAAGACTAACAAACTCATAAACACAAACACAAGACTAGATGTATATGGAGAAACCTTCTGAACTAAAAACTCAATAGTTAAAAGAGAGGTCAAGTTTGCATTAAAATGTTAGAATTGTTACATGAAAACATCAACTTTCTCACTTCAAAATAATAGCATTTCAATAACATGATAGTGCTCATCTACAAAAGATCCATGTAAAGAATGATCCAACTTAAAGAGAAGAAGCGAATGAAAATCATAAATATTTTTCCAAAACATAAACTACTAAAATTCATGTTATGGGAGAAAATCGACACTCATGGCCAAATTATTCAATACACTACAAATAGTAACCAAGAATGATAACATCTCTCGCATGAAGAGTGAACACATTTTCCCAAATATGGTGCTTTATTTCCAAGCCATTATACTATGTAGACTCATCATAACACAAAAAGCTCAACTCTTCCACCTAGCATCTAAGAATGGGTAAGTGGTATAGTTGGAGTCTTAACAACTCCAAAATTGCTAGTCATAATTAACCTTTCCCTTACATTAATTGAAGAGAATTTTTTTTGAATCACAACCTTATTAGTCTTCATCTTTCAACCAAAATAATATTGAATATCCATTTGCTTAGTACAAGTGTAGTACATGGAATTCTTGGCCAAAATATAACACTAGTTTCTAAATCTATTTAAACCACCCTACAATCAAAATTAACTCTTGAACATACTCTCTCAAACCATGTCATCTTATATGCCAGTATAGTAGCCATATACTATGATTTGTTAGTGTACACAATAACCATGAGTTACCTATTATTCATCCAATTGATATTACCACCAAATAGAGAAAAATATAGCCAGTGGTGGACCTCTAACTATTCAAATCACTTGTCCAAAGCACATGAACAAAGCCATGAATAACTAAACCAAATCATTTGAACCATGGTAACATAAGAAATAATTTCTTGCAAACATCTAAACACCGTCTTAATTCTAATACTCTCTGGTTATACATAAAAACTTGCTGAGAGTTCACATTGCTAGGGAAATATGTAGTCTAGTGCAAACTATTGTATACATGAAGAAGATTGGAGGACTTGCAACTATCATTCATGAATGTATCAGACCTCCATTAGGAGCAGCATGGGCGATTTGTTAAGGAGGACGAATTGACTCATTGGAGGCTCCATAGTCCGTGATATTGCTTGCTTCTTCAAGGCGCTAAACTCCAGGTTCTTTTGGCATTGTTAATTCATTGTAATCTCAGTGTGAATGCATGAGTCCATAGCTGTCACTTGTCTTCAGAAAACTTGAAAGTGTTCATTATTGAAGGTCTATGTGTTTTGATCATAATGTTGTTAATGTAATGTCCTATTTGAGCATCATATAAAATAAGAAAGGAAGGAGTATTTGGTTGCATCATCATTCATGATTTTCTGAGGTCATATGTCAACTGTTTGTCATAATGTCAACTAGCTGTAACTTCATGTTTGTGGACCGAATTTGATATGATATATCATAAGACAGTCGTATATGCATTCCTAGTAAATATTCAATCAATAATTGCCATTAGTAGTTGTTAAATCATGAGAAATACACATGTGACAACCTTCATATCAGACTGAAAATTTCTGAGGCACTCTGTCAGCATAACACACAAATCTTAGAACAACAAAACACACAGTTTGGACAGTTAAATATTCCTTGTTTTCAGTCATTTCAGTACAAGGGATATTACATTTTAGCTCCCAAAACCAAATTCAATCTACTCTTGATTGTGTTAATGATAGGAGAAATTTTAGTTTACATCCCTAATTGTGGAAATAACCTTATTAATAAAAAATGATTTTACACGAGTCTTTAAATTATTACAATTTGGAAATTTTAGCTTTTGTCTTTCCATACATCTACACTAGCAAGGTTGAATTTTCATTCTATAGAACTACATAAAAATTGCACCTTTTTTCATAGGTTTCATTGTAATACAATTATATCATCCAAGCTTCTCAATGCGCCATTCTATAGAACTACATAAAAATTGCACCTTTTTCATAGCTTTCATTGTAATACAATTATATCATCCAATCTTCTCAATGCCTTGTCATTGTAGGTCCAAGTTGTCATAAGTCCTTGTCGTCAGTCTTGGCGAATTTCGCCATGTCGAGTCAGTTATCATAAGTTGTGAGTATGTGGCATGGTGAGTTTGATTGTTTAGTTTATTTAATTTATTTAAATTATGATTTATTAACTATAGTAATAGATTAATTATTTAATCTATTTAATCCCGATTTTTATTTAGCGATGGATTGATTATTTAATTTATTTAAATATTGGCGATAAATGATTTATCGTAATTCTGTGATTATTTAATAATAATTATGACTTTTCTTTCGCTATTCGTAAGGTGGTGGGCAGGAGGTGGCTGGTGGAAAATGCTAATGTCTTCCTTGTTGAAGTGGCTTCTTGTTTTGTTACTGTTTGTATGGATATGCTCATGGATGCTTCTTTGGTTTGGGCATTATTGGATGCATACTTACATCCCTCTTTTTATTCTTCTTTTGATTTGGATAATGATCTGTCTTCTTATCATTTTGAATTTGGTCATTTCCCTTATGGTGGCTTTTTATCTCAGCATCAATTATTATCTAATGGTTGGCATTGTGAATTCCTTTCAGTATTGAGAGGTGGTTTGGTTTCTAATATCTATGATGATACGATGTTTGCTCTTGTAGCCTTCTTGGATCATGTTTCACCGGTTACCTTGGCTGCTGCTGTAAATGTTTTTTTAGGTTTACACTTTCTTCTTGATTCTATGAATGCAGTTATGTCTCTCCCAAGCATGGTGGAACCTCTGCAGGTGATTGCTCTGGATGATCATGTTTTGATTGTTTCTCAGTTTGAGGTGATTTCACCTCCTCCAGATGAGGGTCCAAGCAATTGGTTTCTTCATTCTTGATGCTTGCTTGCTTCGCCTTCTCTTGAGCTCTTCGACAGGGAATTTTGTAATTGGCACACAAGTTTTGGATGGGTTGGGTTATCATTTTGTTATCGGTGTTGGCTTATAAGCTTTTTGGGATGGGTTGGACTGGTTTGGAGGTCTCATATCTCCTTTTTTGATGTAATTGTACATGCTATCTTCCCAATGGGGGTTTTTTATGAGCAAGACCGGGGGTTTTCTTTGCCTGGTTGTTTCCTACCAGTGCTCTTTGAATCAAGTTTGTAAAAAATTATAATTAATAAAATTAGTGGTTCTCCACTTTTATTGAAAAAAAAGAAAAAATATGACTTTTACTAGTGGCAGTATTATTTTAATTTATTATTATTTAGTGATTTTTGTTTATTTAATTATTTTTGCTATTGAATTTAAACTAATGTTTAATTGAGATTCTATTTAATATTTAATGTTTTCAGCTGATTTAAATTATTGTATTTATTTAATTATTTCGCTTTAATTATTTTATTATTTAATGTTGATTTTGATTTTGATTTATCTGAGTTGATTATTTTAATGTTTAAATAATATTTTGATTTGTGTGAGATGAGAGCAATATGTTTCTATTTCTGATTTTTTTTTTTTTTTTGATAAAAGTGGATGAGACCACTAAAATTATATTGATTATATATATATTTTTACAAGTGTTTGGTTCAAAGAGCATTGAAGGGAAAGAACCAGTAAGAAAACCCGTCAGTATTGCTCAAGAAAACATAAGCCTATCTACCCATTACAAAAAGCCCATAGGCATACCAAACCCCCTAGATACATTGCAATACATTGCCATCCGCATTAGATATAAAGGAAGCTGTAAGAATCAGTCTAATAGGGAGCATCTGAAGATGGAGTCAAGATTGTCCACCAAAAATTAGTGCCATCACCCCAAAATCCAACCTGTCTAAACACCACAAGAATCCAAAGCTTTGAAGAAAGCAAAACTTAGAGCCATGAGAGAACCAAGAATAAGAGATCCTGCCATCACAAATATGGTGAGCAAACATAGACAGATCCAAATAAGAAGCAGGGAAGGATATTGAAGACCCTCAGGAAGAAGGATGAGACCGAACCAAAGGATAATCCAAAGTAGTAACCAAAGGAGAAATATCAAAATAAGAAACCCTCTGCAATACCACATTAACTGCTCTTTCCAAATCCTTAGAAAAAGCCACCATCCACCAAATTTGGCAAGAATTCTCCATAGAAAAGAGAACATGATGTTAGAGTGAAAAGTAAGACAAAGATCAAATGAAAGCCATAAGTGCCCATCAACAATCAATATAACTGAGAACGGGATCACCATGTCATAATTATCCCACCATGAAAGAAACCTGCTAATATGAAGTTGATCACGTAATGATAAAGCCAACATATACCATAATATCCCCAATCATTAGAACAACTACCTGAATCACCGATAGATCATGATGCCAAATGAAGTGAAGAGAGAAACAAGTGCATAAGGTACGAAAGCCTGATGGAAAGGCATCCAACAACCAGTCGCAACAAAAAATGATTACCAAAAACAGAGGATCAAACATATATTATACAAGTACCCCTGCCGATCAAATACTGATTAATATGTAATGATTGCCATAAGCCAAAGAGATCCCAAACTTACAAAAGAAGTTCAAAAAAGCCCGCCAACCAAGATAACCAAAAGCCGACCACTCAACCGAGAAAGAAAAATTCCACCATCCAAACCAAATATACCCCTCCTACCCCCGGACTTTGTGCAAAGAAATTACCAAATATGACTAAAACAGGAATGCTGCCATAAGACAGGACATCAGCCCCCCTATAGCCATATAGGGAAGTAACCAACACATAAAGCAAGGAGACATGAGAAGGTACAAATACAGTAGGCATCTCAGACTAGTAGAAGAAAACCCAACCAATTTCCTACTTCATGAATAAAATCTAACATAAGATATCAATAGCACAAAATTGTCATGAAGGCCAACACCTTTACTACATATACTAACGAAGCATAGATAGTGAAGTAGGTTTTCAAGAAGGAGGACCACCTTTAAAAAAGCATCTTCATGCAAGATGCAGGAATGTCCGAGGGAGAGACCTACAGGAAATCAACATCCTCAACAACAACCTTATTTGCTAAAAAATCTGCAATGACATTGATCTCCCTAAAACAATGCGAAATAGAAAAAGTGGAAAAGCATTTTAACTACTGAAGAATGTGATCTAAGAAATATTGAAGATGCCAAGATAGACATTTCTTAGCTACAACTGCTTGAAACACCACCATGGAATCGCTTTCAATAACAATGTCTTTAATGTTTAATGAAAGAGTGAGATCAAGCTTAAAGGATAAAGCCTGAAACTCAGCCATGTTATTAGTACCATGCCCAATTTGTTTACCCACAACTTTGATGACTTTCGAAGAATGATAAAAAATAACTACTCCAATACCAGACTTTCCCGGATTCCCCTTGGAAGCCCCATCGAACTGAAGCTTGAATGAAGGGAATGGAGGGGGAGTCCATCTGGCCAATTTTCGTTTAACTAAAGAAGATAGACCTCCTGATACAGCCCCATGGGAAGGCATCAGATAAAGTGCAAACCATTTCCAAGTAACCTGATTATCCCAATGGGAGAAAGAACTGAGATGATCTAAGTTTTTATGAATGAAAGAAAGTACCACCTCACTGATGGAGGTTTGAATTTTACCAATTACTTCAGACAAAGTGGCATTTTTATGATTAAAAATTCTAGAATTTCTTTCAAGCCAAAGATTCCAAATCACCAGTGATGGGGCCACAACCCAAAGGGATGAATAAAACGATGAGGAAAACAATAAGGGCCAGGCCATGAAATGCAAAATTAGATTGGGACCTATCGCAGAAGACCAACCAAGCATACCAAATAACCAATACCAACACTCAGAAGCAAATGGGCAAAACAAGAAAAGATGATCCATGGATTCCATACAATGACCACAAAAAACACAAGGAAATACAGCTGTAATCCCAAGTCTGTCAAAATGTATCCCAGTGAGAACCTTATCTTGGACTGCCAGCCAAGCAAACGATCCTGCTTTAGGAAGATAAGCCAGATGCCAAAAAATCTTAGTAGGCCAACAAGGGGATGGTGAAGTCTGAACTAAAGAATTATAACCATCTTTAACTGAATAAGAATTAGCAACACTCTTAATCCAAACCAAGGAGTCCTCTTTATTTTGGAAAACAAGGGGTCTTTTGTGAAGTTCTTCCACAAAAGCCAGAATAAGATTATTATCAACCGACAAGGGAGGGATAATCTTCCATTTCACAATCACACAAGGACCAGTGGAGACAATGTCAAAATAATCATCAACAAAAGGCCCCCAAAACTCTGATAGAATATTAGACAAAGGGGACCAGTCTTGGATAGTTGAAAGGGCAAAGTGCCCATTCCAGACTTCATCTCGAAACCAGGCTTTCTTCCCATTATTGACAACCCAGGATAGATGTGGTAAAATAACCATCCTACATGAAACCAAAAAATTCTAAAAAGCCGAACCTTTTGGAAGAGATGAAGCAGTAAAAATCCTTTCTCTGGAAGCACCCCTTAAATACTTAGGAAACATGATGGCAACCCATTTACTACGAGGGTCAGCATATAACTTCCAAATCAATTTTTCCCCCAAAGCCTTATTTTGAGTAGCTAAATTATGAATGCCCGCACCCCCCAGCTCTTTGGGACGACAAATTTTATCCCAAGCCAAGAGAGGGATCCTCGACCTATCACCCAAGTTATCATTCCAAAGAAAGGTCCTAAGGGAGACCTTAATGTTCTTAATAACTTGGGGGGGAGCCTGCAAAACAAACATCAAATATGTGGGGATGACATTCAAAACTGACTTAATTAAAAGAATTTTACCAGCCATCGTCAGCCACTTATGATTCCAAGAAGAGATTCGGGAGGATATTGTATGAACAATTTTTTTCCAAAAAGAAGCCTTATCCGACCCTAGAAAAAAAGGAATGCCCAGGTATACACATGGGAGGGTCCTGTTGTGACCATTTCACACATCGCCCCATTAGAATGGGGACCCCCTCTTTTTGCTTTCCTTTTGCTTGTTTTTCTCTCTGCCTAGTGGTTTTTTTGAGTGAGTGAGTGATTTGCCTGGGCTGGCTAGATTAGGGCTAATCTTGGAAGCTCATTTTAGGGTTTCTTTCAAGCTGAGTCTAGCCTAATTTTGGGGAGTTGTTAGCCGTCTGCCTAAAACCTCAAGTTTACCAGAATGAAGCATGCCTTTCAGGAGAGTCAAGTTGGTTAGATCAGGGGCCAGGGTGAATAGGTCTCATGTTAGGTTAGGTCTAGTTTGAAGGTTTTCTTGTCGGAGTCATGTTTGTTTCCCGGTCTGAGTCAGTTGAGCAGATTTAGTAATCAAAGGAAGGTCGAAATGGTGAATGATAAATGAATGCACCTGATGATGACTAGAGGCGTTTTAGAAGGGTATGACCAAAATTGTTGACTTTTGAGACATGATGGAGAAAGTTGTCATATTTTGCATTAAATGAGAGTTTTAAGCTTTGATGTGATGAAAGCCAGTCAAGGACAAGATTTTCGCTCCTGACCCTTCCAAAGGGTCCAGAGCGAAATCTCTCCTTCTTGCCTTCTCTTGGCCCTGAAAACTTAGTAAAACCCTGCCTGGACCCAGTTGAGTGATAGATTTGTCTTGATTGTGAAGCAAGGGAGTTAGTTTGATCAAGTTTGATGGAAAATGAAGTGAACCAGGGTAAGATCTGGCCTGAGATGTCAATTTTGCTCTTGACCCTTCCAAAGGGTCCAGAGCGAAATTTTGAAATGCTCTCATTTTTGCCTAGTAAAAAGCAGGATTTTGATGGGGATGCGTGAAGGAAGGTCTTTGTTTACCTCTCAAGGAGATTTGGAGTTCAAAATGTCCAGAATCAAGCCTAAAATAGGATTTTCGCTCCTGACCCTTCCAAAGGGTCCAGAGCGAATTTCATCCTAAACCCTATTTCTTGTCTTGGATAGACTTGCAACCTTGTTCCTAGCTTGGAAAATGATCTAACTTTGCCTTGTGAGGTGGTTTGAAACTTGAAAATTGAGCAATTTGGCCTGGAATGGAGATTATTTCTTTCTAACTTTGGCCAACTTTTGATGTGCAGGGTATCTTGGAAGAAGGATTGGATATTATTGTTACCTTTGAAGATTTGGAAGCATGAAAAAATGAAGGACTTTGGACAAAATGGTGAATTTCGCTCCTAACCCTTCCAAAGGGTCCAGAGCGAAATTCCCAAAAGCTCTCATTATGTAGTGAAGAAGGTCAAGTTTTTGGCATGAATGAAACAAGAACAACTTTATTTTGCCTCTTGAAGATATTTTAACTTGGAAAAATGAAGGATTTTGCCCAAAAGGAGAATTTTCGCTCCTGACTCTTCCAGAGGGTCCAGGGCAAAAATTCCTCAATCACCTATTTTTCTTGCAAAATCAAGTCACTTTTTGGTTTTTATGGCTTGGATGAGAGAGGAGTAGTGTTTTCTTCCTTTAAGAGGTGAATTCAACTTGAAATGATGATGGAATAGGCCTAAAATAGTGAATTTCGCTCTTGACCCTTCCAAAGGGTCCAGAGCGAAAATTTCTATAGGAGGCATTTCTTGTCTTGTTTGGTCAAATTGAGGTGTCAAAGGCATGAAAAAGGGAAGAAAGAGCATGTTGAAATCATTGGGCATGTTTAGAAGTCATGAAAATGAAGGATTCTGGCCAGGAAAGGAAATTTCGCTCCTGACCCTTCCAAAGGGTCCAGAGTGAAATTCCTTATAAACCTATTTTTTAGCCTTTCTTGGACATGAAATCCTATTCCGAGCATGATGAAACATGAAATCCCACTGAGCAAAGAAGTTTCAAGGTGAAAAAATGAAGATTTTTGGTCAAGATTGAGAATTTTTCGCTCCTGACCCTTCCAAAGGGTCCAAAGCGAATTTTCTCAAAATCACTCTTTGCTATCAAGTTTTGCTAAGTCAAGTGTGGAATAAGGTGAAATATAGAAGGAATTGCCCATGGGAATGACTTGAAGTGCAAAGAAATCATTAAAAGGTGAAGGAATGCAGCTATCATGTGAATTTCGCTCCTGACCCTCCCAAAGGGTCCAGAGCGAAATTCCTAAAAACACCTATTTTCCTTGCAAGGTCAGGACAACTTTTTGGTTTTTATGGCTTGAATGGGTGTGAGGAGGTGTGTTTTTGCCTTTTGAAGATGATTGAGGTTGAAAAGGTGAAGGAATTGAGCCTAAGAGAGATTTTCGCTCCTGACCCTTCCAAAGGGTCCAGAGCGAAAATCCTAAAAAACTATCCTTTATTCCAAATTTTGGACAAAAATTAGCTTGGACAAGGGTGTGAGAAGAGAATTTGGATTGCCTTAGAGTGGAATTGGGTTGCTAAAATGCTAGTTTTGAAGCCAAGAGAGAAATTCGCTCCTGACCCTTCCAAAGGGTCCAGAGCGAAATTTCTAAATTCTCCTTTTCTTGCAAATTTAAGACAAGATTTTGCTTTTTATGACTTGGAGAGAAGAGAGGAAAGAAATTTTATGCCCTGGAAAGGATTTGAAGATGAAAGGATTTGAAAATTGCCCTAAAGCCTAATTTTCGCTCCTAACCCTTCCAAAGGGTCCAGGGCGAAAATCCTAAAACCAACATGTTCCTTTAAAGTTTGTGCTAAGACAAGAATAGACCAAGGTAGAAAAATCCCTTCAGACCACCTTTGAGTGGATGTTTTTTTCAAAAAATGATGATTCTAGGTCAGAGAAGGATTTTCGCTCCTGACCCTTCCAAAGGGTCCAAGGCGAAAATCTCAAAATCCCCTATTTTGCCTTGCAAGAACAAACCAAGCTTGGGTGGAGTGAATGAAGAAGACCATTGCCTAGCCTTGAGGGGTGGATTGCAGTCAGAATGATGGAGGAGTAAGCCTAAGCAAGGAAAATCGCTCCTGACCCTTCCAAAGGGTCCAGGGCGAAAAACATCAAAGACACCTTTTCCTCCAAGATTCGAGTAAAACTAGGCCTGGACTACAGTAAAAGAAGCCATTTGGAATGCTTTGAAGAAATTTAGACCTTCAAAAAATGAGAATTTTGAGCTCAGCAGAGAATTTCGCTCTTGACTCTTCCAAAGGGTCCAGAGCGAAATTCCCAAAAAGAACAATATTTCCTTCAAAAATTGATATGACAACTCAGTGATTGAGATAAATAGACCCTGAAGATTGCCTTGAAGGAGGTTAATGATCAAACTAAGGTGAGTTTTGACCTAAAAGGTAAAAATCGCTCCTGACCCTTCCAAAGGGTCCAGGGCGAAATTCACATTTTCACCCAAATTACTCATGTGAAATGCTAAAATTTGGAATGCAAGACTTTGTCAGGTCAAAACAAACATGAGCTCGCCTTCCGGAAGATTTTGGAGTCAAGAAATAAGATATTCAAGTCCTAATTTGAAAAATCGCTCCTGACCCTTCTAAAGGGTCCAGGGCGAAATCATCAAAAAGCCTATCATTCAACCTTGTTTGATTAAGTCAAGGGCAAATTGCAAGATTGTGAAGACAAGGACATTAAATTTGCAAATATTGATTGCGAAAATTTCAATTCATGAAGTGAACAAGCCTGGATGTAAAGTTCAAACAAGCCTTGAAGTGGTTTAGACCTTCATCATCTTGGATATTTCAATGCCCAAGGGAGAAAGGGAACTTCATTAAGCCTCAATCAAACCTCAATATTCCTCAATTTTCACTAAATTTGCCAAAATTAAGACATTTGGGGAAGCTAGATCAAATTCACATAAATTAAGGCCTTTACCATTTAATTAATTAATTTTTAAGCCTTAATATAAATATAAGAACACCTTTCAAGCCTTAAAATTAATTTTAAAAAATTAAAAAATAAAGGCTAGCGCTCAAAATCATTTATTTGCTTTTACAAGCAAGTCGGCCCCCTTTTAAAAGGAATTTTATCTTATTTTATTGCTAAAAACCTAAGTCGGCCTCATGGTTAATTAGGGTGAGCACCCTATATAAGAGAGGAGTGTTGTAGCATTTTCAAATCATTCATTCATTATTCTTCTCATGCGAATTTCAAGAGTAGATTGGAGGAGCGAATTAGACCAGATTGGAGGCGAATTTCTTGCTAAATTGGAGGCTAATTTCCAGAATTTGCTAAGTGGTTGGAGGCTAGTGGAAGGCGAAGTTCTTTTGAAGGTTAATTGAGGCATAATTCATCCAAAGGGAGACCAAAATTCAATCCTTATCCAGCAAAATCTGATCTTCTTTCTTCATTTTTCCAAGGTTCATAGTTAAGCTTTCAAAGGAGGTATGAAGAATCATTTTTTTTGAAGTTCTTATCCAAGACTTATTTTGATTTCATAGAAATCTTTTTAAATTTAAGTCTTGTAAAATTTGATTTCATTCATAATTAATTTGAAAGTTTATAATTCTTGGATTTATCATGTCATTTTCAAATTAATGTCCAAATTATCCCCTTGAAAGGTCTTAGATCCTATATTTTAAGATATTTTACTTAAAGAATAATTTTAAGTTTTTGTGTAGGCATCAAATAACGACCCCCAAAGCCAGAGGATCAACTACTTGGCAGACTCTCATCAAACAGGATCAAGCCAGGACAAGGACGATCTCCTCCAATCCAACATCATTGAGGACGACCTCCTTCAATCTAGTTTCATTAAGGACGACCTTCTCCATCTATCTTCCAGTCCAACATTTGAAGGAAAGCATCACCAAATTGAGCATCAACCAAGTGTTAGACAAGGTGGCATCCCAGTCATCACTCCTCTAGTCGGGTTGGTCCACCTCAACATGTCCAGATTCAATGTACCTGACTCATCAGAGTGACACAAACTTTGATGTACCTACCCCGTCTATCCATTGGTTGAATATTCCTGAGAAGACATGTGTCCGGATATTGCAATTATTTCATTGGCCAGAATTAAGTTTGTTGTAACAAACCCTAATTAGGGTTTCATTGTAAAATCTTGGCCATTGATCTCGAATTGATCGAAGCCGTTCATTGTATTTGAGGATGATATATATGCCCTCACTCATTTCATTTTTAAGGGTTAGAAAAGAGAGAGAGCTTAGAGAGAAGAACGTTAGAAAGTTAGAGATAAATAAGTTATTGTTGTAGCAAGATTGAGTAGTGAAGAAAGAATTTTGAACAATTGTTGTCCATTTGGTTATGAGATCAATAAAATATTGAAGTTATGGTATTTTATTGCAATACTTGTGGCTATCTTCATGATTGTTTATCTTCTTGAATCACTTTCAATTGAAATAGTATTTAAGTTCTAAGTTTGAAGGATGAATTGTTGTGCTTGATCTATGATAAGATTCACATTCCAAACCAGTAGCTTCTTACTGATTGTAGGAATGCCTTGTGTGGTCAACTAGAAACATTGAGATTGATTAAGAATTCAATCATTATTGGAAGTATTGATATGTATCTCTATGATAGTATCTATATCCTTGATGATTTGAAAGTTATTGAATCCCCTTAGAAGACCGCATCAATTCTAGTAGAGTTGTAATTTCTTGGCGATACTGAAATTGGTAGAATCTTATCAAGTCTAGCCTTCATTGAGTCATTCTTAGGATCAGTTTAAGCCTCTATTCCCCGAAACCCTTATCTTTTGACATTTTTTGAAAATCTGTTAGTGTTAGGAAAATCTTGTTCCTTCATTTGGAAAGAGAGTAACACGGACAAGCTTTCTCTAAAAGTATGTAAGGCCCCTTGAAGAAACAACATACACAACGACCACTGGTGCTTATCCACACGTAGAGATCCTAAAAAAAAGAACCTTGAAGTCATCCTGATTGATCCTTTTCGTGACATCTTCAGCATTCAGAGACTTTATTCAAGAGAGGATAAGATACCTCTGGGTATTTTATTCTGTGTTTGGTCGTGTACAAAATACACATCAACAGGTCCCTACTTGAAAATTCCAAAAGCGGACAAGTCTATCTTTAACTAGAGGGGAGACATTCACAAAAAAGACTTTGGATTTATGATTATTAACACTTTGTCCAGAAAAAACTACATAATCATAAATAATTTTCTTAATAACTCGAGCCTCCCTTAGAGAGGCTGCCCTGAACAAAAGTGTATCATCTGCAAACAAGCAGTGGGATTGCGGAGAAAGGAGGCCATCTATTCTAATACCTGACCATAAACCAGATGATGTAGCATTAGATATGGCCCTACTTAATGCTTCTGCCAAAAGAATAAATAGAAAAGGAGACAAAGGATCCCCTTGCCTAAGTCCCTGAGAGGAAGTAAAAAACCCTGATGGGGAACCATTAACCAAAAGTGAAAAACGAGCAGAAGATATACAAGAAAACACCCACTTAACCCAACAACGCGAAAATCCCAGTTGATATAAAACAACCCTAAGAGCCTGCCAATTAACCCGATCATAAGCCTTCAACATGTCTAGCTTAAGTATCATAGCTGAAACCTTTTGTTGAGATATGGAGTGCAGAACTTCATGAGCTACAATCGCACCTTCAGATGTTTCCCGACCAGGTACAAATCCTCCCTATTCTAGGGAGACAATCTGAGGGAGGAGCTTAGAGAGCCTAACCGAAATTGCCTTAGTAAATATTTTATATAAAGTAGTACAAAAGGCAATCAGACGAAAATATGAGAACAAAGTAGGATTATCCACCTTCAGAATGATAGCAATAAGAGTAGTATTAAGCTCTCTAAGAATAGACCTATTTCTTCTAGATTCCTCCAAGGCTAGCAATACATCATTCCCTATAAACTCCCAACACTTTTGAAAGAATAGTGCCGTAAACCCATCCAGACCCAGGGCCTTCTCTGGATGCATGGAGAAGACTATCTCTTTTAGTTCAGCTAGAGTAAAGGGAGCCATAAGCTTCTTATTATCTTCTTGAGAAACTAAAGAGGGGATCGATTGCACAATCTCATTATCTAACGCAACTGGATTTGTTGTAAAAAGTGACTTAAAGAACCTAATAGCTTTGGAAGCAATCTCTTCCTCATCCACCAAATTGTTTCCATTAGAGTCAGTAATACAGGAAATTCGACTACGCTGCCTCTTGAGCTTGGATGAGGAATTGAAAAACTTAGTATTTCTATCCCCTTCGGAGAGCCAAAGATCTCTAGACTTCTCCCTCCAATAAGATTCTTCCCTAGCCAAAGTCTCAGAAAGTTGAAAGTTCAAAAACTTCAATCCATCATACAAAAGAGAGGACATTCCTAAAGCCATAATGCTCTTATTAATTTGTTCAATTTCTTCCTGAATCCTAGCCTTTTCCCCAAAAATGTTCTATTTCTGATTTTTAATTTAATTGGATTTTGAAAATCCCATAAAAGAAATGGGAAGTATAAATTATTATATTATATAGTTGTAAAGGGAGGAATATTTCAAAATGAAATATTTCTATTGGCCGATTAGAAGGCTAGGCTTTTCAATTTCTCTTCTGGATTTTTATATGTTGTCATGAATTTCATTTTGGGTGGTTCTTCTTGTTCTTCTTGTTCTTGTTCTTTCCTTTCTTCTTCTTGCAACTATTTTTGGTAGCATTTCTGGAGAATTTGGGAATTTATGGATTGGAGTTTTTGTGTTGGGGGCAGTGGTCAAGATTCTTCACCAGAGGCTCTCTTCCATAACACGGGAAAGTGGTTGGCCTCTTGTTTTTCTTATTTTCTTTTGTATTGTTATCAGATCTTATTGTTGTGTGTCTTCGTTGTGTTTGAAATTTCTGAATGAGGGAATGTAGACTGCATTAATATGAAATCTGAATGTTATTAGTGAGAATGCTTGCTGTTTGAAATCCATGTTTATATTTATCAGTCTTCTCTGTTAAAACCATCTTTATGATTTATGAAATTGCAGATTTGGGTGTATTGCCTACTGATTATCTCAGTATTTCTTTTGCATTTTAGAGGAAATTTATTTACAACACCCTTATTTTGGATGGGTTGTTGGCTGTGTGCTACCCCATATCTTATTTTATTAGCAGCTATTTGCCCTGTTCCCCTTTTTATCTATTTGGTTGCTACTATATTTTTGGTTGACCCACACCGTGGGTTTGGTACATAGCACCACCCATGACGTGGTGGTGTGTTGCTGCACCACCACCATGTCGTGGTGGGTTCTTTGCACCCCCTCACGACATGGAGGGTGCAACAACATGAACCATGTTGTGGTGCCTAGCACCATTCATGACATGGTGGGTGTTGCGGCACCTCCCATGTCGTGGAGGGTGCAAGCACCACCCCACGACATGGTGAATGTAGCTGCACCACCATGTCGTGGTGGGTGCTGCTACACCTCAACACCATTTACCATGTGTCATGTTATGCTATGTGAGTCTTTGCTGTTGGGTAATATACTTGCCCAGTCAGCAGTATATAATATTTATTTTATTTCTATTTTTATTTGTATTCGCTAGTCGAAGGGAAACCATGAAAGATGGGTTTGCCCATTCAACAAGCTTGTAATTAAACTGATGTTTATCTTATCCCAATTTGATTTTAGAACTGTTGAACCGAAACACATCAATTTGATGGGATTGGAACTGAGTTTGCACATATTAGTTTATGCTGTCAGTATAGTGTTTTATCTAGTTTAGTGTTTTTTCAGATTTTTTTTGAATGATAGAAGGTGTTGTGTTTTTAGTGTTGTAGTTATTTGGTAGTTATTTTGCTGTGCGAATTTACGCATTTTGTTGTCCATGAGTCCTGATGATCATATGTTAAGTCCAGTTGTGTTTTTGAATGAAGCTTGCGAGTTATAGGACCAAGCGTATTGCAAACGCTATCCCATTTTATTTATTGTTTTCTTTGTGAATGTCATATTGCGTAATGTGTTATGCTACATTTTAAATACCAAAGGCTGTCTTGTGTATGTTGTGTTTAGATTGATTTTTATTTTCAAATTTGACGCCATTGCTTGGATGTAAGATTTGAATGGTTATTTGAATTTGTCTCATGATGTTTTGCCATAGGAGTTAATTTGTTATGCTGCTGATTTTAAGGACAACAAGTGTGAAGATCTTGTTGGATTTTTGTTGATTTGGTAGTAGCTGTTTTATGACTTGGTTTATGTACTTTATTTGGTCAAGAGGCTCAACTCTCTTGTATATTGATGTCCATTTTTTATGAGCATGTTTCTATACATGATTTGGCATTGTATGATGTTGCATTCCAAATTTGTTTATGTAACTTAGAGCCTCTTGTAATGCTGATTTTGGGTCCATGTAAGGGAGTGGGCTCCTTTGCAACACCCGGGGTCACGAGAGATGGACTATCATGATGTTCCTTGTAAGGATGCATGAAGTCCAGACCTCTTGAGCGTAAGGGATTTTACCTCGTTTAAGTAAGTGATAATTAATCAATGAATGAGATTGGGTAGCTAGATAATTAAAAAGATAATAAATGATGGTGCCTCATGACTCAGTCCTAGGGAGGATGTTTTAGGTTGAGCATTAGAAGACCGTGGAGACAGTAAGCCAATCTCCCTTGGTATCTCATAGGTTGAGATGACTCCACATGCCCTTAGGCTAGAGACTTATTTTTGGTACGACATATGATGACACTCCCTTGTACATGAGTTCCCTTGTGTTTTTAAATTTACATTTATGCCTTGATGTTTGGTCGGCCTCTGGGAGTTCTCTTGGTTGTTATTGCATTGGTGTTGGTCCATGTGTATGGAAGTCTTTCTTGGTGTTAGTCCCTTTGGTAGAAGCGTCAGCCTAGGCTTAGTGTGTGTGTTGGGACCTAGTGACATCTCCAAGCTCGAGGGGTGGTTCCTTGTAGGTTCCACATTGGTTGGGTGGTTGGAGCTTTTTGCCATTAGGGTTTTTCCCTTCTTGTTGCTATTATTCTTGTGCGTGGATTCGGATGTTCTTCGTGATGATTATGGATTCTTTGGGACATATTTATGTATTCAAATTTCTTGCCATTTGATCTATAATAATTTGGAATAGTGTAGGAACCACTTGTAAGGCTGAGTAAGCCTCATGTACCTATGATTATGTAATAGTAGCATGTAGGTTCATATTTATCATTAGCTATAAATTGTCATGCCATCTTTTGGGTAGTATTGTAATTATGTGAAAGATTATATAATTTTGGATGTTTCATTATTAGATCAACATATTAAGTATGTGTAAAGATCCAACACTTATGCTGTAAATTGCCATATGCTATATTGTATTCAACAAGTTGTATGTATGTATTCATTATGGAAATAGATTTGGGCAGCAAGTTAAATATTTATGTGGTATTATCTTGAAGTGTAATGGACACTTGTATATGTAGATAGATCTATGTTGTAATGTAGAAAGATGTAATGGTGTACTTTTGTATATATGTGAATGCAATGTAGCTAGTTGTAGAACATGTTCATGCAACTCTAAAATTTAAATTGTGATCATTATCAAGACCTTGTTAAAACCATTAATGTTAGAACATTGAAACATGGCATATTCAATAGTTGTTTTAGCTAGCATCATAGAAACTAAATCAGCCATAAGGCTGTAATCTATAATAAAACTTAGAATTCCGAACATGTATAGACCACACTTGATTAAGAACTCATTAGTAACATGGCTATAACAAACTATTGATGCATGGTTGGTACTATAATCATTAAAGAGTGTAAGTGGATTTTGTATGCATTATGTGTATGGGCAACAATAGTATAGTTGTTGTCATAGTAGCTTGAGGTTATATGTCATTTAAGTGTTGCATCTTGTTTGAGGGCAGCAATAGGATCATTATATTCATGGTAGTAGTAGCTCATCCTTAGCATATAAGGAACAAGTATCTTGTAGCATGTAGATTTGTAGGGTTTTTGGTTTGAACTTCTAGATGGAGCTAGTGTATAAGAGGTTTACTTCCTCTTTTAGCTAGGTAGTTACTAAGTATTGTGGATAGTAGAATGCATTAGAGGTTGTAGGGCAGCCTATATAACATACCTTTGTGTGGTGGAATTATCTTAGCTAGATCATTAAGTGCATATATGTATTTTCATGTTAATTGCGAATCTAATGTATGGATTGAGAATCATAAAGTTAGTAAGTATGTGGTGGCATCAATATACCCTAGGGAGCTATATGAGACTTTGTAAGCATGTTTCTGCTTGTGTCAAAAAAAATTAGACATTCAATGTAAGACTCAACTAAGATGAATTAAGTGTATTAATTTGTTCTCTCACTGCCTAGATAAGGTTAAATGGAAACTTATTAGAATTTTTAATTTTATTTTTTTTACTCCATTTCTAGGTTGTTAGTGTGAGTTCCCTAGGGTTGTTGCCGGGCGCATCACATGATCTATTCATTTAAAATTTGTATTTAGCTAGAGGAGTTTATTTTGATAGGAATGCTATAATAACTAGTGTAGACACATAAAATTTTTCATCTTAATCCCGGGTGAATCCACTTCATTTTTCATGCATTATTCCATCTATTATCATTTATCATTTATTGATTAATATTATTATTATTTATCATTTATCAATTAATATTATTATAATTATTTATCATTTATTGATTAATATTATTATTTATCATCAATAATATCTCTATTATCATTTATACATTATTAATATTATTATTCCATTTATCATTTAATAATATCTATATTTTTTTTGATAAAAGTAGATGGAACCACTAAAATTATATTAAATATTGAGTTTTTTTTACAGGTGTCTAGTTCAAAGAGAACTGAAGGGAAAGAACCATTAAGAAAACCCTTCAGTATTGCTCCAAAAAACACAAGCCTATCTAACCATTACAAAATCCCATAGGTAGCCCAAATAAACCCCCCAGATACATAGCCAACCACATTAGATATAAAGGAAGCTATAAAATTCAGTATAGAAGAGAACATCCAAAAATAGAGCCAATGATGTCGAACCATAACCAATGCCATCAACACATAGCCATCCTGTCTACACAACACATGAGTCCAAGGCTCTGAAAAGAACAAAACTTAGAACCAGAAGAGAACCAAGAATAAGTGATCCTACCAACACAAAAATGGTGAGCAAACATATGCCAATCTAGATAAGAAGTAGAGGAGGATGATGAAGACCCTAAGGAAGTAGGATAAGACTAATCCATAAGATAATCCAAAGCAGAAGCCAAAGAAATAATAGTAGAATAAGAAACCATCTGCAACACCATGTTAACTGCTCTTTCCAATTCCTCTAAAAAAGCCACCAGCCAACAATTTTGACAAGAACTCTCCACAACAAATAGAGCATTTTGTGTTAGTAAAAATAAACGCATAGACAAAATGGATACCATGACTGCACGCCACCAAGAATATAAAAGAAGAAGAGATAACCACATCATGATTAGCCTTTCACTACAAGAAAATGCAGCGAGCAAGAAGCTGCTCAACAAATGATGAAACAAACTCATGCCTCACAACACCCCCAATCATAAAATATGCAACTCCCAAAAGAAAAGAGCAAACACGATGCCAAATGATTAAACAATGAAAGAGCCAACTCAATTCATCATGATACAAAGCCCCGCCAGAAAGTCACCAAGCCTAGACCACGAAATATAATGATTCCCAAATAATGCAGAGGATTGTACTGACATAACTATCCCGAATGTAAATGATGCCTATCATGCACTGAGTAGGGTTGGTTAGTAACTGATACCAATCAGTACCTGGTAATAACCAAGATATGTCATCAAAAGGAAACCAAGACACTCACCAACAAGGTAACCACAAGTGGACAAACAAATGACCAAACAGGGCATGCATAATGTAAACAAAGGCCCCTCCAACACCAAAAGGACACAAAGAGCACATGGGAACAGAAAAATACCAACCAATCAAAAGTTGCCCCATCACCCTCCATACTCAGTGAGGAGATACTGTCGGATATGAATATAACAAAGATGTTGCCATAAGGTAGGACAACATCCCACCCATAGCAATATAGGGAAGTAAAACCACACCCAACAAGGAGAAGGGAGAGGACAACACCATAAAGAGGATACCACCCTGGCAGGAGAAGCCACAACAATCTCCCTACTCCATGAGGAAATTCTAACTGTAAATATCAGCAAGAAAGATATTTTCATGAAGAGAAATACCCTCATTGCAGATACTTACAAAAGAAAACCACATCCAACATGGAAAATGAGGGAGGCTTCTAAAAAGAAAACTTGCTAAGAAAGAAGCTTCATGCAAGAGACTGGTATGTCTGAAGGAGAAACCTCTAAGAAATCAACACCCTCAGCAATAGCTTTATTAGCCAAAAAATCTGCAATGACATTGATCTCCCTGAAACAATGAGAGATAGAGAAAGTGGAAAAGCACTTTAATCGCACAAGAATGTGATCTAAGAAATACTGTAAATGCCAAGAGAGACATTTTTTGGCAACAACCGCCTGAAAAACCACCATTGAGTCACCTTCAATAACAATATCTTTAATATTCAAAGAGATAGTGAGATCAAGCCCAAAGGATAAAGCCTAGAACTCAACAACATTATTAGTACCTTGACCAATGTATTGTCCCACAACTTTGACGATCTTAGAAGAATGATAAAAAATGACCACTCCAATACCGGACCTTCCCGGATTTCCCTTAGAAGCCCCATCAAACTGTAGCTTGAATGAAGACATGGGGGGGGGCTCCATTTGGCCACCTTATGTTTAACAAGAGGTTAGCCCAGCTGATATAGCCCCATGAGAAGGCATTAGACGAAGCGAAGACCATTTCCAAGTGACCCAATTATCCCAATGAGAAAAAGATCCGAGGTGATCTAAATTTTTATGGATGTAAGAAAGAACCACCTCACAAATGGAGGATTGAATTTTACCAATCACATCAACCAAAGTAGCAGATTTATGTTTAAAGATCCCAAAATTCCTTTCAAGCCAGAGATTCCAAATCACTAGTGATGGGGCCACAACCCAAAGAGATGAATAAAATGAAGAGGAGAACAACAAGGGCCAGGCCACAAATTGCGAAAATAGATTAGGACAAAGAGTAGAAGACCAACCAAGCATGACAAAAAGCCAATAACAACACTCACAAGCAAATGGACAAAGCATAAAAAGATGATCCATGGATTCCATACAATAACCACAAAAAACACAAGGGAATACTGCTGTAATCCCAAGCCTATCCAATCACATCCCAGTGAGAACTTTATCCTGGATTTCCAACCAAGCAAAGGACCCTGCCTTAGGAAGACAAGTTGGATGTCAAAATAGCTTAGTAGGCCAGCAAGAGGATGAAGAAATCCGAGCCAAAGAATTATAACCATCTTTTACTGAATATGCATCTGAAGCACTCTTAATCCAGACCAAAGAGTCCTCCTTATCATGAAAGACAAGAGGTCTTTTGTGAAGTTCTTCCACAAAAGAAAGTTTGAGGTCGTTATCAATAGGCAAGGCGGGAATATTATTCCATTTAGCCACTAAACTTGGACCTATAGAAACAATATCAAAATAATCTGCAACAAAAGGCCCCCAAAGATCCGATAAAATGCCAGGCAAAGGGGACCAGTTTCGGATAGCTGAAAGAGAAGGATGCCAATTCCAGACTTCATCCAAAAACCGGGCCTTCTTCCCATTATGAACAACCCAAGATAAATGTGGTAAAATAAACCTCCTACAAGAAACCAAAAAGTTCCAAAATGTAGAACCCTTCCGAAGAGATGTAGCAGTAAAAATCCTTTCTCTAGAAGTTCCCCTTAAATACTTAGCAAGCATGATGGAAGCCCATTTGCTTAAAGGGTTTGCATATAATTTCCACACCAGTTTTTCCCCAAAAGCCTTATTCTGAAAAGCTAAATCATGAATACCCACACCACCCAACTCTTTGGGATGACAAACATTATCCCAAGAAAGACGAGGAATCTTCTTTCTACCTCCCAAGTTGTCATTCAAAAGGAAGGATCTAAGGGAAATCTTGATGTCCTTAACAACTTTAGGGGGAGCCTACAAAATAGACAACAAATATGTGGGGATGACACTCAAAACTGATTTGATTAAAAGGATCTTACCAGCCATCATAAGCCACTTGTGATTCCAGGAGGAAATTCTAGAAGTTATCAAGTGAACAACTTTATCCCAAAAGGAGGTTTTTTTAGAGCCCAGAAAGAAAGGATGCCCAAATACCTACACGGAAAATTCCCTACTTGGAAACCCCAAAAGAAGACGAGTCTATCCCTAACTAGAGGAGAGACATTCACAAAGAAGACTTTAGAATTTTGATTATTAACCTTCTATCCAGAAAAAGCAGTATAGTCAGAGATAATTTTCTTTATAACTCTAGCTTCCCTCAACAAGGCAGCCCCAAACATAAGCAAGTCATCAAAAAACAAACAATGAGATTGTGAAGAAAGAAGGCCATCAATTTTGACACCCAACCATTAACCAAATGCCATTGCGTTAGAAATGGCCCTACTTAACGCTTCTGACAAAAGAATAAACAAAAAAGGGGACAAGGGATCCCCTTGCCTAATTCCCTAAGAGGAAGCAAAAAACCCCAAAGGGGAACCATTAATCAATACTCAGAAACATGCAGAAGATATGCATTAAAACACACATTTAACCCAATAGTGCGAAAACCCCAAATGATTCAAGACAACAACAAGGGACTGCTAATTGACACGATCGTAAGCCTTTAGCATGTCTAGTTTAAGGATCATGGCTAGAACCTTTTGTTGTGATATGGAGTGCAAAATTTCATAAGCTACAATCACACCTTCAGATGTCTCCCGACCAGGCACAAAGTCACCCTACTCCAAGGAAACTATCCGAGGAAGGAGCCTAGAAATCCTAACCGAGATTGCCTTAGTAAAATTTTTATATAAAGTAGTACACAAGGCAATCATACAAAAATAAGAAAAAGGGCTAGGGTTATCCACTTTTGGAATAATAGTAATAAGAGTAGTATTTATCTCTCTCAATATTGACCTATTTCTTCTAGACTCTTCCAAGGCTAACAAAACATCATTTCCTATAAAATCCCAACACTTCTAAAAAAATAGAGTTGTAAACCCATCCAAACTCGGGGCCTTTTCTGGGTGCATGGAAAAGACTATCTCTTTCAGCTCATCCAACGAAAAGGGAGCCATAAGCATCTTATTATCTTCTTCAGACACCAGGGGGATCAAATTTATGAAAGCATTATCTACAACAACAGGTTCAGCCATAAGTAGAGATTTAAAGAACCTAACAGCTTGAGAAGCAATATCATCCTCATCAACCAGACTATTACCATTAGAATAAAAAAAACACGAAATTCGATTGCGAAGCCTCTTAAGCTTAGAAGAAGAATGGAAAAACTTAGTATTTCTATCCCCCTCGGAAAGCCAAAGGTCTCTAGACTTCTACCTCCAATAAGATTCTTCCCTAGCCAAAGTCTCACTCAATTGAAGATTCAAAAATTTGAGCCTATCATAAGAAAGAGAGGACATACCCAAAGCAATAATCCTCTTATTAAGCTGCTCAATTTCTTCCTGAATCCTAGCCTTTTCTCCAAATATATTATTAAAGTGTGTCACATTCCAATCCCTAATCTTATGCTTTAAGAAAGACAGTTTCTTAACAATCTGAAACATCCTAGACCTAGGAAAAAAAGGGGCAAAAAGCCACCATTGTTTTAATGCAGGCAAGAAAGATTGATCCCTAAACCACATTGGTTCAAACTTAAAAGGTAATTTCCTAGGTGCCCTATCCTCAAAAATAGAAAACTGAATAGGGAAATGATCAGAACCAGTGAAGGGGAGAATTGACGAAACAAAATCCTGACCCGAATTAAACCAATTTTCAGAAACCAAAAAATGATCTAGTCTTTCAGAGATTTGACAAAAATCTCTGCGCATGTTGGTCCATGTAAATGGCCCATTAAGAGGTTTACAATCAACCAAATTCAAAGAAAGAATAAAATGACAAAAATCTGATATAGAATTCTTATTAGGGATGATTCCCCCAGCCTTTTCATCTAAACTAGCAATAGCATTAAAATCCCCCCCAAAAATCAGAAAAGCATTACGCAAAGGAGATGCAACTGAAGCCAAAAGTTCCCAAAGGTTTCTTTTTTCTAGAACCCCAGTCGGGCCATAGACATTAAAAAGCCAGAATTTTGAATTTGATAACCTACTCTTAACCAGACTAAGCATCCAGTTGGATGAGGAAGCAATCAATGATAAATCCACACAAGCATCTTTCTAAAGGACCACAAGACCACTTGAAGCACCTGAAGAGGGAGATGCACTAAATTTCCAAATTTTCCAAGAAGAGAATAACCTATCAGCAGATGATAAATTTAACTTAGTTTCTTGTAACATCAACACATCACACTTCATTAAGTCCAACTAAGACTTAATCAAGTGTCGTTTGTTAGGGGCATTTAAGCCCCTAACATTCCAAGGTATAATCCTCATTGGCCCTAAGGGGAAGCATCAACTCCCCTCGAAACATCCAAAGAAACATCCAAAGAAATTGGAGAAACCTTGTCTAACAAAAAAGCCTTGTGAAGACTTCGCTTAGAAGCCAAGGCTCTTGTAATCGACAGGCTAAAGCATTTTTTTGATTGTTTCTTTTTGGAAGACTCCAAAGAAGAAAGAAGAATTGACTGAATGACCGCATCAATTTCTAATTTAGTCTTGACATATTTAGGCTTCCGACCTCTTTTACCAGGGGTGGACAAAGGTGAAGAATGGGAAAGGGGGGATTGGACCAAAGGAAACCCGTTAAAACCCAAAGGAGTGGAATCCATGGGTGCCCTATCTTCAATGGGACCTACCCCAAGAGTTGACGACACTCGGACCCTCTCCCTTCCTGAATCAATAGGAGCCAAAGATGGCCCAAGAATCGACGACATCAGAACCTTATCTGGATTAAGTAAATTGAAAGCATTATTTGTAGGAAAAACAACCAAATCATTCTCCAGATTGCCTAAATCGACCGAAATTGAAGAAATTACTCTATTGGCTAAGCATAATTAAGAGTCACATTATTAGTAATAACAATATCTTGCACTTGGGCAATAAGATGCTCATCTGGAACAATATTATTCATTTATCTATTTTCACAAATACATGCATAAGCATTTACATTATTCATTTATGCTTTCTCCTCTACCCATTTGCATCCACCTCACACATGTGGGCTCAAATTCTCAAACCCTATTCTTTATCCCACATTTGTACCACAACCTAGATTCACCCAAATAATTCTTATAAAAGCAGAGCCCCTCTCCCATTTTGGGATCCACAACTTTTGCATTTCAAAATCTATTGCTTGCATCCATTTCTTGCTTTTTGATAATTTTTCCTCAATCTCCATCTTTCATAGCTTCTTGTGCATGTGCTTTCTAAGAGAACTTATTATTTGAATACAAGATATTGATAAGTAGGAGGACAATGGATTTAGATTTGTAGTTGCATGCATATGTTTTGAGTGTAGATAGTTGTGTTTTTCATTTTTTAGCTTGCATGTGTGTGTGATTTACAGGTACTTCATTGTGGGACATTAGAATGCTTTTGAATTTGAGATTTTGATAGGACTTTTCCTCCATCTATAGTTAGGATAAAATAAACTTCACATTGCTCTAAAATTGCAACATTCAATTGCAATGTCCAAATCTGTATAAAATTGAAATTGTTATATTAGTTTGTTTTATTTTTAAATCTTTATTTTATCACAATAACGCATCTCTAGTGAGCGCAACTAAAACTAGATATATACCTTCAAGGAAACAATCACCAAATTGTTTTAGAGATCAAACAACCACATTCAATAAGAAGGGGTAGTTAGTTGCATTCCATCTTAATTTAAAAATAAGAAAGTTGTACTAATCATCATTTTGTAAAAATCATTATAAACAAGAGGAAATCAATAGATTGGTTGGTTTTTATATATACATTTATTTTATTTTTTATTACTTTAGTTGCATGAAATCATCTTAAATCTTGATAAAGAACAATTATTTTTTATTAATTTTAATAACAAACTAGGGTGTTGACCCTTTACAACCAAAATCCCCAAAGGTAAAGAAACATAGGCCAAAAATATGCCTTTTACAAAATTACACATGCTAGTTACATACCACTTACAACACTACCCAAGCCACAAACAAACCACTTCCAAACTACAAACAACCCACATCAAGAGTGTGTAGTATTTTTGTCCACAACTTTGGGAAGAGAAGGAAGAATGGCCTTCCTTTGTTGGCTAACAACAATCCAAACAATACTAGATCATTTGGAATGCCAATACAAGGGGAAGCATGAGGGGAAACCCCCACAAAGAGACAATCAACATAGGGAGTAGAAGGTGGAAGATGAGAAACCACCTCCACCAAAGGATAGAGCCAAACAAGTGAATATGCAGAGTAGGATGCTCACATTGGGTGGAAGGTTCTCTAGTAGGGATCAAAGGGAAAAAAGTGGTCACACTAGTAGAAAGAGGCTCATAACCATCCTAGGAGGATTCATCATCATCTTGGAAAGAGTCATTAGAAGAAGAATCAAAAGCCTAAACAGTCAAGTGATTGCCATTAGCATCCTTCCACCAAGTAGAAATGTCGAGCTACAACATGAGAGAGAACAATCCATGACCAAGTGACCAGTTGAGAAGCATCAACAACATCGAAAAGGGAGGCCCTCATAATCCAGTAACTGAGTCTATCATTTATAATTGGTTTGGTATTTATTGTTGAATTAATTGTCAATTACTTGCATATTGAAAAGTATAAAAAGTGATACTAGTTTTAATTAATTATTTATCATTGTTAATTTCAATATTATAGTGTAATTCATAATAATGATTGTAATGTGGTCAATGTGTGAATTAGAGATCAAGAGGAAAACTAACCTTTCCCTCCAAGGAGAGATGAGAGTTTCACTATGGGTTTCCCTTCAAACATTTTTCACCCAATTACATTGGAAGAGGAGAGGATAATTCACTAGATTGAACCTTCAAAGAAGAACATAGAATTTTGAGTGAAATAGGAATGATAAGCTAATCCCCCTCTTCCTATTTGAAATGGAAAGGAATTGATTGAATTATATAGTGCAAAAGTGACAAAGAACTGATTATAACTTGAGATCAAAATATGGGATGAAGCTGTGCACTTGGATCTGGTAGTAATACTTCGAGACGAAGTCGCCCTGCGATTTTGAGGAAAAGTTCTCCAGATCGTGGTGGGAATGTACACAGTCCTTCAAAAAATCCACAAAATGAAAAGGGTTTTTTCACCTTTGCAAATGGAGTCCGAATTCGAAAGTACGTCTGCGCACCTCCAACCTACACACAAAAAAGTAAGGAAAATGGGTTGGGATTGGGGGTTCGCCTTTAGGTCAAACCCCCATTTTTGGAATTAAGCAAGTAATGAAAGAAAGTACTTGCAAGTAGATGTAAATGAAAGACTGAATTGTAAATCACCTCAAGGGAGGTTGTGATAGAAATGTTGATAGAAATTATTGTGTGGAATTGAATGTTGGAATCAATTTCCTCTTCAATGGTTGAATCATTGACTTGAATGCAACACCTAGCCTTGAAGGGAGACTTGAGAATGCTCAATGCTGAAAAAGAATGCTTGAATGCTCTTGAACGATTGATCACAAATTTTCACCTTATTGAACTTATACAAATAAGAGGGAAAATGCCTCTTAAATACATGTCAATTAGGGTTAATGAAACTAATTTTCGTCACAAGAAAACACCGGGTAAGTTTTTCTGCTCACTGCACAACCTACAATGCATGCTTAGGAAAGGTCTTGCCCCAAAATAAGGGAGGAATAGGGGCACCACACCCCTATCCTACCCCTTTCTCCAGGCTAGAGTGCAGATAGGGTGGTGGGGAGGCCAAGGGAGAAGCAGATTCTAAGGGTTGAGCATACTCTGTTCTCCAATCAGGCTAGGGGATTTGATCTCACGTGCGTTAGGGCCCTAATGCGGTCGAAAATTACTAGGGTCACAATTTTATGACACTACATTTATCCCCCACTTTAGCGGGAGTATTGTTGATGACTGTTTCTAACACACCCGCCAACAGTCAGGTAGCCAATGTGAACACTCACCACCTCTCCTGAAAAGCATTGAATTGGGGAAAACTCACTACCCCAAGGGTCTCTATAGTCGGGTCACGATGGTGATGGGCAGCCCAATGGTTGATGTAGTTGTACATGTTAAGGGGCCTGCTGGTTGAAACTAAATCTCGCTGGTTGTGAATGGCAGAACTTCCTTTTTTTTGTATTTTATGATTTAAGATTCTCTAGAAAATAAACTACGAAGAGTAAAAGGGAACAAGAAAATAACAAAAAAACCAATACAATAACAACTTAATGAACTACTCAATTAGTTCCCTGCAATCCAAGAAATATCAAATATTATCCAAGTTAGCATTCAACAACGAACCTCCAGAAAAGTTGCAAAATCATCAATTTCATAGACTTATGGAAATAAAATCATCAACAATATGGCCTATCACAGTAATTCTCATACACCACTGACATGCACAATATGATTCATAAAGTGATAAGCAAAAAAGATCAAACCACGTTGCTAACTCCAAATAATAGACATTACCAGATTACATAGAAAAATTTAGTAGAATATAGACGTAGATCAGGCAATCTACAAGCTGCTTCTCATATTAATCTCAATGAATGTGTAACAAAAAAAATAAAAAATAACTTAATTTCTTAACAATCTGCAAAATACTCTAAAAATCTCTAAATGGGCCACAAATCATCAATTTGGGGACCCTTACAAATTAATCCAACTTCTCAATTTGTAGAAGTTTTCTACCCTATTATCTAAGAAATAAATCTAAGCTAAATTAAGAATTGAAACTAGGAGTCGCAGTTAACTTGCAAGTTTCTGCCTTGATACTCCAATTAACTACTACAAAATGGGGGTCGCATGAGCACTACGAAGACCATGTTGGATGAGCCACGTTTTCATAGTCATGTAGAATTTTTCTCAAAATTGGAACCTGAGTTGGAGCTGCATCTTGAAAATACAAAATTGGGGTCATGCAAAAACCCTGCTATTTTTAGTAACTGTACGTTCATCCTTCACTTGCTAATGAAAGCTCTATAATTATCAACTATGCATGCGACTACTTGGACAGGAGGATCAACTACGTGTTTAATTCTAAATTTATACTTCTTCAAAACTTCATCTGCATGCTTCTTTCCTTTCTCTAGCTCCCCTATAGTCTCTGCCACCTCTTGACATTGAGTGATCAAGTATGTGTATGTATCCATGAGGGCCACATCAAACTAGGCCGAAGGTCCTAAGTGTTGAGCCTCGTAGGCATCCCATTGATTCAAAACTTATTGTTGCTCCATTATTCTGGTACTAGTTAATCCTAGACCAAAGGCTCCAAGCATATGTTTTACAAAATTCTCATATGACAAAATTTATCTGAGGAGAGGGACCCAAATCTCTGCCATATCCTACATATACTGCTAAAACATTTCAATCTCCGGCTCCAAAATGTACACATAGGACTGCAAGTTCTCACAACTGTCCCCTCCTAAAAGGTCTTCCTCCATTATTATCTCTGCCCCTAACCCCAATACTTTATTCAAAATTTGGATCTGCTTATTAAAAATGCTTAGCTTCTATTCCCATTGCATAGCATAAGAAGCTAAAGCCCTGCTTTCCTGTACTGCCCTTTGGTATATCTTAATAGTATCCTACAAAAATAATCTAATCTTAGTTACATTTACTTGGGTCCATGACTTGGCTACAACGTCCACTCGTCTCACATCCACTAGTGCCTTCACTTCTCCCTCTGGCAGTGAGGAGGTCGAAGGTAGGTCATCGGCCCTATAAGAGTCTAGAGGTTTGCTCATTTCAATCAGGATCTCCTTGTATTTCCCTAGTTGCGCTTTGAGATCCATGTTTGAAGTATGCTCTTTTTCAACACGCCCCCTGACAACACTTGTGGCTAGCTCCAAAGTATCTAGCTTTCCCCACTTGGTTTGTTTACCCAAATTCACTTGGGATATTTGATACTTGGGGGAAGCTTGTCCCTCATGTTGGAGTGGAACTACCACATCTGCAATCACTTCACTAGAGCCCATTTTTGATAAATGATGAACGATTTTTAGCTTCTTAGCCTTTGGTGGCTCCTCAGTGATTAATCACCACTTGGTTTGTTTACCCAAATTCACTTGGGATATTTGATTACTTGTGGCTAGCTCCAAAGTATCTAGCTTTCCCCACTTGGTTTGTTTACCCAAATTCACTTGGGATATTTGATACTTGGGGGAAGCTTGTCCCTTAGCTTGGAGTGGAATTGCCACATCTGCAATCACTTCACTAGAGCCCATTTTTGATAAATGATGAACGGTTCTAAGCTTCTTAGCCTTAAGTGGCTCCTCGGTGATTACTTGTTGTAAAGTGACCTTGGGAAGCTCTACTTTTCTCTTTTTCTTCTCAAAAGTGAACTTGAGCCATTGTGGTATATCTTCACCCTTATCACCTTGATGTGACACTATGTCTGCAGTTAAAACATGGACCTTCGCTTGCTCCTCTGCTTCATCTCTTTCCTCTGCCTCTGTTTGCTTGAGATCTTGAGGTGAGGTAATTTGGTGGGCTAGATTGGTTTGGAGAACCTGTTGCTTATGTAACTCTCCCAATTTGCCACCGACCTCTTCATTAAATGTCATCACTTCCTCACCTGCCTCTATTTCACCTTGCTCGACTGCTATATCCTTGAGGAGGTCCTCTTGATCTTGAGGTGTTAGAACTAGTCTTTCATTCAATAGGTCCTCTGCATCATCCCCTTCTTTCTCGCCTTCTAACGATTGATGTTGTTGAAGATCCTCTTCTTCCTATTCTGAATTAGATTTAATGTTCTTAAATTTTATTCTTTCAATAGTAGACCTAAAGCCTTGCACTCCAGGCTGCCCTATGATTATATTAATTGGTGGAAGTGTAGAGGCGTTGGTACGTGGATCTTGTGTGGCATCTGTTGAAGGTGGTTGAGTAGGTATATCCTTCGTAATTTCTATTTCTTCTTTCTACTCTTGGGTACCCTCTCCTATAGTCTACCCTATAGCTGTCCTTGGTGGGAGGACTTTAGCCAGTGGTACTACTCCTAATCCATTAGTCACTCCAAGGTCTGAATCCTTTTTCAACAACTCAGACTCCTTCATCTTTTCTTGGAGTTTCTTCATTAAGTCCTTAGTGCTTTCTTGAGGTTTATCCCCCTCATCAAGATCAGTGGAAATATTTTGTCTCGAGCTTGACCTTGTCTTCCGAGCATACTCCTTGTAAACCCTTGACTGGGGTATCCCTGAAGTGGACTCCTTCTGTTTTGCCTTTGAGGCACTAGGCCTTACCCTCTGGCTTAACCATTGCTTGGTCCTATTAATGACCACTTGAGAAACCTTTTCAATATTCACATCCTCATTTGTGAACTACTTTATTGCGAAGAGGGGCTTCTTATCAATTTCTAATCCCTTCTAAGCCGCATTGAGCAGGTCTCCATCATCCCTAAGGTCTTTAGGGAGATTGGTATCAATTTCAAAATCTCTTATTTGTGGCAGAGATAACTTGTTATAGTTCTTCTCTCTAACCTCAAAACTGTCCTGGAGGTTGGCCAAAAAATCCTCTAGTCTTGGCCTGTGCCCCTCATATGCCTTAGGCATAGCTTGTTTCAGCTTCCCGTATGGATCATAAAATTCCCTAGCATAATCATACTCTTTCAAATTCAAATCTTGAAGCTCTGGCTCTGCTAGCTTTGCTAGCTGTATCTTTGAACATGAGAAGTATGCATTAGATACTGGAAAATCAATGCCTGTTTTATGTTTTGAAGATAAGAGAGATTGGAGGCGCAATAGTTTCCTTACATATTGCAATAAGATTACTCTAACATTACAGTATCTGGGAAGCAACATTGGGTTCCCTATGAATTCGCTGACCCTAATGTAAGTAGAGCGTAGGTTTTGGATAAACCAACATGCCCACTCTTGGATAATAGCCATGGCCTTCGGGCTAATCTGATATCCCATGTCTCCTGTCAATTTAATTATTACTAGAAAAATGTAGGCATCATTAATTCTTTTAAAATGAGCCTTTGCATTGGCTAGGGTAAGTTGGGAATAATATTCCCATACCTTCTTCTGTCCTTCCTCATCCTGTAACTGACCCTCTACTTGTAGTCTTGGAAACTTTCCAGCTCTGGCAGCCACCCAGATGACATAAGATGTGAAAAAGAACTTTTGAGTCTGGTGGACTTCCTTCATTTGTTTAAAAATGTTGTCAGAAAGGATCTGCTACCAATCAAAATATTGTTTTCCAATTAGTATAGTGGTCATAAACTGGAACATCCATGGATGGAAATTCCTACAATCAGGCTTGCCAAAGGCCCTACTTAGCATAATAGTCAAGTCTCTTTGGGGCTCCTTGAAGTCCGCCCTTAGGATCTCTGTTGCCTTGAGACCTGTTTTCCTCTCTTCTTCCAGCTAGTTTTCATTCATGTGCCTTTTATTTGCTGCAACTTTTTCATTCCATGCCTTCAAGGCCTCCTCTTCAGTTGAGAGGAATATCTCTTCTTTGGTTGGGATACCAAACACAAATCCCAACATGTTGGGAGACAAGTCTATAATTGTCCTTCCCTGTGTGTCAGTACACTTTCTAGTGTCCGGGTTGTGGAACTGAGCAATTGTCATTATAAATTCTGGTGCTTGCACTGATTGTGTAAAAATAGTTGTCTCCACTAAGCCTGATCTTTTGATTCTCCTGTGTAGGGCCTCTAGTTTGGGCTTATTTAACTGGGTTATGATATCTTCAATTTCAATATGGCCAATCTCTGTGTCGATAACCCATTTGATTTGATCACCCAACTTTGAAGAGTAGACTTGTCCTTGATAGTGGTACTTCATGGTAGCAGGAAGTCTATCAATATCTTTACTTCTTTTGCTAGAAGATGAGTACATCTAAGTACCTGAACCCGTGAGAAGAAAATGAGGATCAATTCTTCACAAAAAAAAACATAAAAAGTTCCTTTACTTTGGGACATTGGGCTTCTAGAGTAGGGAGTTTTTTTCATTTTAAAAGAGATTCTGGAGCTTCGGGGTTCTAGGGTTCCAGGTTGGGTAGATAGCACTTGATTACGAAACTCCGAGGTTCCGAGGTAAGGAGTTTATGCTTATCTCAGAATCTTGTGGTGCTGATTTGGATAACCAATAGGAGCTTCGCAAAATGATTCATAAAAGATAGACCTCAGAACTCCAGGGTTCCGGGGTTAGTGATAGGGCCTCATGGCAAAGAAATAACCTGAAACTCTAGGATTTTGGGGTTCCAGGGTGAGCAAACCACCCGGATCTCTGGGGTAAGGAAACTAGGGCACGCAGGACACGCGAAAAACATAAAAAAAATGAAAAAAGAAGAGAAAAAAACAACAACAACAAAAAATGACAAGGAAAGAAAATCTAACCTATAAACGACCAAAAGGGCAAGAAAATCACCAACTTGGTGGATAAAAATGCCTAAGAATGGGAAGGGAAGCTCAACAGTTCAGAAGCTCACGGTTAAGAGGCAAGGAAGAAGGAGCTTTGAATGCACAAATGAATTTTAAAAGTTCATCATTCCCATTTTTACCTCCTCCTAAAACTTGTCCATACGAGCAACTTAAATAGGACCTCGGGACTCCGGGGTTCCGAGCTCGACAAACAAAACATCGAACAAAACATCCTACCCTAGGACTTTGGGGTTGGTAGACAAGAAAGCTAGGATCCACTTCGGGACTCTAGGACTCTAGAGTTCCAAGGTGGCTCATACACACATACCTTGGGACTCTGGGGGTGTGGAGTTTCGAGGTAAAGGAACTAAAACACACACACAAGACATACACCTTGGGACTCTGGAACTCCGTAGTTCTGAGGTAAATAAAAAGCAAACAAAAGACACACCTTGGGACTCCGAAACTCCTGAGTTTCAAGGAAAAGAACTTACACACAATACAAAGAAGGAGACCAACCTCGGGACTCTGGGGGTGCGGAATTCTGAGGTAAAGGACTAAAACAAAAGAACAAAAAGAGACCTCAGGACTCTAGGACTCTGGAGTTCCGAGGTAAGAACAAAAAGGAAAAGAACAAAGCAAAAGCGAGAAACAACAGGGGACCCATATTGTAACACAAGGAAACTAAAGGGGAATGGATATGCAAGGCGTAACAAATGGAAACTATCTGGGAAAAATGACTTTAGGAAATTTAGAATTTCAGAATCTTTGGTTAACCTGACGCCTAAGGCTATTATCATTCAAAAGGATGTATAAGAGAAAAAGATGAGTGAACCAATGAACAAACAACCAAGTCAAGAACTGGACATGATTAACTCTTAAGTGTGTGTGCATGATTTATTACTCCATCATTTCAATAATGCAGATAATCAGAGGAAACTGGGCGCAAGCTACGTAGGTGAAGCCAACCAATGTGTTTCGTGCAATGTTATTCTGGGCATAGCTCTACTGCCAGCCAGACATTTATAGCCCCGACAGAGATACCTCTGGTTCCCGTCAAGCAGTGCTCCACTACCATCTAGGCGTCCATAGCCCTGGTGGAGGTTACTTGAGACACCCATTTTAGTTTCTTTAAGAGGTCATTTATTTTCTCTATTTTTTTTTTTGAAAACATCATAGAACATAGAATGACTTATTTCCTTAATAACCTTTTAAAGAAATTTTCAAACATTGAAGTCTGATTACTGGGTTGGGAACCACGGTGGATAATGTGAAACATCTCGACTTCAAATTTTTCACTTTAAAACTAGTTTATCCGATATCTTACAAAATTTTCTGATGTATCTTAATGTGATGTTAGTGTTGACTCTCATTTTGTGATTGAGCAGTGAGCTCTAGGCAGCTGGCCTTTCTGCATGTGTAGAATCCATATTGTACACACATACTATCTGCAGTAGTATCATTTGATTGTGGGTAAGGCTTTCCATCATGGTTTTTCCCCTTTCAGGGTTTCCACATACAAACATTTGTGTGATGTGTTGTGGATGTTATTATCTTTCTATTTCATGCTTTAATCTTTACCGGTATTGCAATTAACTGTTAAGACTGTCTACTAACATAAAGTTTGGTTTACCGATATTAAGCATTAAGTTTTGGTTAAGTTAATTTTGGTTGAATTTATTGGACAACTGATTTACCCCCCCTCTCAGTTGTCTCTGGGACCTAACAATTGGTATCAGAGCCGAGTCCTCTTTTTGCAGAAGTTTAACAGCTTGAGGAGATCCAATGTCTTCTAACTATTTCAGGAAGGACAGTTCGAAACTTGATGGAACTAACTATGGCATATGGAAGATCAGAATGGAGACACACTTGAATTGCATTGGAAAGGATATATGGGATGTTACAAAAAATGGCTATACTACTCCTACTCAAGGTCAACCTATTCCACCTAACTTGGCTAAAGATGAGGAAAATGATTGCAAAGCAAGAGAAGCACTTTTGAGCGCATTGTTAGATCAGCAAGTCATGAGATTGTCAAATAGATCTATTGCTAAAGCTATTTGGGACAAACTGGAAACATTGAATGAAGGAGATTCCATAGTCAAAATTGCAAAACTTGAATGCTTTTGGGTCAGGTATGGAAATCTGAAAATGGAAGAAGAAGAAAGAATTTCTCCTTTTATGAAAAGAGTAAATGAAATTGTTTTGGGTATACAATGTTGTGGAGGAACCATAAGTGAAGATGATATTGTTTCTAAAGTTTTAAGAGCTTTGACATCGGCATATAAAATGAAATTTACTACTATAAATGACTTAAGAACAATTCCTAATGCATCAATATCTAGAGACACTTTGGTTGGAAAACTTTCAAGTTTTGAGCTTGAGGAATTTGGTCATGTTACTACTATCAAGACAGATCTAGCTTTTAAGGCATCATCATCAAATACAAAATCATCATCATCACATGATAAATCTGATTGGAAAGCCTTCTATGCAAGAGAACTTGAAGAAAGCAAGAGAGAAAATGAAGATCTTGAAGAACTTGAAGCACTATTTGCAAGGAAAATGCCTAAAGGTCCAATTGGAAGTAAGTATGAAGGTAAAGCACCCTTTAAATGTTTTAACTATAATAAGATTGATTGTATGGCATCTAGATGTCCTGATATACATGCAATATTAAGAGAAGAAGCTAAAATAACATATAAGCCTAACCCTGACTATTAGAAATACAAGTTTAAGAAGAATAGAGACAAATCTTGTTATTATGCCGATGAAGGAGTTACTGATGATTTTGATGAGGATCTGACAGACAATGGATGGGCTTTTGTTGCTATAATAGAAGATCAACTGACAACTACTGTTCAACTGGTAGAGTAGGCCTTGGCAGCTAAAGTTGAAGATAAGGATGAATGGATTATTGATTCAGGATGTTCACATCATATGACTGGTGATAAGAGTAAATTCTTAACCTTTTAGGATTACAATGGAGGTCTAGTAAGATTTGGAGATGATAAAGCTTGTTTGATCAAAGGAAAAGGCACCATATCTTTTGATGGTAAGCACAATACTGATAATGTTTACTATGTTGAAGGTTTGAAGCATAATCTCTTGAGTGTTGGTCAATTAGTTGAGAAAGGATTTCAGTTACAATTCAAGAATGGTAAATGCAAAATCTTAAATAGAATTGGTTTGGAAATTGCAACCGGTAATCAAACTAGAGGTAATATCTTTCATTTGAACAATAATGAGAAAGCATGTATAATTTCACATATTGATGAAAGTTGGTTATGGCATAAGAGACTTTGTCATGTAAATTTTGATTGCATTGTGAAAATCAGTACTACTAAGGTTGTTAGAGATTTACCTAAGATTGTTAAACCTCACAATCTGGTATGTAAGGAATGTCAATTTGGAAAGCAAGTTAGAGAAACTTTCAAGAGTATTCTAAAGAAGTCTAACAATGTTCTTGATTTAATTCACACTAATTTATGTGGTCCAACAAGAACTAGAAGTATACAAGGAGATAGATATTTTATGCTAATCATTGATGACTATTCTAGAATGTGTTGGGTTACATTTCTCAGAGAGAAATCTGAAGCATTTGAGAAATTCAAACTATTCAAAGTAATGGTAGAAAATGAAACTGACAAGAAAATCAAATGTTTGAGATCAGATCAAGGAGGTGAATTCACATCTAAGGAATTTAATACATTCTGTGAAGTGAATGGGATCAGAAGACAATTATCAGCACCTTGGACACCCTGGCAGATGGAGTTGTGGAAAGGAAAAATAGAACTATCTTGGATGCAGCCATAAGTATGATATGTGAAGCAAATCTACCTCATATATACTAGAGAGAAGCGGCCAATATAGTTGTTTATACATTCAACATAGTTCACATCAGAGGAGAGACCTGTAAAACCCCACATGAACTATGGTTTGGTAATACTCCTACTCTTAAATATTTCAGAATATTTGGAAGTAAATGCTATATTAGAAGAGATGAGTATATTGGCAAATTTGATCCTAGAAGTGATGAAGGAATATTTCTTGGTTATTCATCTAAGAGAAAGGCATATAGATGTATTAACAAGAGATCGCAGAAAATTGTTGAGAGTGCAAATGTGAAAATTGATGAATAGTTTAGAGGAAATTCAAGGTACACAGACTCTGAACCAGCAATAGAAATAATCACAAATGAACCTACTATGAATACACTGGTACGGATTGGTGATCCAGTTACACCGAAATCATCTGGAGATTCAACACTCACTAAAGAACAAAAACAAGTAAAAACACCCCGGTATGTAAGATTGAATCATTCTGAAGATCAGATAATTCGAAACAAATTTCAAGGAGTTATGACTAGAGGAAGATTGGCAAATGAGGAGGTATGTCTTATTTCTCAAATTGAACCTACATCAATTAATGAGGCATGTGAAGATAAATATTGGATTAAAGCTATGGAAGATGAATTGGAACAAATTGAAAGGAATAACACTTGGTCATTAGTTCCCCGACCTAAAGACAAAAATGTAATTGGAACTAAATGGGTTTTCAGAAATAAACTAAATGAAGATGGTATGGTAATCAGAAACAAAGAAAGATTGGTGTGTAAGGGATATTCACAGAAAGAAGGAATTGATTACAATGAAACCTTTGCACCGGTAGCTAGAATTGAGGTAGTTAGACTTTTATTGGCTTTTGCAACACACAAGAACTATAAAGTATATCAAATGGATGTTAAATGTGAATTTCTGAATGGAGATCTTGAAGAAGAAGTTTACATTGAGCAACTTGATGGATTTTCTTTGACAGATAACAAAGACATGGGTTGCAGGTTAAGGAAAGCTTTATATGGATTGAAACAAGCTCCTAGAGATTGGTATGCTAGATTAGACAAATATCTTTTGAAGCTTGGTTACACTAAAGGTAATGTTGACAACAATCTATACTGCAAAGTGACTAATGATGACATCTTGGTTATTGAAGTTTTTGTTGATGATATAATCTTTGGAGGAGAAGATGGTTTGTGTAAAGACTTTTCTAACAAAATGCAGCAGGAATTTGAAATGTCTATGATTGGAGAGATAAAATTCTTTTTAGGATTGTAGATTTCATAGACTGATAAAGGTATCTTCCTATGTCAATCTAAGTACTTGAAGGAATTACTGAAGAAATTTGGCATGGAAAACTGTAAACTGGTAAGCACACCTATGACTACAACTGATAAATTATCTTTGAAGGATGAATCTACACCTATTAATCTGACTAGATACAAATATATGATAGGAGGATTACTGTATTTGACACAAACAAAACTTGATATTATGAATGCAATATGTATTGTATCAAGATTTTAGAGTAATCCTAAAGAAAATCATGAATCAACAGTGAAAAGGATTTTCCGGCACCTACAAGGAACTACAAATCTTGGTTTATGGTATCCTAGAGATGAAAATTTTGACTTATGTGCATACACAGATGCTAATTGGGTAGGAGATGTGGATGATATAAAAAGCACCATCGACAGAGTATTTTTTCTTGGCAACGGACTAATTTCATGGTCAAGCAAGAAACAGAGTTGTACAAGTCTATCAACAGCAGAATCAGAATATGTTGCAACAACAACTAATTGTACACATGTATTATGGATCAAGCAAATGTTGAAGGACATAAAGGTAAAATGAAAGGAACCTATAACTATCTACTGTGATAATATGGCATCAATTGATATATCTAAGAACCCAATATTTCACTCTAAGACTAAACATGTTTCTATCAAATTCAATTTTCTAAAGGAGAATGTTGAAGAAAAAGAAGTGAAATTGGTTTATGTGAATACTAAAGAGCAGATTGCAGATATTTTTACAAAGCCTTTGCCTAAGGAAATATTTAAGTATCTCAGAGAACAACTTGGAGTCCTACCCCCACCGGTAGAGACTTAGATAGTTGATGTTTGTCATCAACCGACATAATTAATAGATAAATATTTTATTCTGGCTTTGATGAGGAGAGATACTTCTCAGGGGAGTAGTTGGTATATTGAATGAGTTGGTATTTTGTGATAAGTTCTTTGAACTAACTGTATTTGGTTTTGTATTGCTTTGGTATTTGATGTCAAAGGGGGAGAGATTGATATGGAAAAGCACATTATTTTTTTCTTTTGGGAGATATTTATTCCTAGGGGGAGACATATTATGTATTTTTTGATTTCTAGTTAATGATCTCTTTGGGAGATTGTTGGTTTTTGGTTTTTGGCATTTCTGTTTTGGCACTTTGATGGTTTTTCCATCTTGTGTTTCCATCAATGCCAAAGGGGGAGATTGTTGGCATTTTGGATATGTTGATATGGTTTTGTCATTGATGTCAACACTTGTCATCGCTTGTCAACACTTATCAACACTTGGAGATCTTTGGTTATGTTCACTAGCAAGTCAGAGACCTATGCAAAGTCACTGGTATTTGGTTTACCGACAAATTATATTATTCACCGGCACTTGGAATGACTTGGTAACTACTTGGTTATGTCGAAGACATTATTCGATCACTTGGTTTTGGGAATTTGGTTAATTGTTTATTCGGGTTTGCATATTTGCTGTTACTGGCAAATAGGTCCAGGATAAGCACCGACAGACATATCTATTCAAGATCAGCATGACATATTATGGAGATGATTTATTATTATTGTAAATACATTGAGCCGACATCATGCATCGGATATTTATTTACTTGTAATTGAATTTATTGTAATATCTTTTAGTGAGCCGACCTATCCAATTGGTCTCAGGTTATGGTATAAATGTAAGATCTCATTTGTGAGATCATGGTGGGAATGCGAAAAGATTTGCAATAAGGTATATGAAAAAATAAGCAGAGCTATACACGCAGACATTATTTGAAGGTTGAAGGAAGGATTTTTTAAAGGCAATTAGAACTAAACCAGTAATGAATCCAACATATGAAGATGCTATTTTGTGCAGTAAATTATCATTGGATTTAACCATCCACTTGTAGTCAGTGTGACTCTCATTTTGTGATTGAGCAGTGAGCTCTAGGTAGCTGGCCTTTCTACATGTGCCAAATCCATATTATACACACATACTATCTGCAGTAGTATCATTTGATTGTGGGTAAGGCTTCCCACTGTGGTTTTTCCTCTTACAAAGTTTCCATGTACAAACATTTGTGTTATGTGTTGTGGATGTTCTGATTAATTCAGAAAAATAGGTTTTTAGGACCCATAACCTTTAACAAAGGAGATTAAGATAAGACAATAAAAAGTCCAGAGCATAAAAACCGCTTACAAAATGACTGGCAAAAAAGCCAGCAAACCAAAAAGACAACTAAAGATAAAAACAACAAAGAAATAAGGAAAGCACTACACAACTATAGTCTTCAGCAGGTCCTCCGTCTTTTTCACCAATTGGTCATAGCTGGCCCCAACAACTTTGAGATCTTCCAGGTCCTCTTAGGTTTCTTTTCTTTCTTTTTGCCTCTGGTTTGGGTTCTGGGTCCTTGAGCATCCCCTGTACCTTCAGTGTCCGGGTCAATATCCAGGATCTCCTTCTCTTTGTTAAGTTTGCTGATGAGAGTATTAGTGTTGCTAGCATAAATTTTTAGGATGCTTAAACTCTGTTTAGCAATACTCTTTAGGAACTCTTCTATTTTGCTGACTTTACTGGCAGTACCTAAGATAGTTTGATCATTAGCATCAACAAGATTTTTCTTTCCAGTACATCTTTCTCTATTTTCTCAAATCTGGGGTTGAAGGAGTCTCTTATGTTTTTAGCTTTTGCAATGGTATTTTTTAGGTCCTCTATGTAATCAGCCATGGTCTTCATTTCCCAGTGTTGATGGTTTCCAAAATCTGAATTTTGTTGTTGAGTTTTTTGTTGTCGCCACAACTTTCTTGTAACTAGTTATAAGACACTCTATAGTATCCATGAAACCTTGCATACCCTTTGGAGGAGGGTTAGGGGGAGGATCAACCTTACCAGGGATATCCTATTCCTTTTTTGGGGTGTCCCGAATAGTAGTTGTGTCTTCAACCCTAAGAGCCTCGCCCATGGTCACCTTCTCTGGGTTCTGTTCGGCTTCTGAGATCCTTTCCTGCTTATAAACCTCCAGCTCCTTCACATTCTCCTCCTTCCTCTTGTTCTTATTTCTGGTCTGGGTGTGAACTTTAGTTTTCTTTTTTAGCGACCCTTGAGGGTTCTCCTTCTCTAAGTCTTCCGAGACCTCCTCCTCTGAGGAAGGGCTAATCTGGAGGATTCTGCCTTTAGGTTTTTTACCCTTAGAGGAAGAAGGTCTTGTTTTAATGTGTTTCCTCTTCTTTCCAATTTCATAATCCGAAACATCCATGCTCTCCTCAGAATCACTCGATGGGTCACTATCAGACTCCTCATCTACTGAAAAGGCAGAGTCAGATCCATCCTCCTCATGTTGTGGATGTTATTATCTTTTTGTTTCATGCATTAATCTTTATCGATATTGTAATTAACTGTTAAGACTGTGTACTAGCATAAAGTTTGGTTTATCGATATTAAGCATTTAGTTTTGGTTAAGTTAATTTTGGTTGAATTTATTGGACAAATGATTCACCCACCCCTCTCAGTTGTCTCTGAGACCTAACATAATCTACTATATACAATATGTCAAGCTTCACTGAGGATTAATCGAAGTAATGTTTGAGGAACTAACCATTGACGGGCAATGGTACAAGTTCTCCAGTCAAAGAGCTTAACCTAAAGGTGTTTTCACCTAAAATTTTGGCTATTTGGTAAGGACCTAACCACAATATTTCAAACTTGTGGTGATTACCTTTCTTCTCCTTGCCCTTGTCGCATAACAGAACTAGGTCAAAGATCCAAAAATCTTTCACCTTAGCCCTTTTATCAAACCATCGCTTAACAACAACTTGGTGCTTGGCAAAGTGTTGTAGAGTGTTAATCCTTTTTTCATCAAGTCTTAATAAATTTAAGAGGAAAACCTCTACTCGATCCTCAATGTCAAGTTATTTCATTAACTGGAGGACCGGTATTTGTAAGTTGATTGGGAAGACATGGGTTTGGCTATAGACAAGGTAATACAGAGAAGTTCCCAGATTAGCCCATAAGGCATATCTCAACTGATTATGCCAATCCCTGGGATTTTTCTCAAGTAGATTCTTAATGACATCTAGGATGTTCTTGTTTGTAGATTCATCTACTCCATTACCTTGCGGGTAGTAGTTGGATGAAAATTTCAACATCACTTTATATTCGTATGACCATTGCATCAACTGTGCAGAAGTAGAAGTAGGGCCATTGTCACATACCAGAGTGAACGACATACCAAACCTAGTGATGATGTGCTCTTCAATAAATTTCAAGACTACCTCAATAGTAGCATTCCCACATGCAATGGCTTCTATCCATCAGGTGCAATAATCCATCATAGTAAGAATAAACTTATGTCCTATAGATGAGTTAGGATTAATAACACCTACGAAATCCAGTGCCCATTGGGTGAAAGGTCTTACCTCGAACACTGGTTGGAGAGGCATGGCGGGATTTGTTTCTTTGGAGGTTGCAGTTTGGAACGTATGACAGTGACGAACATGCTCATGAGTATCCTTAAATATGATAGGCTAGTAATAAACAACCTTCAAGATTTGATGTGCAATGGCATCTGCAGATCCATGAATTGTACCATATTTCCTGTGAAATTCCTCAATCATATTACAGGCTTCTTGATGATCAAGACACCAAAGGTAAATACCTTCATAATTCTTTCTATAAAGTGTTGAATCCTTGATCATATAATTGGCACTTTTGAGCCTTAATGCTCATCTTTGCGTGGCTGTCAACCCCTTAGGACACCTATTATTCAACAATATAAATACCAAATCCATGTACCATGGGTTCTGAGTGAATGACTCCAATGTATACTATTGGCACTGGACTTGAGGGATGTCAGTCGCCATGGCCTGAGACAATCCTTAGCCTCGGACCAACTTCATTGGATGAATCTCTAGATAAAATTCTTGCAATAATGCCATCCATTTCCCTCGACGTTCTCCCAGATCAGATTGCATGAGTAGTGACTTCACCGCTTGATCAGGGACAATCGCATAAATTTTACTCCTCTGGATATAATGCATAATGCATGAATTTATTGACTACTCTTACCAATGCAAAAGCCTATTTTTCAAGCGCAAAATATCTCACCTCAACACTTTTGAAAGGAGAGCTCATAAATGCAATGGGTTTCTAATCCCTTGCTTGCCTCTGCGTCAAAATGGATGCTCTCGAGTGTAATGAAGTAAATGAATATATGTAAAAAGGCAGAGTGTAGTTAGGACCGGTCAACATGGGAGGTTTGGCAATGGATTTCTTGATCTAGGTGAAAACCTCTTTTGCTTCAGTTGTCCATTCAACCTTAGAATCCTTCTTCATCATTTCATTCAATGACTTGACAATCTCTGCAAACCCAGTAATAAAGTTTCTAACAAAATTGATCTTCCCAAAGAAATATCTCATCTCCTTTTTACTACCAAACATTTGTAACTTCAATAATGCTTCTACTCGATCTGGGTCTATAGATATCCCCCTCTCAGAGATTACACGGCCAAGTAGCTTTCCTTAAACCACTCAAAATATACATTTCTTGGGGTTAAGGGAAATCCCATATCTCTGACATCTTTCCAATACCTTTTGGAGGTAGTTTGGGTGGTCTTCTCTGACATCTTTCCAATACCTTAGAAATTGGGAGGTCGGCCCAGCGTTGATAAATCCGAATGGCATTCTTCTATATGCATATGTTCCCCACTTCATCATAAATTTTGTCTTCATACGATCCTCATAGCTCACCAAAACTTGGTTATATCCAGAATAACCATCTAAGAATGGCATCATTTGTGAACCATTTACTATTTGAAGTACTTCATCCAAAGAAGGAAGCGGGTAATTATCTTTCTCAGAGGATTTGTTGAGATTGCAAAAGTCCACACAAAGCCATATTTCTCCATTCTTTTTTCTTACTGGTACCAAATTAGCAACCCAAGTAGAATGTCGTACCAAAAAAATAATCTTGGCAGAGAGCAACTTTTATACTTCCTTGAAAATCAAGGGTTTTAGTGAATTGATCGGCCATTGCTTTTGCTGGAATGGCTTTATGTTAGGTTTTAGCAGGATCACATGGGTGATGATTGTTGTATCAAATGCCTTTAAATCTTAATTACCCCATGCTATTACATCAATGAACTCTTTGAAGATTTGCAAAAATTTTTTCCTTTCATTTTGAGTGCAAATCTTCCCAATATAGACAATCCTCTCTTGTCCTTCTGGACCAATATTATGTGGCTTGTACTTTCTGGTATCTGAATCCATTGTTAATCTCTCCTTTACTCTAGGGTCAGAATCAAAAAGTCTCTCTAAGGTGACCATCCATTTACAAATAACATTAGTTGGTAAATCCAAAATATCAGCATTACTTTCGACATCAAGATCATTCGATTTGTCTTCCCCATCAGTAATTTGCTCTTCAAAAGCCCCTGAATTGGCAAGAAAGCCTAGAATGTGGGAATCATCACAGAAAAATTGAAAGTGTTTGATATTATCAGGTACAGTAGGTATGGAGATTAACTCTACAGAAAACTTCTTCAAAGGGGATTGGCTTACTGGTTCTAATGTACTGGCAGCTACGACCAATGCATCAGGTATTCCGTTTATTTTCCTGGGCACCAACTGAATGTCAAAAGCATCAAAATCCTCAATCAAATCCCACACTCTATTCCTATACACTGCTAACCTTTTATCGTGACACGTATATTGGCTTCGCACTTATTTGACCACAAGCTCAGAATCTCCTTGTACCTTTAAACACTTTGCTCGCTTCTTATGAGAAAAAACTAATCCTCTAACTAAGACCTCATACTCTGTCATGTTATTAGTAGAAGGGAATTGGAGTCAGTAAGAAGATAAAAGGGTTTTCCTTTTTGAGTTCGTTAATTCTACATCTGCTCCACTGCCTTGCTTAGATCTTGACCCATCAAACTTTAAAAACCATATTTCATCTTTTGGCCTCTTTACATTTTTCACCTTAGGGTCAGTGATCAGAATAGCTTCCCAAGATGATTTTTGTTTCTTAGACTCGAGGTCTTGTGACAATTGAGGTTGTTCAATTTCTGGTTGCATGAATGCTTCAGTAGTGTTAGGAACAACTTGTTTCGATTGAGGTTGAAGTTGAGATTGCGTTTCTTCTTTGTCTTGCTCAAGAGGAATATCTTACTTCTCATGTTTAACAATCTCAACTACAAGAATATCCTAGTTGTATTCTTGAGGTAGGGTAGTCTTACTTATATGATCCATTATTTGGGGCTCTAATCCTTCGAAACTTATACTTTGAACTTCCATATTGAAGGTATGATCATCTTCTTCGTATGGAACCGAGCTCATCAAATTAGTAATCTCATTCTAACATGGGATACATGACATCTCTGAGTGCTCCTCATGATGTATCTGACACCATTTCAGAAGCAACAAATATTGTACCTTCATAGTATCCCCCAACAAACACATTACTTGTTGTACTATTGTAGGGAAACCTTTGACCCGCCCTCTATATGTAGTCATGTCTTCTCAAAATAACTGGAGAGAAGCCAGTGTAGAGAAAGTGAGGATTTCATTGACCTTGTAAACTCTTGGACTCACTTCAGCAAACACAGCCTCATTGGGAGCACCATAATCTGTTACCAACTTCTTCAACTTAGGTTCACTATCGATTCGGATCTGGTTTCTTACCCCCATCCATGGAAGCCACAGGTATGTAAAACAAGTTGAGAAATATCCTCTGAAAGTCTTTGACCAATCCCTACTAAGGAGCATCCCATATACTTCTAGAATATCCACTAATTGAATGTCAATATAACGGGATATTCGGGGATCGACACCTAATTGGATGTATACATCTTTCAATTCTCTGATTACGTTAACCTCAATTTTGTCTAGTTGTACCACCTTACTATTTTCATGTACTGGTTTATGTCCGAGCTTCTGACATATAGAGTAGGGCATTACATTTCCGGAAGCCCTTGAATCTACCAAACAATTGTGTAAGTTCTTTCCACATATCCTCAAACTCAGTAAAAATGGTGGATTCTCTATCACATCATTGCTGACATTAGCGTTGACTTCATTAAGGTCTTCCATCTTAACCTTATTTCTCTGTGACTCTAATAGTTCCAACTTTTTAAGGAGATCCCTCTTTTGTACAAGGCAATATCTCAGTACTTCCATTAGGGACATAGTGGTGGAAGTTCTCTCCATCTTCTTAGTAACATCAAATGATCCTTTCAGAATATAATCTTTCCCTTGAGCTTGTCTAGGGCATGCTCCTTGAAAAGCCTAAGGAGGGTGAGGATTGTTGCTTGCATTTGCATCAGGAGGTACAAACCCACCCATCGGGGGAGGTGGCTCTGTTAATGGAGCTTTGCCTTGACTCCTAAGATTGTAGTTGTTTGTGGTCTGAAAGGCTTGAGCATCGTAGACACATGGTTCACCTTCAGCTTTAGCTTGAAATTCTTTGCATAGGAAGGTATCGACCAACATGGCAGTATTAACCTTATCGGGTTCATCATTGGAACAATATTTTGGCTAAGAGTGAGATTGATCAATTCTTATGATCTTCTTGAACTAAGCACAATTAACCTCAGAATGCGCAGCTGTGTCATGCAACCTACACCAATTTGTTAGTAAATTCATATCCACAAGGTTAACACTTTGTGTGTGGTTTGGGTTATCTTGTGCATCAGGGTGATCAATGATGATTTGAGACATTAGCATATTTTTATCCTCAAAACTCTTAGTTTTTGTCATATTTTGATTTACATAATAGTAATGATGTATTAGAAGTTTTCTAGATGTATTTCAGATATTAGCCTGAACCTATTAAAACATGTTTTGTCTTTGCCAGTTTATTCCTGCAACCATGTTATTCATTCCTGTTGCCATGCAGATTGTTTAGGCAATATCATGTGTGAAATTAATAGATGTTTTGATTAATTAAAATAGATGTGTATGTTCTTGTATGTTCTTTATTTTTGAGATTTCATGAATAAATTGATGCTAGTAGGAAGGTTCTCCTATCGCGCCAGTTGCAGTAGGAGACATTCAAGGAGGAGACTGAAAGATCAAATCAGCAGAAATGCTGATGAGCGTAAGGAATGACAGAGGAAAAGTAATTGCACAAATTTTACTAACGTCTTACTCAAAGTAGACATTAGTGTTGAAAATAGCGCCATGATGTGTTATGACTGGGGTTCAGTTTAGATCCACATTATCAGTGACTTAACTCCAGCTATTTCCTTTCTTGATTAGTTATCCACCTCTTCTAATTGGCATGATATGTGTAATAGGAAGTAATTGTTTTCTTTTAAATAAAGGTATTTATCTCTTTTCCAGAGGTTCTTCCCAATATAGACAATACTCTCTTGTCCTTCTGGACCAATATTATGTGGCTCATACTTTTCAGTATCTAAATCCATTGTTAATCTCTCCTTTACTCTAGGGTCAGAATAAAAAATCTCTCTAAGGTGACCATCCCTTTAGGAATAATGTTAGTTGGTAAATCCAAAATATCAACATTACTTTCAACATCAAGATCATCCGATTTGTCTTCCCCATCAATAATTTGCTGTTCAAAATCACCTGAATTGGCAAGAAAGGCTAGAATGTGGGAATCATCCCAAAAAACTTGAAAGTGTTTGATATTATCAGGTACAGTAGGTATGGAGATTAACTCTATGGAAAAATTCTTCAAAGGGGATTGGCTTATTGGTTCTAATGTACTGGTAGCTATGACCAATGCATCAGGTATTCCGTTTACTTTTCTGGGTACCAACTGAATGTCAAAAGCATCAAAATCCTCAATCAAATGCCACACTCTATTGCTATACGTTGCTAACCTTTTATCATGACATGCATATTGGCTTCATAGTTATTTGACCACAAGCTCAGAATCTCCTTGTACCTTTAAACACTTTGCTCCCTTCTTATGAGAAAAAAGTAATCCTCTAACTAAGGCCTCATACTCCGTCATGTTATTAGTAAAAGGGAATTGGAGTCAGTAAGAAGATAATAGGGTTTTCCCTTTTGGATTCGTTAACTCTACACCTTCTCCCTTGCCTTGCTTAGATATTGACCCATCAAACTTTAAAAACCATATTTCATCTTTTGGCCTCTTTACATTTTTCACCTTAGGGTCAATGATTAGATTAGCTTCCGAAGACGATTGTTGTTACTCAGACTCAAGGTCTTGTGACAATTGAGGTTGTTCAATTTCTAGTTGCATGAATGCTTCGGTAGTGTTAGGAACAACCTATTTTGATTGAGGTTGAAGTTGAGATTGTGTTTCTTCTTTCTCTTGCTCAAGAGGAATATCTTACTTCTCATGTTTGATAATCTCAACTACAAGAATCTCCTGTTTGTATTCTTGAGGTAGGGTAGTCTTACTTATAGGATCCATTATTTGGGGCTCTAATCCTTCACAACTTATACTTTGAACTTCTTCCATATTGAAGGTATGATCATCTTCTTCGTATGGAATCAGACTCATCAAATTCATAATCTCATTCTAACATGGGATACATGACATCTCTGAGTGCTCCTCATGATGTATCTGACACCATTTCAGAAGCAACAAATTTTGTACCTTCATAGTATCCCCCAACAAACACATTCCTTGTTGTACTACTGTAGGGAAACCTTTGAGCCACCCTCTATATGTGGTCATGTCTTCTCAAAATAACTGGAGAGGAGCCGGTGTAGAGAAAGTGAGGATTTCATTGATCCTGTAAAATCCTTGACTCACTTCAGCAAAGACCACCTCATTGGGAGCACCATAATATGTTACCAACTTCTTCAACTTAGGTTCACTGTCGATTCGGATCTGGTTACTTACCCCCTTCCATGGAAGCCATAGGTATGTAAAACAAGTTGAGAAATATCCTCCCAAAGTCTTTGACCAATCCCTACTAAGGAGCATCCCATATACTTCTAGAATATCCACTACTTGAATGTCAATATAATGGGATATTCGGGGATCGACACCAAATTGGATGTATACATCTTTCAATTCTCCGATTATGTTAACCTCAGTTTTGTCTAGTTGTACCACCTTACTATTTTCACATACCGGTTTATGTCCGAGCTTCTGACATATAGAGTAGGGCATTACATTTCCGGAAGCCCTTGAATCTACCAAACAGTTGTGTAAATTCTTTCCACATATCCTCAAACTCAGTAAAAATGGTGGATTCTCTATTGCATCATTGCTGACGTTAGCGTTGACTTAATTAAGGTCTTCTATCTTAACCTCATTGCTTTGTGACTCCAATAGTTCCAACTTTCTAAGGAGATCCCTCTTCTGTTCAGGGCAATATCTCAGTACTTCCATTAGGGACATAGTGGTGGCAGTCCTCTCCATCTCCTTAGTAACGTCAAATGATCCTTTCATAATATAATCTTTCCCTTGAGCTTGTCTAGGGCATGTTCCTTGAAAAGCCTGAGGAGGGTGAGGATTGTTGCTTGCATTTGCATCAGGAGTTACAAACCCACCCGTCGGGGGAGGTGGCTCCATTAATGGAGCTTTGCCTTGACTCCTAAGATTGTAGTTGTTTGTGGTTTGAAAGGCCTGAGCATCGTAGACACATGGTTCACCTTCAACTTCAGCTTGAAATTATTTGCACAGGAAGGTATCGACCAACATGGCAGTATTAACCTTATCGGGTTCATCATTGGAACAATATTTTGGCTAAGAGTGAGATTGATCAATTCTTATGATCTTCTTGAACTAAGCACAATTAACCTCAGAATGCATAGCTGTGTCATGCAACCTACACCAATTTGTTAGCAAATTCATATCCATAAGGTTAACACTTTGTGTGTGGTTTGGGTTATCTCGTGCATCAGGGTGATCATTGATGAGTTGAGACATTAGCATATTTTTATCCTTAGAACTCTTAGTTTTTGTCATATTTTGATTTACATAATAGTAATGATGTATCATAAGTTTACTATATGTATTTCAGATATTAGCCTAAACCTATTAAAACATATTTTGTCTTTGCCAGTTTATTCCTGCAACCATTTTATTCATTCCTGTTGCCATGCGGATTGTTTAGGCAATATCATGTGTGAAATTAATAGATGTTTTGATTAATTAAAATAGATGTGTATGTTCTTGTATGTTCTTTCTTTTTGAGATTTCAGGAATAAATTGATGCTGTTAGGAAGGGTCTCCTATCGTGCCAGTTGCAGTAGGAGACATTCAAGGAGGAGACTGAAAGATCAAATTAGCAAAAATGCTGATGAGCGTAAGGAATGACAGAGGAAAAGTAATTGCGCAAAGTTTACTAATGTCTTACTCAAAGTAGACATTAGTGTTGAAAATACCACCATGATGTGTTATGACTGTGGTTCAGTTTATATCCACATTATCAGCAACGTAACTCCGGCTGTTTCCTTTCTTGATTAGTTATCCACCTCTTCTAATTGGCATGATATGTGTAATAGGGAGTAATTGTTTTCTTTTAAATAAAGGTATTTATCTCTTTTCTGAGGTTAGATAGAAAAGAAAGAAAGTAGAGCAGAGGATTTTAGAAATAAAGTTATAAGTGTTTTGAGTTTCCTTTGATGTTAAATCATGTAATGACTTCCGAAGAACAATGAATAAAAATATGTTATTCTGAGCACTTAGAGTTATTTTTGGGAAGTCTAGAATCACTCATCCAAGGGGGCCCACTTGGTGAGTGTTCCTATTCCTTTGTTAAGATAATTTTTCTTCTTTAGATACAGTAGACGTTCTTGCATTGACTATTCCTGCAACCATTGGATATAGATCCATTGACTATTCCTGTAGCCAAACCAAAATAGAGTAATTTCTATTGAGCGACATTGAACTTAGCCGGTATTGCTTGAATGAATTTATGTTAATGCAGAAGTTTTCCTATAGCCTTTCAATAGTTTCAATTCTTGCTTATCTTTTCCACATAAATGTTAGTCGCTGGAGTAATGCAGAGTAGCTATTGTAGGAACTTAGTGCATATATAGTGTAGACCCATTTCAAGTATTACGTCCTTGTGTTGACAATCAAATGAACACTAGCTATGGAAATAGTGACTTTACCAAGTGAATGTCCAAACTTCAGGTTGAGACTTCAACTAGAGTTATTATTCTAATTGTTGGGTTGAACATTTTTGGCACTGTTGCCAGGGATGGTGTCAAACTAATAACCTGTTATGGTTATTGTCTTTTTCAGTTTTCAGTTAATTGTTTTTCTAGCATTCCTGATTGTTCAAATTTTTTTTATGAAACTGCATGCATAGGCGAAGAAGAGATGTTCTAGGTAGATTTCTACCCAGTCATCCTAACCATGCATAAATTAATTCCCCAGATATAAATCTTTTTGCTGAACTTTATCAAACCCTAGAGAATTTGAACCACCCTAAATCTGAATTTCTAGAAGGCAACCTTCAGTTTGTTTTTGGACTATGAGAAGAAGAATTTCATTTGGTAACTCCTGCCACTAGTCCAATGCAAGGAAATCCACCTCATGGTGGGAATAATCTACCTTTGGACCCAACATTTGAGTTCCCCATATCTGATTAGCATGATAATGCTAATCTCAAGAACATTCCAACTTCTTCCCTCCCTAAATTCTATGGATTAGTGACAGAGGATCCAAACACATTTCTGTTTGAGTTTGATGTTCTCTGTAGGAGTTTTGATTATACTAGAAATGCCTATAGACTCAAAATATTTCCTTCCACTTTGAAAGGATCATCTTTAAGATGGTTTATGAGTTTGGGTAGTAACACAATCAATACATGGGACGAGATGAAACAATTGCTTCTTGCAAAGTATAAAGAGTATTGTAGAGGCACTGATCGTCATGGGGATGATTATTTTATAATGACACATAAGGAAGATGAGAGTCTTGAAGATTACCCGGAAAGGTTTCTGTTTAGTGTCAAAAAGTCCAAGCATAGTACTCTAAATGAAGATTCCCTCAATTTGATATTTTTAAGAGGAATCAATGATGAATGCACTAATGATTTGGATCTTATGTGAGGAGGTGACATTACACAATCTACATGGAATAAAATAGGACAAATTTGTAAGAAGTATTCTAGATCAGCCTCTAAAAGAAATAGACGTTTCAAGCCAAGAGTTCCTTCATCAACATCTAGTATTGGAGTTTCTAGAATGGAACTTAGCCATTTTTTCAAGGACTTTAAGGAGGATATCATAAACAATATGGCTACTTAGTTGGATACACTCTTAGCTAAGAAGAAGAATGAATAAGTTGATGCATTTCTTGTAGAATTTTGCCCTCATTGTAGACAAAGAAAAAAGGACTGTAGATGTAAAATGGTTGCAAATCTCGAGGTTCCTAACTTCAAGCCAATACAAGGTGAGGATGAACAAGTTTTCTATGTTTCTCAAAGAAGGCCAAATTTTCAAAGACAAGGTATGCCTCCGGATCCACTTTCTTTTTCTGGTTATAGTGGAAATTCTTATGTACCAAATAATCAATGGCAATCACTATATGCTCAAAATTTTGGTAATTATCCAAACTTGTATGGTCCTCAAGGCCAAGGGAAATATTTTGCTAATCAAATGCCATAGTGGCAGCAACCATAGGGAAATTGGTATCCACCTCAAGCACAAGGGAACCAATTTCAAGGGAATTGGCAACCTACTCCTCAATGGAGGGGGAGTCAACTGTGGACTACCCAATCTTCTAGATATCAATAGCTTATTCAACATCCACAACTGCCTACAATAATGCCTCCCCCTGCAGCCACTGTTGTTCCACCTAAACCAACACAATTTCCCACTCAGCCAATGCCAAATCCTAATATTAAATCTCAGCAACAACAAGCTTATTTAGCTGACCCTAATCAATACCCCACCTATTCTCTATTTATAAGTGATATTCACCTTAGATCTGGGACAACTCTACCTAATCCATCTCTTCCAGTTATAACTGAGGTCCAAGAAGAACAAGAAATCTCTAATCCAACAACCACAATACCTCAGAAACAAAGATTACCCCCATTTCCCCAGAGATTGCAAGAAAAGGAAGTTCTTATAGAACATGAGAAAGGTTTTGATATCATAGATCAACTAAAACATGTATGTATTAAAATCCCATTGTTGCAAGCAATAAAATATGTTCCTATATACAGTAAGGCACTTAGGGAGGCATGTCTAAAAAAACCTGGAAGGAAGAAGAGGGATTCCCAAACAGTGCATGTGATGGGTCAACTAACATATATTATGCTAGGAAAGGTTTCAATTCCTAAATATTCTGATCCTGGTAGTCCTGTTGTGAATATAGTCATTAATGGTACTCAAATAAGGAATGTTTTAGTTGATTTAGGGGCAGCCATTAATGTGATGACAAGAGAAGTAATGCATCAACTTGAAATCAATAGTCTCAAACCTACACCTATAGTCCTATAGCTTGCTGACAACTCTAGAGTTTGACCTGATGGTATGATTGAAGATGTGGTTGTTACTTTGGATTCCTAGGAATACCCTGCAGAATTATGATTTTGTCTCCAATGGCGACATTGGGAGGATATCCGGTGACTTTAGGAAGGCCTTGTCTTGCCACGACTAATACATATATTGGATGTAGATTAGGGGATATGACTATTTCAGATGGGAACTCTACAAAAACATTAGCTTTGTATTCTCCTGCTCAACCCCCATTTGATCAACAACAAGCCATTTGACCTACTTTGGGAGAAGAATATGAGGGAGTTGACTCTATTAATCACCTTATGATGATTAATCGAGGGCCGTTCATGCAATTACATGATGAAGCCTCAATTCTTTATAAAATTATGACAAATGAGTTAAAACAAGAAAAATAATTGCAGGAGTTGGTACCAAATATTGCAGATTTAGACTTTCTTGCAGCCACTGATATATTGCATACTTTGTTGTCACAGGAAGTTTGTACTTCTCATTTTTCTGATATATCCCAGATTGATCTTACTATCAAAATAGAAGTTGATTTGAATAAATATTTGAATATCAATAGTGATCTTGCAGATATTCAAAAAGTAGCACTCATGGACTTGCTTAAATGTCATAAACATGCCTTTGCATGGGATTACAAGGACATGCGTGGAATAGATCCAATAGTTTGTAACCACTGTATCTATATAAAAAAATATTTTTTCCCACTCAGATAGCCACAATGAAGAATCAATCCTGCATTCAAAGAAATAGTTAAAGAGGAATTGAAGAAGTTGTTAAAGGCCGGGTTTATCTATCCTATGTCTGATAGCCAATGGGTATCACCTTTGGTAATAGTTCCTAAGAAAGGAGGAAAAGGGAGGGTATGTGTTGATTATAGAGCTTTGAACTTAGCAACAAGAAAATATCATTTTCCATTTCCATTTGTGGATCAGGTATTAGACTCTTTGGCTGAGAAGAGATACTTTTCATTTCTTGATGGATTCAGTGGTTACAACCAGATTCAGATAGCCCCAGAGGACCAAGAGAAGACTAGATTTACTTGTCCTTAGGGAATGTATGCATATTATGTTCTTCCTTTTGGATTATGTAATGCTCCAACCACTTTTCAAAGAGCAGTGATCAACATATTTTTAGATATTTCCCAAGACATCATGGAAATTTATATGGATGACTTTACAACTTATGGTTCTGAATTTGAAGAAGTATTAGGGAACCTGAAGAAAGTTTTGCAATAGTGTGAAGACTATATTTTGTCATTAAACAATGAGAACTACTTCATAACGATGCAGGAAAGAATAGTCCTTGGTCATCATATCTTTATAAAAGGAATACAGGTCGACCCAACAAAAATTGAAGTTATTCAGAATATCAATGCATCGGTAAAGCAAAAAGATGTTAGAAGTCTCCTTGGTCATGCTGGATATTATAGAAGATTTATCAAAGATTTAAGGAAAATTGCAAATCCCTTATATTCTCTACTTACCAAGGATATGGAATTTAAATGGACTTCTTCATGCAATGAAACTTTCTTGAAGCTTAAGCACGCTTTGACCCAAGCACCAGTTCTTAAAGGTCCGAATTGGTCTTTACCATTTCAAATTCATACAAATGCATCTAATTATACAATAGGAGTAGTCTTAGGGTAGAAGGTTGATAACTTGGAAAGTGAAATATATTATATTAGCAAGAACTTGCAGGGGCCTGAGTTAAATTACACAGTCACTGAAAAAAAAATGTTAGCAGTTATATATGCACTCAACAAATTCAGGCACTATATAACAAGATATCCCATATTTGTGTATACTGATCATACTACAATCAGATCTCATGAATAAGCCTTCAATTACTAGTAGATTAGCTCTCTAGTTATTATCGATGTAGGAATTTGATATCACATTTATTGATAAACCAAGAAAGTCCAATGTGGTTGTAGATTATCTTTCAAGACTTCGGTTATAGGAAGATCCTACAACCATAGATGATGCTTTTCTGGATGAACATCTATTCCTTATACAAGCCTACACTCTTTGGTATGCTGATATTGCCAATTATTTAGCTACTGCTAAAATGCCACTTCATTTCTCTCCTAAAGAAAGAAGGTTGTTAGTGGAGAAAAGCTTTAACTTCTCATGGATTGCTGATTGTTTGTTTTATACCGGACCTGACCAGGTCATGATAAGATGTGTAAGAGAGGATGAAACATATGATATCCTGCATGCATATCATGATGAGCTGTGTGGAGAACATTTTGCTGCTAAAAGAACAACTCTCAAAATACTGAATACAGGATATTATTGGCCCACATTATATAAGGATGTAGCACAATATACAAGAAAATATGATAGATGCCAGCGCATGGGGAGACCTACTAAATTTGATGAGATGCCATTGTATCCACAAATATTGGTTGCACCATTTGATAAATGGGGATTAGATTTTGTTGGCCCAATTGATCCCTCTTCTAATGGAAAACCGTACATTTTAGTATGTACTAATTATGTAACCAAATGGGCGGAATCTGGCGCCATGACACGCACAAGAGATAATAAGGTTGCTGAGTTCCTTTATGAGGAGATATTTAAAAGTTATGGAGTACCAAGGGAAATTGTATCAGACCAAGGACCACAATTTACTTCAACATTGATTGTAGCCTTGGTCAATGAATACAATATAAGGCACATAAAATCTACCCCATATCATACACAAGCTAATGGACAAGTAGACGTTACAAATAGGGAGCTTGAGGCTATTCTTACCAAGATAATAGCTATTCATAAAAAAGTGGTCTCATTGACTTTCAAAAGCAATTTGGGCATACAGAACAACTTGGAAGACACCAATTGTTTTTACACCTTTTGAGATGGTGTATGGAAAAGAAGCAATGATGCCTATTGAGTTTGAGCATAAAACTCTAAGGACAACTTTGCAATTAAATATGACACTTTCTGAAGCACAAAAGGAACATATTCAACAATTGAATGCTTTGGATGAATGGAGAAAAATGGCTGTCGAACAGACAGAATTAATACAAAATCAAAGAGCAAAATGGCATGATAAATACATCAAAGAGAAAAAGTTCAAAGTAGGTGAGTGGGCACTATTGTATGACTCGAGATATAAATATACTATGGGAAAGCTACAAACTAGATGGTTAGGTCCATATGAGATAGAGGAAGTTTTCAACAATGGAGCTATTCCTTTGACCACAATTGACCCGGTTCAGTTCAAGCTTTTGGTAAATGGTCACAGATTGAGTCTTTATCATAAGCCTTCTAGCAAATAGGAGCTTTTGCAGCAATTTGCTAAAAAGGATCAAGCACAAGTTCTTGCAGCAACTGATCAAGTTCCTTCTGCAATTGAGCAAAGTATTGGAGGTAAGGTTCCTGCAGCCACTAGAGTGAACATGCTTGCCACTTCATAATTATCCATGCGTCATTTCACAACAATATTTCCATGTCTTATGGAAATATTATTCTCCATAAATAAATTTTTTCCATCCATGTCATCCCATCTCATTTCCTTATCTGTCATTTCATTTCATTTCACCATTCTTTTTGCATGACTGCAAGTATGTACATATTTTATTTTTTTTAATTTTAATTAGGCATTTATGATTTCATTATGATTATTGCCTTTGCCAAATCCACGTACACTTCCCTAAATCCTTTCAGCCTATGTGGACACGTGCCAAAGTAAGTTGGGGGGGGTGTTTTATGGTTTGGCTTCCAAAATTAGTAATTACTCATCCTTTTTGGTACCTTGATTTGATTGCTTTCCATCATTTCTTTAATACGATATTCTTTGGCATAAGAAAGTAATGAACTCTGCCGCCAAATTTGGAAATAGGTAAGGAAGTTTCAATTTTCAGTCTGTAGAGTATTTTGGTTCTTCGTTTCTCAGCTACAGAGTTTGCTACATTAACATATTAAGAAATGGGTGGAGATCCAATCCGCCATGAAACAACAGTCCATGATGCATTGCTATAGGATGCTCTTTGTGAGCATTATTTCAAGCAGTATGGTTGGATTGTCTACTTTCTGAAAATAAGGGATTATAATGAAGAAATTACCTCTGAGTTTATGCATTCATTCAACAAAGGAGAGGCTAGTGTTAAAGGATTAAGGGTCATTGCTACAGTGTAGCGGATAGCTGAAGTTACAGGGTTGCCGTAGGAAGGAGAATTGTTTCTAGAATGAAAAGACGCTAGAAGCGCTAGAGCAGAATTTACACTCCCCACATATGGACCTCTAACAATGGACAAGCAAGGAACTAGGAGGGTTTCCCTTCCAGCAAAGTGGCCTCAGGTGGCTTTATATGTAATGAAGTACATTACTTGCGAAGGGAGGTATTCAAATTTACATTCACCCCATTTCAAATTTCTTAGTCATTTACGACATGGCTGGAGAGTGAATGTTCCTAATTTTTTATATCACCTCATTTCCACAAGTGCCAAAGAAACATAGAAGAATGGAAATCGTTCTATCATCCATTATGGTTTGATAAAATTGCTGGTAGAACATTCTCTTAGGGATGTTTCATAGATGAAATGGGGGGTATTTGATGACATATTGCAGTTTAGAGTTGAGGATGTTCCTGTTGTAGATGAGTTAGTAGTTGAAAAGGAGGAAATGGGAGAACCCTCTTCTCCCATAATTTCTGTAGAGAATGAATTGCTCATCGCTGAAGGAGCTGTGACTATTACCAAGGAAGAGATGGTTGAGACAAGCATGGAGCAACCCTCCACTTCTTTTCAAAGGGAATCAACATCTTCTAAAAGAAAAGGGAAGGAATTAGAAGGAATTAATGCAAAAGATGAACCTATGGTTCAGCCGTAGGAAACTCAAGTTTCCCCTGCAGCCAAGAGGTGTAGACCAAAGAGAAAAATTCATGTAGCAAAGCCGCAGGTAGAAACCATTCCTACAGCCACTCCAAAGGTTTATGCAAGAAGAACTAGGAGTACTACCCAAAAAGTTCATCCAGTAAGTGATGCAACAAAGATTATTTCAATAGAAGTATCAGAAGAAGGGAACCCAATAGAGGTTGAAATTCAGAAGGAGGAGGATGTTGACAAACTTTCAAGTCTGGCATATTTGGCAGGATAGCTTGAGGAACCCGTGGAAGAAATTCCACGTCCAAAGGTAACAACTATTAGACCTCCATCATCTCTCAATAGTTTATCTATTGCATTAACATTTTATAGGCAGTGGGAGATAGAAAGGGCTAGGTTACAGGGGATTATTGACAAACAACAGAGAGAAATTGGAAAAAGTGATAACAAAATTGAAGAATTAGAAGCCAAAGTTGATACAATCACTAATATGGTCTCGGAGTTAATGTAATGTAGGGAACCGCCAAGATTTTATGGTCTACATTTGAAAGAGCAGTATTTAAATTTTAAATTAAACCACATTGTCAATGACCTTAGCCCTTCTTTAGAAACCCCTAAGGAATTTTGTGATGCCTATCGGACTTCCCCAATAACTGTGAAAAATCTATTATGTGAGATTTATTTTCATAACTATGCTGTAACTTCTGTTAGTGAGAGGAATCCCTTGTTATACATTGGCGATATCCACATAAAAGCCTTAATGTCATGAATTTAGAATGAGATCAGCATGGGAGTACAGGCCAAAACACATAGAGATGTTGAATTTGATTGTACATTACCATTGAGGAAAGAAACAAAAGAGCCAAGAGTTCTCTATTATGAATGATAGAAGCTATTTGTAAGGCAAGATGTGAGGAATAAAGTGTTGCCAATGAGGGAAGAAATATTCCAAGCATATGAACATTTAGTTCAAAATGAAAGTGCAGCTATAATTGAAGGCCTAACTCAGTGCTGGAATAATTTGCCAGAAGAATTGAAACAAGGGGAACCTCATTCACTGCCAATTCTTCATGTAACTATGCAAAGAGCCCCTAAATATATCCAACTGGGTAGGATGAAAACCAATAACTGGTTACCTTTAATATTTTAGCCTCGTATACTTATGTAGCCATTGTTGGGATGTAAAGTTACAGATCACCCCTATGAGGCAGCTATAGAGGAGGCTAGATGGTCTAGATTAGAAAAAATGAAGGGGTGTTATTGGAATCTACCTTCAGGAGGAACAGGTCAAGGAACCATTGGTGACTTAAGAGTTAGTGCCAGAATCAAGAATTTTCCTCTTGCTGGAGGATTAGCAAGACCTTAAAGTTGGGGGGCATAATGAGTTGAGACATTAACATACTTTTTTCCTCATAACTCTTAAGTTTTTGTCATATTTTGATTTACATAATAGTAATGATGTATCAAAAGTTTACTATATGTATTTCAGATGTTAGCCTAAACCTATTAAAACATGTTTTGTCTTTACCAGTTTATTCCTGCATCCATGTTATTCATCCTGTTGCCATGTGGATTGTTTAGGCAAATATCATATGTGAAATTAATAGATGTTTTGATTAATTAAAATAGATGTGTATGTCCTTTATTTTTGAGATTGCAGGAATAAATTGATGCTGTTAGGAGGGTTCTCCTATCGTGCCAGTTGCAGTAGGAGATATTCAAGGAGGAGACTGAAAGATCGAATCAGCAGAAATGTCGATGAGCGTAAGGAACAACAGAGGAAAAGTAATTGCGCAAAGTTTACTAATGTCTTACTCAAAGTAGACATTAGTGTTGAAAATACCACCACGATGTGTTATGACTGTGGTTTGGTTTAGATCTACATTATTAGCAACTTAACTCCGGTTGTTTCCTTTCTTGATTAGTTATCCACCTCTTCTAATTGGCATGATCTGTGTAATAGGAAGTAATTGTTTTATTTTAAATAAAGTTCTTTATCTCTTTTCTAAGGTTAGATTGAAAAGAGAGAAAGCAGAGCAGAGGATTTTAGAAATAAAGTTTTAAGTGTTTTGAGTTTCCTTTGATGCTGAATCATGTAATGACTTCCGAAGAATAATGAATAAATATATGTTATTCTGAGCACTAATAGTTATTTTTGGGAAGGCTGGAATCACTCATCCAAGGGGGCCCACTTGGTGAGTGTTCCTGTGCCTTTGTTAAGATTAGTTTTCTTCTTTAGCTATAGTAAACGTTCTTGCATTGACTGTTCCTACAACCATTGGAAACATATCCATTAACTTTTCCTATAGCCAAACCAAAACAAAGTAATTTTTGTTGAGCGACATTGAACTTAGCCAGTATTGCTTGAATGAATTTATGTTAATGCAGAAGTTTTCCTGTAGCCTTTCAATAGTTTCAATTCTTGCTTGTCTTTTCCACATAAATGTTAGTTGCTGAAGTAATGTAGAGTAGCTATTGCAGGAACTTAGTGCATATATAGTGCAGACCCATTTCAAGTATTACGTCCCTGGGTTGACAATCAAATGAACACTAGCTATGGAAATAGTGACTTTACCAAGTGAATGTCCAAACTTTAGGTTGAGACTTCAACTAGAGTTATTATTCTTATTGTTGGGTTGAACAATCATGGTTTACCCCACCATTATTCGAACCTGTGTTCCACTGCCTATTATAAGGTTTGTTGTTATACCATTGATTTTGGTTTTGGTTATTGTAGTTCCACTGATTATTATATGGTTGGCATTGATTATACCCTCCTGGAGGATTCATTTTTAGTTGGCTCAAGTATGAAGTAACCCATGAGATCATTTTCTTTAAGGCTTATACTTCAATAGATATATGAGATCCTTGATTCTCATGCGCTGTAGTTGGAGGTTGGTTTGTTGTGTTAGTATTACCAAATTGTTGACTTCTCCCTTGCGTTGGACCAATATATTGCATTTCGGTGGGGGTGGTATTGGTATTATTTTGCCAAGTCAAAGCTTGAGCAGCAAACTATTGATTCACCTCAGGTTGGGGTGCATAGATTAGCACCGGGCTCATCATTGGGGCGCCTACAGGTAGAGGCAAGGGTACGCCTAGGAGTTGGCTATAGTTCCCTTGATTCACTCCTATAGATAGATTATATCCGATCCCTCCAGGGGTTTGATTCAACTCATGGTTCAACTAATTGCTCACATGAAGACTTTTGCCAAAGTGTCCCTTTGATCTTGGGGAACACTCTTCTTAATAAATATAGCAGTTCAAGGGTTGACAACTCTTAAATATGAGTCGATGGCTACATTAGGCACTACCTGGTAAGGAGCTTGTAGCCTCTTGAATTCCCTTAGGAATCTAGTATTAAAATTTGTGAGATTTTGCCAAGATCAAGAGCTTAATGAAATGTACAAAATAGAGACACAATATAGGACAAGAATAAACTGTATTCTCATCAATAGAAAATGATCAATAATAATGATTCAATAGTTACATACAATGTAGATGAGCCTGCTTATATAGGCAAGGCTAGGGATATGTGAGCACACAAACATGACATGTGGCTCAATAAGAAACAAGGGTAGGTAGGAAATAGGTGTGGTTAGGTAGGAGAAATAATATAATAGTCCACATGAGGTGGATCACCCACTGAATGTGGAGTGTAACAACAAGAGTGGAGTGTAACAATAAGATCAACATCGTAAAAGGTGGAATTTCTCCTACACACACTATCCCAATGTGGCACAAACACCCAAGTGTCTCATACCCAAACTACTATGAAAATGCATTATCCTAAGTAAACTTAAGTAAGTGTAATAATATCCAAGATCAATAATTATTTACACCAACAAAATTTGTTAATGGCTCATTTGGCAACTTCTTAAGAGAAGCAAACTGATGGTATAGTATTCTAGGGTCTACGTACACTCGAAATTGATCGATGCAAGCCTTCTCCAAGACGTCCCAACCTGTGATAGAATTTGCAGGTAAGGTTAAGTACCAATTGTATTCATTCTCCCCAAGTGAATATGGGAAGAGTCTACATGCTACATCTTGGTGTTCAATATGGTTACAAATGACCGTATCTTTGAATGCTTCAATATGTTCATCAGTCGTTCGTCCCCCCAAATAGTAAAATTTGTTGCAAAATTTATCCGGGTTTCTAGGTAGGTCAGGTATACCCCCTGGTATGGTTCCTAGTGGTGTGGTGTCTTGGTTAAAGTAGGCCATTGAAGGTGGTGATGGTGGACGTTGAGTCACAAAAGGTGCAGCGATAGGTTGAGGACTAGGAATCAGTTGATCTTCTACATTGAGTATGGATGACTGTACTGGTGAGGCTATTGAGGGTTGTTTCTTAGCTTTTTTCCTCTTTCTCCTAGTGGTAGGTCCTAACTCTACTAATTCGGAAGGTGAAGAACTACTCTTAAGGACTCGGTGAAATCTATCAGGAGAGAAAGATGATATACGATCCAACTTAGTACCTCAATCCTTTGGTTAAGGAGGTGGTTGTGGATTTTCTTGTGGATTCTCATAAGGATTAAGTTATCTTTGTGCCTCTGCTTCTATATGTATAGCCTTTTGTCTCTCGTTGTCCAAGACTTGCCATGCTCATAACCAATCATTATAATCTCTTGTACTATCCCAAGCAAGATTGTATAGTTGGGTAAAAATGTCGTCTTGCTTGTTGTTGAGGTTAGGTTGGGTAAAGAGCATCAATCCATCTCCTGGAAGTACCATATGTTGTTAACTAGTGAGGGGACTAGTCTAGGCCCTCCTTCTAGTACTAGTTTCTATTGATGATTGTTTTTGACACACCTGCCGATAGTCAGGTAGCCAATGTGAACACTCACCATGTCTCCTGAAAAGTAATGAATTTGGGAAAACTCACTACCCCAAGGGTCTCTATAGTCAGGTCATGACAGTGATGGGCAACCCAATGGTTGATGTGGTTGTACCTATTAAGGGGCTTGCTGGTTGAAACTAAATCCTGCTGGTTGTGAATGGTTGGACTTCCTTTTTCTTGTATTTTATGATTTAAAATTCTTTGGAAAGTAAACTACGAAGAGTAAAGGGGAACAAGAAAATAACAATAAAACCAATACAATAACAACTTAATGAACCACTCAATTAGTTGCCTGCAATCCAAAAAATATCAAATATTATCCAAGTTAGCATTCAACAACGGACCTCCAGAAAACATGCAAGATCATCAATTTCACAGACTTATGTAAATAAAATCATCAATAATATGGCCTATCACAATAATTCTCATACACCACTAAGTGCGCAATATGATTCATAAAGTGATAAACAAAAAAATCAAACCACATTGCTAACTCCAAATAATAGACATTACCAGATTACACAAAACAATTTAGTAGAATATAGACGAAGATCAGGCAATCGACAAGCTACTTCTCATATTAATCTTAATGAATGTGTAACAAAATAAAATAAAATAAATTAACTTCTTAACAATCTTCAAAATACTCTAAAAATCTCTGAGTGGGCCACAAATCATCAATTTGGGGACCCTTACAAATGAATCCAACTTCTCAATTTATAGAAGTTTTCTGCCCTATTATCTAAGAAATAAATCTAACCTAAATTAAGAACTGAAACTAGGAGTCTCAATTAACTTGCAAGTCTCTGCCTTGATACTCCAATTAACTACTATGAAATGGGGGCTACATGAGCACTACGAAGACCATGCTGGATGAGCTACATTTTTGTAGTCATGCAAAATTTTGCTCAAAATTGGAACTTGAGTTGGAGCGGCAACTTGAAAATACAAAATTGGGGTCATGCAAAAACCTTGCTATTTTTAGTAACTATACGTTCATCCTTCACTTTTTAAAGAAATATCTATAATTGTTCACTATGCATGCTACTGTTTGGACACGAGGATCAACTACGCATTTAATTCTAAATTTATACTTCTTCAAAACTTCATCTGCATGCTTCTTTCCTTTCTCTAGCTCCCTTATTGTCTCTACCACCTCTTGACATTGAGTGATCAAGTATGTGTACCTGTCCATGAAGGCGACATCAAACTAGGCCGAAGGTCCTCAGTGTTGAGCCTTGTATGCATCCCACTGATTCAAAACTTGCTTTTGCTCCATTATTTCGGTACTAGTTAATACTAGACCGAAGGCTCCAAGCATATGTTTTACAAATTTCTCATATGACAAAATTTCTTTGAGGAGAGGGACCCAAATCTCTGCCATATCCTTCATATACTACTGAAACATTTCAATCTTCAGCTCCAAAATGTACACATAGGACTGCAAGTTCTCACAACTATCCCCTCCTAAAAGGTCTTCCTCCATTATCATCTCTGCCCCTAACCACAATACTTTATTCAAAATTTGGAACTACTTATTAAAAATGCTTAGCTTCCATTCCCATTGCATAGCACAAGAAGGTAAAGCTCCGCCTTCCTGTACTGCCCTCTGGTATATCTTCATAGTATCCTACAAAAATAATCTAATCTTAGCTGCATTTACTTGGGTCCATGACTTGGCTGCAACGACCACTCATCTCACCTCCATTAGTGCCTTCACTTCTCCCTCTGGCAGTGAGGAGGTCAAAGGTAGGTCATTGGCCCTACAAGAGTCCAGAGGTTTGTTCATTTCAATCAGGAGCTACTTGTATTTCCCTAGTTGCGCTTTGAGCTCCATGTTTGAATTATACTCTTTTTCAACACACCCCCTGATAACACTTGTGGCTAGCTCCAAAGTATCTAGCTCTCCCCACTTGGTTTGTTTACCCAAATTCACTTGGGATATTTGATACTTGGGGGAAGCTTGTCTCTCAGCTTGGAGTGGAACTACCACATCTGCAATCACTTCATGGGAGCCCATTTTTGATAAATGATGAACGATTTTTAGCTTCTTAGCCTTTGGTGGCTCCTCGGTGATTACTTGTTGTAAAGTGACCTTGGGAAGCTCCACTTTTCTCTTTTTCTTCTTAAAAGTTAACTCAATCCATTGTGGTATATGTTCATCCTTGTCACCTTTATGTGACACTATGTCTGCAGTTATAACATGGACCTCTGCCTGCTCCTCTGCTTGATCTCTTTCCTCTACCTCTGTTTGCCCTGGATCTTGAGGTGAGGTAGCTTGGTGGGCTAGATTGTTTTGGAGAGCCTGTTGCTTATGTAACTCTCCCAATTTGCCACTGACCTCTTCATTAAATGTCATCTCTTCCTCACCTACCTCTATTTCACTTTGCTCGACTACTATATCCTTGAGGAGGTCCTCTTGATCTTGAGGGGTTAGAACCAGTCTTTCATTCAATAGGTCCTTTGCCTCATCCCCTTCTTTCTCACCTTCTAGAGGCCAAAGTTGTTGAAGATCCTCTTCTTCTTGATGTGAATTAGATTCCATGTTCCTAACTTTTATTCCTTTAGTAGTAGACCTGAAGCCTTGCACTCCAGGCTGCCTTGCGGGTATATTAACTGGTGGCGGTGTAGGGGAGTTGGTACCTAGATCCTGTGTGGCATATGTTGAAGGTGGTTGAGTAGGTATATCCTTAGTAAATTCTATTTCTTCCTGCTTTTGGGTACCCTCTCCTACAGTCAGCCCTATAGCTGTCCTTGGTGGGAGGACTTTAGTGAGTGGTACTACTCCTAATCCATCGGTCACTCCAAGGTCTGCAACCTTTTTCAACAACTCAAACTCCTTCATCTTTTCTTGGAGTTTCTTCATTAAGTCCTCAGTTCTTTCATGAGGTTTCTCCCCCTCATGAGGATCGGTGGACGTATTTTGTGTCAAGCTTGACCTCGTCTTCTAAGAATACTCCTTGTAACCCCTTGATTGGGGTACCCCTGAAGTGGAGTCCTTCTGTTTCTCTTTTGAGGCACTGGGCCTTACCCTCTGGTTTAACCATTGCTTGGTCCTATTGATGACCACTTGAGAAACCTTTTCAATATTCACATCCTCTTTTATGGACCACCTTATTGGGGAGAGGGGCTTCTTATAAATTTCTAATCCCTTATAAGCCGCATCGAGCAGGTCTCCATCATCCCTGAGGTCTTTAGGGAGATTGGTCTCAATTTCAAAATCTCTTATCTATGGCACAGATAACCTATTATAGTTCTTCTCTCTAACCTTAAAAATGTCATGGAGGTTGGCCCAAATATCCTCCAATCTCGGCCTGTGTCCCTTATATGCCTTAGGCATAGCTTGTTTGAGCTTCCCATAGGGATTATAAAATTCCCTAGCATAATCATACTCTTTCAAATTCAAATCTTGAAGCTCTGGCTCTACTTGCTTTGCAACTTGTATCTTTGAACATGAAAAGTATCCAATAGATATTAAAAAATCAATGCCTATTTTATGTTTTGAAGATAAGAGAGATTGGAGGCCCAATAGTTGCCTTACATATTCCAATAAGATTACTCTAACATTATAGTATCTGGGAAGCAACATTGGGCTCCCCGTGAATCCGCTGACCCTAATGTAAGTAGAGCATGGGTTCTGGATAAGCCAACATGCCCACTCTTGGATAATAGCCATGGCCTCTGGGCTAATCTGGTATCCTTCATCTCCTGTCAATTTAATTATTATTGGAAAAATGAACGCATCATTAATTCTTTTGAAATGAGCCTTTGCATTTTCTAGGGTAAGTTGGGAATAATATTCAGATACCTTATTTTGTCCTTCATCATCCCCTAACTGGTCCTCTACTTGTAGTCCCAAAATTTTTCTAGCTCTGGCAACCACCCAAATGACATAATATGTGAAAAAGAACTTTTGAGTCTGGTGGACTTCCTTCATTTCTTTGCAAATGTTGTCAGAAAGGATCTGCGACCAATCAATTTTTTTTTTTCCAATTAGGATAGTGGTCATAAACTAGATCATCCATGGATGGAAATGCCTACAATCAGGCTTGCCAAAGGCCCTACTCAACATAATAATCAAGTCTCTTTGGGGCTCCTTGAAATCCACCCTCAGGGTCTCTGTTGCCTTGAGACCTATTTTCCTCTCTTCTTCTAGCCAATTTTCATTCATATGCCTCTTATTTGCTGCAACTTTGTCATTCCATGGCTTCAAGGCCTCCTCTTCACTTGAGAGGAATATCTCTTCTCTGGTTGGGATACCAAACATGAATCCCAGCATGTCAGGAGACAAGTCTATAACTGTCCTCCCCTATGCATCAGTACAATTTCTAGTGTCCGGGTTGTAGAACTGAGCAATTGTCATTATAAATTTTGGTGCTTGCACTGATTGTGTAAAAATAGTTGTCTCCACTAAGCCTGATCTTTTGATTCTCCTGTGTAGGGCCTCTAGTTTGGGCTTATTTAATTAGGTTTTGGTATCTTCAATTTCAATATGGCCAATTTTTCATGTCGATAACCCATTTGATTTGATCACCCAACTTTGAAGTGTAGACTAGTCCTTGATAGTGGTACTTCATGGTAGCAGGAAGTCTATCAATATCTTTGCTTCTTTTTCTAGAAGATGAGTCCATCTAAGTACCTGAACCTGTGGGAAGAAAAGGAGGATCAGTTCTTCACAAAAAAAACATAAAAAGTTCCTTTACTTTTGGACTTCGGGCTTCTGGAATAGGGAGTTTTTTTCATTTTAAAATAAAGTCTGGAACTCTGGGGTTCCGGGGTTCTGTGGTACGTACTCATGGATGCAGTCTTGAAAGCTGGGGTTTCGAGTTGGGTAGATAGCACTTGATTCTAGAACTCTGGGGTTTTGAGGTTTCGAGGTAAGGAGTATAAGCTTATCTCAGAATCCTGTGGTGCCTAGTTGGATAACTAATAGGAGCTTAGGAAAATGATTCATAAAAGATAGACCTCAAAACTCCAGGGTTTTGGGATCAGTGGTAGGGTCTCCTAGCAAAGAAATAACCTGGAACTCTAGGATTCTGGGGTTCCAGGGTACATAACCAATTTTCAATAAGATCGTTGAATTCTGGGGTTCTGATCTTCTGGGGTGAGAAAACCACCCGTAACTCCACGGTTCCAGGGTAAGGAAACTAGGGCACGCAGGATACGCGAAAAACACAAAAAAGCCAAAAAAGAAGAGAAAAAAACAAAACAAAAAACAATAACAAAAAATGACAAGGAAAGAAAATCTAACCTATAAATGAACAAAAGGGAAAGAAAATCATCGACCTGGTGGATCAAAATGTTGGCATTATAACAGACAAAGGGAGATTGTTGGCATTTCAATAAGGATATTGAGAAGGTTGTTGATGACTATGGATATAACTGATCAAGGATGTTTATTGTCTTAATATTATTATTTTGTCATTGATGTCAAGAAATTGATTTTCTAATTCAGTATGATGTTGCCATATCTTAAGAAGTATGATTTGATGAGTATAAAGATGTCGGTAAAAGACACAGAAAGAATGTGATGAATAAGAGGAGGAATAAGTTATTCAATGGGCAACTATTATTGAGTTAGATAATGATGAGATCATGATGTTTAGATTGTTTTGATATCCTACATATGGTGATTGATTGTAAGGTTAATACTATACTATGTTACCAAGCAAAGAACCTAGTCGGTAAACCCTAAGGAACCTAGTCGATAAACCCTAAGGTTATTGCTATCGGTTAATGAAGGTAGAATGTCTACTGAGTTGCAATCGAGTAGTAACAGAATGCATTGAATGAATAAGAGCATTATTTACTGAGTTGCAACTGAGTAGTAACAGAATGCATTGAATGAATAAAAGCATTATTTAATGAAGGAAGCTAATGAGCTGGAATTGATTAAATGATTGGTATGCCATGCATGAAGTTTGTTAAAGAATATATGGTAAAGGAAAATTGGCAGGAAGATCTATAGCTCAGATTGAACCGCAATACCCTAGCACAAGTTCCAAGAAATATATGCAAGTTCCAAGGCGGGGTAAAATGTTTTCAGATCAAAGGATACATTGAACCTGGTCAAGTTTGAAGATCTGATGGCTATGATTGATCATGGGAAATGTGATCAAGGAGATTAAGGAGTTGGTGAATTGTTTATAAATAAGGAACTATTAATAAACAATGTATGTGGGCAAGTGTATGCACAGGGATGCTACATAGTGATTACTGAGCATTGAAGCTTGAAGACCTGTTTGAATAATAGAGTATAGAACCTAGTAGATGGACAAGATAAGTCCTAGATTGTATTGAGAAAATAAGAATCTTCTTTAGCATTTTTGATGTGAAGTTGCAGATAGATTTTTATTAGTGTTATTTTGTGAAGTGATAGAAAATCTCTTAACCGAGTGGACTTAATAGTCTTATTTGTAAAACCCTCTAGCAAGGTGACATTCTGATTGAGTGTTTTAAATCCTTTAACAAGGTCACTTCTAACAAGGTGAAGATCCTAATAGATCTGAGAGAAATCCCTTAGCTAGGTCACATCTAGTAATGTGTTTGTAATCTTTAATAGGATTTTCTTTTAACCAAGCATACTCTAGAAGAGTATATTTCTTAGTGGGTCCAAAATCCCATAGTGGTTTTTCCTTATTTGGGTTTCCACGTTAAATCTGGTGTTATGAGTGTTATGATGTTTATATGCTTTTGAGTTTGCATGTTTAGCAGTTTTGGTTATATTACTGAAGTATATGTTACCGAGGTTGAATCTGTTGTTTTTATGGAAAATTAAGGTTGTATGATTCACCCCCCCCTCTCATCTTATTAGCTTGGCATCTGTACTTAACATTAAGTATCAGAACTATCACAAAATGCCCAAGAACGTGAAAGGAAGGTCGACAGTTCGGAAGCTTGTGGTTAAGAGGCAAGGAAGAAGGAGCTCTAAATGCATAAATGAATTTTAAAAGTTCATCATTCCTATTTATACCCCCTCCGAAAACCTGTTCGTACGAGCGACTTAAACAGAACCTCGGGACTCTGGGGTTACGAGGTTCCAAGATCGACAAACAAAACATCCTACCCCAGGATTTTGGGGGTCCGGGTTGGTAGGAAAGCAAACCAGGATCCACTTTGGGACTCTAGAGCTCCAAGGTGGCTCAGACATACTTACCTTGGGACTCTGAGGGTTTGGAGTTCTAAGGTAAAGGAACTATAGCATACACAAGACATACACCTCAGGACTCCAAAACTCCAGAGTTTCGAGGTAAAGAACAAGCAAACAAAAGACACACCTCGGGACTCTGAAACTCTGATGTTCTAAGGCAAAGAACTCACACACAAAAAAACACAAAGAAGGAGACCAACCTCGGGACTCTGGGGGTCTGGAGTTTTGAGGTAAAGTAGTAAAACAAAAGAACAAAAAGAGACCTTGGGACTCTGGGACTCTAGAGTTCCGAGGTAGGAACAAAAAGGAAAAGAACAAAGCAAAAGTGAGAAACAACAGGGGACCCATATTGTAATGCAAGGAATGTAATGGGGAATGGATATGCAAGGCATAACAAGTAAGAGCATATGCCAATACTATCTGTAAAGTACAAGGAAACAAGATTTAAAGACTTTTACCATGTCAAGGAGGCAAGATATGCCAAGCCCCTAGTGGACTTAGGATCTTATGACTTCGAATGACAAAGTAAAAGGGAAGATCGAGAAGGAAATAACCATAACTACAAGTAGCAAAGTTCCCCTCACTATGAGTCATGAAAGCGAGGATACTAAAGATTACAAAGAAAAACAAAGTTCACTAAGTAATTCTTAAGTATCAAGAAGGAAAATATTTGCGGAGTGTATACCCCCATGTTAAAGTGATCAAGTGTGCCTTATCAAGAGTGATTGATTTATGGTAGGATACACCCAAGATAGAGATAAGAGAGGAAGCACATTATTGCAAGGATTTAGCCCCCAATCAAGGAATAAACCCAAGGATAATGAACACAAAACACGAGGTAGTTTCGATTTCCTCAGGGTCAGTATGTTGTATGATAACTCATGTATATCATGTATGTATATGTGCATATAATAATCATCATTCCCCAAATAAGCACACTAAACTTGGATTGACTCATAGAAGCAATTTTTTGTTGTAAGGAAGGCACAGTTTGAGCAAGATTGTTAATTATCATTTCGGTAGAAGAATTGATGTTTGACATAGTTGATTGAGAAGGTGGTGTGATGTTATTGAAAGAAGACATGGACTAAGAATGAGGGGGTGTGACATTATGATAAGTAGGCATAGGTGATGATTGGGTAGGAAAAGGGATACTTAAAGGAGGAACAAAGTTGTTGAAGGAATTGTCCCCTTGTGTCACATTGAGTGGTTGAGAAATAATAGGAATACTTATGGAAGACATAAGTAAAGATGGAGGATTAAATGAAGAAGAGGGACTTCCCCCATGACCAATGTTTGTAGGAATGACACTTTGGGTTGATGTAGCCATGATGTTGGAGGTAAAAGTAGGAATACTAGTCATAAGGGTAGTCAAAGGAATAGAAGGATTGAATTGTGTTGAAGGTTGTGAATAACCTAGGGTTTTGGCACAACTCTTGATAGGCATGACATTAGAATCAATAATATATGTAATGCAATGCAAAATATCAATTCCATTCTTATCACTTTGAATCATGCGCTTAAGGCCTTCAATTAATGGAAGAGCTTTACTATTAGGGTATTCTTGGGACATCCATTGTTGAAAGTTATCAAATTGATTGTCCAATGTGGAAAGTTGATCTATAGCAACCCTAGTTAAAGCTTCTTCTTCATCATGGGATTCATCAATGGGGTGAATAGGGACATGATTAGGATTCGAAGAATTAGCATGATCCTCATTAAAGAAGTCACCCAAATTAGGCTCCATCTCCTTGATAATTAAACCTTGGGAAGCCTTAATTCTAGTGCTTCATATAATGGGGATAGGATAGGTAGGACTAATAGTGGTAAAACTCATGCACTAGAGGGAAAATTTAAATTTTGAATTTTGGAACAAAGCTTACAAGTAAAATTTAAGAAAACGCTGATTAAATAATTTGAACTTTGTTGGAAGAAGAGGATGACAGAATGTCCAAAAATGAGAGGAAATTGGAATTTTAAAATTAGTGTCAAGGGAATACCACTTAATTTTAAAATCAGAATTTTGAAAATCAGGGCAAACTATAAGTAACCTCTTAATTTAAAAAAATTTCTTGAAATTTGAAATGTTAAATTTTGGAGGTATTTCTGATTCTAGAGGGATAAAAAATCGACAAAATTAGCCAATCTTCTGGATTTAGGCTATTAAATACAGTTATAACAGTCTCTCAAAATTTTGGGAAAAAAGCCGAGGACCGTGGCGGGAACGCACATGGTCCGACCAACTTTTTTTGAAATTTTTCAAGGATGAATATTACAATGATTTCAAAGCTAACCCCCCAAAATTGATGAATTTTACAGCCTCTAGATGGGTGAAATGAAGGCTCAAATGCAAAAATAGGACCCTATTAGGGTTTTGAAGAAAAAGAGGAATTGAATTGCAAATTTGAAAAAGGTCAAACCTAATGGATAAGGATACCTTGTAAAATGTTTAGAAATATGAATTTGAATGAAATTGATTTGAAATTTGCACAAAATCCAATAAAGTTTGAAAATTAGGGTTTTATGACCTAAATGCTTAATTTTGAAATTTGAATTTTGGGAAAAAAGGAGGGAAATTGACAATTTGAATTGTAGGAATGAAAAAAAGTCCGAGAACAATCAGAAATGTAAAAATGAAAGGGAAATCCAATTTTTGCTCCAATTTTTGCACAAGTTCAAGATGATTTTAAAAAATAGGGTTTTAACAAGTAACCTCTTAATTTTGTAAATTTGATTTGCAAATTGAACAAGACAATGAGGAAATTGAATTTGACAAACAAATTTTTTTTCAGATCTAAGATAACCACAAGCAATTTTTACAAATCACAAGTTCAATTTTAATTTTAAAAACAAGGGTTTTGAATGATTTAACTACTAAGTTTGCAAAAAAATTTAAACTTGCAAATGAAAAATATGCAATTTGTTCAAAGGAAAGCATGCAAGACGTCGGGTTCACCAAAATGTAATGTGGTCAATGTGTGAATGAGAGATCAAGAGGAAAACTACCCTTTCCCTCCAAGGAGAGATGAGAGTTTCACTACGGATTTCCCTTCAAACACTTTTCACCCAATTACATTGGAAGAGGAGAGGAGAATTCAATAGATTCAACTTTTAGAGAAGAAGATATAATTTTGAGTGAAATAGGAATGATAAGCTAATCCCCCTCTTCCTGAAATGGAAAGGAATTGATTGAATTATGTAGTGCAAAAGTGACAAAGAACTGATTATAACTTGAGATCGATGTTGGCATTCTACACTCTAATGAGAATAGTTGATGTTGTCATTGATGGCAACTAACTGGAAACCAACCGGCAACAAGTTTTTACACATGCACCAACATCATATATATCATACACCAGCAGGCACCAACACCGACATCCAGATTACACCAGAAATGAAGTATACTGACATTCAGGTTGACATGGGATAAAGTTTTGTTTATGCAAATTATTTTGTAAATGTAATTAACTATTTGTAAGCCGACTTGGTATATTGTATAGACTCATATATGTATGGGATCTCATAGGTCATTTTAAAGTAGGTAGTAATGAATAGGAAATTATTGTATGAGGTGATATAGTGGACAATGAAGGTTTTGGTTAAGGTATCCAACTGAGCTTAAACCAGTACTAAACCAAACATTTGAGATGCTATTTTGAGTAGTACATTGTATTGGATTTAATTATCCATATTGTAGTCAGTGAGACTCTTTTGAGAAGTGCGCTCTAGGCAGTTGGCCTTCCTGCATGTGCAGGCCCTTATTGTAAGTAGTATTTATTCATTGGCCAATGAGTAAATATTATGGATCACAAATCCCAGTGAGGTTTTTCCCACATCGGGTTTCCTTGTTAAAATATCTTGTGTTATGGTGTGTTTCTATGCTGTCTCTATTATTTGTATTTACTGCATTAATTCTTGTTTACTGGTACACTGCTTTGGGTTGCAAAGTTATAAATAAATTTAAATATATAATAAATAGGTTAGAAACTGATGCACCCCCCCCCTCTCAGTGTCTTTGGGACTGTCATTGAATATAACAATTGGTATCAGAGCCTGGTCCTCTATTTGCAAAAGCCTAACAACTTGAGGAAGATTCTAAAACCAGTACAGATGGAGAGCTTAAGAAAACAGTTGGAAGGAGCTCTTGAAGATTTTGATGCAAAAAAATTGAAGAATATCAAACTTGAAGATGATCTGAGGACTTCTAAGGAATTCATTAAAGGACTTTAGGAGAACCTGGTTATAGCACAAAATAAGAAAAAAAAAACTTCATGAACAAACGCAGAAACATGATGATGAAAAGGAAACTCTTAGTGATATTGCAGACAAGTTGAGGCAAGAGAACACTAACATGAGAAATGAAATGCAAGACTTAACCATGAGACTATGTAAGGATCTTGAAGAAAAAAAGAAGAATGAAGAAGACTTGACTAGGAGACTTAATGATGGAGGTAATGAAAATCTAAGACTCTGTCATGAAATTGATATTCTAAAGACAAATCTGATTCACATGCAACATGATAAAGATGAGCTCATGAGACAAGTTGGAATTCTTGAAAATGAGTTGATCATTGCAAATGAACACAAAGAAAAATTCAAGAAAAGTTCAGAAAGACTTGATTACATGCTGAAAAGACAAAACCCTAATGGAGATACTAATGGACTTGGATTTGAACATGGAGAAAGTTCTGGGACTGCAAACAATCAAGATCACAGTAAACTGGTAAGACAATCCAATGCTTATAAATTCAGTGGGAAATGTTTCAATTGCAATAAATTTGGTCATAGAGAAAATCAGTGCAGATTTAGAAATAATCAGAATACAAACTTACCCACCGGTCAATGTTCCAAATGCAATAAAGTTGATCACAATTCAGAAAATTGTAGAATGAATGTGAAATGCTATGTTTGTGGTAGATTTGGTCATTTATCTAATCAAAGCAGAACACAAACTAGTCAAAGATATGGAAAAGCTATTCAAAGGAATGATGTAACTTGTTATGCATGTAACAAGATTGGGCATATTGCAAAAAATTGTAGAAGCAAGACTATACCAGCGAACAATAAAGGATCTAGTGTGAAGGGGAAAGAAAAGGTAAATGAAATAAAGAAAGGATTTTTGAAATAATGGATTAAGAAGGGAGATAAAAAAGTTGATGAATCTATCTCTACACTAGTAGAATAGACTAACCCTCCACCGGTAGGAGATTCTTCATCTAACTAAGGAATACTCCTTAGGGGGTATTGCAGCAAATTGAAAATCATGCATTTTACCCTCGGTTGATGGGAAGAAGACACATTTCTTCTTTACTGACATATATGTTAAGTTTTCACTTAACCGGCAAGCATTTAATGTGGTTTTAAAGAACCTTTTTGGCTATAAAGCACCAGAAAACCCTCATTTTGACTCACCAATCATTCAAGCATTCAGAGAGCATGAAATTGAGCAAGGGCATTCTAAGGCGAAGCAGCGAAGTGATTTCCAGACATTAAGAGAATTTCAAGTTAAGAGGTATTTATCAAAATGGCAACTTCATCTTCTGTTCCTGAGTTTATTGCAAATCCTACCATTGTTGAAAACATCAAATGCCCTAGACCCATGTTTATGATTATTCATGAGATTGCAAAGCAGGATGATTCTATCGAAGCTTTTTCAAAATTTTTGAAGGGTGTCGCATTTGTTGAAGACCCTAGAATCAACATCCATTGCAACATAGAAAACCTAGGGATTGAGGATTTGAAGAAAATGTACAATAAGGTTATTACCAATGAACAAGGTGTGATTAAACCTAAACATAAGATTGTGGAAGACTTAGGTTTTGTAGAAATACTGAACATTCCTGAATTTCCAAAGGAAGTTGTATGACTTGTATTGAGCAGAGTCCATGGAGAGTTCATGTGGTTAGAATATGCTTGTAAGATAACCAAGGAAGCAATTAAGGTAGTTACTGGTTTACCCTCAATCGGTAGTAGACCTGATAAAACCAAGAAAATACCTAACAAGAGTGTGACAAGCTTAACCGGAGCCACATCTAATAGCAGGCCACTTAGAGTCAATGATGTTAAGGATATAAATGTGAGATATGTAAGTATGATACTTGGATATAAAGAAACACATGCTAATAGACTGAATTCAGTTTCTAGCCTTTGTATTCACAGTGCATATGAGATGGTGAACAATAATGCTAAGATTGATGTTTGTGAATGGCTTAAAGATGAACTAATTGATAATTTGAATAAGATTAAGGAAGATAAGAAAGGTACTTTCCATTTTGGGAACCTACTAGTATGCTTAATGCTATACTTCACAAAATAGATACCCGGCATAGGTCACAAAGATTTTGGTTATGACATCCTGGTAGGCAAACAAATGCAGGAAGCTTTCACCAGTATGGGCACTTACTATGATAAGAACATTGCAAATTACTTTAAATCATTTCAAACCAAAATGAAGGAAAGAGAGAGGTTACCATAAAGCATAGTTGATAAACATGACAAGCAAATCTTCTTTGTAATTAAACGAGATGAGACTTGGATGGAAGTAGTAAGCCTTAGAACTATTTGGGTTACTAAAATGGGTTATGAAATTGACTTACACATTCTTGAAACATATGCTAAAGCACTACTTAAAGCACCAAGGGAGCCAGCTGAAATAATATTTGGTAATGCTGAAACTATTGTAAGTAATGTATCTATGCAGAAAGAAAGGAAGAAAAGAGACAAGTTTATCAGAGATGCCTCTAAGAAGGCTAGTAAAATTAAGGAAAATGTCTTGAATATCAGTGGTATATCAGCTAGTGAGCTTAAAGGACTGCAACCGGAAGCACATGTTTCACCGGTTGTGACTTCTTTTGATACTGACAGTGGCAAGGCTGCTGAGTTTAAGAGAGTAGAAAGGAAAAGGAAAACCCCACTGGTACCTTCTCCTTCTCCTAAGAAAACCAGAACACAGAGAAAGAAACTATAGGTAGTTAGGGAACTATAGAAGAAGCTTACACCAAAGAAGAAACAAACATCGGTTACCCCTACACTAGATGATCTAATGAATGAAATAACACAAGAAGGTAATTTGGTAAATGTAAATAAATGGTATCATTCTTTTAAAGATTCTGACAAAGAAACTATTGAAGAAAGAATTATTCTACATTTGGATATTTACAAGAAAGTTTTGATTGAGGTTGTGGATGTTTTACCTAATGATCTCTATCTGAGACTTGAGGCTAAATGACTATTAGTAATGAAACTTGACAATAAATTGAAAGTTGAAGCACTTTTGGGTGTACATCTAGTAAACTCTAAGAAAGAGATAGATGAGCTTATATCTGAAGCTAATCGGTCAGTATTTTTCAATGGACACCGGCAAGTAAGCCTAATGGATGGGAGAGTTAAGGAGATTGCAGATGAGACTGCTGACAGTTGGGATATATTTTTTGTTGAGAAGGAAAATCAAGAGGAAAGAAATAGACCAAAAATGGACAAGACATTCAAGGTATATCAAAAAGATAAGGGAAAAGATAAAGTTGGTGGTGTTCCTACTATAAAGATTACAGGTAATCTTCCACTGCCACCTCAAGATACCCCTCTTATACACACTACTAATCCACTATATATGGCTACTGAAGGTATAACTCATGATAATACTAACCCAGAGTCTGAAATACTTTTCACAATGAATGTAGATACACCAGATATAAAGATTGTTGTAGATAAGGAACAGGGAGCTGATAGTGAAAATAAAAAAGATCTCTGAGAAACTAGCACACACTGTAGACTCTTAGAAGACTGAGATACCGGCTCAAGCAGAGCAACCAGAGACTAAAAAACCAACAGAGCATAAGGGAACCAACACAGAGCAACTAGAATCAGAGAAACCGATAGTTGAAGAAGTACTTGTACAGATTGAGAAACCATCAAAGGTAGAGGTACATACACAGACAGATCCACCAAAAGAAAATGTAATTAAAGAGCAACAAATTTTTGGCAATAAGGAACAAATAATAAAGGTAGCTGGAGAATCTAGCACATCAACAGGAGAATTCAGACCGACTAACATCACATATGTTCTTTTGGATTCTATCAAGAGGATAACAGATTGCAATGCCTTAGCATTTAAGGCTATTGATAACACATTACCTATCATGAAAATGATTGCACCTACTTGTAAGATAGATCACATTAATGATTCTTTAGGTAAATTGGACACATTGTCCAAATTTATTGCTGAAAATGTTCTAACTATGGAAAAGGTGAATGAGGATACCATTAAGGAGAGAGTTGACAAAGAGAAAAATACATTCTTTGAGAACACTATAAAGAATTGTACCGATCACTTGGACACACTTTTACCGGTACTTAATTCTACAATTTTGGAGTATAAGGAGCTATATAGAGAAGCATGTAAACCTCACTGTTTGATAGAGGATATAGATGAGGAAATCAAGAAGACACATAAAGAAATTGATGATATTGCAGATAATTTGATAGGCTCTTCAGGACTTATCTTAGTTTCTGAGCAAGAAATGGTAGTTTTCAAAGAGAAGTTAGAGAAACTTGAGAAAGAGAAGGCAATAATAAGGTTTGAAGCCCGAGAACTCAAAAGTAAACTTGGTCCAAAATTGGACAGTCTCATTACTCAATGGGTTGAATTATCTATGGCAACAATTTAAGGAGAGCAATTACTAGACCAACAAATGCACTATCTAACCGACATGATCCAATAGATTGAGACCATTCTCTCTGGCAACAACAAATTCATGCAGAGCCTAAATCTAGTTTTGGTAGACATCTTTCAGATGTAACCAACCGGTTACAGGCGATGATGTAGTATTTTTGTATTCTTTGATTCTTTTTGACATCCTTTGTCATTGATGTCAAAGGGGGAGTAGTAGTATAGAGAAAAATAAGTAGTATGGAGAAAATAAATGCATAGAGGAGATCACTTGCTCAAGGGAACACACTTCTTTTTAGATTTCATTTTTGGATAGCAGTTTTGGATTTTTCTCATGAGTGTTTCCATCAATGCCAAAGGGGAAGATTGTTGGAATTATACACTCTAATGAGAATAGTAGACGTTCTCATTGATGGCAACCAATTGGAAACCAACTAGCAACAAGTTTCTACACATGCACTGACATCACAGATATCATACACCGACAAGCACCGACACCGACAGGCACTTCCACCGACATCCATATTACATTGGAAATCAAGTATACCAACACTTAGGCTAACATGGGATAAAGTTTTGTTTATGTGAATTGTTTTGTAAATATAATTAACTATTTGTAAGGTGACTTGGTATATTGTATAGACTCATATATGTATGTATGAGATCTCATAGGTCATTTTGAAGCATGTAGTAATGAAAGAATGTAATGAATAGAAAATTATTGTATGAGGTGATATAGTGGACAACAAAGGTTTTGGTTATAGTATCCAACTCAGCTTAAAATGGTACTAAACCAGATATTTGAGATGCTATTTTGAGTAGTACATTGTATTGGATTTAATTATCCATATTGTAGTTAGTGAGACTCTTTTGAGTAGTGCACTCCAGGAAGTTGGCCTTCCTGCATGTGCAAGCCCTTATTGTAAGTAGTATTTATTCATTAGCTAGTGAGTAAATATTGTGGGTCATAGATCCCACCGAGGTTTTTCCCACACCAGGTTTACTCATTAAATATCTTGTGTTATGGTGTGTTTCTATGCTGTCTCTGTTATTTGTATTTACTGCATTAATTCTTGTTTACCGATTCACTGTTTTGGGTTGCAAAGTTATAAATAAGTTTAAATATATAATAAACTGGTTAGACACTGATTCACCCCCCCTCTCAGTGTCTTTGGGACTATCATTGAATCTAACAATTGAAATATGGGATGAAGTTGTGCACCTAGATCTGGTAGTAATATGTCGAGACCAAGTTGCCCTACAAATTTGAGGAAAAGTTGTTTGAACCATGGCGGGAATGTACACGGTCCTCCAAAAAATCTACAAATCAAAAAGGGTTTTTCTGCCTCTGCAAATGGAGCCTGAATCTGAAAGTACAGATGGGCACCTACAACCTACACAAAAAAAGATAGGAAAATGGGTTGGGATTGGGGGTTTGCCTTTAGGTCAAACCCCGGTTTTGGAATTAACCATGTAATGAAAGAAAATACTTGCAAGTAGATGTAAATGAAAGGCTGAATTGTAAATCACCTCAAGGGAGGTTGCGATAGTAATGTTGATATAAATGCTTGTGTGGAATTGAATGTTGGAATCAATCTCCTCTTCAATGGTTGAATGCTTGACTTGAATGCAACATCTAGCCTTGAAGGGAGACTTAAGAATGCTCAATGCTAGAAAAGAATGCTTGAATGCTTGAATTCTCTTGAAGGCTTGATCACAAATTTTCACCTTATTGAACTTATATAAATGAGAGGGAAAATCCCTCTTCAATACATGTCAATTAGGGTTAATGAAACTAATTTTTGTCACAGGTTGACATCGGGGAAGTTTTCCTGCTCACTGCACAACCTACAATTCATGCTTAGGAAAGTTCTTGCCCCAAAATAGGGTAGGGACAGGGGCACCACATCACTTTCCTACCCCTTTCTCCATGGAAGATTGTAGATAGGGTGGTGCAGAGGCCAAGGGAGAAGTAGATTTTGAGGGCTAAGCAGTCTTTGACTCCAATCAGGCTAGGGGATTGATCTTGCGTGCATGAGGACCATAATGCAGTTGAAAATTTCTAGGGTCATTATTTTATGACACTACAACAATATTATTAGAAGCCAAATAAGAAAGTGTGACTCTTAGTTCATTTCACATGTGAACCCTTGTCTCCAAACATAGACTCCAAATAAAAAATACCAATCAACCTAACCAAGAACAAGAAATGATTCAATTGAAAGATCAATTATGAGTTCAAATCAACTAGAAACATTTACACAAGCAATCCATAGAGTATCCTTATTCACATATCTTTTCTCTTGGTTACACCTAGCACTTCACATTCAAGTGTCTATGTATAAAGGAGGATTGGATTCTAAGACCACTCTATATAAGTTAAAAGAAAAATTCCCCCTTCTTGAACTCATTGAAGAGGAACATGCATGAGCCATAAAATGACATTTGAAATAAATAATTGCTTACTTGCTATCAAAGTAGCATAACTTGAGGCATTGTCTAACGCAAAGAATTCACCCTTATAACCTCCTACTGAATGTTGGTTAAGAATTGCCACCATATTAAATACTATTTCAAATTCACAAAAGAATCATCATTGTCATGCCTATGTTTAGAATTCACAAGAGAAAATCCTATTATTTCCATCTCATGTGATGACCTAACACCCTCATCCTATAGTGGACACTCCTTCCTCATGATGAGAGTAACCTGTCACTCATCACAATAACCCCAACAAATATCATTGCTACATTTAGGATGCTTCTCCTTTAGAAAGGTATCCCTATAAACACTTTCCCATTTCACTTATTTTTGCTATATGAACAAGAGTGATATAGGTATATGTGAAGTCACACATGCGCAACAACATTCCACCTTTGACTTCTACATAATAATAGTGAGTCATATTTAGAGTTTACACGCTCAGCCTAACAATAAATAACTTGAATCTTCTTCCTCTCATTCTCAAAACCATAATTTTGTTCTTTAGCATCTGCATCCTTCTACTTTTTGATCGTAGTTTCAAAATGCATTATTGTCATTTTCTTTTCTTCTAAGTGTCCTAGATAAAAAAATATTTTAGGTTGCATAAAAACCATATTCATAGGATAAACTATTTTCAAGGTTAGATGATTCTAAAGATTTCAACCCTTGACATTCTCACCATATCCAACAAATATAAATTTCTTAGCTTTGAAATCCAAGTCAAATTACTTTCTTTAGGAACACAAATAGAAACCTGTTAGAAATTAGGATCTTAGGATACTAATCATTATAAATGAGATATAAAATAAATGCATTTAGAATCATATAACCATAAATTAAAACATTACAAAATATATACATGGGGAAAACCCTTTCTGTTAAAAAATGGGCCATAAAGCATTATTTTATTAAAACACTTACAAAAGTAGTCTATCATTAAATAGACTTGAACTTCGGGACACTCCTCTAATAATTCCACATGGTCAATAATACCTCTTCTGCATAGTGATACAACTCACTACAAATCTCCAAATTCAAATACCTCTAATATGAGAGAGAACCTCCTTCAATATAGAAGGAAGGGTGGCTTCACTAGTCACACCTTTCCAATAACCCCTATTCACAAACAATTAACAATATACTAGTTTTTAGATTATAATTATTTAAAATGGAATATGTTTAATAAAGCATATAATATATAAGTCTTTATAACCTTATATTAGATCATTATAAAAATGTTATAAAGGTATGACCCCTAATAACATTATGTTCTAATAGGGGGCATGACATGTCAATTTCCATAAAAGAAAAAATGAAACTGTACCCCAATTTGATAGTGATAAAAAGGACACAAATATATGCCAACATGAAGATCATTCATTTCAGACTACATGAAATTCATCTTGTAATAATTTATAATCCCAATATTTTAAAAATGATGTCATGAGGTCTTATAAAAAAATATATTGGAGTTGCGATCTCTTCAAATCAGCCTCTCCCCAGGTTTTTTACATAGTTCTCATAGGACTTAATACAATGATTTAACAAGTGAAGGATTAACAAGGAGAACAATTTACAATATGCTTGTAGAAATCACGCACAAATGTGCCTGTAGGACTTACTAATGCCTACCTACAATATTTAAAACAATAAAGGGCTTACTTATGCCTACTTGTAGGTTTAAAAGACTTACTAATGCCTATATAGGTCTTGTTTTAGGCCTATTAGGACTTACTTATGCCCACCCATAGGATTTAAAACTAGGATTTAGCCATTAGGTGGTGTCATTGACATGTACACTCTCCCTCACTGACATCACCTAAGTCCAAGATTTATTTGAATTTGGAGTATATAATGCCTAAAGGTCTTATGCTTATTAGGTTTTACATCTAGGATTTAGCCACCAGGTGGTGTCATGTACACTCCCTCTGAATGGTATCACCTAAAAACCAATCATTGTACAAAGGTTTTAATAAGTGATGGATAAGATTCCAATTGATAACATGTTCCTATGTTCATCAATGCGATTTTATGATGGAATTGGAGAGAAATTTTATGATGAAATACTTTCACTTTAGTGGTGTGGCCATGATCTTCAACATGCTTTTCTATCTTAAGAAATTATATTATTTGGAAATAGTAAAATAACTTTAAGTGAGATGGTACTTTTACATGTATCCAACTATAACTCTTCTATAAGTCTTCAAGGCCATATGGATTCTTCAAGACCTAATTTCATATTTCACTCATTTGATTCAAGGACACATAGAAGATAGCCTTTTTATTAACGTATTACACCATCCATGTAATAACACCTACACCATTGTTTTTAAAGGAATAATCTCACCAAAATAGCACCAAATAGTTAGTAACATAGTAATCAATTAAATTTGAATCTTGGTGGAAAGAAAAAACATAAATTATGAATTTGTCATTTCCCAAAGATCATATTTTATTCCTCATAAAGGTAACAAGGAGATCAACACATATATTCATAAGCATAAGTATGAATAATTGTTAAAGAAGACATGCTACTATACATAGTAATAATTCATAAAAAAGTTTTAGCAATAGAGTAATGGTGGAAAATTAGGGCTAGGGTTAAATTAAAATAATAAAACCACAAAATGACCTAATTAACCAATTACATTAAGGAGGAGAGGAATCTAATAGATCTAGCCTTGAAAGGCCAAGATTCTGATCAGATTCCTAGTTCCTTGGATAGGGATTTTTCCTCCTTGAATTGACTTGAATTTAATTGTTGAAGATTAGGGGAAAATAGGTGATAATTGAAGTATTTTGATAGAAACAATAGCTATAGATGTCGCACGAAGCCACTGACCTGGATTTGGGAAAAATAAGTTATTTGGAATATGCTCTCAGAAGTTCAGTCTGATAAACATAATTAAGATATTGAATCTAATTAAGATCTTGAATGAAGTTCCTTAGGTTTAAAATGAGAGGGGTAGACCTCATTTTATACTTGTTGAAAATCCGATTGAATTTCCCCAACAGGTCAACACAGGGCTAGATTTCCCACTCATCAAAGGTGACCATTAGAGGGGGCCAATTTAAAAGGCCTAGGGAGTATATGCCTTGGTCTTGGTTTAGGACTAGGGTGTGGTATGTCTTGGTCCTGATTTAGGACCAGGGCATTGTATGTCTTGGTCTTGCAAATTAAGACTCCAAACTAGGGGATAAGCCAAAAAATTGATGAAAATGTGAAGTAGATGGGTGGTGTGAGTAGAATTAGTATTGCAATCAGGCCAGGGAGGGTGAAACACAAAAGTGAGACCTAAGTGAGGACAATGTTGTAGGTGAGTACAATTTAGGATGCTACATTTATCTCCCACTTTAGTGGGAGTATGAGACTAAGCATACTCATGGTAAAGTACAAAGGCCTGCATTGAAAAATTTCATCAAGATATCAACGAGACAAGACACACCAAGCCTCGAGGGACTTTAGGATCTTAATACTCCAATATCAAGATAAAAGAGCCATCATAAGAAAGAGGAAAGAGAGAGAGAGAACATGACTGCCATCCTAGTAGAATTTCCATACTATGAATCATGAAAAAGAAAAATACCAAATTACAAAGCAAAAGTATTAGTTGCAAAGTAACTTAAGTATAAAAACATGTCATGGTGTGTGCATAAAGTGTAATGTTGGGCAGAGTGTATGCCCCCACATTAAAGTGATTGCACATGCCTTATCAGGAGAAATTGCTTTAAGGTAGCATGCATCCAAAAGATGAGCACATTACCATAATGAGATGGCCACAAGAAAGGACAAAACAAAGGATAATGATCACACAACATAAAAGCACATAAAGGATCCACTAGCTTTGGGGTCAGTATGCTCTTATGGTAGATAATGTATATCATGAATATTTGTATTGAATTAACCTAATCCCCCAAAGGTAGTGGAGCTACAAAAACAATGGAAGAAGGGAACATGTCTGTTGAGTCAAAATGGAAGAGACCAAAAGAGATCTCAATACTTTTCATCGTTCCCAAGTAGACAACACAAGGGGGAACACATAGAAGAATTGAGATACAAATTAAAGAATACCACAATAGATTTGGTCTCTTTATTAATTTGTACCAACAGAGTAACAAGGATCATCTAAACAAAACCTAACAAAAACACATCATGGGGGAAACACATTATGAACAAACAAGAGAGGATCTATGACACAAATGATGCTAATCAAGGAAATCATCTACCTCCCAATCTTGCTGAATATTGTTTTGGGAAGGTGGACAAGATGCAAGAGGAGCCACTTCAAGTAGGATAGATGGAGCTACTACAAGTTCCAAACAAGGACCATGCTCTAATGATGAGTCACTTTGTTTGTCACTAGGAGCTAGGGTTACTGCTTCTGAAAAATGTATAGATAAATCATGATTAACATCAACAAGCTCATACATATCATCAGAATCATTAGAATCAATATTGTTAACATGAACAACATCATCATCCATTTCATCATCTAGATTAATTAAAATAGGACATCTAACATGAAAAGAGCATGAACCATCATTTTTCTTAAGCATTTTTAATCCTGGTAATTTAGGTTGTAATTCCTCCTTAGGGTTAGATGAAGGTTGGACAAATGAGATCAAGTCAATGTTTGGTGTATTTGAGGAGGAAATGGTTTGGGAAGCAAGTTCACGAGCCTTGGAATGATGTCTTCATTGGCGTTCTCTTGCAGAATGGTTCCTTTTCATTTTAGTTGAAGGTTTTGAAAGTTGAGGATCAATGGACATGAGCTTATTTTTTCCTTTAAAGGAGGAGTGGATGAAACCACATTAGGTTGGGACATAGAAGATGTCAAGTGCTTTCCTTTGTAAGATGCAGGAGGTGGAACAAGGGCATATATGGTAGGAAAAGAAGGTGTGGGAAGGATACCGAATCCATCATGAGGAGGAGGAATATGTCTAGGATCTCGATGCTTACTCAAAGACATGATCATCTCATTCTTCCAATTTTTATAAGATAGGAAAAGGACATCATTTCAAGGATTGAGAGGCTAAAATTGTTTAGGCCAAAAGTAATCAAGGGTGAAATTACCACGCTTCGTCGTGGGTTGGTAAAAGCTATTTTTAATTGTTATTATAGTGCCATTATGAGGGAATTTTAAACATTTATGAATAGTAGAAGGGATAGATTTCATGGAAGAGAGCAATGGATGTCCCAATTGCACACATAATTGATCCAATGTAGGAATGATAGCAAAAGTCACATCTAAACACTTAGTACCAAACTCAATGGGGAGAGAAATAGAGCCAATAGTTGGAAAAGAGAAAAAATCATACACCTTGAATATACCATTATATTTATCATATGTTACTTGATGCAACTATAAAATGTAAAGATATTTTTTAGTGATCACATTCACCATACACACTGGATCAATGAGAAATCCATGTGAGAGTTTGTCTTTGATCTTCACAGTGATATACAATGGGCCATCAGGTGAAACAATAGTTTCAATAAGATCAAAAGTAATGCATAGGTGTTTAAGAGGTGTAGGTTTATAAAAAATATTCACAACATTATTAGAAAATACCAATGTCATTGAGAGAAAAGGCAAGAGACTCAGACTCAACAACATTGGTAGAGTGGGAAGGCAAAGGATTGGTGAAGATTTGGAGATTTTGATTAGGAGGAGCTACGGATTTGTTTCCTTTGCCATTAACACCAGCTACATATATGGTATTATTATTGATGAAGTCTTGAATCTTACTCCTTATAGTATAGTTCACTTCTCAGTATCATGAACAAACTGACAATGATATTTGAAAAAGGCTTAGGGATCATGATAAGATGACAAAGGTTTGGAGGTATCAATTGGCCTGATCAGAGTAAGTTTCAATGTGTAGATCAGGAAATTGAAAATCATCAAAACAATAGCAATTAGGACAACCACAAAACCTAAAGCTGCTATGAAAGCAATCCCAATCCAATCAATGAAGACATAAATACAAGATATTCAAATCGAATGAAATCGAAACAAACCAACGCAGATATCTCCTTCATGTGGCTCCATTGTTCTTCTTTCACCTTCAAATTTGATGTGGATCTCACCTACAAGTGCAAAATGAAAGTGGAAAGCAAGTTGTTGATGAAATTCACAGTATAAGGTTACTCAAAAATGTGATTGATTTTGAAAATGTGATTGATCTTGAAAATGTGATTGATCTTGAAAATGTGATTGATCTCGAAAATGTGATTGATCCCTTTTCATTGAAGAAAATCATCCAATTTATAGACAAATTGGAGAGAGGACAAGATTAGCATGAAGAGATTTGAAAGGAAATTCAAATCAAGAATGGCAAAATTATGACAAATGTATGACAATTTGCTATGCAAGGTGTATAACAAATTATGACAAATTATGACAAGATTGAAATGCCATTCCCATGAAAAAAGGGAAGAGAGAAAATAGCCTCCATGATTGCAACAAATGGAAGCATAAACATAGGAGAAAATGAGGGAATGAAATTAGGGGAAATATTAGAAAAATTAAAGAAAATAGGAGAAATAGAAATTAAGTGAATTAATTAATAGGTTTTCATCCATTAATTAAATCATGAAAGAGACCTAGGACTAAATAAATAGATTTATTTAACCCACAAAGAAGAAGAAAAGGATTAAATGAACAAATCATAAAACCCTAGAAATAAGAGGACAAGGAATTAGGTCAAGACAACAAGAAATTAATGTAGGTTCGATCATGATTTTGATTGACAAAGGACCAATGTTGATAAATGATTGAGATTGGTTGACAAAAATCAATGACAAATTGACCAAGATTGATAAGGAGATCAAATTGATAGGTGCTAATTGACGAGGAACAATGACTAATCGATCCAAATTGACATGATTGAAAAGGACAAGGATCGATGATGAATCGATCGCAAAATGACAATATTGACAAGGACAAGGATCGATGATGAATCGATCGCAAAATGACGAGATTGACAAGGACAAGGATCAATGACGAATCGATCACAAAATGACGGGATTGATAAGAGGACAAAACCCTAATTCTATCATCGATTAGGATTGATGATGTCCAAAATGATGATAAATGAGCATGCACCATGATGTGATAGGATAATATCGACCAAAATCATGACTGAAGATTGCTATCGACAAGACCTAATTCAAAAGCTAGAAAAATGAGGAATGCAGAAGAAGGAATCAATGCTCGCAAATGATAAAGACCAAGTGCACAACATAGAAGAAATGTTAATGCGATGCAAGAACCCTAAAATAAGGCAATGTGCAAATGTTAAAGTATGACTCCACAAGCGTTGACCATTTTTAGACGTCTACATTTTGCCCCTCTTTGAGACAATGTGATTCTAAGCATTGTTTCAACGAACAATAATGAAAATGCCCCAGACAATAACAATAACATATGCATGCCCCCTTGAGGAATTGGCTGGAAAAATCCAAAAAAGAGGCCAAGTGATTGATAAGAATGACAGAAGATGATAGGTTCGAACGGATCAAAAATCAAAGGTCGGATGCACAAAGGAAAACTAGACTGAATGGATTGCCAAGACTGATAGAAGAAATGTTAGTAAGAAGAAATTAGACAGAGGATAGTTAGAGATGAAGGAAAACTTGCTTTCACAAATGCAAATAAGTAGGTGAGAACCTTTATTTATTGTAGCAAAGCGGATGTAGAGCATCATGGCATTGAAGGCCAAAGTTGGAATGCAACCCCTTTTGCAAAAGACAGACACATCACACACAAGGAATGAGTGAAGCATCCTAGGGTGCATACATCAAGGGTCGAGGTATGTGTGGTATTCACAAAGAGAATGTACTTATCACAGAAACCCAATGATATAGTTGCCCCAGTTTGTGACATACATTCCACAAACAACAAACACAAAAAAAAGAAAGGGACCATGAACCATCCTGGTCACTCTAAATCACTCAGTGACATCATCGAGCAACATAGGAACATGATCGAAGCCAAAGATAAATTAGTAAAAAGATAAGATGCACAAATTCAACCAAGTCAAACAAACAGTCTGATCGTCATTGTCAAAAGTAGAAAATAAGAATGATCATGCTCTCTGGTTTCAGGGAATGTGGTACCCCGTCGAAGACAGGACACAATCTAGTTTCGAGTATACCACACCTTGTATAAGACCCATGATAATGTTGACAAGGACCAATGGTAATGTTGATGCTATTTGGATTGATGTGACAACTTTGATCAGTGTGAATGCTTGCTTGGTTGAATAGTTCATCTATTAATGCGTGATTTCATTAAAGCACGATGTTTGATTGAGTGTCGTTGGATGTATGCTCAGCGATCTGTCTATGCACAAAGGGGACCATTTATTGACAAAATGCAAAATGCCAAAGAAATTGTTTTTGGATTTTGATGTTTTTCACTTTGTAGGAATTTCGAGTTTTTTACAATTTTTTTGTTCATTTTTCAGGACTTTATTTGACTTTTTAGGGATTTTTTTAGGACATTATTTGATTTTTAGGGATTTTTTCAGGACATTATTTGATTTTTAGGGATTGTTTCAGGACATTATATGATTTTTAGGGATTTTTTTAGGACATTATATGAATGTTTAGGGATTTTTTCAGGACATTTTATGAATATTTAGGGATTTTTTATGATTTTGCCCCTAGTGTCTAGCAAGGCAAGGAATATGACAGGTGAATAAATAGGCTTTCTGAAATGTTGGTGGATAGAGGGAAGGTAAATGCCTTTAAACATGGAGACAATATAGATGCAATTTTCAAGGGCTATTGCGTGATGGGACAAGAGATTAGATATGACAATGTAAAGCAGTGACATGGCATGAGGGACATGTCAAGAGGTTTTTGAAACCATGTTTAAATTTTGCATCCTTATGTCAGATCAAGATCAAGGAATGAAAAAGAGTTTATGGATAGTGATAAGATATGGATAGGATAAGCAAGACCAAGAATGGATAAGGGACATGGACTGAAGGTCGGGATTGGCTAAGGGATAGTGGCAGAAAGTTGTAAGAAGATAGGGAATATGGATGAAAGGTTGTAATAAGAAAATGGATAAAGACCAAAACTTATGATGGACTAAAGGCTACAAACAAGATGCATGATGCTCATGAAGATCCTCAGCCTTGTCAAGATCAAAGGTGGAAAGGGAAACTGGACATGAGGGACAATAGGATATGAAGGGTAATGACAGGGGTTCGATAGGATAATGAAACAAGGAAGGACAAAAGGATATGATAGGATAAAACCTGTCCCTAAGTATGATATGCAAGAAGTTCATAGATTACGCATGATGCCTGTTTGCTAGGTTTTCATCATGGTACTTTCCCAAGGTTCCTGTTTGCTAGGTTTTCACCAGTGGACGAATTATTTTTGCTTTACTTTTTTCTTGTGTCTTTTTTTTTTTTTTACTTTTTTGATTTTTTTGTATTTTGACATTTTAGTCAAAAATGGACACATGATAGGGGATGAAAGAAGGACTCAAGCATCTTATTTTTTTTTGGATAGTAGCCTTGAAAAAAATGGACCATGACCTTTAAAAGTATGCTCAAAGACATTGGTAGGATAAGGACATGGAAAAAGAGATGAAACTAAGGCAAGGATTTATGCAAAGGATTGGACCAGAGGGATGGAAGGATGGAAAATATGCATTGGATAATAGATAGGGTATTGGAAGAATTGGGCTTCACTGGATGGAAATGAAGGCAAGATCAACATTGGAACACACCTTGACGGGTGGTGGATTGATGGAGGAAAAATGGATCTCAGATTGTGAGATTGGGATGGAGGAATAGCTTGGGATTTTGGGACATAAGGGCCCAAAATGGATGAAGAAGGTGATGGAGGAACAAATTTGAGAGGGTTGGATGGAGGAATAGCAAATTTGGATGCCAAGTTGGATGTTTCTTTAGGCTTTTGTGCTTCAAGGAGCCACTTAGGGATCCACATGGTTTTTGAGTTTTCATGCTTTTGTGGTTCCTTGGAGTGCATTGCCAACACAAGGGATTTAGGAAGCCATATAGATTTTAACTTTTGTTTTTGAGAAATGGGCCTTTGTGACCTTTTGGATTTTTCCTTTTCTTTATAGATCAAATTTTTCTTTGTTTTGACATGTTGATTATATTGGACATGTTGATCCTTGAATACATGTGGATTTCTAGACTTATGACTTTTATACTTGTCATCCAAATTGCTTGGAGGGGGAAAGGAATGCATGGATGGATAGGAATGAAGTGGAGGTCTTTTGGATTGATGAAATTTACTCAAGGATGTGTTCCTTTGCTGACCTCTCATAGAGGATGAAGGGATATAAGGACCGAAGATGGATGGAAGGGATAAAGGGGAAGGGATATGTTTGGACTTTGAAGGGATGTTGGATTTAGTAGGGGTACCCATGTCTTGAGGAATTTCACTGAGGCCATGAACCTTAATATTTTCTTTAATATGGAGGGGTTCTTTCTCATGAAGGTCTACCCCTTTGCTTTTATGAATATTTTGACTTGTAGGATACTCTTTGCTTTGGGAAGAAGACGCGAGTCCATTATGAGGTGGATATGATATGAGAGAAATAATGAGATCTTGAAGTAGATTAGATTGCACCAAAGTGGAAGAACCCATTATGCATGTCGAGGGTTCATGAACATCTTGCATTGACACGTTATAATTATGAGGGGGATTAGGATCATGAGGGGGACTAGGATTATGTAATGGACATGGTTCAATGATAGGCTCTTCAAGAGATCAAATGGGAGAAATAATGGGATCATCAAAAGAAATGCGATTTTGGAGTGTATATGGAGCATTAAGACAAGGAGATGGAGGAACAAAAGGATCTTGTGGAGGATTTAAAAGAATAATTTGATCTTGACAAGGAGGAAGATCATTGGAGTCCTCTTTAAAGGTGCTTTGCTCTTGACTTTTAATGGGATCATTGGAAAGGATGGAAGGGATATCTTGATCTTTCTTAGGAAGTGGAATGCCAATGGGATTTGAAAGGACATTTTTTTCATGAAATGGAAGGGGATCATTTGAGATTGGATGGACCAGGATATCTTGATCTTTCTCAGGGAATGGAGTGTCAATAGGACTTTGGATAGGATGGACAAGAATATGGGAATCATTGGGAGTGTCTAGGAACATGGGGTCCTAGTCAACAATTGGATGGGATGATAAGGTTTTGGGATATTGATCTTGATCTTTTTTAAGACACGTTTCTTCATGCTCTAAATTATCCTCTTGACATGGGGTTGGACTTTGGATATGCATGGGGGATTTTGACAAGGGAACAATGTTTTGGCATGAAGGAAATGCACTTTGAACATTTGTGATGGATTCTGGAAAGGAATCAATGCTTGAACATGAGGAAGAGGGACTTCAAATGGGGTCCTCTAAAATAGGTAATGGCAATAAAGTGCATGGTGGCATTGGGTCTTGTGTTTCTGAAACATGACAAGGATGTGCATCATGAATTGGATTATCTTGGCAATCAATTATGGATAGCCCTTGGATAATTTCATCCTTGGGTGTATTGTTTGATGAGGACAATATGGAAGGTTCTTGTGAAACTTCTAAAGGTGTAGGGATAGATGCCACTGGAGAGTCAATTTGTTTGTGGGGGGATGAGGCATTGCTAGACATAAGTGTATTATCTTGATCTTCCTCAAAGAACTCACTTGGTAATTTCCTTAAGATCCTTGCAATAAGGCCACCTTTCTTTCGAGGTTTTGACATAGTTGTATCTGGAATTTGAACTTGTTTGGAAAGGAGTTGGTTCTAGTCTGATGTCATGTTTTGATTTCAAACTAGATGTTGATCAAATTGGTTTGACATGTTCAAAATTTGGCTTGGTGTGTGCTACAAGTTTTGTTTTTGAATTTGTGATTGTAGTTGTTGATATTGAGTTTGTTGTGGATAATTAACAGTTGGTTGGACATATTGTTGAAATTGGACCATTGGCTGTGTTGGTTGTATATGTTGGACCATTGGTTGTGTCTATTGGAAATTTTGGAACTGTTGAACAATTGGTTGTGATGGTTGAAAATCTGATTGATAGTAAACACCTTCTTGTTCTTGTTGTGAAGGCACATAATGTTGTCTCTTTTCTTGAAATTGTTTCATCATCTCTATTTGTGAGAGGAGAGTTGGTATGTTTGATTGTTCAATAAGAGATCTTACATCAATTGGCTCAATATTTGGATTTCAACCTGGAAATTTTTGAAACATTTTGGACATTAGTGATCTATTCTTCTCAATGTTTTTCACTTTTTGTACCAAAATCTCCTTTTCTTGAGCTAGTTTCTCCTCTAGTTTTTGTATTTGGACATTTACATCATCATGATAAGTTTGATCCAAGTTTTGAGACATTTAGAGATTGGATTGACATGATTGAAAAGGACAAGGATCGATGACGAATCGATCACAAAATGACAAGATTGACAAGGACAAGGATCGATGATGAATCGATCGTAAAATGATGAGATTGACAAGGACAAGGATTGATGACAAATCAATCACAAAATGATGGGATTGACAAGAGGACAAAACCCTAATTCTATCATCGATTAGGACTGACGATGTCCAAAATGATGATAAATGAGCATGCACCATGATGCGACAGGATAAGATTGACCAAAATCATGACTAAAGATTGCTATCGACAAGACCTAATTTAAAAGCGAGAAAAATGAGGAATGCAGAAGAAGGACTCAATGCTCACAAATGATAAAGACCAAGTGCGCAACATAGAAGAAATGTTAATGCGACACAAGAACCCTAAAATAAGGCAATGCACAAATGTTAAATTATGACTCCACAAGCGTTGACCATTTTTAGACGTCTACACAATGTATTAGTATTTATGAACTTCAACATTATACTATGCAAAGAATCTAAAAGAGGAGTAAATTATTTTCTAGAGTATTAGGATAAAGGAGCCACAATTGATGTCATGGCTGCCACTTGAGTATTAATGTTTTCATTTATATTGATGTATCTATTGTTAGGTTTAAACTTCATAAAATATTGTTGAGCACTCTCATTTTTATCAACCAGAGCCATTAAAGGAGATGATTCAAATTGACTCACTTGAAGCTGATAATTATGAAGCACTAAACACAATTGTATAAAGGAAGTAAACTTATAAAATAGAAGCTTATCTCTAATGTCTTTTAGTAAATTAGCAATAAAAAATCTTTGAACATCATGATCAGACATAGGATAATAAATTTAAGAATACAAATGTTATATCTACCAATAAAATTAGTCACTTTTTCTTTAACTCTTTGCTTACAATGAATCAAATCAGTCAAAGTAATTTTAGGATCAATCTTATTGTGAAATTGTTGAATAAAAGCATTAAACAATTGTGGAAATGATGTAATAGAATATGGAGACAAAGAACAATACCATTTCAAATCTTTATTTCTAAAGGTTTGAGTAAACAATTTAGCCATAAGTCTTTGGTCATGAAAAAATTACTACACAAAGTTTGAAATGTTTTCACATGAGTCAAGGGGTCACCTTTTCCATTGTACAACTCCAATTGAGGGACTTCCATATGTTTAGGAGGGACAACATAAAAAATGCCATCAGATAATGGGCTTGCTACATCAAATGTGGGCACATTAAAATTGGATTGGGTAATGGAAGCCAATTGTTGTTGTAAAGATGTAATAGTTTGGGCTAGATTGTTAATGGTTTCTTCGGTGGATGGATTTAAATTGGACATATTGGATTGTGATGGAGGAGTAACATTATTGTATGTAGGTGGAGGCTGAGAGTAGGAAGGTGGAATTGTTACAAGTGCGGTTGCCATTGCACCAAAAGATCGACTTCTTAATTCCCGATACAACCACTAGACTTATAGAATCCATAGGAGGTAGTTAAGTGATGTCACTAACTTGAGTGTCGTGCTACACAACACAAGGAGAATAAGGGCGTACACCTTACAACAACCACCCAGTGCAAGCAAGGGGTTTTAACCTATGGCCAAGATCTGATACCACTTGTTACAAGTGTGGTTGCTATTGCACTAAAAGATCGACCTGTTAATGTCCGATATGACCACTATAATTATAGAATCCATAGGAGGCTGTTAAGACATGTCACAAACCTAAATGCTGCATTGCACAATACAAGGAGACCAAGGGTGCACACCTTGCAATAGGAACACTAAGATATGTGGGTATGTGAGATGATTGGGATACAAATGGAAGACTCACAAAAGGAGGGATATAAGATTATTTATTAACGGGATTTCCCCCATGAATAACATGTGTATGGTTAACATTTTGTGTGGAAGTAGTCATGATCGATGATGTAAATGTACGCACACTAGGCAAGGATGTAGGCATAGGAATGGAATGATTGAGCTAACTAGTGGGTTGAGAGTAACCAAGGAATTCGACACAACTTTTGATTGGCATGATATTAGTGTCAACAATATGAGAAAAGCCACACAACAAATCAACACCAATTTTATCACTTTGCACCATTCTTTTTAACCCTTCAATAATTGGGATTGCCTCACTTTTCGGGCATTTTGACTCATCCATTGTTGAAGATTTTCAAATTTATTGTCAATCTTCTCTAATTGGTCAATGGTAACCATAGTTAGTGATTCATCCTCATCACGAGAATTATGAAGAGAATGGGGATAAATGACATAATTTGTTGGGTTGAAGGAAGCACCAACATTCTCATGAAATAAGTTATCCAAATTAGGCTCCATATCCTGAGTAAATTAACTTGGGGAACCCTTAATTCTAAAACTTCTCACAAGAATATTGTAGGTAGGACTAATGGTAAAAAAATGCATGCATAAAGGAGGGAAATTTGAATGCACAAGTTGAAAATTGTAAGTAAGCAATGCATTTTTTTTGTAAAAGTGATTGATTAACCAATTAATTAAGCAATTTGAATTGTGAATTTGAAAGATAAATGCCTCTAAATCATAACATAACATGTCATAAAAATTAAATCCAAAAATAGACTTGAAAAATTATGCAACCCACAAGCTTAAATTTAGAAATATATATTAGGGTTTTTGTGAATTTAACCTCTAAATTTATGAAATTCAATTGAAAATAAAACTTATGAATGCAAATTTTAATTTGAAAATGCATAAAAAATTAGATCTATGATTAAAAATAAAAACTTAGGGTGCAAGAAGTCGGGTTCACCAAAATGTAATGGTGGAAAATTAGGGTTAGGGTTAAATTAAGATAATACAACCACTAAATGAACTAATTAACCAATTTCATTGAGAGGAATCTAATAAATCTAGCCTTGAAAGACCAATATTTTGATTAGATTCCTGGTTCTTTGGATAGGGCTTTCTCTTTCTTGAATTGAACTGAATTGTTGAAGATTAGGGCAAAACATGTGATAATTGAAGTATTCTAACTGAAACAATAAACTACAGATGTCGCATGAAGCCACTGACATGGATCTGGGCAAAATAAGTTATTTGGAATCTTCTCTTAGAAGTTTGGGTTGATTTTTCAGGACCAAGTAGTATCATTTCACCATGGTCCTTTGAATTTTTGTCATTGAAAGTTGAACCTATTCATCTTTGTGAATTTTGTTGATCCTCCTGATTACAGCTCTGTACCTGTTCTTGCACATAGTGAAAAGGCAAAATATGTTGGGAATAGGGGTTTTCCTGAGGTCAAACCTTGATTTATGAATTAACAATGAAATTGAATTGAAAATGTGAATGAAAGACTACAACAAAATTCTTTCCTTTTGAGGGAATGGATGTAAATGTTTAAAACACTAATGATATACCTCAATGAAGTTTTGTTTGTCTCCACAAATGAATTAGGGTTTCATGTAGGTTGTCTTCATAAAACATAGAACATGAATGCCATCTCCAATGCTTGAATCTTGAATTCACTTCCGCTCCAATGCTTGATGAAAGACTGATTGGTTGCTCACTTGAATTTTCTTAAGTGTAATTGAGATTTTGAATGAAGTTCCGTAGGTTTAAAATGAGAGGAGTAGACCTCCTTTTATACTTGCTTGTCAAAAATCTTATTAAATTTTTTCAATAGGTCGACATAGGGCTAGATTTCCTACTCTTCAAAGGTGATTGTTAGAGGGGGCCAATTTAAGAGGCCTAGGGAGTATATGCCTTTGTCCTGATTTGAGACTAGGGCATGGTATGTCTGGGTGTTGCAAATCAGGACTCCAAATTGGGGGTTAAGCTAAGAATTTGATGAAAATGCGAAGTAGATGGGTGGTGTGAGAAGAATCAGTATTGCAATCATGCCTTGGAGGATGAAACACCAAAGTGAGGACAAAATTGTAGGCGAGTGCAATTTAGGACGCTACAAATGGGTGAGAAATTCTTTCCATGTTTTCTCCCCCGACAGTTATAAGGGTGATAGGCACCATTATAATCGTTAATATAGGGTGTTTTATTTATAATAGTATGATTAAAAAATGGATCTAATAAAAATAGAACACCTCTATTTGATCTCCAAAAAAAATGCTAATGAGTAATTTATGAATTTTGAAAATACATGCATATTTATTAGCATGTACATTTCATAAATAAATATTTTATCTACTATTTATGGATAGATAGATGACTTCCTATTTATCACTATGATCATTTGACATTAAAGAATTTTCTTATCATGTATACTATAACTAAGAATATTCTCAATGCAATATAAGGCATATCCTTAATCAAATACCTATAAAAAATTATTTGGAGATAAATCTTGATGTTCCTTCCCTTTGTTTTTATTATTAAAAGCAACGAAGCAAGGGTTCTAACCTGTATACAAACATCCCATAGTCAACATAAATCATGATGTTCCTTCTCTTTGTTGTAATTAGTGCACTTATGAGTCTTTTGTAATGCAACTTATAACACTATTATACCAATCAATTTGGAAGAACAACTTAAAAGTAAGAATTGAGACTAGATGCATCAAATGTATTAAAACATTTTATGGAAGGATCAACATAATTTGTTATGAAGTGGTTGCTTATTTTTTCACATCTCATCAATATCATAAAAATTAAAGAAGGGATATTACTATTGTAGACATCTAAAAATGGTCAACGCTTGTGGTGTCATACTTTAACATTAGCGCATTGCCTTATTTTAGGTATTTTTGCGTCGCATTAACATTTCTTCTATGTCACGCACTTGGTCTTTATCATTTGCGAGCATCGAGTCCTTCTTCTGCATTCCTCATTTTTTCTTGCTTTCGAATTAGGTCTTGTCGATAGCAATCTTTAATCATGATTTTGGTTGATCTTGTCAATCTCTTATCAACTTGTCAATCTCGTCATTTTACGATCGATTCTTGTCCTCTTCAATCATGTCAATTGGCACCTATCAATTTGGTCTCTTTATCAATGTTGGTCAATTTTTCAACCAATCTCAATTGTTTATCAATCAAATCATTTATCAAGTCAGAATCACATTCAAATCGAATCTACATCAATTATCTTTTGTCAAGACCTAATCTTCTAAGGTTTTATGATTTATTCATTTAATCTTGTTTGTCATTTTCCCTCTAGGTTAAATAGTTTATTTATCCTAAGTCTTCTCGTCATAATTAAATATTTATTTAATTGGCTAATTAATTCTCCCTCTTTTTGTGAATTAATTAATGAATGAAAAATTATTAATTAATTCACCTAATTTTCTAATTTCATCAATTTCTAATTTTCTAATTTCATCAATTTCTAATTTTCCTAATTCCTAATTTCCACCTATTTTCTAATTTGTCAAATTCAATTTCCACCTAATTAATTTCTCTCTAGTCTCTCCCTATTTTTGTGCTTCGGTGGAAGCATGAATTTCTCATGCGTCATACTATTGGCATAGCAAGATGTCATAGGCTTTTAGTCCTCTAACCTTTGCATTGGTAATATGTCATAATTCATGACATAGAAGGTGTCATAACCTTCTTCTTTCCACTCAATCATGCCATTTTTGAAATCAATTGCCTCTAATATCAATTTCATGCTAATCTTGTCTTTTCTCTGATTTATCTATAAATTGGATGAATTTCTTTAATCAAAAGGTCGAATCAATCACGCTTCTAGTACCCTTATGCTATCGTCTTGTCTTGTCAATCTTGCTTTCATATTATACTTATGCACTTGTAGGTGAGATCCACAAAACAAAGTAATTTGAAGGAGAAAGAAGGACAATGGAGATTTCTGGAGGAGATATTCACATTTGTGATGGTTTGCATTTAAATTGAATGTCTTGTTTTTCATGCATCTCTATTGAATGTAATTAGGATTTGTCACTGCATTTTAGTTTTCATGATTGAGCTAGGCTAATTTGCTATTTGCTTTGATGATTTCCAGATTCCTATCTACAACTATATCCACCCATACTAAATGACTATCAAAAAATATTATAAATTATCCTTATAATTTATCAACACTTATAATGGATGATCTACAACATCTTTTATAACATGTGAAAGAAACCCCTCTTAAGAATATTCTTCATATATACATGTATCTTCAATAATGTGTTTGATAAAAAATGATCTTAAATTAATGATAGACAATGTTATTTTCTTACATTGGCTAATTTTAATGATAAGATTATTTACATGTATGTGAAGTGTGCAAGTTTGGTGGAGACTTCTAAAGTATTTGACAATATGAAGGAATGAGACATCTCATAGAGTGCATGGGGTTACTCATGAGACAATCAGGTTACTTCATAAATAATAGGTCACCATTTGCATCCTCATTGTGAGGAACATCTCTAAGAAACTATTCACTAAGGTAAAATTATAGGGACTCTAATGGAAATATTATTAGTTATGGGGTGTTTCACTTATATATCTCAGATCTCACCAACAAGCTATTTATGGAAAGATTAGAGATAAATAAAAAATGAGACACTACCATATGCACATGGATACTAAATGACAATTAACATAATTCATAAATAATCTTAATAAAAAAGTTTATTTTATTCATGTGAATAGAATTATCTAGGCTCTCACTTTAGATTTAGGTGATATAGGCCTTGCTAGATGCTTGTGACAAGGAAAAAAATTTCCACAATCATCTAGCAAGGCAATTTGGATGGAGGAGCATTGGACAAATTTTTTTTTATTATTTTCTTAGTTTGGTCTAATTTTGTCTTGTTCAATTGTGGTGGTTATGGATAGTTGGGTGGAACCGATTCTTGATGAGATTAAAAAGAGAAATAATTTGAGGGGAGAAAGAAAGAAAACCCAAGAAGTGGGAGGAGAGAAGAGGGGGTGATAAATCCCAAAAGGGATTGGGTAGAATGGAAAAATAAGCATTGATTCATGAAGGAATCAGATAGGTTGGAATTGACATTAGTTTATTTGAGTAATCGAGAAAGAGGAACAAGAGTGAAAGGGGATATGAGATAAGGGAGATAGATCATGGCTTGTAGAAGGGGGTTTGATTTGGAAGAGTGACGATGTGGTTTGGAGAGAGTTAGAATCTTTCATCATAGTTATAGACATCTCAATAATAGTTCTATTCTTCCTTTCTACCACACCATTCTATTGAGGAGTTCTTGGAGTAAAAAAGATATCTCGCGATACCATATTTCTCGCAAAAAATTATCAAATTAATTTGAAGTAAATTCTCCACCTGTATCAGACCTTAAACACTTGATTCTAGAATCAAAATTATTTTCTACCATCTTGAAAAATTTAAATCTTTAAAAAGCTTCAAATTATTCACTAAAAAATGTAACCCATGTCTTTCTAGAATAATCATCAATGAGTAACATGAAATAAATTTCAACATTAAGTCCACTTTTTATTGTAGGGTCACATAGATTTGTATGAATTATCTCAAATAAATATGATATAGAATACTTCTTATTCTTGAAACTTCTCTTTGTTTTCTCCCAACTGACATTCCCTGCACATAGTGTCAATAGGCTTGATAATCTTTGGTAAATCTATTACTTCTTTAAATTTATTGGTCTTTTTCATGTTATCAAAGTTAACATGTCCCATCCTCTTATTATATAACCAACATTCATTTCTCAGACTGATATTACATCTGTTTCCACTTCTATCCTTTATATAATAAACATTTCCACTTGTCCCAATTCCTTCTGCTACCAACTTTCTGATTTTACCTTTTCTAATCATACATTCAGTATTAATGAACATAACTTCATAATCTATATTGCACATCTGACTAACTCTCAACAAAGTATGTATCAAACCTTGTACATAATAAACACCATTAGTTTTATTCTTACCATCAATCGAGATACTTTCCATTCCACAAATCGGTGCAACTTCCTCTCCTCCAAATTTCACTAATCCACCATCATACTTGTTTAGAGTGATAAACTTGTCCTTATCTTTGGTCATATGATTTGAGCATCTAGAATCAGTGATCCATGATCTTGGTTCAGCTCTAGAATGGAGTGCATTCTTCTCTTCTAGTTTTTTGGACCTATCCTAATTTTTCTCTTCTATAGCTAGAAATAACGATTCTTCATTCGAGTCTTCAACATCTTCTTCTTCAGATGAATGTGCCTCCATAGAAAAAGAACCATTTTTCCCTTTTTCTCAATCATCTATTATTTTCTTAAGATCATGTCTTCTATATTTAATTTTCTTTTCATCATCATTAGATTTTTTGTAGTCTTCTTTATATATACATTTAGAAGCTTAATGGCCAATTCTTCCACAATTAAAGCATTTCAAGGGAAACTTACCTTTGTACTTTCTAGTTTCTCTCTTTAGTCTTCTTACAAAGTTGGCTTCAATATCATCCAGTTTCTCACGTATTTCCAGTTCATCTCCTGATATCCTTGAAATGTAGCTTCTCTTTGATAAGATTTTATATATTCCATCTCTCCAATTTCATAGGTAGAAAATGTTCCAATAAGATGATAAATTATGTAGTTATTTAGGTCATGACACTATTTAATAGAACACTACTTCAGTTTGTAGGGTTTGGTAAATGTAAATGAGATCTTTCTGATGACATCAATTTCTTCTAGCATTCCACCAAAATCTCAGATAGCCTCCACTCTATCATTTACTCTATGTATGTATCTCTCAACACTTTCATCATCAACTATTCTGAAATATTCAAATTTTTGCTTCAGGTTCAAAACTCTTGCTTGCCAGGTCTTTAGATCACCTTCATATAAATAACACAACTTGTTCCAAATTCCCTTAGATTATTTCATTTATTTAACCTTGCCAAATACTTGATCACTAAGATAGCTAATAAGTATTCTTCTAGATTTCACATTTGTCTCTTGAGCCTTAATTTCATTCGAAGTTGATGGTCCATTTAGAAGGCATTGATAACTTGTCTAAATAATCCCCTAGATTCCATTATGCAATGCTTCCATGTAAGAATTCATTCTTTCTTTCCAATAATTGAAGTTTGTTCCATCAAACATTGGTGCTTTAACATTAAGTTTTTGTGTCATCTCTAGATCTACCTCAAGTAGTTAAGATTTCCAAAGTGGAACCTTGCTTTGATACCAATTGCTGAACACTCGACAAGACTAAGAGGGGGGTTGAGTTAGCTCAAAAATTCAAAATAAATTATTAATAAATAATATTAATTTACTTAACATTAACACATTAATTATCAACACATAAGCATCAACCATCAACACATGAACACCATATTTACGTGGAAAACCCAAACAAGGAAAAACCATGACAAAAATCTAACTCATAATATGAATAAAAATGTTTACAATGTTTTAGGCTTAATCCCAAGGAGCACCAACATCTGAAGGACTTGTAGAACTAAGGCGCATAACCTTAGGCAATATACAAAGAGGACCTACACAACTGAAGAACACTTCTTTAGAACAAGATATAAACTGCCGCCAAAGGACTCAATGCCAATCAACAATGAATGAAATATCCTTGAACAACTAGCTCAAGAGACCAAGATCATGGAAAACATATATGATAATCTTCACTACCCCAACACACTATTTTACAAAATATATCATCTTCAAAGCTCTTCTGAAACTGACTTTCACATCATCAAAAACTCAAATCAACTTTTCATAGAATTCACTTCTCAATCCACACACAATTCATCCATCTGTACATCTTAAATATTAGATACAACATTGAAATCCTAATTAAGGGTCGACCAAGATAGAATAAGCAATATTACACAAAATAAGCAACCCAAACCAAAAATACTTAAATCAATCCACTCCATGAGAAAAAGGGAACCAAAAAATAGTACAATACATCCTTCCACAATTGAATCAACAATCTACACACACTAACATATACTCCAAAGACGTTGCAAAATGTAAGGTGTAGACATAATCAACTAGTCATCCACACAATCTCTTGTGATGCAAAATAATCCATGTGGATCTCCACATGCCATGGTGAGACCCAAATTAACATCTCAACACATCTCCAACACATATCTAGACCAAAATAATATGACACACTAAACTGCAATACAATTAGCAAAATATCCGGAGGGCACCAAAAGCATTTCAGACCACCCTAAATATAGTATGACATAACCAACACCAGTAACATTAATTGAAACATAAAATATAATTTCATAACAACCAAAAACATATCTGAAACAACATTCATCTAGATAACCAGGTTTGAAATCGATGACAACCATACAAGCTCATGCTATCAACAAAATCTAAGAACCTCCAATCATCTGCAACAGTGCTCTTGCACATGAGGCCATTAATCAAAACCTACCAACCTCTATTCTTTTCTTATGCTTTTTCCAACATTGCTCTGGAACAACTATCATGCTTCTCCAATGTCGTTGTTTATCTACACTCCCCGCTTACTATTCTTTTACAAAATCTTCTTGTACCCTTATCAATGCAAACGATTATATGGTAATTAAATATTTTCAAGTCTTTAAAATTACGCACCTTGTCCATTTTTCTTTCAACTGTCTAAAAAAAATCTTTACTACTTTATATGAATTTTCACTTATAGTTTCATTTCCATATTTTACATCTTCATTAGTTCTTTGTTCTAACCATACTTCTCCACTAGCCATCTTCCACAATAGCAAAGTGTTTGCATCTTGACCATTCAAAACATAATCCACAATCTCTTTACTAAAATTTTCCCTTATTAACTCATATTTAGTTTCATATTTTCCAACCTCCAATGTGTCAAATGATTGTAGAACAATATCCTTATGAAAGATCGACAAATTTAAATCTTCCTATTTCTCTACAAGAACTTCCTTGTCATCATCTACAATCTTTGTCTCTATGCCATTCGCTATCCCATTTGTCTATATATCATCACCAACAAGTTTCTCCATCCACTCTTGTTATATTGCATAAAATCATTTCCACAAATCTTCCTTTCTATTTTTGTTTATTTCCCCTCTTTCTAATTCCAACTCTGTAATGTGTTTGTCATTCCTTTGTTTTCCATCATCCTTTTAAATCACTACTACTACTACTACATCTTCTTCTCCATAATCTATTGTACCTTTTGTTTTCTCTTTATTTTGGATGCCTTTGATAATCTATGCTTTTGTTGAACACCTGACAGGACTGAGAGAGGGGGGGGTGTGTGTTGGCAATTGACACTCATCCAGTTTAGTTGTGTTGTCATTGATGGGAACACATATCATTTTGTGTTGGACACTTAACCGATACTCACCTGTATTCACGATTCTACAACTGACATTCAGGGAAAGAAAAAAACTAGGAACCAGTACATGAGACTGGCATAGGAGATTGATTTGGCAGGTCTATATGGTAGCAATCAACAACATCGGTCATGAAGTTTAATGTATTAATTTTTGTCTAGGCCGACATGTAAATAAATTATAATATCATTGTAATCTGACATAAGGCATTTATGGTTATGTTTGGGAAGGGTATTTAAGTCAATCCGGTTAGGATATTTTATATAGGATGATGATGATGAGATTGGGAGATATATATATGATGCGAGATATTGTGTGAAAAATATTGATCGGCTGTATGTGAATATCATATTTTGTAGTTAGTCTTGGGTATTGGTCTTAAGGTTTGGGATGTAGAGAAATTTATCGATAAAGGAGGAAATAGTGGAAACTGGTACAGTCAGTGCTTGAATCGAAACTCATCCACTATCTAGCATAGCAGATGCATTCTCTGAGTTCAAAATTTTGTTTGTAAACCAATATTTGGTGCGTGTAGTTAGTGAGGCTCCTTTTGTGATAAGTTGTGTGCTCTAGGCTATTGGCCTTCCTGCATGTGCATGCCCCTATTGTAATATTTATTCATTTGGCCAGTGGATAGATATTGTGGGTCACCAGTCCCACCGTGGTTTTTCCTCTTTGAGGTTTTCCACATATAAATCTCTATGTTACGGTGTATATTCTTGTGGTGGCGTTATTTGTAGTTGTTGTTATATTCTTTTATGGTTACCGATTACTGAAACACTTTGTTAATAAGGTTAAAATCTGATTCAGCCCTCCCTCTCAGTGTTCTTGGATTCCAACAATTGGTATCAAAGCCTGGTGCCTTGGAGTAAGTCTAACAATTTATGGAAATCCAAAATCCATGGAGATGAGTCTTGAGAAACAAATTGAAGTATCTCTTGAAGACTTTGATGCTGAAAGGATGAAAAATTTGAAATTACAAGATGAGTTGAACTCTGCAAAGGAATTCATTCTTATCCTATAGGAGATATTGTCATCTACTCAAGCTAGAAGAAAGGAACTTTTACAAAATCAGGATTATGAAGAGAAGAATTCCCTTAAAGAACAATATCAAAAGCTAAGTTGGGAGAATACTGTCATGAAGAATGAAATGTAAGCCCTAACTATGAGGATGTCCAAGGATATTGAAGAATGGAAAAAAAATGAAGAAAATCTTGGTAGAGCTCTGAAAGATAGATTTGAGGAATGCATTAGGCTGGCACATGAGAATGACATGTTGAATACTGAATTGGTGCAATCCCAGAATAATGAGCTGGAGTTGGAAAGATTGATAACAATCCTAAGAGGAGATTTGGATATTGCAAATGAATATAGAGACAAGTTCAAGGATAGTTCTGCAAAGATTGATGAACTACTAAAGGATCAAAGGCGCAAGGGAGAGTCTAGAGGTCTTGAATTTGAGCATGGAGAAAGCTTCGGTACTACAAATGAAGTTGAAACAACTGGTCAGAAGGATAATCCACCTATCAACTAGAAATCACTGATAAGGCAACCCAATGAACATAAATTCAATGGTAGATGTTTTGTTTGCGATAAAATTGGTCATATGGAAAGACATTGTAGAAATAGAGAAAATCAAGATAATAATGCAGTTCCCAGTCAGTGTTCAAATTGTAAGAAGTATGGTCATAGGACAAAATATTGTAGAGAAAATATGAGATGTCATGCATGTGGAAAGTTTGGACATATGGATAATCAATGCAGGTCAAGGAATGATCAAGGATACAATAAGGCAATTCAGAAAAATAATGTCACTTGCTATGCATGCAATAAAATAGGACTTATTACTAAATTTTGCAGAAGCAATAACAATCCGGTAGGAAATGATGAAAAAGGAAAATAGAAAGTTGATGATATCCAGAAGGAGCATAAGAGGAAATGATTTAGGAAATCTGAAGATCAACTGACAGAAACAATCAACCTGATTACTCAACCAGTAGAGAAGAACTTTCCTACATTGACAAAAAACTCATTCGGTAACTAAGGTATTAGCCTTAGGGGGAGGCAAATTAATGATAGATCTTGCATTACCCCTAGTAGTGGTTTGAAAACTTGTTTAAGATCTTGGAGAAGTCAATCTGAAGGTTTTGTGGCACTAAGGTCATGGATTTTGAATCTGGTATGTCAGACTAACACACATTTATAGCAATGAGAAATTAGAGTTTTCACAGAAGAAAAGAGAAATGTTGGTTCATTTTGGGTCACACAACATTTTGAGCAAAGAAGGGTGAGTTTAAGGCTATTCAAGATGATCAAAAGAATTTTCAAGCGAATTCTAGTGCATTTGGTGTGGATTTTCAAGAACTTTCATCGACAAAGGTTGTGAGGTATTTTATCAGTTTCCAGACTATCTTTTGTTTATAATGGCTTCTAGATCTACTCCCGCTCCGGTAGGTGTGGCTACCCCTGTTGTTATTGACATCAAGGATCATCCATGCTCATTTTTCATGCAATGCCCTCAGATTGTGAAGGTTGATGATTCAGTCGATGCATTTTCTAGGGTTCTAGACTAAGTTATGTATGTTGAAGATGTTTGTGCATATATCCACTGCACTTTGGAGGATTTAGGTTTAGCTGAGATCAAAACAATGTACATGAATAATCTGCTAGATAGAAGGGGATTGATGCAACCAAAATTTTAAATTCTGATGGGTCAAGGTTTCACAGACATTTTGGAGATGCCAGAATTTGAAGATGAAATGATCTGGTATGTACTGAGCCGTGTCCATGGGGAATTCATATGGTTTGACCAACCCTACAAAATCACCAAGGAGGTTATTCATGTAGTCACCGATTTGCCCCAAACTGGTCAGACTCCCAAAAGGAAGAAAATACCTAACAATGAGGTTGAGAAGTTAATTGATGCAACTTTTGACAATTGGTCAATGAGGATAAGCACTATCAGAGACACATATGTTCAATTTGCAAGCATGATCATCGATTACAAGGTAACCCACTCAAACTAATTGAACTCTATTTCCAGTTCATACATTTACTGTACTCATTAGATGGTCAAAATAAATGAGAGGTATGATCTCTATCAATGGATGTGTGAAGAGCTTATTTTAAACCTAGGGAAGATTAAGGGTAAAAAGAAAGGTGTTTTATGGTATGGCAAACTTATTGTTTACTTGATGCTTTTCTTTTTGAATGAGTTACCAAGATCCAGAAAAATTAATGGGCATTTGATATGCCGGTAGGAAAGAAAATAAAGAATTCTATAAGAGGTTTAGGACAGGACAAGGAGAGAGACTTCAATCTATGGGGTTATTTCAAATCATTTCAGAAGGCTATGAAGAAAAGAGAGAGAGTGTTGAAACATATTGTTGATACGTACTCTACTAAAATATTCTTTATGGTTAAGAAGGATGAAACATTAATGGAAGCATTGCAACACAAAAGATCTAGATCACTGAGATGGGTTATGAGGTTGATGCTGAGATGTTGGACCTATATGCCAAGACTCTGATTGATTCCCTAGTTGATGAAATCGACAAAACATTTGAGACAAAAAAGAAAAAGGAATCCAAAGTTCAGATAGGTTTTAGTCAGAAGAAAAGGGAAGGAAAAATCAAGAAGGTTGGGGAAGTTGTGGAGAAGATGTCCTTTGAAATCAAGTAGATCATTGGATTGGCAGAAGGGTCATCTCCGATAGCAGTTCAAACTCCACCGGTAGAAACAACCGGCAAGGGTATACTGAAGACGAAGAAATTGGAAACTTATATTGCCCCTATTGAATCTGGTTCTGATACTAATATTGTGCCCCCAAAGATTCCCCAGACATACATCAGGGTACAAAGGAAGAAGCCTATGGAAGGAAAGGTACATAAAGTGAAGGTCACTCCTCTGACATTCCCTAAGAAAATTTTGAAGGAGAGGAAACCAACAAAGAAGAGGAAACCAGTTAAAGAATCTACTTTTACTCCTGACAAGAAGAAGAAATCAAAATTAGATATAGGTCTCGAATCTAGTAAGAGTATTGAGGTCACTCCTCCTCTCTTAGTTGCTGAATTAATAGATCAAATAACTAAAGATGGAATTTTGAGTAATATCCAACATTATTATGAACATATGGATGATAAGGACAAAATAGAGATTGAGGAAGCAATTTTGTTGTATTTAGATATATATAAGAAGGTATTACTTGAGATTGAAAATAAAATACTAGGAGATTTGTACAATAAGCTAGATGCTCGGAGATTATTTGTAGTTGAAGAGGATAAAAATATAAAGTTGCAGGAGTTATTAACTATTTGTGGTGCAATAACTGATGAGGAGTTGCACCAGTGTCTTGAATATGCTGATAGAACAATTTTTCAGAGTAGACACTGAAATGTGAGTCTCATGGTAGGTAAAGTAAATGAAATAGTTAAGGAGACCCACAAGGCATGTGTAAAAGTCTTTGTAGACAAACCAGATTTCTTTACTACACTGGTTTTCACCTAAGTTTGGTATTGGAGACATATCTATTGATGGTAAGGGAAAATGTATATTGGGTATGGATTCACCAGTTTTGGGACATAAACTAACATAGGATATTCCTCTAGTAGTATCACCTATACATAATGTAGAGAAATCAGTAGATAACTTTGAAGATGTGTATGATAAGAAGGATACACCAAAACAGAACATTCCTGATGTAGAGGTTATTGATGCGGATACGGATAATAAGCAGGTTGAGGATGTTAAACCTCCAACAAAAAATGTATATACTGAAGAGGCTAAGGTTGAGATGGTTACTGCACTAAGTGGCGAAGCCACCGGTGCTAGTCAGCAAGTTGGAGATTCTAGTAATTCATTGTTGGAAGTTGGCTCATCCGGTCAAGTTGATTTTGGGTAGAAGAAAATTGAGCAATTTTGAATTAATGTTTGTTGCAGCTCAGAAGTTGAGGAAGGAAGGATAAGAAGACAAGCAGATCATTGAGCAGGCCATTCCGATTTTGTAGTAGCTACTTCTAGGATAATCTAGTTTGGTAGCTAGCCCCTCTAGTAAGCTTAAGAGTTTGACTGAACATATTACAAAAGAGTTTCAAACTCTTCAATAGATATCAAACCGGCAATTGATAGAGAGATACAATGCAATTAGGAAGGTCACCTATGACAATATGCTCATATTAGATAAGTTCAAGATGACAGAGAAATTTACAAAGATTGATGAGGCTCTTAATCAGGGTAGTTGTATATATAAGTCTTGTACTAACACCGACAAACTTACAACTAACTTGGAGGTGAAAACAAAAGTAGCAAAGGCCTGGTTGGAACATTTGACTAACATTTTTGATGGTACTCAGTCATTAACCAATGCCATTGATGGTTAAATTTTGGTTATAGAATCTGAGATATCAGCTTTGGAGAAAGATATGGATAGATTAATCCGTTGAGCTAGAGAATTGAGAGGATTGGTAAGTCCCCGATTGAGCACTTTATTACTCCACAAGAGGAAATTCTAGAATTGATGAATAAACCCACATCAGTGGATCTAATAGAAGAAGAACTACATGCATACATTCTTAATGGGTTTGTATCTATTTTGGGAACTTTGAAAACTAGTTGGGATACTTAGGATTTTTGAAGGGTGTTTACCTAGATATATTCAAGTACATCTAGATCTGGTAAACATATTTTGATTTAATTATTTCATTCTTTTGCCCCAGCTTTGTCATTTATTCCAAAGGGGGAGTGGTTGTTGTGAAAAATGTCATGGGACATAAGAAGTAATGTATAGCTTAGGGGGAGAAGGGTTAGTTTTGGTCATCACTTTTTGGGAGGAACTGAGACAACACTTCAATGATTCATTTTTCACATGAGTGTTGCCATCAATGCCAAAGGGGGAGATTGTTGGCAATTGATGCTCATCCGGTTTAGTTGTGTTGTCATTGATGGCAACACATATCATTTTGGGTTGGACACTTAACTCATACTCACCGGTATTCATGATTCGGCAACCTATATTTAGGGAAACCGACAAACTAGGAACCGGTACATGAGGCTGACATAGGAGATTGATTTGAAAGGTCTACATGGTAGCAATTAGCAACATCGATCATGAAGTTTAATGTATTTATTTTTGTCTAGGATGACATGTAAATAAATTATAATATCATTGTAAGATGAGATAAGGCATTTATGTTTATGTTTGGGAAGGGTATTTAAGTCAATCTAGTTAGGATAATTTATATAGGATTATGATGATGAGATTGAGACATATACATATGATGTGAGATATTGTGCAAACAATATTGATTGACTTTATCTGAATATAATATTCTATAGTTGTTCTTGGGTATTGGTTTTAAGGTTTGGGATGCAGAGCAAGTTACTGGTAAAGGAGGACACAATGGAAACTAGTACAGTCAGTGCTTGAACCAGAACTCATCCAGCATAAAAGATGCATTCTCTGAGTTTAGAATTTTGTTTGTAAACTAGTATTTGGTGCTTGTAGTCAGTGAGGCTCATTTTGTGATGAGAAGTGTGCTCTAGGCTATTGGCCTTCCTACATGTTCAGGCCCCTATTGTAATATTTATTCATTTGGCCAGTGGATAGATATTGTGGGTCACCAATCCCACTGTGGTTTTTCCTCTTTGAGGTTTTCCATGTATAAATCTTTGTGCTATGGTGTATATTCTTATGGTGGCATTATTTGTAGTTTTTGTTATATTCTTTTATGGTTACTAGTTATGGAAACACTTTTTTAATAAGGTTAAAATTTATCTTACCGACAAAACAATGATTCACCCCCCCTCTCAGTGTTCTTGGATTCCAATAGGGTGAATCAGTCCAAAACTCCAAAATAGATTATTAATAAACAATATTAATTTATGTAGAACACCAAATTTACGTAGAAAATATAAACAGGGAGAAACCACAATGAGAATCTATCTCACAATACAAATAAAAATGTTTACAATATTTTAGGCTTACTACCAAGGAGCACCAACACTTTAAGGAATTGTAGGAATAAGGTGAACAACCTTAGGAAAGATACAAAGAGGACTTGGTCAACTGAAGATCGCCTCTTTAGGACAAGATACAAATGGCTGTCGAAGGACTCATTGTCAGTAAACAATGAATGAAATAGTTACATTGAAATTGAGAAGGATTCTCCTAAACATGAAATTTTCCTTGAACAACTAGATAAAGCAACCAACATCATGGAAAACATATTTGATAATCTTCACTATCACAACACACTGTCTTGCAAAATATATCACCTTTAAAGATCTTCTCAAACTACCTTTCGCATAACACAAAACTCAAATATACTTGTAAATCATTCACATACACTTCTCACACAATTTATTTTTCATCACTCTACAAATCCTCCATCCGCACATCTTAATAATGAGATACAACATTGTGTTGGTATTATGGATGTGTTGCATTGGTTTTTTCATTGATGTCAACACTTATCTTCTGGAGATCTTTGGTTATGTTGAACTGACACATTATGTTCAATGGCAAGTTCAGTGACTTATGCACAGTCACTGGTATATTGTTCATCGATAGGTTATATTGTTCACCGGCACTAAAGATGACTTGTTATCATCTAGAGATCACTTGGTTATGTCGAAGACATGTTTTGGACACTTGGTTTTGTTATTTTGGTTATTGGTCTAATCGGGTTGACATATTTGCTGTTACTGGAAAATTGGTCTAGGTTATGGACCGACATGCATCATCTATTCCAGATCAACACGACATGTTATGGAGATTATTTAATTAATTGGATATTGTTGTAAATGTATTGAGTCGACATGATGCATCACATCTTAACTTATTTGTAATTGGTTTAATTGTAATATTCTTGGTAAGATGACCTACACATTTGGTCTTAGGTTTTGGCATATATGTAACATCTCATTTGTGAGATGATGTAATAGGTAGAAGGAAGATGACGGTATATGGTATATGGTTTGGTAACATGGTATGTGTGAATATTGAAGATCATATGAGCAGACCATAGAAAAGGTTTAAGGAAGGTTTGAAAGTGATTATCAGAGCTTAACTGGTACTGAATCCAACATTGGAGATGCTACTTTGAGAAGTACATTATCATTGGATTTAACCATCCAATTGTAGTCAGTGTGACTCCTATTTTGTGATTGAGTAGTGAGCTCTAGGCGGTTGGCCTTTCTACATGTGTAGACCCCATTTGTATACACATACTATCTATAGTAGTATCATCTGATTGTGGGTAAGGTTTCCCACCATTTTTTTTCCCCTTACTGGGTTTCCACGTACAAATCTCTGTGTTATGTGTTGTGGATGTTGTTTCTCTTTCTGTTCTATGCATTGAGTTTCACTAGTATTAATATTAAGTACTAATCTGTCAACCGACATTAAGTTTAGTTTACCAGTATCAAGTATCAAGTTTGATTAAGTTATATTTGGGTTGAAATTAATTGACAACTGACTCACCCCCTCTCTCAGATGCCTCTGGGTCCTAACACATTGAAATCCTAATTAAGGTTTGACCAAAATATAATAAGAAATATTACTCAAAATAAGCCACCCAGATCTAAAATACTAAAATTGGTCCACTCCAGGAGAAAGAGGGAACCAAAAAATAATACAATACATCCTTCCATGATTGATCTAACAATCCACACATTCTAACATATTCTCCAAAGTTGTTACCAAACATAACATGTAGAAATAAGAACCAGTCAGCCACATAAACTCTTCCGATGCAAAATACTCAATTAAAATCTCCACACACCATGGAGAGACCCAACATAACATCTCAAAACATCTTCCAACATATACCCAGACATAAATAATATGATCCACTAAATTGCAATACAAGTGATAACATATTCGGAGGGCACCAAAATCTTTCGGGACCATCCTGAATACAAGATGACACAACCAACACTAAAAACATTAACTACAATACAAGATATAATTACACAAGAAATGAGAGAATATCCAGACCAACATCCATATGGACAACTAGGTTTGACATCAATGACAACCACACAAGCTCATGTTTCCAACAATCTCCCCCTTTGGCATTGATGACAACACCAATACAATTCTTGACAACATCAACACATCACTTGATCATAATAATCTCACAACACTCTACACAATCTCACAACACTCTCTACACAATCTCATAACAATTCTCTCTACATTATCATGACAACTCTCTCCCCGTTTCAAAATAATTGAGGATGCTGCAACCCATACCGACCAACTCACACTACTACTCCCCTTGAGAGCAGCAACAAAATCAATCCAAGAGACAAGGTTAAACGCTAAGTATCCCCTTGGAAATATGCACCACTGAAAATACATCTAGTTAGAAAAAGGAGGGACAATAACCCCTAACTTCTACTTGAGATACTCAAAAGTATCCTTCACCAATGCCTTAGTAAAAATATCTGCTACCTGCTCTGTTGTAGAAATGTATTCTAGTTTGACTTTTTTCTCTACAACCTTCTCTCTTAAGAAATGATAATAGATTGAGATATGATTACTTATTGAATGAATAACCAGAATCCGAGAAATATTTATAGAACTGGTATTGTAATGCATGCCAAAATACCTTAGAGAATTATAACCAACTAACACGCAAATAGAGATAACTTGTTTTTAAAAAAATCACAAATGCAACATATAAAACTCAAAGAAGAATAATTATCATTTAACATGATCTCCAAGTATTACATAAATCATCTAATCATACACATATAATCATAAGTACGCAAGCAAAATAATCATCACAACATGGAACATCTTTCCTTAGGGTATCTCAAAGCCATTAGTTAACATAACTCTAAGTACATGAACTTAACTAACATCATAGAATACCAATACATCAAATTATCTCATTGGTTCTACTTTCTTTTCCCATCATTCACTTTCTCCTAGAACTTAAGAGATCATCATTTAATTAAACTATCAAATGCACATAATAACACAATTCCAAATTACCATTAATCCTTTAGATTCTTTTAAAAACACCAATAGCAAATATTCCTAGCCCCATTCTTTTCACCATTTAACATGTCATCATTATAACGTTAATAAATAATTTTCTTAAACTTATCTTTCCCTTTTTTACTAATAAGAATAATATTTCATATCTAACATAGTACAATTGCATAAACCATATCCAAGAGATGAGAACAATGAGAGAATAACCTCCTTACTATCAATTTCCATAATTAATATTACTTAAAAAAAAAATCTCAATACATGACCAAATCTACAAGGTTATCCAATCATCCTCTTACAAGGTTACATTATAAATTACATTGATATATATAGTCCTCAATTGATAATATGTCTATCTCAAGGTATAATAATGTCTACCATTAGTACAAGGATTTATCATAGATCAATCTACTCCAAGGAATCAAGAATAAGTTGAAGAGATAAGAATCCATATCTACGCACATGAGTATCCAATGAAGAGAAGAACATCTGAATGGAAGAAGGGATCAAACCACCTGACCATGTGACACCATAAGGAACCATCCCCCCATGCTATGGACAATGACACAAGATCCCACACACACTCTAGATCTAGGCTGACACCTAGCAACCAAAGGACTTAACCAACAACCACAACTTGGTAACCACCATATGACATAATACTCCTAATAACATCACAAGGCTTAACCAAAAGAATAAGACATCCAGAGGCTTACCAATAAATCAAGGCACAAGGAACTAGGATCTAGATGTAGGGAATTTGTGTCATCACATGCTATCACCGTGGAACATGAAGGGGAACTTGGGAAATGGTTAGCCAAAGCTCCCTATCCTGACAACTATGATACTCATGTAGAACCGTCTCAACCTTTGAAGATATCAAGGGAGTTTGGTTTACCTGGGTTACCAAGGCCTCCCAAAACCTATCCTAGATCTGTATTGACATTCCTAGGCCAAGAGTTGGGGTGCCACAAATTCATTTCTTATATTATTAAGGTTAATTACCCATCCCACCTACAACAAATTCATTAGGTTATCACTTGATTACAGTAAACTCCCAATGAGCTATCCTAGCAGTGTAGACCCTGGGTAACTTGGCTATCTAATCCTCATGAACCCAATTAATCACTTGGAATCCCACTCCCCCTAATAATTCTCCTAGACCTTAGGATAACAACATATGCATAACATGACCAAGGGCTCTCAATAAAACATAACCTGGTTGTCCAAGGTCCTCGTGGTGTAGGAGCACCCTTATGCTCAAAATGCTCAAATTTGGGGGTTTGTCTTGTTTTGTGTTGTTTTATGTAAATAAGGTCATTTTGGACCATTAGAGATCATATACTATCATTTTGTGAAGTTTTAGGCAAATAGGTAAAAGATGTAAAAGTTGTTCAAATATTGTCAAAGTTGTAATGACTACTTTTCAAAGTTGTAACACAACTTTTTAATATGTTGTTAAAGGGTATTTATAGGTTGGTTTGGGGTGAGAAAATATTTTTTATGGCATAAATAAATCTTGTAACCATTACCTTAGGGGTTTATGAACTTTGGAATGAAGATGAGAGTCAATTTGGAGCAATTTTCCTTGTGTTTTCCAACAATATTGCTACTATTTCATTTGGTACAGATTGTACAGTGAATTTAATGACCTGAGACCTATTGGAATTAAAATCCATTTGAATCTACTTTCCATTTTCCTTGGACTCATTAAAGAAAGATATTGCATTTTTTGTATAGACAGGTTAAAATATTATATTTTTGTGTGTTAACAGTCTACAAAATTCAAAATTCTCTGCAAGGCGGGAATTCTGGTTCCAATGATGGGAGCGACTAGATTGTAAGTAGCAATGGGGGAATTCAAAATTCAAATTCTCAAGCTAGGAAGCAGTGGTAATGGGTGAAGGATCAGTAAGCGACAATGGGGGAATTCAAAATTCAAATTCTCTGCAAGGCGGGAATTCTGGTTCCAATGATGGGAGCGGACAGATTGTAGCTAGTCCCATAGGAGAGAAGGATAAGCCTCCAGAATTTCTGGAAGCTACTGCTATTTAGCAGACTAGTGGTACTTTGCCAGAGAAGACAAAGGGTTCCTTTGGGCCCTTGGGGGAAGGGACCAGTGGGGGGCCCATCCCACGTGACAGCTCCGGGGAGAGTGGAAAAGAATTAAAAAAATGGTCTTCCCTCTTTGGAACTAGACCAACTAGTAAATCCTCATTTCCTCCTGTCAAGAATATATTTGATCCTTCTGGAGGTAAGTTCACTATCTCTATTCTTGATCTAGTTCTGGATCATAATATAAATAGTATGTCGAACTCTTTGGTAGGCAAAATTATGGGACCGTATCCTAACATTGAAGTTGTTAGGGCCTATGTCAAATGAAAATGGGCCCTTAAGGGTAATGTTGAAATTTTGGCCTTACCCAAAGGAACTTATGATTCTTTATGGAAGTCCCTAGATGGTAAAGCTGCTAGACTTACCTCTGGAACATTGGGCAGAAAGTATCTTCTCTAGAATTGCAAACTCTTTTGGTGAACTGATTTATATAGACCCAGTAACAGCTTAAAAAAGGAGACTCACTCATGCTAGGTTTTGTGTAGGGATAGCCCATGATGCAGATATGCCGGATCAGATAGATTTAGTATCAAAGCTGGGAACATGGAAGAAACATATTGAATATGAATCTATTCTCTTTGCCTACTTCCATTGTGAAAAAGCAGGGCACTGGGCAAAGTCCTATCCCACCAAACCTAAGGCAGAATCCAGGTAGCCTTAGCCCCATTCTAAGAACCAAAGGGTGGCAGAAAAAATGGTATGGCAAGTTAAAAACTCAGAAAGTAAAGAAGAAAACTCAAATCATTTTAATCCCTTGGGGGAGAAGAAGGAAGTTCCCTTAGCCTCTATCTCTAGTCCTACAACCCAGGAAGCTCTGAGAAATGATTCAACCATAGTCAACCTTCTGATTACTTCTCAAACAGGGGAGTAGAAAGATTAGACTGATTACCCAAATAATATAGTTGAAGTGGTGGTTGATACTTGTGAAGGAAATGAACTGCAAGAGAAAATGGATCAACCAGAGGAAGGAGAAATCCCTATTTCCCAAGAAGAAAAGACTGATTCCTCTATGCTCATGCCTAGTCTTGAAATACAAGAAGCCCAAAAATGTTCAATTTTGGGCCTGAACCTCTCAGACTCAGTCTAGAGTTCAAAATCAGCTAATAGTGATTTAAATGATTCAAATGCTTCCAAAACCCCTAATTGGGGAAATGAAGAAGAAATTTCCAAAATCCTAAGCAACCCGGTAGCGGCTCTTAAGATAGACGTTGAGTGGAAAATACCAAAGCAAAGGAATAAGAAAGGAACTACTCTCTCAACTTCTCTTCTAAGGAAATCTAGCAGAATAGCTCAAGTGGATGTTGGGTATACCTCCTCCTCCCCAGGTCGTCCCTCTAATCAAACAATTAGAAACAAGGAGGCCAGCAAGAACATTGCAGATGGAACCAAAAAGACTCTTAAGGAGTTAGGAATTGGTAAGTAACTATGAAGATTATTTCTTGGAATATTAGGGGACTTAGTAACCCCCATAAGCATGAAATTATCAGGAACATGATAAGGGATAGTAAGCCTGATATCTTTCTAATTCAAGAAACCAAAATGAGTAAAGAAAAAGTTGAATCATTGAAATTTTTCAAAAATGGAAATGTTAGTGGCGACAGTTCTGAAGGTGCTTGAGGAGGCATAGCTACCATTTGGAATCTTAATTCTGTCAAACGACATGTTATCATCTAGGACAATAATTTCTCTTGTATCAAATTTGAGCACCTAAAAGATGGTACTTCATGGGTCCTCACTAACATTTATGCTCCCAACACTTTGAAGGCTAGAAATTCCTTCTATAAAAAACTTATTCAAGCTAGGGACAGCTTCAAGAATCTTAGCTGGCTGGTTATGGGAGACTTCAATACTCCTTTGAGAGAGGAGGAAAAATATGTAGGAAGCCCCCCTCAGCTGGAAAGCAGGTTGGCCCTTATGGATTTCATTAACTCTCAAGCTCTCAATGACTTGGAAATATAGGGTTGTAATTATACTTGGACTAACAGGAGAAGTGGTAATGATCTTATCCAAGTTCGTCTTAATAGGACTCTCATTTTTGATGACTGGTATAGTCATTATTTCTATTCTTTGTCAGCCCACATTCGGGTTGGTTTGGATCATTTTCCCATAACTTTCATTGTTGACTCCATCAACAGAAGGAGAAACTTCCCCTTTAGATTTGAAAAAATGTTGACCCTCCACCCAGACATCAAAAGTAATACCCTGAAATGGTGGAGCATTCAAGTTGAGGGAACTGCTATGTATAGAGTTGTTAAGAAGCTTAAGAGTGTAAAGGACAACATAAAAATCTAGAATAAATGCAGCTTTGGGAACATTTTTGAGGCCAAAAGAAAAGTCCAGGAAGACCTCAAAGAAATACAAACTCAAATGTAGAAAGATGGTTTCAGAACTGTGTCCATTGCAGATGAAAATGAGACTCTCAAAAAATATCATGATATCATTGCCAAAGAGGAATCCTTCTAGAAGCAGAGATCAAGATGCATCTGGCTTAAGGAAGGAGATAGGAACACAAGATTCTTCCACATGTCGACTATCAAGCATAAAGTAGTTAATGGGGTTACCAAACTCGTGGTGGATAACGGGGAGATTATCAAGGAGGAGGAAATTAGGAATGAAGCTAAAAGGTTTTTTTTGGAACTGCTAAAGAGGGATCATAGGTTGGATGCTAAAGCTCAATCTTCTTTTCTTCTTAATATCCCTTGTCTCATTGATGATCATAAGAACACCTCCCTTTCTTCCATTCCTTCTAATTAGGAATTAAAAAATGTTGTCTTCTCCTTCGATGGTAACAAAGCACCGGGCCTGGATGGTTTTCCAATGTTCTTTTTTCAAGATTTCTGGGACATTGTTGGGAAAGATGTTACGAATGTGTTCAAGGAATTTTTTGGGGCTAGGAAAATTTTGAAAGAAATCAATGGCACTTTTCTGGCTCTCATTCCCAAATCTCAAGGCACTGACTCTATGGACAAATTTAGACCTATCAGTCTTTGCAATTTCTTTTATAAGATTATGTCTAAGGTTCTAACTTCCAGATTGCTATTTGTCCTTCCTACTCTTATTAATCACCAGCAAAATGGTTTTGTCCCTGGTCGTCAAATTTTTGACTCTATTATTACTGTCCATGAGAACATCCACTCTCTTGTTAAAGCTAAGAAGTAGGGTCTCATCCTAAAGATTGATCTCTCCAAAGCCTATGATAGGGTTGACTGGTCTTTTCTCTTGAAGGTTCTCATGTCTTTTGGTTTCTCTCCTAGAGTTTTGGATCTCATCACCCAACTTGTCACCTCTGCTTCTTTTTTTGTCCTTATCAATGGTTCCCCTTCTCCTTTTTCCAAGCTTCTAGAGGTCTTAGGCAAGGGGATCCTATTTCCCCCATCCTCTTCATTATTATGGCAGAATGTTTTGGAAGGAGTATGGAAAATTTGGTTTTGCAAGGCTCCTTTAAGGGTCTCCACCCTTCCTCTATGGATCTTGTTTGTTCACATCAGCAATTTGTCGATGATACTATTATCATGGGGGAATCTAGTATTTCTAAATCTAAAATTTTGAAGAGTACTCTTTGTAAGTTTGCCTCTGCTTCGGGTCAGCTAATCAACTGGACCAAAAGTGAAGTTTTTTTCATCAACACCCCAAATAGAAGACAATAGAGAATCAGTAGAATCCTGGAGTGTAGGATTGCTGATCTTCCTGCTAACTACTTTGGTATCCCAATAGGCACTGCTCCTCCTAACTCCTTCTGGAGTTCTCTAGTGGACAAATTCCAGAAAAAGTTAGCTGGCTAGAAAGGAGCCCTCCTAAGTCAAGCTGGAAAGCTCGAACTTCTTAAAGAATCTCTTCTAAGTATTTCGATATATGCTCTTATCCTTTTCAGAATTCCAGTTAAGTATGTTGATGCTATCGAGAAAATACAAAGAATATTCCTTTGATCTGGGGTTGAGGAGAAGAAAAGAATGTCCTTGGTGGCCTGGGACTAGGTCTGTAAACTGAAGAGCCATGGAGGTCTAGGCCTGAGGAGGATCTGAACCCTAAATGAAGCTCTTTTGTCCAAACAAGTCTGGAGAATGTTTCATCTAGATACCGAATGGTGTAAAATTTGGCGAAGTAAGTATTCTCTTTAGTCCTCCTCCCTTTCTTCTTTTATCAATTTAGATCTTAGTATTAATGGTTCCCACATATGGAATTATGCCTCTAAATGTAAAGAAATTATAGCCAAAGGAGTGATCTAGAAAGTTGGTAATGGTAGGAAAGTTAAATTCTGGGAGGATCCATGGCTTTTTGATAAACCTTTGATAGAAATCAATTAATGGACCCCCCATGCTCCCTCTTGTATAAGATCTTTTGGCTCCTTAGTTGCTGAGTACTGGACTGGTAACAAATGGAAGAATATTGAAAGCATCCACCCAAGCCTTTCTAAGCTCAAGATCCATTTGTCTGTGGTATGGTTGAACAAAGAGGTTGACTCCCTAATCTGGAAACATGATCCCAAAGGTACCCTAACTTTTTCCTCTATGTATTGTGTTCTATCCCCCAATCCTTTAGGTAATCCCTTCTGGTCTAAAGTCTAGATTAGAGGCCTTACCCCCAAGATCAATTTCTTCTTTTGGACCATCCTCCATAATAAAATCTTGACCCTTGACAACCTGAAAAAGTAGAGGCTTTGCTTTCCCTAATAGATGTGCTCTATGCCTTTAGGAAGAAGAGTCTGTAGACCACCTAGCCATCCACTACCCCTTCTCAGCCTCAGTCTAGGAAAGATTTCTCAATAGTTTTAGCATTGCCTGGTTGTTTCCCAATACCATCAAAGATCTATTTTCCTCCTAGAACATAAAATGGACTAATTCTTTTTTGAGATCTTTGTGGTAGCTCTCACTTCCTCACATCCTATGGGGACTATGGAAAGAAAGAAATAATCAAATCTTTAGGGATGTTTCCCTCAATTAGGATATTGTGTTCTAGAAAATCCAATGGGTGATTCAGGAAAATATAGGGATCATTGAGGGTCCTTGTTTTTCGAACAACTCTCTGGAAGCAAATATATTGAGGGGTGTGGAATATGAAGAGTACCGACAGTCCAAACCTCAACCATAATAAAAGGCTTGAAGCTAAATGGCAAACCCCCCCTCATGGTTGGTTCAAAGTTAATTTTGACAGTGCTGCCAAAGGTAACTTGAGTCCTTCAGGCCATGGAGCTGTTCTAAGAGATGACAAAGGAATGTGCAAGGAAATGGTTGTTGTCCCTATTGTAATCCAAACTAATCATAAAGCTGAAGCTATGGCAACTCTCTAAGGTATCCTCCTAGCTAAAAAATGGAATTGTCCCTACCTATGGATTGAAGGGGACTCAAACAATATTATAAATTGTCTTAAGGGGGTCTCAAAACCATCATGGTCAATTAAAAACATAATCATCTCTACTAGAGACCTTATTAGCACCTTTAAAAAAAGCTACATTTCCCACATTTACCGGGAGGCCAATGGCTCTGTTGACTGGGCTGCCAATGTGGCGGTTAACAAGGAAGCAATTGCCACATGGACGAGAGAACAAGGACTCCCTGAAGATGTTAGGCAAATCATTTGCTATGATCATTATAGAAGTACTCCTAAAATACTTGATGGATAGGATAATTATGAAAAGAACTGACTTGAGTACTTTGAGTCATTATGATAATGAGAGATTCATTCATTATATTACCAATGCCATAAGTTCTCACACTTTCTGGGTTACTTTGATAGTTCTGAAAAGCTCACTGGCTAATTTGCTCTGCAAGTTTCAAAATTTGGTGTTGAACAATGACAATATGGGTGGTAACAGGAGGCGATATGAACCAAGTAGCTGTAAAGAATGGAAATAGAAGGAGGAGGTTTGGGGCATTCTGATGAAGGGTGGCTTCTCTAAATTCATGGAGAGACTCTACAGTCGAGATGGCATGGTCACCAGCTTTTTCTGTAAAAATTGGAAAAAGGGCATGCTAAAAATGGGAGACCAAACTGTAGAAATTGATGAAGATTTAATTGCTCAAGCTACGGGCCTCACAAGAGAAGGGTGGAACTTTTATAGAGATAGGAAAGTTAGTAGGAAAGCTATTGAAAGATACTCAGATACCGAGAAGGAGAAAAAATGACTAGTAAAGTTGACCAAAACCTACTACCCACCCAGGGCTTTTGCCAAACCCTGGCGGGAAGTCTTCTTTGTTTTAATGCGATACATCACTCTAGATGGTAGGTTCACAAAAGTTTATTGTTATCACTTTGTTCTGCTGAATCACTTTAGGCACAATGATAAGGTTAAATTCCCTTATTTTCTGCTCTATTCGATGAATGCGTCCCTCAAGGCCTACAAAGAGAACCCACGGGGTGATACAACCATGCATCAAGGCCTTATGGTCCTAATCTATGACCATCTTAAGGCCAACCAAATTGCTTGGATGCAGCCCTCTGTGGATTTTGAGGATGAGGGGTTTGACCCTACCTTCTCAGAGGAAGAGGAGTCTGAAAGTGACCCTTCAACTGACACTGAGGACAACATGGATGTCTCAGATTATGAAAGTGGGAAGAAGAGGAAATACATCAAAACCAAACCCTCATCCTCTAAGGGAAAAAAGCCTAAAGGTAGATCCCTGATTAGTATTTCTTTGGAAAAGGAGACTTTGGATGACTCTGATCAGGAGAACCCTCAAGAGCTACTGAAGAAGAAGACAAAATCTCAGACCCAGACCAAGAAAATGCACAAGAAGAAAGAGGAGACTGTTAAGGAACCGAAAGCCCACAAGCAGGTAAGGGCCCTGGAAGCTGATCAGAATCTAGAAAAGGAGACCATGGAAGAGGCTCTTAGGGCTATTGACACAACTACCATCCAACACACCCCTAAAGAGGAAAATGCAACCCCTAGAAAAGTTGATACCCCCTCTAACCCTCCCCCCGGGGGTTTGCAAGGTTTCATGGAAACTATGAAGTGGCTTATCAATGGTTACAAGAAAGCTGTGGACAAAAATAAAAAACTCTGTAACAAAATCTTGATCCTGGAAACCATCAATATTGGGGAAGGGAAGACCATGGCCAACTACATAGAGGACCTAAAAAGTACCATTGCCAAGGCCAAAGACATAAGAGATGCTTTCAACCCTAGGTTTGAAAAAATTGAGAAGGACTTGCTAGAAAGGAAAAATATTGCTGACACTAATGACCACACTCTCTCGGAAACTATAAGCAAAATTGGTAAAATTGAGGAGTGTCTGAAGAACATTGCTGAACAGAGCCTTAGCATCCTGAAGATTTCAGCCAACAACACCAACACTTTGATCAACAAACTAGATGATGAAAAGGAAATCCTGGATGTTGACCCAGAAATGGAAGGAATAGGGGAAGCTCAAGGCCCTAGAACCCGCACCAGAGGTAAAAAGAAGGACAAAAAACCTAACAAGGATCTGGAAGACCTTAAAGCTATCGGGGCCACTTACGACAAGCTGGTGATAAAGGCGGAGGACTTGTTGAAGAAAATTACTATGTAGTGCCTTCTTAGTTTCTTTGCTATTGTTTTTTTTGCTGTCTTTTCGGTTCACTAGATTTTTGCTAGTCTTTTTGTATGCGGTTCTTAAGCACTGATCTTTCTGGTGTCTTATCTTAATATCCTTTGTTAAAGGTTTTAGGTCCTGAAAAATTGCTTTTTTAATTAATCAGAACAGTCTACAAAAATGATATATATTTTTATAGACTGATATTGGTGTGAAACCAATGGGAAATGATGAATAGTTAAGTCTACTTTCATATTCTTTTGGTTTTATCAAATTTCATTAAGTTTTGCATGAGTTATGCCATTTTTGGTGAGAACAAGTCTAGGATGAAGCTTTCCAACAAGACAAAAAAATCCATAACTTCCTTTTCCACTGTTGGATCTTGATTAAAATTGTAGGAAAAATCTATATATATGCTATATTAAATCTCACTGAAGCGATTGGATTAGTTATTTCTTTTGTGAAAGTTATTAATACTGTTATTTAGATTACAGTATGGCAGTTTGAAAATTTATAATGTTTTGTTTTTGTTCTGATCATTAGAAGCATTGAATTACATGAAATCCACCCAAAGGTTGATGTGAGGATTTTTTAAAGTCATTTTTTGAGTGTTTGAAATAAACTTGTGCTTGTATGACCTTGGCCCATTGAAATTTGTCTTCGTAGAATGAACAAAATAAGAAGTGTCATGCCAATGAATAGTTGCATTGTAGAATGTCACCAAAAAGGAGTTGTCTATGATCATTTATGCCTCACAAAAAATGTTTCAAAATCATTTTATAGTTACAAAGCCAATATGTTCAAGGATTCCAAGTTAGGCCAATGGTAGTGGTCTAGGGAAGAGCACCTAGTTTTCACCTATGTTGGAGTTGGTGAGAACCTCTGAAAGTTTTGTGTATTTGACAGATTAGAATTTCTTCCTCTGCATCAACTCATCCAATTAAAAATCAACAAATATATGCATAACAAATTCCATAGTGCACAACCCAAAGGCAACATCAAATCATATAGTAATCCAATATTCACAATATCAAGAATGTATCCACCATGAGTGCTGATAAATAATGACAAGGTATAATTCCTCCTACTCAAATCAAAATAACATATATACTATTATGATCAAATAATTTAGTCCTGGAACATCTTAGGAACTCAGCAAACCAAAAGAAACAACCTCTGGACTAATGAAATGCAATACAAAAAGACAAAATTTGACACATAAAGTCAATATAACAATCTGGCTCATACACAGACTAAATTAGTCCATTTAAAGAAATCAACAACACATATGTAAGATTCTACAACGTATAATCCCAAGGTAGAATGCATTTACATAAAGATGCAACATATTTGCTTGGTTAAACAGTGTATCGATGTCCCAATTTAGCGTATTTGAGGGATAGCGTAGCACATTTGCCCAGACATGTAGCACATTTAACAATTGGTCTAGCACATTTACTTAAAATGCTAGTGTATATAAAATAGAGCACAAAAGTCTTAGAAAATGGAATAGAATAATTGGCCAAGTCCACAAAAATGATATAAAATCCAATTACGACAACAAGTACAAAGTCACAAGGAAATAATCGACCTAGACAAGTCACAATATAAAATATAGGCTCAATAGATGAATCGAGAATAATCATCGAATAATAAGAGACTCCCATCTCTACTTAAAACAATACAAATTCATTCAACACTTAAGTTTCCAATACTCATCCTTGACAATACAAGAGGAAGAAAAGTACAAATTACAATAACAAATGGCTCCACACAACAAAAGAAATCAAAGTCTATAGATCACCATAAATACATCTAAATCAAACTCTTGACAAATATCTCTGGGAAGAATCAAACTCCTAAAAATTTAAAAATACAAAAAACATGATCACAACCAAAGCTTATATGCCATTTATACATGTATTTTCAACACTCAATAATTGCAAATCGTTCGCAGACATAGAGAAGACAATCCTTTCGAGATAAAATGCAAAGAAGGCTCAAGATCCTCCAACCTGATAATTAAAAGTTGTGGACAAGAATTCAGGGAAGCGCAATCTACAATCCAACAAAATCCAAATTCAAAACAAGCTCCAAGCCAAATCCAAAAATTGAAACCATCATCAGAAAGTGCGAAATATTTTTCTAGCCAAAGAACCCTCGATAAATCTTAAGAAGCTCTATTAATACAAATTAATCAAAAACTATAAAATCTCTCAGCCAATCAAAATAATCAGAAATAATATATTTCATACCAACCATTGCAAATATCGAGGCAAAATATAATAAGAATAATATTATTTAACCTCCCAAATCTCACAGCCAATCATAAAATAGGGTAGGTAAGATAAATAATTAAATAATAAGTAAATGAATAAACCAAATGGGGAAATGGAAAATAAATAATAATAACCGACAAATAAAGTATAAAGGCTTACTAAATTAAACCCAATAAATCAAAAGCCAACTAAATAATAAATCACAAGACAATATAATTAAATGATAATTCTAAGTAATTAAATCCATAATAAATAAATAGAAGGGCTTACCAATAAAATAATTAAATCAAATTATATAAATGCTCAAATGAGTATTTAATCGTAAAATAATAATAATATAAAACCATCAATCAAATATAAATCCTCAATAAAATAATCAAACATCAATATTTAAATATAAATACCATCCGTTAAAGTAATTCAACATTATTAAACTATATAAAACAATTAATTAATTGATAACTTAATTAACCAATAATCTCAACTCCTCAAGACAACCCAACATAGGGTAATATAAGATACCACGTGACACCGCAAGACAACTCTAACCATGAAACTAAGATTGATAGGATATTAGCTATACTAGAGTGTAGAATGGGATTTCATGTCACCTTTGATCAACTTGCCATTGGGATAAAGACACATTGAGACCTATGAAGCCAAGTGGAGTCAATGTCTGGTACTTGCAAACCTATCACCACCAAGGTACACCCAACAACATATAACATGAAGTAATTAGACAAGTGAAAGGGAATCACAACTTCATGTCATGCTCATAAATGAGTGGTATGACATTGTCCCTAACACAACCACATGAGTAGACAATCATGACAATCAAGCACTATCATTATCATCATATCCAATATAATCATGAACTGAGGTTAGGACATAGCAAGATACCATCATATCACCATAAGCAAATATAAACCTCGCATGAATAATGAGTGCATATAAATCTGCAAATATGAGTCCATCATCATAATAGTCCCAAACACATAATCATCCATTTAAAACCATAATGTCAACTATCAATATACTATGTCTAGCATTAATTATGTATCCAAATCATAGGTAGGTCTATAAAAACTATCAAAAGTATCATAAATGAGTCTAAGCAAGTCTATCGATGCACAAAAGGAAAGATGAATCAGGGAGGGGCATTACAGGTATTATCACACATAATAGGAACTACTTTGATATCCTTAAGAGTCCACTTCATCCACAAAACTTAAGTACAACTAGATGTTGGACCAATATATTCAACTTCTGTAGTGGATACTGCCATTGATTCTTGTTTATTAATTATCCATGAAACCAATCTTTCTCCCAAAAAGAATGCACCACCACTAGTACTCTTTACGTCATCAGTACTTCTACCCCAATTAGCATCTGTATATTCTTTCAACATGGAATCTCCATGCTTCTTGTACCATAAACCGAAGTCTTCATTTCCTTTCAAATATCTAAGAAATCCTCTTGTCTATTTGATCATGAGTTTGCTTCAGACTAGCTTGAAATCATGCAACCAAACATACAACTTGCATACTATCTAGTCTAGAATTAGTAAGATATAACAATAATCCAATCATAGATATATACTTCTTTTGATCAACATCTAGAGATGTATCATCTTTACCTAATTTCCATCCAATAGCTAAAGGGGCAGTAACGAGTTCTCAAATCTCCATATTAAACTTATTTAACATCTCTTTGACATACTTAGCTTGAGAAATAAAGATTCCATCATTCAACTGAGTAACTTGAAGACCAAGAAAAAATGACATCTCTCCAAACATAGACATCTCAAATTCTTTTTTCATCTCTTCTACAAATTCTTTACACAAACCATCACTTCCTCCAAAGATAATATCATCAACATAAGCAACAATAATAAAAAACTTAATGCCTTCAACCTTAAAATAAAGATTGCTATCTAAGTTTCCTTTCCTAATGTTTTTCTATAATAAATATCTATCCAATCTCACATAGCACGCTCTAGGTTCTTTTTTGAGTCTATACAATGCCTTCTTGAATCTGCGAACCATGTTTGGATCTTTTAACAATCTAAATCCATCTAGTTGTTCAATATAAACTTTTTCTTCTAGTTTTCCATTTAGAAATGTTGACTTAATATCCATTTGATATACTCTGAAGTTATTGTAGGCAAAAAAAGCAAGAAACATTATAATGGCTTCCATCCTAGCAACTTGAGAAAAATTCTCTTCAAAATCAATACCTTCTACCTGAGAATAGACTTTACACACCAATCTTGCCTTTCTCCTTGTGACTTGTCCTTGTTCATTTAGTTTGTTGTAAAGCACCCACTTAGTTCCTATCACATTTTTTCCCACCAGTATAGGTATTAGCTCCCAATTCTGATTCTTCTGTATTTGATTCAATTCTTCTTCCATTTATTTTAACCAAATTTATTCTTGCATCACTTCTTCAAATGATTTAAGTTAAATGAGTGAATGAAAACAATAGTTAGTTTACTCATTTACCTTTGTAACACTTCTTCTTGTTTGAAATTATTTGTTCTTGCCTCCAATTATCTAATCTTTTGAATGATTCCTCTGCACATATTTCGGGGTCGCCAAAATACCCTAGAGAAACTAACCACCAAATATGCAAATAGAGATAATTTTTTTTTTAAACATCTACTAATACAACATGTACCACTATCTACTCATATGCATTTAACATCCATTAACATGATATACACATATACCCATCAAGAATGTAAACATAAAAGTATAATCATATGAACTCATTACGCAAGAAGAAATAAACACAACTCTACAATTAATCTTTTTTTAATTCCCGACAAAATACCCTAGAGAAATAAACCAAAATCTACTTATAAAAAGGAGACAATTTGTTTTTCTTTTATGTTAACTATCATTACTCATAAATTCTAGTTACTAATAATGTAACATTGCAACTAAACCACATCAATACTTCTTAAAAACTTACTTGAATGCATAAATCAACATGAACATAACCATAGAACCATATTACGTGAGCAAAATAACCATTTAATCCATTAACATTACTCCATCATTTAATCATACAATGCATGCCATTCCCTAGGGCATCTCAATGTCACTACTTGACACAACTCAATCACATCACATATCCATCTAGAAAATCATAAATTATCAAACAACCTATACAATTACTTCTATTACAATTATAATGAATCATTAACACAGGCATAAATTTGATCACATAACATACACTTTAAAATTCTTTTAGAAACTACCAAGTCAAATACTCCTAATATCCATTCTTTGATTCATCATAAAGGCATCAAGATTATAGAACCATTCTCTTCAATAATTCTAGAATACCCTTTAAGCTTCACTCCAAATCTTTAATATAAGAAATTCAATCTCCTAAGCAACAGATTCCATCATACCTAGACGATTTTAATTACTTAAGAAAAGTCTACAACAACAAATACTGATATTTTAACTTAATTTACCATTAGCTCATACATACAATATCAACACAATGCAGATGTACAAAATACTATTTCTTTCTTTTACCTAAATCTATAATCTAAAATTACATAATGAGTGTCCAATACTTTAATGAATGTACAATGATGAATTCTTCTAACTACTATATCTTATCCTCTTTCAATTACATCAACCATTACATGAAGGTACATAACACAAGGGTACATATTTCCTTTTACAAATACAATCATCATGATAAAATGTCTTCTATTCCAAATACATAGAATTAGCTCCAAAGAATATCCACATGATGAAGAATCCAAGAATCCAATCCACACATGCTAGCATCCAAGAAGAGGAATATCCCAATAGAAGAATGCATCAAACCACATGAACATGTGGAAATAAATAGGAACCACCCCCTATGCTAAGCTATGACATAAGGTTTCTGAAAGGAAATTTGCGGCCAACTTTATGACAATTTCCATATAACCCAATTTAGATCTTAATCAAATCAACACATAGAATCTGTTGGTTCCCAAAAGCATAGATTGGAAATAAAAAAGAACTTGCCAAATTCCTCACTGATCCAATCAATTCTAGCCAATGAACATGGTCAAAGAACAAATTCCTCTGTACTTCAAGCTCCACTAGACCTAGGTGGGTATAACTTAAACTCCAAAGCACAAAGAGGCTTCTTTATAGTGAATTTAAACTTAATGCAAGCTATTTATAGGCTTGGCAAACTAACCCATAATTGTGCTATATTGTGTGCTTTTAATTGCTTAAATATGAAAAATAGTGTATTTGATTATAACTGAATATTTGTAAGAGAATGCCATTGGAACTTTAAGTAATTATGAAAGAACAATACTGATAAGAATAAGAAGTATGTTTCCTTGATGAGGACCTTATGCACACCAAAATTACTTACAAATACTAACAACAAACCAGTGCCTTAGCTGACAATTAATGTGTTACTTAGTGGACAAATATTTTAATCAACTTTGGAGACAGTTTGAAAAATTCACAATATGTAAGACTATCACTACAATGGTTTCATTATGGGTTGCAAGAAAAATAAAAACAATTATGTTTCCTAGACAATAGCATGTGATGGCACACTACAACAAATCTAAATTAGATTTATCCAAAGGACTTGATTCATCAACACAATGTACAAAGAATGATCTGAAGATAAAACAACAGATCTTATATATTAGTTTTGGAATAAAAATATGTACAAATCTGCAAACTCACAAGTACTTCATGATGTTCTTTCTTGCACAAAAAATAACTTTTCATTCCTATAGATTTGCCTTAACACAATACTAGTAGTCCCAACAGACAATCCCCTGACACTACTCATATTCAATTTTTAATTCAGTTGTAAATTTCTCATGAGCATCAATCAATTTCTGGACCTTGCTGACCACTTTATCACTCTGTGTTTTATCTTGCAATAACACATTTAATCTATCATAAATTCTCTAGTGTGATACAATATTATCCATATTTTTTTGATAAATAGTCCAGAATTCCTATAATACTTTTTGCAAATTCTCATATCTTTTAGTGATCAACACACATGCTACATCCGCTTTGATAGTTCACACCCATTTCTTTAACTTATTGTACTTCTATAATAATTCATCATACCTCTTTTTTTTATCTTTGAACCATCTGTAATCTGTGGCACTGGATGACCACCTCTATTCAATAATTCTTCATACAAAGCTTTGTATTTTTCCTTCTTTGCTATTTCCTTCTTAATATGAGCTTTGTTCAACTTTGAAAGATCTATCCCCATCTTTGCTGTGACCATGAGATCTATTTCTCCAGCTTTAATTTCATCATATGGACAAAGGCCTTGTCAACATCTATAATCTTTGGCCTCTTATTCAGGGGATAGAGGGCCCATAAAACATAGCCTCATCATCTGGATCATATCTTGATCCAATAAAAATATCATTAACACCTTGAATGTCTAACTTAAAATCTTTCTTATCTTAATGCAACAAGCTATCAAAAATAAAAGATGCACTAAGGTCCCAGCCTAGATCCCGCCTCTATGAGAAGTTGTCTTCCCCTTTGAGGGGTCATGTTCTCTAACTCAGAATTAATCTCCACCTTCAGCTTCCTGAGCATTTCTTCCTCATTCTCTTGTGTCACATTTGGCATTGCCTCTCTCAATTTCTTTACTTTAAATGATACAAAAAGGACTTAAACTTCTTTGACTTAACAAATTCATGATCTGATACAAAAGATGTATGCTCTTCTAGCCTAGCATCCGAATCTACATTCAATGCTGCTACAATTTTGTCTTGAGCATCTAGTTCATCTTATTTTTCTGGTACTTGAAGCTTAGAAACTATTTCAGTCTCTCTAGAATCACTTTCCACATCTTGTTGTTCTTCTCTTTCCAAGTCCCCAAGTCTTTGCTTCCTTTCTTCCAATCTTCTTTCCAAGTCAAGAAAAATATTTGCAAGTTCTTCTAACTCTTTTTTCTTGCACAGGTCCTCATAGTCATCATACTCATGGAGATAATCTCCCAAGTTTTGTCTTTTTCTTCTCATGTGGATGTAACCTTCTGGGTCATAGTTCATCCTTGGCGTGTGCATATACAGATTGAATTCATCCACTAGATTCTTATTTATGGCTTCATAAGCTCTGGTAGAGATGATTCTGAAATCTCCAAAATTAAGAGTCCTAGGTAAGAAGGCTTTCTTGTTGGCACCCCCAAAGTGTTGTGCATTAGATACACTCAATTGTCTCACAATCTCCAAGTAAGAAATTCAGTTTGGCACAGGCTTTGGTAGCATAAAAGGAGCACCTTCAAATCCAAAAACCCTAACAAATGTGAAATCTCTGCAAATATACCAATCTTCCCAATTATGGTTGACTTTGGTATCCTTGTATTCACGTGGCCTAAGAAATATTTTATTCACTTTTGAGAATGACCCTTCACATGACACATTATAAACCCTGAATAGTGGTTTAACAAAAAAATCCTCAAATCTCACATAGTGAGATTTATCATACCTCAAATCCCACATCGACACCCACAATTGTACAGGCTGATCCTATCCATCCTTTCCCTGAGGATTTACCTTTAATCCATCTAGCCATAGTCCTTTTAATCTTGCATAGAACAACACAATATGCATCAATAGCGAATAATGATTGAAGGACTTGTCTGGGTTTTTCTGAAGATTCAAAAAACCCTCATGCAGTTTGTCAACCAGATAGGTTGCATAATCAAATTGTCTTGGTTCATGCCTTTGAATTTCTACTACAAGAACCAATGGCCCCATCCGTGTTACATTTGGAGCTTTCATTCCTCCTACTTGTCCATAAGCCATATATGTGTTATTGTAAATACTACCTAAAAATATTTACATTGTAGGGTGGACCATCTTCATTAGTTAGATTCCCTTTCTCCACCCTGTGGATGGCTAAGTTCCATCCTTGATAGGTCATGCCCATGGTTCTATATTCTTCTTCCAACTCCTCAAATTATAGAGGCACCTCTTCTTAATAACTCAGATCAAACACTTCATAGATTGTGGCCCTATTGAAGTGAATAAATGCATCACCATTGGGAAATTGGATGCATCTCTTTGTAGCATTGTAGTTCTTAACCAAGGTTTTCAACAATTCAATATTTATGAATACATTTAAAACTACATGCTTACCCAGACCGGTAATCCATGGATTAGATATCAACATCGGCTTTTGTCTTCATGAGTAATGGTAGAGGAACAATTCATGCTCCCTAACCCTAGTCGAGAAATCACCAATTTCCTTATATTAGTACTCTAGTTGATCAGGGATAGGCAAATTAACCTTAGATCTTCAGGACTTGGCTCCTAGTGAGTTCATCTGGTTGATCATGTCTCGATTCAACTTTCACTTCTGCATGCTTTCTCCACCTTTAGATTCCTTCGAGGCACTATCAGAGACTTCAATGACCTTCCTCTTGCCTTTACAACTCTCCATATTTGAAACTTTCAAGCCTTCTAAAATTCAATTCTGTACGGTTCAATTGCACTTCAATATGTTATGCAAATTATTTATACAAACTCCCATATATAGATTTTACATATTAGAAGCATTTACTCAATTGAAATCCTACTATGATTTGCCTCATGTGAACATAGACCTACAAATTGTCTGCATTTAATAATGGCGGGCTGATCCATTTAGAATCAGATTTTACAATGGCTAATTGACATAGCTCCTACCAATGATTCAATCATTTGGCACCACCTTTATTGTACGGTTTTCCAATTTGTACATGCAATGATGATGCAACTTTCTATCTTTCTGATCGGCATAGGTTTCCTCGATCAATCCATCGGGCTTTGACGTAGCCATTTTTCTTTCATTCCACTAAATGTGACCTATCCCAATGAATCCTCCTTCTTGTTCATCATTTTGAAAAGATTATTGAGTGTCGGGACAACCTATCTTATGTTTCCTTGATGAGCCGATGAGATCAGGCTCCAACTTGTCTATCTCTATGTTATTTTGGCCTATCAGCCTATGTTCCCACGATGAGGTCTCCTTTTTAGCAACTACCTCAGTGATGCAAAGTACCTTGGAAAACCATTCACAACTATAGGATCATGTTGATCCATCCATATTTTAATCATGAGAATAATTCATTAGAGGCATATTTCTCATTCTTCAATAATCAATCAATTAAGAAAACATAAACTTAATCTAGGTATCAAACTTGCCAACTTGCTGTCCCTTTGGATAAACCTGTACACAGAGGTCTATAACTTTCTAACTAGATGTAAAAACCTCAATCCCTTCAATAAGACCATGAATAAATGGATTAAAAACAACATATCCAAAACTTATCCACATCCAATAGTTAGATTAAAAGTTATGGCTACTGCATTGAGACCCATTTCTGTTGTCCCCAAACAAATCATGTGCATGCTCAGTCCGCCTAGGGCATCAAATATATCTCAAAAAAAAAGCCAAAATGATCCCAAACAAATTTCACATAAACCATTTATGGATTTAATTTCATAATATGTAATCCATTAAATTTTCCAGTGGTTTAATCATTATATAAAGACAAACCATTGCCTGCAACTCCATTGAAGATGGTTTAAAACCAATTTTCACCAAAATCTTCATAACTTCCACAAATTTAAACAGAAATGACTCAGACCAAAAGGAAAAGAAAGAGGATTAAAATATATTTACAATAAATCTATTTATAGGTCATAATTATTCCATATGAGTCTATACTATACGTTGCAACATGACTGTTCTCAGGAAACCTCAAATCTGCAATCAACAATTTTCACCAAAAATTCCATAACTTATTCATTTCTAAACATAATCACTCCAAAAAAAAAGGAAAAGAAAGTTAATTAATGTATCTAACTATCCATTATACATATACAAAGGTTTATAGGCCATACATGGTCATACAAGGCCTGGAACCAACATAAAAACTGGAAAGCCAATCAAAATAGCAATAGTAGAATGCACCAAAATGTATCAAAATGTTCTTTCTTCCCTTTCTTCCCCCTTTTTTTTTGGAACGACCATAAAATGCCTTTTTATAGACTCTTGGTCATTTTTTACCTTACAATTACCTCTCATAACCAACTTTTAACCCATTTTACAACTTTTGTTGCATTTTTGCAACTTTGTTTGACAATATTTTGTTGTCAAGTTGACAACTTTTACACTTTTACACAAATGATTTCGTGGCTTTATAAAAACATTAAATACATGTCCAAATGACTTATTTAATTTATTTTACATACTTTCTATCCTTCTCATGGCATTTTATATGATTTTGACCTTTTGACCAATCTAGGCCTCTAGTGGACAACTTTTGCAAATTGGCTTCATAGCCTTACATATGTTGGTTCAATGACCTTAGTAACATTATAACAATATAAAAAATGACTTGATTGTTTTCCAATCTTCCTTTATTGAAAATTTACCTCTCAGTAGTTCTCTTGTGCCTAGGTGCTCCTTCACCATACTACTGGCCTTCAAAAGTTTCCAAGTCTCTTGGAAATGAGGAATAGGACCTGCAAGAAAATTAGACCAAAAATATTCATCAATTTTTTTTTATTTCAACATTGCCTCTTTGCTTCTTTTTGTCTCTTTGGATTCTCTTGATGCCTTTGCTGCTTTTTTTTTGTCTTCTATTTCAATCAAAACTCCCATCAATGGAGATCATAAGAGTTGCTCGTCAAGATGCTGCTCCAAACATAAGTCCACCGTCAATGCTGAACCAAACTCACCAACTACTTTGCCTCACCCAGGAGTTCTTTCCTTGCCTCTCTCCCTAGGTATTTTGGCAAACCATTGGACCTTCTTCTCAAGCCCCTTGGACCATCTCCTATGGCTCCATGAAAGACCTTCATGCTTGCCTACTTGTAGCTAGTGGATATACATTTGCAACCACAACCATTAGCAAACCAAAATACCAATCACTTGCTCAGCCCAGACCTTTTGCTGAGCTCTGATACCAATTTGATGCAGAGCATCTTGGAAAACCATTCAAAACTATAGGATCATGTTTATCCATCCATATTTTAATCATGAGAACAATTCATTAGAGGCATATTTCATCATTCTTCAACAATCAATCAATCAAGAAAACATAAACTTAATCTAGGTATCAAACTTGCCAACTTGCTGTCCCTTTGGATAGACCTGTACACAGAGGTCTATAACCTTCTAACCAGATTTAAAAACCCCAATCCCTTTAGTACTACCTTGAATAACTAAATTAGAAACAACATATCCAAAACTTATCCACATCCAATGGTTCGATTAATAGTTATGGCTACTGCATTGAGACCCATTTCTGTTGTCCCCAAATAAATCATGTGCATGCCCAGTGCACCTAGGGCATCAAATATATTTCAAAAAAAAAGCCAAAATGATCCCAAACCAATTTCATATAAACCATTTATGAATTTAATTTCATAATATGTAATCCATTAAATTTTCCAATGGTTTAATCATTATATAAAGACAAACCATTGCCTGCAACTCCATTGAAGATGGTTTAAAACCAGTTTTCACCAAAATCTTCATAACTTCCACAAATTTAAACAAAAATGACTTATAAAAAAAGGAAAAGAAAGAGGATCCACATATAATTCCAATAAATCTATTTAGATATCATATTTATTCCATATGAGTCCATACCATACGCTGCAACATGACTATTCTCAGGAAACCTCAAATCTGCAAACAACAACTTTCACCAAAAATTCCTTAACTTCTTCATTTATAAACATAATCACTCCAAACAAAAAGAAAAGGAAAGTTAAATAATTTATTTAACTATCCATTATACATATACAAAGGTTTCCAGGCCATACATGGTCATACAATGCCTGGAACCAACATAAAAACTGGAAAGCCAATCAAAATAGCAATAGTAGAATGCACCAAAATGTATCAAAATGTTCTTTCTTCACTTTCTTCCCCTTTTTTTTGGAATGACCATAAAATGCATTTTTATAGACTCTTGGTCAATTTTTACCTTACAAATACCTCTCATAACCAACTTTTAACCCATTTTTCAACTTTTGTTGCATTTTTGCAACTTTGTTTGACAACATTTTGTTGTCAAGTTGACAACTTCTACACTTTTGTACAAATGACTTCGTGGATTTATAAAAACATTCAATACATGTCCAAATGACCCATTTAATGTCTTTTACATACTTTCTAGCCTTCTCATGGCCTTTTATATGATTTTGACATTTTGACCAATCTAGGCCTCTAGTGGACAACTTTTGCAAATTGGCTTCATAGCCTTACATATCTTGGTTCAATGACCTTAGTAACATTATAACTATAAAAAATGACTTGATTGTCTTCCAATATTCCTTTATTGCAAATGTACCTCCCCATAGTGCTCTTGTGCCTTGGTGCTCCTGCACCACTCAATTTCCTCATCGGGTATCGGCGTAGAAGAAAATGTTTTTTTTCGATTAACCAATGCTATTATGATGATTTCACCTTGTTACTTTCCTAATCCCTTCTTTCAGTGTAGGTTATCCTGATGGAACCTCATTTCCATCCTCCATGATATCCATTCTATCAGGTATTGGGGTAGCTATTTTTTACACTTTCTGATATTCCAATGACTTCAAAGTATCCACTCCGCATTCTCCTTCATTGGTATAAGTTATTTTGATAGCCTCATCAACTATCAGCATAACACTTCTCTCATGCCTTCGATAGTGAATGTAATGTTGATAAACCCTCCATTATGAACTTCTTTTTAGTTCTCCTTCGGAGTGGTCAGTCTGGGTTACATCAATAGATCCTTCCATTATTTTGACTAAGCGGTCTTGTCAGGGTGACTTGTGCTGATAACTCAAATTTGAAAATCATGCAAATTAAGCTCCTCTTCATGAATGCTGATGCTTCCAATCTTCCATGGAGACTTCATATGTGCTAATAAAATATTAGATTCCATTACATAGGCCCAATCTTTGTCATGTGCAAAAACGCTCTTATAAGGATTCCAATACTGTCGTAATGAAACCTTTGCATGTAGTCCCCACTCAGTGCCAACCTTTAACATGCCCAAGTGATACTTGTCCATTCAAGAAATAGATCACAGTTGATTTTTTGGATGTTGCAACATAGCTCCTACACATACAACCCAACATTAAATGCTCTTATGATAGAAATATAAGTAGAATGCATCATTTAAATAGCATAAAAATATTTTGCAAAAATATGTGCTAACAGTGGCTCTTTCTGGGGATGTATGTTCCTTTTAGGGACATAGAAAGATCTTAGCCATCTCTGGAAAGTAGACCAATAAAAACAAATGAACAAAAACATAAAATAAAGGCTGCACTACTAAAGTACAAAGATACTCCATTCTCCTTAAGAGAAGAAATCCTTGAGATATTGTGCATGGCCTGGAAATTCTTGAATTGCACCATTAGTGTTTTGCAAAAAGTAAGAATTTTCTCCTCCTTTATCCATAATGATGTATGGTCCTAGCTAGAGTGCTTCAAACTTTCCATGATTGCCCTTGTTATGGTCCTTTGCATTCCACTTGATCACACACTCTCCTTTTTTAAAAGTTCTGTCACAAGGTTTCTTATCATGCAATGCCTTTACCATTTTCTACCTTTGTATATTTTGTTCTTGAGCTTCTCTTTTTTACTCATTCAATTCAGCCAACTGGACCAACCTATTTTTCATGAAATTAACTTCTTTAACAAATTTATACATTGGGGGTAGGTTGTTCAGAAGAAACCTTGCTTCTTTTCCATAAACAAGCTGATAAGGAGCAAACCCTATGGACTTCTTGATTGTTACCCTATCTACCCACACTACCAGATTCAACTTTGAGTCCCATGCCCTTTTGTTGTCACCTAACATCCTTGTAATGATATTCAATAGATTTTTGTTACTATATTCTTCATGTCCATTCCTTTGGGGATGATAAGGTGATGGATATGACAGAGTGATTCCATAAATTTCACAAAAGTTAGCAAATTCTTTAGATCTAAAACATATCCCATTATCTACAAAAATCTTGTGGGGTACCCCAAATCTTGTCAAAATATTCTCCAAAAGAAACTTTGTCACTACCTTACTTGTAGTCGTCCTTGTAGGAAGTACCTCTACCTATTTGGTAAAGTCGTTAATGGCTACCAAAATCCATTTTAACCCTCCATTGGATTTATTTGCAGTTTCACCTATGAAATCAATACCCCACATTTGAAAAGGTTATTCAGTCTGCATGGGTCTAAGTTGAAGACCTCCATTATATTTAAGATTTATTGAAATTTTTTGGCAAGCCTCACATTTTCTAATATAAGTTTGACAATCCTTAAAGATTTGTGGCTAATAGTAATCCACATTAAGTATTTTATGGGTAGTAGTCTTTTCTAAAAACTGACCCCCACATACACCTTCATGCAATTCCTTTAAAACCGATTGTGCTTGATGAACATCCAAACAAAATAAAAGGATACCATCCCCATTTTTCCAACATAAATCACCCTTAAAAAATACATACCTAGATGCTTGAAGCCTAAGTGTTCTTTTCTGACTATCATTTAAATCCTCTGGACACTTCATGTGTTTTAAATAATAGTGTAGCATCCTAAAATTGCGACACTTGCAATTTCGACTGCATTTGGGTCTTCACGATGGCGGCACAACATTGAACCTAAATGGAGACCCCGAAACCTGCTTGCAACATCAATCTTTCTACACCTTGGCCTGATCCTCCTTGCACCCTGCTATCTTGGGAGGTGGGACCATGGCACCCAGTGCCGTGGTCCCCTAGGACCATGGCGCCCAGCGCCCTGGTCCCTGGCCCTATTTTGGGCCCGGTCTCTTGTTGGGCATTGGGTCTTTAAGTTTGCAAATTGGAAAATAATGTTCCTAAGTTGGCCTAAGGTCAGAAAAATCAGTCTCCTAACCCTAATTGACAAGTATATAAACTACTTTTCCTCTCCTAGAAAGGGGGGGAGAAAATAAGCAAGAGCAAGACGTGGAAGCGATATTCAAACATTCAAACATCCAAACATTCAAGCATTCAAGTATTCCTTCAAGCAATTGAGTATTCTAAGTCTCCATTCAAGGCTAGGTGTTGCATTCAAGACAAGGATTCAACCATTGAAGAGGAGATCACTTACAACATACAACATACAACATACAAACATACAACATCATTACACCTTCGCATGTAAGAATACAAACATTCTTACAACAAGGTATCAGTACTTGTTTACATTACAAACATTTACATTTACAACATTCTCATTTCTTGGTTAATTCCAAAACTGGGGTTTGACCTAAAGGCAAACCCCTAATCCCTAACCCCCCAATCATCCTCTCTTTTCTGTGTGTAGGTTGTAGGTACGCGGCTGTAATTGAAGATCTAGAATCCTTGTGCAGAGACGAACAGATCCCCCTTCGTTTCGCGGATTTTTCGGAGGACCGTGTGCACTCCGGGCGCCATCGTCCCGTCAAATTTCGCTCAAATTTGCAGGACAGCATCGTCTCGACATTTTACTCCTAATTTCAGGTCCCCAGTTTCATCCCGTATCCCTATCTCTGGTTATAAGTGAATCTTTCCTACTTTACATGCATTCCTAGTTCAATCATTCTATCTACATTCTTTACAAAAGAGGGTATCCTTGATGTCTTAACCCTTGAACCTCATTTAGAATCCAGTCTTGCATTGTGTGGGATTGGATCTTGTGGGTTTCAACCCCTGTTTTGAATGTAAAGTCCCTCCTAAGTGAAAACCGTCAACCCTAGTGACCTCCCTTCTCTCTCCTTGGAGTGGGGGGGGGGGGGGAAACACCTAGGGTTCGATTTTTTCCGCTTTACATTTTGGTGAACCCGACGTGAACATCCTAATTCTGATTATTCATGGTTAGATCTGAAATTTTTTTGCTTCCTTAATTACATTTCCATGTTTGATCTTTTGCAAATTTTAGAGGTTAATTACATAAAAACCCTAAATTTTCCTTTTGAGCTTGTGAAATGTTTAATTGTTAATGCTTGTTTTAGATCTACCCTTCTATTGCAAATTGTCAATTCATATTTGTGCTTTAATTTTGAAAATTAAGTGGTTAAGTGTCAAAACCCTAATTTTTAAAACCTTCTTGATTCAACCTTTGACTGATAATTTCACTGATCAAAACACCTCCAAATCGGCTGTAACTTTGGATTCCGTAACAAAATCACAATATCTCTCATCCCTGAAAATTTTGTAAAAAGTTGCAAGGACCGTGTGCACCCTGAGCGCCATCGTCCCCGACATTTTTTTTGAAATTTCGGGAGCTAGATCTTACTGTATTTTTCTGCTAAAATCCAGAATCTTGGCTGATTTCATCAATTCTAATACTTTCAAAATTAAAGTCAAAGTTGGTCTAGTGATTGCTTGGATGAAGGCTTATAATCATTCAAAAATTGTTGAAATTGAAATTTGTGTTAAAATTGTGTTTCTTACTGTCCTAAATCTGAAAAGTGTGTTAGCATTCATTCGAAATTTCAGTGTTTTATTCAAATTCTTGTAGTTTGTGACTTTTGAAATTAAGTGTTTAATTGCAACAACTTTGATTTCTGCTTTCAAATTTGAATTTTGCATGAAATTGAGTCAACTTTTTAATTTTCAAAGCTTGCATTGCTTTCAGTATTCCCTCTAAAATCATAAAATTCAAAATTTTAGTTTCCCTCTCTTTTTCAAAATTCAAATTTTGCATTTTTCAACAATCTTGGTAGGGTTCAATTTTGAGATTGCAACTTTAATTTGGCCTACCTACAGATCGTAAAATCACTCAATTTTTTTAGATTAGCTTTAAAATCATCATAGCTTTCATCCCTGAAAATTTCAAAAAAAGTTGCGAGGACCATGTGCACTCCGTTTGCCATGGTCCTTGACATTTTTTTTCAAAATTTCGGGAGATTGTCCTGATTGTATTTAATAGCTTAAATCTAGGAGATTAGCTGATTTTATTGAAATTTGCTACCTCTAAAATTCAAAATCTTCTCTCTCTCTTTAGTGTATGAGTTTTACAACAATAAGCCCTACTTACACTATTCCCATTAGACGGAGCCTTAGAATTAAGTCTTTCCAAGGTTTAATTACTGAGGAGATGGAACCTAATTTGAATGGCCTTTTTAACATGGACATGGGTAATTCCTCTAATCCTCTTAATGATGAAGAAGCTCTCCATGAGGTTTCTGTAGAACAACTTTCAAAATTGGATAACCAATTTGATGATTTTCGACAATGGATGTCTCAAGAATACCCTGATAGTCAAGCTCTTTCATTAATTGAGGGTCTAAAATGTATGGTTCAAAGTGATAAGAATGGAATTGATATTTTGCGTAGTATTGTACACATTGTGGATTCGAATGTGATGCCTATGAAGAGTTGTGCTGAAACTTTAGGTTATACACAACCTCCTACTCAAGTCAATCATTCTATTCCTTTGACAACTTCTATTGCTAGTATACCTACTTTTACATCAAACATAATACAAGACATTCCGCCTATGATCACCAGTCATGGGGGCAATCCTTCTTCTTCAATCAACCCTCTTCCTTCATTCAATCCAACTTCTTCATTCATTCCTTCAATGAGTGTTCCTATTTCATCTCACAAATAAACACGATGCAAGGGGGCAATTCATTTAACCATTCCATTCCTCCTTGTAGTGTTCCTCCTTTCCAATCATCTCCTATGACTAACTATCATAGTGTCCCACCACCTTACTCTCAATCAATACCTTCTTTCAATAACATAATACCTCCATCACATCTAACACGTCTAATATGAACTCTTCGACCGAAGCGACCATTAACAATCTTGCACAAACCGTCTCTTCTTTACAACAACAAATTGCCTCCCTGAATCAATCTAAGTCTAGTGTGCCCACATTTGATGTTGCGAGCCCACTTTCTCTTAACATTGTTCGAGCTATTCCCCCTAAACATGTTGAAATCCCACAGTTGGAGCTTTATATTGGTAAGGGTGATCCTCTAGCACATGTTAAGACCTTTCAAACAATATGTACCGATTTTTCTTATGACCAAAGGTTGCTTGCAAAACTGTTTACTAGAACATTAAGAGATAAAGCCCTACAATGGTATTGCTCGTTGCCTTCCTATTCTATTACTTCTTTCCAACAACTTGCTAATGCTTTTATTCAACAATTTCAAAACAATATAAGTCCTAAAGTTACTTTGATTGATTTAATGCATTGTAAACAAGGTGTTAAAGAAAAAGTGACTGATGTCATTGGTAGATATAAGCATTTGTATGCTCAAATTTCCTTTCTAGTACCTGACAATGATATTCAAAGAATATTTATTTCTAACTTACAAAAAGATATTAGAGAAAAACTTCTATTTTCTAAGTTTACTTCTTTCCAATAGTTGTGCGCAACTCTTCACAATTATCAACTTACTGTGAGTCAAATGGAACAAGCAAATCCTATGGCTCCGAGTGATAAGGGTGATAGTAGTCAACAACCATTTGGGAAGTTTAAACCGAATATAGAGTCCATTAAGTTCAATGAAAACATCATCAACAACAATGTGAATGTAGCATCAGGTGTGCCTCCTATTTCTAAATTTTTCAAGAAAGAAAGAAAGTATACTCCTTTGAATGAATCATTGCATAGTATTATGAATAAGTTATTGGAACAAAATGTGCTTACTCTTCCTCCTATAAGGCAAATAGATCCTACAAAGATTAGTTCACCCTATTTTGATAACAAATCTTTTTGTCAATTTCATCGTCAACCTGGGCATGATATTGAAAAATGTTTTGCTTTAAAGGGTAAAATTCAAGATTTGATTGATAATAATACTATCTCTATTTCTGGTGTGAATGATAAAGGCAACACATCTGTAGCTCCTCCTAACCAAAATCTTAAGATTTTTACTGATCCATTACCTTCTCATACCTCTAATGTGATTGAGACTAATGATTCCTCTTTCTCACCTAATAGTCTTGTGTCTATGACTCTGAATGTGATTAACTTTGTGGAACAGTAGAAAATCCCTAAAGAACCTTCCATCACATTTGATTCCAGTGAAACTATCAGGGCACTTGATGGTCCTTTATATATAGTTGTAAAAGTCAAGAATACACCTTGCCCTGGAGTGCTTATTGATCCTTCTTGTATGGTTAATGTCATTACTGAAGAATTTCTTTTTACTTTGCAATTGAATCAAGTGATCTATGACGAAACAAATGTGGTTGTGAAATTGTTTGATGCATTTTCTTCTCCTGCAATTGGTTCTATTACATTACCTATTGAGGTTCATAACAAATCCCTTGATGTGGACTTTTCTATTATTCCATCATCCGAACAATTTCGTGTGAAGCTAGGCTATCCTTGGCTATCTTCCATGAAAGCTATTGCTTCTCCTATTCATAAGTGTTTGAAATTTCCCCATAATGGTGAAGTTGTTACTATCAATCATAGTCTCTTTAAACCAGCTAAAAGAACTTCTAGCGTTCCTATTGATTATTTTTGGCCTAAACAATTTCAATCTCTTCCACCGCGAAGTGATCATCTTTTCAAATCTTATCAAAAGTGGAAAAAAGATATGATCCTATCTCTAAGTGAACCTAGAGCACCCAAACTTGATATTCCTATCGTTCTTGAGAAGGAAGTTCTTCCTTTGAAAGATAAAACTAATGTCTTTCCTCAAGAAGATCCCCAACCCATCCCTATGAATGTGACTATGCCTATATCTAATAAACTTTCTAAAAGTAGACCTATACCTCCTCGTCATGATGGACTTGGTCTCCTTCCTAAACCAAATATTCCTCCTTTATATGGAGCAGTTCCTCCTCCTTCCTCTTATAGAGAGAAGAGACCTTTGTCTTCTCCTATTGTTCAACCTAAGAGACCACAACCTAAACACCCAAGTGATAAGGATGAGAACATTCCTCCTCCTCAATCTTCTCAACTTCCTGCTAAGACTAGACGAAAATCATTCTGCACGTGAACGCCAATGAAAGCATCATCTTAAAGCTCAGGCAGCTGCTTCTCAAACTTTGCAATCCCCAAAAACACCTTCAGCTAGTATTATTCCATTTTCTCCTCAGTCGAAAATTGAGCCAAAATCTCCTAAACATAAGATGCATGATGGTCTTGAACCTGTGCGAGTTAAAGATCCTATTTTTATAAATCTTGATGATGATATAGATGAAAATGTTACTCCTCTTTCTTCTGATAGTGAATATGAATATGTTGATGTTAATAACCATTTATCTAACGAATTTTCTAAAGCACTTAACCTAGCTCCTAGACAAGAACAACGTGGTGTGAAACATGAACATAGCCCTTGTTTGGATCTTGTGATAGCTCCATCTGCTGTGTTGGATGTTCCTCCTCTAGCGTGTTTCCTGCCTTCCCGAAATACTGATCAGCAAGATCGGGGGGTGGATGATGTACTAGACTAGTTTCATTAGCATAGCAGACTCTCTCCTCCTCTCTTGATCTCCTTTGTTACTTCTTCTATGTGTTATTCTCATTCTTCTATTTGTTGTCCTTAGTGTTGTCTACTTGAGGATGATGCAAAGCATTGAGATCTCTCTTGGTCTCTCTCATGTTGACTCAAAAGACACATGTGTTCCTTTCTTCTAGGTGACCTTCCTTGATTGGGGAATGAAGAACAATTATGCATACATACATATGATATACATGAATTATCATACAGCATACTGACCCCAAGGAAAGCGAAGTCATCTCGTGCTTTGTGTTTTGTGTCTATTATCCTTGAGCTTATCTCACACTTGGGGGCTAAATCCTTGTGATAACGTGCTCCTTTCCCTTCTCATTTCTTATATGTATCACTACCTTAAAGCAATCACCCCCGATGAGGCATGTGCGATCACTTTAACGTAGGGCGGCATACACCCCGTTCATATCTCTTCAAGATACTTGAAAATTTCTTGGCGAACTTAGCTTTGCCTTGAAAATTTTTAATATTTTTCTTGCATGACTCATTGTGAGGGAACCTTACTACTGACAGTCATGGTTCTCCCTCGTGATCTTCCCTTTTACTTTTTCAATCGAAGTCGTAAGATCCTTAGTCCACTGGGGGCTTGGTGTATCTTGCCTCCTTGACGTGGTGAAAGTTTTTCAATGTTGTTTCCTTGTACTTTATCGGAAGTATGGGCATGCGCTTATACTCCCGCTAAAGTGGGGGCTAAATGTAGCGTCCTAAAATTGTGACACTTGTAATTTTGACTCCATTTGGGTCTTCACGATGGTGGCGCAATGTTGAACCTGAAAGGAGACCCCGAAACTTGCTTGCGACATCAATCTTTCTGCACCTTGGCCTGATCCTCCTTGCACCTTGCTGTCCCGGGAGGTGGGACCATGGTGCCTAGTGCCCTGGTCCTTCAGGACCATGGTGCCTAGTGCCGTGGTCCCCCAGGACCATGGCACCCAGTGCCCTGGTCGTTGGCCCTATTTTGGGCTCGGTCTCTTGTTGGGCATCGGGTCTTTAAGTTTGCAAATTGGAAAATAATGTTCCTAGGTCGGCCTAAGGTTGGAAAAATCAGTCTCCTAACCCTAATTGACAAGTATATAAACTACTTTTCCTCTCCTAGAAAGGGGGGGAGAAAATAAGCAAGAGCAAGATGCAGAAGCGATATTCAAACATTCAAACATTCAAACATTCAAGCATTCAAGTATTCCTTCAAGAAATTGAGTATTCTAAGTCTCCATTCAAGGCTAGGTGTTGCATTCAAGACAAGGATTCAACCATTGAAGAGGAGATCACTTACAACATACAACATACAAACATACAACATCATTACACCTTCGCATGTAAGAATACAAACATTCTTACAACAAGGTATCAGTACTTGTTTACATTACAAACATTTACATTTACAGCATTCTCATTTCTTGGTTAATTCCAAAACCGGTGTTTGACCTAAAGGAAAACCTCTAATCCCTAACCCCCCAATCATCCTCTCTTTTCTGTGTGTAGGTTGCAGGTACGTGGCTGTAATTGAAGATCTGGAATCCTTGTGCAGAGACGAACAGATCCCCCTTCGTTTCGCGGATTTTTCGGAGGACCGTGTGCACTCCGGGCGCCATCGTCTCGTCAGCTTTCACTCAAATTTGCAGGACAGCATCGTCTTGACATTTTACTACTAATTTTAGGTCCACAACTTCATCCCGTATCCCTATCTCTATTTATAAGTGAATCTTTCCTACTTTACATGCATTCCTAGTTCAATCATTCTATCTACATTCTTTACAAAAGAGGGTATCCTTGATGTCTTAACCCTTGAAACTCATTTAGAATCCAGTCTTGCATTGTGTGGGATTGGATCTTATGGGTTTCAACCCCTCTTTTGAATGTAAAGTCCCTCCTAAGTGAAAACCGTCAACCCTAGTGACCCTCCTTTCTCTCTCCTTGGAGTGGAGGGGGGAACCCTTAGGGTTCGATTTTTCCGCTTTACAAATAGATAATATTCTTATACCAAGGACACATTTCAATGCTTATTTGAGTCTCCTCCAACTCTACCTGATTTATCTATGTTGCCTCCAAATTTGATTTTGCCATCAGTTTAGCCAAACCTTGACCTCTTACTGATTTAGAAATCTGGATGCCAATGTTGAACTCCTGGATTTGATTGATCCATCTGCATCTTCTCCCAGTAGTTTCAGTCTTCCTGAAAAATATCCTTGACTATTGCATTAGGAACATAAGAAATGACATTAGCTCCCACTAAATATGGTCTAAAATATTTTACAGCCTTTATTAGGGCATATGCTTGCTTCTCATTTATGTCATAATTTTACTCAAAAGCTTGTAGTGTTTTTCTAAAAAACACCACTAGTTGTTCATGACCTTCATTATTATTTTGTAACATAACCACAACAATAGTATGAAATGAAGCAAAAGAAAATACTTGAAAAGGTTTAGAAAAATTAGGAGATTTAAGTACAGGTGCTTCCTTGATGTCCCTCTTAATGTTCACAAAAGACTCAATTGCTTCATTAGTCCATTTTATCTTTGCACCCCTTTTCAACATCTTTGCAATAGGTTTTACAATTTTAGAAAAAATTGACACAAACCTTCTCAAAAAATTAATATTTTCAAAGAATGACTGAATGGCTTTGACTGTTTTAGGAATCTGAATTTTATCAATGACTGCAATTCTCTCAGGGTCAATCCTTACTTCATCTTTAGATACAATATGATCCAGCAATTTACCTTCAATGACTCCAAAGTGACACTTTTTTGGATTTAGAGAAATACCATATTCTAGTGCTCTGATGAAAATCTTTTCTAGATCATTACAGTGGTCTTTTTCTTTCTTGGAGTATGATGTCATATTATCCTAGTATACAACTAGAATGTAATCAATGAGGCCTTCAAAGGATACATCCATGGCCCTTTAAAAAGTAGCTACAACATTGGTAAGTCCAAATGACATCCTGGCATACACATGTGCCCCATGGTGTAGTGAAAGTTGTTTTGTATTTTTCTGATTCCTTGACCTTCACTTGATTGTAACCAGAGAACCCATCCATCATAGAGAGTAGCTCATTCCCTATTACTTTTTGTAGCAAAGCTTCCATGTTGGGCAGAGCATAATTATCTTTTAAAGATGATATAGTTAGGTTTCTAAAGTCCACACACAATCTGATTTCACCATTCTTCTTCCTAACAGGCATCAAGTTTAATACCAATGTGGAGTGCCTTATAGGCTCTATAATCCTTGCATTCCTCATCTTCATCAACTCTTCTTTCATTTTGGGAGCCAATGTGGGATTTATAGGCCTTTGCTTTTACCTAAATGGTTTTGCATCTAGCTTCAATGGGATTTCAGGCTAGAACAAATCCTCTATGTATGCCTTAAGTTCATCATATGACCAAGCGAAAATATGTTTGTATTTTCTTAACAAATTGATCAATGCAGTTTTGAGTTTTGGTGTAAGCTTTTTCCCAATGTAGACCTCCCTAGGATTGTTTTCACTTCCCAAGTTTATTTTCTCCACTTCTTCACAACTTCCAGTGTTGGGCTTAAAATTTGGCATATCCTTATTGTCAATCATCCTCTCTAGTTCCACCAACCCTTTTGGAATCTTATTCGTTTTAAGTTGTAGAATGTCTTTTCCAAACAAAGACTCCTTACCATTCTCCTCTTCCACATATGAATTCCAATCCATGTGTTGGCCCTCATATTGATCTTCACAAAATAAGAACTTCAGAAGATCCCTATCATCATCAAATATCTGCCAGTTCTTTATGTTATCTGGCACTGCAGGTCTAGTTTTTATTTCAACTTGGGTAATGTCATCAAAAGGAATATCGTTATGTTTAATTGCTAGGTTATCCATAAAATCTACTAAAATATTGTTAGATCTTTTAGTCCATGTTATAGAAAATGCATCAAAAAGTTCAATAGAGTCCCATACCTCATTTCTGTAACTTCAAAGCCTTACAATTTTAGTAGCAAACTTTTCCCTTACTTGAGATACAACTAACTGTGAATCACCATAAACTGTTAGTAGTTTGATACCATGTTTATTTTTTATTCTAAGACCTAATAAGAGTGTCTCATACTCAAAAATGTTGTTTGTACATTCAAAGGTTAACAAGAAAGAATATTTGTGTGTAGGGGAAAAAGCGAGACTAGGCTAACATGTCCTAATCCTACCTTTTGACACACATTGTGGAATACGAAAGAGCCTAGAGGTATCACACAATTGGCTACTTATTTTTGTGGAAGAGAGAGCCACGGGATACCTATTAGGATTTCTATTCCTTTGTTGTAATTGAAAGATAAAATGATACAAGTTCAATTCCTAGCCCAATTCCTAGCCCTAGAGTGCAAGTATGAACTAGTAACAAGATTGCAAGATTGAGATCAAGTTATGAAAAGCTGTAAACACAAGGATAAAAGGAGAATGCAGATGTGTACCTGGGGTTAAAATCTAAGTGAAAATGTTTGGGATGGGGGCGCAGGTGCCACTGTCCTAATTCTGCTCTTGAAACTGCTCCTGAAACTGCTGTTCTGCAACCTGAAAAGCTGTCTGAAACTTGATGTCTGACAGAAGGACCAGGGCGCCCAACGCCCCTATCCTAGGGACTAGGGTGCGCAGCGCCCTTGTCCTGGTAGGACCAGGGCACCCCATGCCCCTATCCTGGTCTTTTGCTCTAAAATCTGGTGTATGGTTCGGTCTCCGTCTGCTTCCGTCAGATCTGCAACTTGCAGCATCTTCTGAATCCCGAAACCTACACTTATATCTGAAAAGGTATGGTGGGCAGCTATATAGGGTTTTGCCTTAGTCAAACCCCCACTTTGGTGGTTTCCACCTCCACTAATAGCCAAGTTGTATTGTAAAAGTAGTGTGTGCAGACCTTGTGTGTGTGCAAGATCCCAACCCCAAGGGAGGGGTACAAGCCAATCTTCAGTCGGTGATCCCTTATTGTTCTTCAATGCTTTCAAATCCCTAAATGGATGAATGAAATTGATGAATGCTTGATGGATGGATGTTGAATGTTGTTGAAGTCTTCAAAGATCTGCTCTTTTGCTACATAGAAGGTCCCTGAAAACCAAAATTCAGATCCTTTCAAATGAAGAAAGAGAGCTCTTATATATGAAACCCTAGGTCTTAATTTCAACTTTTGGCTGACCTAGAGATTGAATCTCCCACCAATTTCTTAGGGTTAAGCTTTATTTTATGATTGGATTGCGCTCCTAAAATTTCGAGAAAAATGTCTGGGACTGTGTGCATGCTGGGTGCCATGGTCCTGACAACTTTTCACCAAATTTTTAGGGCCGTCGGATATGATGATTTTAGAGAGAATCCCAAAGTTACAGCTGATTTCGAGATGTTTTGACCCCCGAAATCAAGCCCCCAAGTTCAAAATAAGACCTAATTAGGGTTTTTGGTTAAATGATGTATTGGAAGAATAAAATGAAAGGGGCACACTTTAATGAAAAGGGCCCAACTTAATGATGATGAAATGATAAAATAGAACCTTAGGCCTAATTAATTTGATTAATTAAGTGCTAAAGGGGAAATGCAATGCAAAATGAAAAATGCGCCAAGGCGGGTGCTAAACTAGGTGTGAAATTGTACTGCATTAGCAAGTGCGTACAATTTATGACACTACATTTAGCCCCCACTTTAGCGATCATATAAACACTATGTGCATATGCATGCTAAAGTACAGAAAAGTAAACATTATTTGAAAAAGGATATATCCGTAAGTTGTCGGACGAAGCCCCCAACGGTATCTGCAGTACTCAGTTAAGAACCACAACCTACAAAACCACATGTTAGATCACAAAATCACCTAATTCTTACTAAGGAAGGTGATGAAAATTCGAGGGTAGCTATATGCCCCCCCTTGTTTCGGCTTGCTAATTTTAGTGAGTTGAAACAGGGTATCATGTTTACCACTTCGAATTGTTAAAGAATATTGATGACAAATGCTCACAAGAAGATTTGATATGAGATCAAAAACTAATGAAGAATCATTTGGTAAGAAAGAGGACTAAATCTCAATTCCAACACAACAAAGAGTTTGAAGATTTAAGAGTTCTCTAACACAAGATGAAGGATGTAAATGGAAACAAAATTCAAAGAGAAGAAAAGAAAGGAAGAAAGCATGAATACACACATTGGTGATCCATGAGAAGAATAGTGAGAGAGAAAACATGGACTTCTCACCCCTAGATCTTGTCTAGGTGATCCATGGAAAAAGGGACATGGAAAACTAGCCCCTAGAGTCTGTCTAGGTGATCCATGTAAGGGAGGAGAGTGAGAAAGTCTAGCCTTATGCCGCTAGTTCCACTCAACCTCGTGCATGTGTGTGTAGGGGAGGTTAGAAGCACCTCATAGGAGTCTATGCCCGAGTATGCTACAACCTGTATATGTATAGTACAAAAGCGTGACATCTTGCTCTCAGAGTCTGTGCTCTGATTCTGAGAATAATCACCTTGCATAAAACAAAAATGGAGACATCTCACTCTAAGAGTCTGTGCTCTAGTTCCGAGAATGACCCATTGCTCAAAAAGTGTAATGTTTATGTCATAAGCAAAGTATAACAAGGATACCTACCTTCATCACAAAAGAAGATACCCCAAAAATGCAACAATGTCATAGATCCAAGCAAGAGAGTTTTGCACTCTTTAAGCAAGGATAAGATAGTTGAAAAGGGATATCTTGTAGTATGTGTAAAGGAGATCCTTAGAGGAGAAGAGATCTTTGTACAAAAGACACCTATCCCCGAGAGGAATTGTCTTAGACAAATATAACATCTTCTAGAATAAGATAAAGAAGAGAATAAGAATGCAATACTTCCCTCTTTTGCGAGGTGAAAGTGATTCTTAATGAAGGATGACGCTCTTTTTAACCCAATTTTGAGAGTGAATTCATTATGGATGTATTTTACCAAGTGCAAAAGAGGTTGTAGTCAAGGACTTACACCTTTTGTAAGAGAGAATCCTTGAACAAACAACAACAAATGCATACAAGGAATAACATCAAGTAATAAAGTTCACACCATCCACAAAATAGGAAAAAGTGGATCCTTAGAAAAAAATAAGAAAAGATCATTGCCTCCCAAGGATAAGGTCAATGAGAAGGACTTACACAATCTTCTAGGGAGAGATTTAGACATAAGCAAAATGTACTACATACTCACATGAGTTCATGCAAGCAAGACATTAGTGTATGTAAAATGCTCCTCATAAGAAGTGGGTAGGATAAGAAAGAGAATACACATCTTCTCCCATATCTAGCAAAGATGATCAATATTTCCACACTATTACCTCATAGGAACAAGAGATAACATAGAAAAATTAGGCTATTATGTTGCTTCAAAAATATGATTGCACTTGAAATTGTACCATCATGAATGACAATGAGCCCCCAGTAAATGAGCTACCAATGTCACATAATGATGAGCAACATAATAGCCATTAATGTTATTTAAAGACATGATAGAATAAATGAGGTATTTGAATATGACATGCTAAATGCTCAACTATAAGTGAGATCAAAAACATTTATAAAGTGGTAAAAATTGAAGAAGAAAAGTCACAAGAAATCTTAGAAGAGGGATGGGTGTAATTTATTAGAGCCTTATCCCTAGAGGAAAGGACTTTATGATGAATAGGAGATAAAGATTCATAAGTGGATTTAGAAATTTGAGGGGAGTCATAAAGAGATTTGTTCATCACCAAGATTTCCTTATGAGGGGAATGAGAGTTGATAGAAGTAGAAGATGATTTAGTTGAAGTGAGATCATCATCACTACTAAATATAGCATTCACATTGAGAGATGGTCTTTTAGATGCTTTGGTGGGCTTAGAAAGATTATATCCAAGTCCAAATGAATATTCATGCATGTTATGTTCTAAAGGAACTTTAATTCCTTGTTTATTTGCGCCACAACCATTTCCACTATAGCCACTCTTAGCCAAAATATGAAAACCACGACCATAACGATTAGCCATTTCAGAAAGAAAAGGTGGTTTTTCATAAGACAAAGAATCAAATTCTTCAGAATTAGAGGTGTGAGGAGAAGAAGTTTGAGAAGCAGCCACAAAATTATTGCTCATAGGTTCAGGTAAGACTGATTGATCTCTAGTTTCTTCCTTCTTTTTAACTTTAAGCTCTCTAGGAGGAACCCTATACTCACCTAAAAAGGTGGGATTGAAATCAAGAGATCCCCAATCGTCTTCTGCGAGAACCTCCTTAGGATCAAAAGCCTTTTCATGTGTAGATTCAAGTTGAGAAGAATCTTCTTCAGGAACTTCAGACTCATCCAAAGAATTTTGATTATCAGAGGGTAATGATTCATCCATAGGTATCTTGTTTGACAAGTCATCACTAGAAGAGGAAGGCTTAGAAGAACTCCCTTTGGAAGTAGATGTTTGCAAACAAGCTTGAAAATTAGTATCACCTATCAAGGTATATGTCTTAATATTATAAATAAATTTAACTTGTCTATGCAATGTAGAGGGGACAGCTTGCATACTGTGAATCCAAGGTCTCCCTAATAACAAGTTGTATGTTAGATTTCCCGACATAACATGGATAGGAGTAGGCAAAGTAACAGGTCCCACTGTGATGGGTAAGGTGATAATACCTGTAAAGCGGAAAATCGCGATCGAACCCTAGTTGTTCTCCCCTCTTCCAACTCCGAGGAGAGAGAAGGGAGGTTCACTAGGATTCGATGGTTTTCACTTAGGGGAGAGACTTTACATTCGAAAGAGGGGTTGAAACTCATAAGATCCAATCCCACATAATGCAAGATTGGATGCTAAATGAATTTCAAGGGTCAAGACAGCAAGGCTACCCTCTTTTGTAAAGAATATTGATAAAGGAATTAAGCTAAGCATGCATAGAAAGTGATAAAGATTCGCTTATAAACTGAGATAGGAATACAGTATGAAGCTGCGGACCTGGAATTAGCAATAAAATGTCGATACGGCGCTGTCCTGCAAATTTGAGCAAAAGTTGTCGGGACGATGGCGCCCGGCGCCACGGTCCTCCGAAAAATCCGCGAAACGAAGGGGGATCTGTTCGTCTCTGCACAAGGATTCCAGATCTTCAATTTCAGCCGCATACCTGCAACCTACACATAGAAAAGTGAAGACGATTGGGGGGTTAGGGATTAGGGGTTTGCCTTTAGGTCAAACCCCGGTTTTGGAATTAACCAAGAAATGAGCAAGAGCTGTAAATGTAAATGACTGTAAAACAAGTACTAATACCTTGTTCTAAGGATGTTTGTATCCTTATGTGCGAAGGTTTAGATGTTGTATGTAACATGTAGTATATGATCTCCTCTTCAATGGTTGAATCCTTGTCTTGAATGCAACACTTAGCCTTGAATGGAGACTTGAAATGATCAATTGCTTGAAGGAATGCTTGAATGCTTGAATGCTTGAGTATAATTTCCACCCTTTTCCATCATCATCACGAATGAAAGAGGAAAATGTAGTTTATATACTTGTCATTTAGGGCTGATAGATTGATTTTCCTGACCTTAGGCCGACCAGGAAAGTTAATTTCCAAATTGCAAACAAAAAGACCCGAGACCCCTTAGGAGACCGGGCCCAAAATAGGACCCAGGGACCAGGGCGTTGGGCGCCATGGTCCTGGGGACCAAGGTGCTAGGTGCCCTGGTCCTGAAGGACCAGGGCGCTGGGCACTCTGGTCCCACCTCCCGGGAGAGCAGGGTGCAAGGAGGTTCAGGCCAAGGTGCTTGAAAAATGCAGTTTTCAGTGTCGTGAGCAAGTTTCAGGGTCTCCATTCAGGTTGCGTGTTGCGTCGCCATCGTGAAGACCGAAATGCAGTCAAAATTGCAAGTGTCGCAATTTTAGGACACTACATTTAGCCCCCACTTTAGCGGGAGTATGTATGCTCATACTTCCGGTAAAGTACAAGGAAACAATATTGAAAGACTTTCACCACGTCAAGGAGGCAAGACACACCAAGCCCCCAGTGGACTAAGGATCTTACGACTTCGATTGACAAAGTAAAAGGGAAGATCACGAGGGAGAACCATGACTGTCAGTAGTAAGGTTCCCTTACTATGAGTCATGCAAGAAAGATATCAAAAATTTTCAAGGCAAAGCTAAATTTGTCAAGAAATTTTCAAGTATCTTGAAAAGATATGAACGGGATGTATGCTCCCCTACGTTAAAGCGATCGCACATGCCTCATCGGGGGTGATTGTTTTAACGTAGTGATACATAAGAAATGAGAAAGGAAAGGAGCACGTTATCGCAAGGATTTAGCCCCCAAGTGTGAGATAAACCCAAGGATAATAGACACAAAACACAAAGCACAAGGTGACTTCGCTTTCCTCGGGGTCAGTATGCTGTATGATAAGTCATGTATATATATCATATGTATGTATGCATAATTGTTCTTCATTCCCCAATCAAGGAAGGTCACCTAGAAGAAGGGAACACATGTGTCTTTTGAGTCAACATGAGAGAGACCGAGAGATCTCAATGCTTTGCATCATCCTCAAGTAGACAACACCAAGGACAACAAATAGAAGAATGAGAATAACACATAGAAGAAGTAACAAAAGAGAGGGGGAGAGAATCTGCTATGCTAATGTAACTAGTCTAGCACGTCATCTACCCCCCCGATCTTGCTGATCAATGTTTTAGGAAGGCAGGGAACACGCTAGAGGAGGAACATCCAACACAGCAGATGGAGCTATCACAAGATCCAAACAAGGGCTATGTTCATGTTCCGAGCCACATTGTTCCTGTCTAGGAGCTAGGATAAGTGCTTTAGAAAATTCATTAGATAAATGGTTATCAACATCAACAAGTTCATATTCACTATCAGAAGCAAGAGGAGTAATATTTTCATCATGAATAACATTTTCATCCATATCATCATCAAGATTTATAAAAATAGGATCTTTAACTCGCACAGGATCAAGACCATCATGCATCTTATGTTTAGGAGATTTAGGCTCAATGTCCGGTTGAGGAGAAAATGGAATAATGCTTGTTGAAGGTGTTTTTGGAGATTGCAAAGTTTGAGCTCTAAGACGACGCTTTCGTCGGCGTTCACGTGCAGAACGATTTCGTCTAGTCTTAGTAGGAAGTGGAGAAGATTGAGGAGGAGGAATGTTCTCATCCTTAGCACTTGGGTGTTTAGGTTGTGGTCTCTTAGGCTGGATAATAGGAGAAGAAGAAGGTCTCTTCTCTCTATAAAAAGAAGGAGGAGGAACTGCTCCATATAAAGGAGGAATTTTTGGTTTAGGGAGAAGCCCAAGTCCATCATGATGAGGAGGTATAGGTCTACTCTTAGGAAGTTTATTAGGCATAGACATAGTCACATCCATAGGGATGGGTTGGGAATCTTCTTGAGGAAAGACATTAGTTTTATCTTTCAAAGGAAGAACTTCCTTCTCAAGAATGATAGGAATATCAAGTTTAGGTGTTCTAGGTTCACTTAGAGATAGGATCACATCTGCTTTCCACTTTTGTTAAGATTTGAAAAGATGATCACTTCACGGAGGAAGAGATTGGAATTGTTTAGGCCAAAAGTAATCAATAGGAAAGCTAGAAGTTCTTTCAGCTAGTTTAAAGAGACTATGATTGACAGTAACAACTTCACCATTATGGGGAAATTTCAAACACTTATGAATAGGAGAAGCAATAGCTTTCATGGAAGATAGCCAAGGATAGCCAAGCTTCACACGAAATTGTTCGGCAGATGGAATAATAGCAAAGTTCACATCAAGAGATTTGTTATGGACCTTAATAGGCAATGTAATAGAACCAATTGCAGGAGAAGAAAATGCATCAAATAGTTTCACAATCACATCTATTTTGTCATAGATCACTTGATTCAATTGCAAAGTAAAAAGAAATTCTTCAGTAATAACATTAATCATGCACGAAGGATCAATAAGCACTCCACGGCAAGGTGTATTCTTGACTTTTGCAACTATGTATAAAGGACCATCAGGTGCCCTAATGGTTTCACTGGAATCAAATGTGATGGAAGGTTCTTTAGGGATTTCTTGCTGCTCTACAAAGTTAATCACATTCGGAGTCATAGACACAAGACCATCAGATGAGAGAGAGGAATCATTAGCCTCGATTGCATTAGAGGTATGAGAAGGCAATGGATCAGTGAAAATCTGAAGATTTTGGTTAGGAGGAGCTACAGATGTGTTGCCTTTATCATTCACTCCAGAAACAGAGATAGTATTGTTATCAATCAAATCTTGAATTTTACCTTTTAAAGAAAAACATTTTTCAGTATCATGCCCAGGCTGACGGTGAAATTGACAAAAAGATTTTTTATCAAAATAAGGTGAAGTAATCTTTGTAGGATCAATTTGTCTTATAGGAGGAAGAGTAAGGACATTTTTTTCCAATAACTTATTCATAATACTATGCAATGATTCATTCAAAGGAGTATACTTTCTTTCTTTCTTGAAAAATTTAGAAATAGGAGGCACACCTGATGCTGCATTCACATTGTTGTTGATGATGTTTTCATTGAATTTGATGGAATCTCTGTTCGGTTTAAACTTCCCAAATGGTTGTTGACTGCTATCACCCTTATCACTCGGAGCCATAGGATGTGATTGTTCCATTTGACTCACAGTCAGTTGATAATTGTGAAGAGTGGCACACAACTGTTGGAAAGAAGTAAACTCAGAAAACAGAAGTTTGTCTCGAATATCTTTTTGTAAATTAGAAATAAAGATTCTTTGAATATCATTGTCAGGCACTGGAAAAGAAATTTGAGCATACAAATGCTTATATCTACCAATGAAATTAGTCACTTTTTCTTTAACACCTTGTTTACAATGCATTAAATCAATCAAAGTAACTTTAGGACTTATATTGTTTTGAAATTGTTGAATGAAAGCATTTGCAAGTTGTTCAAAAGAAGTAATAGAATAGGAAGGCAACGAGAAATACCATTGTAGGGCTTTGTCTCTTAATGTTCTAGTAAACAGTTTTGCAAGCAACCTTTGGTCATAAGCAAAATCAGTACAAATTGTTTGAAAAGTCTTAACATGTGTTAGAGGATCTCCTTTACCATTATAAAGTTCCAAATGCGGGATTTCAACATGTTTAGGAGGGATAGCTCGAACAATGTCAAGAGAAAGTGGGCTCGCAACATCAAATGTGGGCACACTAAACTTAGATTGATTCATAGAGGCAATTTGTTGCTGTAAAGAAGAGACAGTTTGTGCAAGATTGTTAATGGTCGCTTCGGTCGAAGAGTTCATATTAGATGTGTTAGATTGAGATGGAGGTGTTATGTTATTGAAAGAAGGTAAAGAGTAAGGTGGTGGGACTCTATGATAATTAGTCATAGGAGATGATTGGACAGGAGGAACACTACAAGGAGGAATAGAATGGTTAAATGAATTGCCCCCTTGCGTCATGTTCATTTGTGGTGATATAATAGGGACACTCATTGAAGGAATGAATGAAGAAGTTGGATTAAATGAAGGAAGAGGGTTAATTGAAGAAGAAGGGTTGCCCCCGTGACTGGTAATCATGGGAGGAATGTCTTGTGTAGAAGTAGCCGTTATGTTTGATGTAAAGGTAGGTATGCTAGCAATAGGAGTCATCAAAGGAATAGAACGATTGACTTGAGTAGGAGGTTGTGTATAACCCAAATTTTCAGCACAACTCTTCATAGGCATCACATTCGAATCCACAATGTGTGCAATACCACGCAAAATATCAACTCCATTCTTATCACTTTGAAGCATACGTTTTAGACCCTCAATTAAAGGAAGAGCTTGACTATCAGGGTATTCTTGAGACATCCATTGTCGAAAATCGTCAAATTGGTTATCCAATTTCGAAAGTTGTTCTTCAGAAACCTCATGGAGAGCTTCTTCATCATTAGGAGGATTAGAGGAATTACCCATGTCCTCGCTAAAAAGGCTGTTCAAATTAGGAGGATTAGAGGATTAGAAGAATATTGATAAAGGAATTAAGCTAAGCATGCATAGAAAGTGATAAAGATTTGCTTATAAACTGAGATAGGAATACAGTATGAAGCTGCGGACCTGGAATTAGCAATAAAATGTCAATACGGCGCTGTCCTGCAAATTTGAGCAAAAGTTGTCGGGACGATGGCGCCCGGCACCACGGTCCTCTGAAAAATCCGCGAAACGAAGGGGGATCTGTTCGTCTCTGCACAAGGATTCCAGATCTTCAATTTCAGCCGCGTACCTGCAACCTACACATAGAAAAGTGAAGACGATTGGGGGGTTAGGGATTAGGGGTTTGCCTTTAGGTCAAACCCCGGTTTTGGAATTAACCAAGAAATGAGCAAGAGCTGTAAATGTAAATGACTGTAAAACAAGTACTAATACCTTGTTCTAAGGATGTTTGTATCCTTATGTGTGAAGGTTTAGATGTTGTATGTTGTATGTTGTATGTAACATGTAGTATATGATCTCCTCTTCAATGGTTGAATCCTTGTCTTGAATGCAACACTTAGCCTTGAATGGAGACTTGAAATGATCAATTGCTTGAAGGAATGCTTGAATGCTTGAATGCTTGAGTATAATTTCCACCCTTTTCCATCATCATCCCGAATGAAAGAGGAAAATGTAGTTTATATACTTGTCATTTAGGGCTGATAGACTGATTTTCCCGACCTTAGGCCAACCAGGAAAGTTAATTTCCAAATTGCAAACAAAAAGACCCGAGACCCCTTAGGAGACCGGGCCCAAAATAGGACCCAGGGACCAGGGCGCTGGGCACCATGGTCCTGGGGACCAGGGCGCTGGGTGCCCTGGTCCTGAAGGACCAGGGCGCTAGGCACTCTGGTCCCACCTCCCGGGAGAGCAGGGTGGAAGGAGGTTCAGACCAAGGTGCTTGAAAAATGCAGTTTTCAGTGTCGTGAGCAAGTTTCAAGGTCTCCATTCAGGTTGCGTGTTGCGTCGCCATCGTGAAGACCGAAATGCAGTCGAAATTGCAAGTGTCACAATTTTAGGACGCTACAATACCTAATGAAGACTTAGTCACATTATCAAAGACTCGAATGGGATGAGTGTCAGGCTCAATAAGGGATGTATCCACATTCATCTTATGCAATAGATTAATGCTACACACATTAAGGCCAAAACCATTATCTACTATTGTTCGTCTTATAGCAGTGTCATTTATGATAACCACAATCATCAAGGGATCATATTGATGTTGAATTTCACTAGTAGGCAACTCATCTTGAGTAAACACAATTTGAGCTTTAGGATTCATCACAGAGTTAACCAAAGACACTATATTACTAGATGTATTAGGTGGAGGAACATTCAAATCTTTCAAGTCATCTTGTAACATTCCATGATGAGTGGAAGAAGTTTGGATCAAATCCCAAAGGGATATCTTAGCAGGGGTAGCTTTAAGTTGTTCTATGAGATCATAGTCCTTACTAAGCATTTGTGAAATACGAGGAGCTTGAGGAAGAATAGGTTGAGGATTAGGAAGAGAAACTGGAGTAACAGGAGGAGGATTAGGCTGCCTATTATTTCTAGTATTATAGGTATGAGCAACCGCATTATAAATCTCTCTAGTCAGTTGCTTAGCATACTCATAAGGGCTCTTAGTAGAATAACCTCCTTGCACAGTAATAATAGGTTTCTTAGGAGTGCAAAAAGAATCATTAGCACAACCACCTTGGACCACTAAGATAGGCTTTTGTAAAGGTTGAGAATTTTGAGAAGGATAGGCACCTTGGACAGTGAAGAGAGGTTTGTTAGGTGTTTCATTCACACGTATCAAATTAATTGAGGATGGTTTAGAGGAATGAACAAAAGTGTTGGAAGAATTATTGATAGTCTTCTCTTGCACTAAAATCTTATCACGGATTAAATCAATTTTAGGAGAGAGACAAGGGGTAGGCATTGATGTTCCAGTAGGAAGAGTAATAATAGGAAAGTTTATATCATCCTCTATCATCAAAGGATCTACATGGGGAATAAACTCTCTAGGAGAAGGATCAACATTACTCTCTAAAGTCTCACTTTTGAGATTGAGATCTTTTAAAGAGATGTTAACCATCTTGTTTAGAACTAGGGTTTCCTTATGAGTAGAACCAAGTTGAGGAGAGGGAGATGCTTTATTTTTAGAGGGAGAATGATTGAGATTCAAGGAAGGTGAGAAACTATCAAGGAAGTTTTCAATATTGATTTCATCCTCTTTGGCTAGGGGTAGAGAATAATCTATACCTTCTTCTAATGGTTCATCCCAAATAGTTAGGTTGTTGAAAGGAATGTTTGAAGTATTGTCAATTTCGGGAGAGGAGATAACATTGTTTATTAATTCCTCATCCTTAGGAGGGAGAGCATCAACAGATGTGTTAAACTCATGCTCTTTCCTCAAAATATGTTCAATATGATCTTTAGGGGAGAGAGAATTAAGGAAATTGCTTTTTATTTCATCTTCTTTCTCTAAGGGATGCTTATGGGTAAGACAAACTTTAGGAGAAGGGTAAGCATTTATCATTAATTCATCATCTCTAGTGGGAATTTTGTTGGAAAAGGAAATTCCATCACTAGGAAATGTAGGGATAATGTCATCTTCTTGCACAAAAGGATCCTCATGAAGGGAGCGTTTTTTAGGAGCCACAAAGTTATCAAGGGAATCATCCAACAAAGCATGATCATATCTATTAAAAGGTTTATCTTTTGATTCAAAAGGAGATATATCTTCATAGAGGGGATAACTGAAAACAACCATGTCACTAGATTTAGTGGAAGAGTTGATAGGAATGTACCCTTGAGAGGAATCATTTGACTTATCTTTCTCATCACAACGAAATGGCATAGTAACAATGTTTATGAGTTTTTGGTAAAATGAAGGTTTGGTATCTTTAGGTTTCAAAAACTCATCTAAAGCTTCATCTAACTCATAATCATCACAAATATGAACATCTTGCAAATAAAAATCTGAAATTTTGAAATAAAGATTGCATAAAACTTAAACACACAATGCAAAGAAACCAAAACACACTCTTTCTTTTCCTTCCCTTTTTTTTTTTCTTCTTTTTTTTTTTTTATGAAAATGAAACTTAAATGAAACATGCTAAATCTAGATTTAGATCTAACAAATGTAATGCAAGAGAAAGCAATAATAAGATTCACGTCGGGTTCACCAAAATGTGTAGGGGAAAAAGTGAGACTAGGCTAACATGTCCTAATCCTACCTTTTGACACACATTGTGGAATACAAAAGAGCCTAGAGGTATCACACAATTGGCTACTTCTTTTTGTGGAAGAGAGAGCCACGGGCTACCTATTAGGATTTCTATTCCTTTGTTGTAATTGAAAGATAAAATGATACAAGTTCAATTCCTAGCCCTAGAGTGCAAGTATGAACTAGTAACAAGATTGCAAGATTGAGATCAAGTGATGAAAAGCTATAAACACAAGGATAAAAGGAGAATGCAGATGTGTACCTGGGGTTAAAATCTGAGTGAAAATGTTCAGGACGGGGGTGCAGGCACCACTATCCTAATTCTGCTCCTGAAACTGCTGTTCTTCAACCTGAAAAGCTGTCTGATAGAAGGACTAGGGCGCCCAGCGCCCCTATCCTAGGGACCAGGATGCCCAGCGCCCCTATCCTGGCAGGACCAGGGTGCCCCACGCCCCTGTCCTAGTCTTTTTCTCTGAAATCTGGTGTATGGTTTGGTCTCCGTCTGCTTCCGTCGGATCTGCAACTTGCAGCGTCGTCTGAATCCCGAAACCTGCACTTATATCTGAAAAGGTATGGTGCGCGGCTATATAGGGTTTTGCCTTAGTCAAACCCCCGCTTTGGTGGTTTCCACCTCCACAAATAGCCAAGTTGTATTGTAAAAGTAGTGTGTGCAGACCTTGTGTGTGTGCAAGATCCCAACCCCAAGGGAGGGGTACAAGCCAATCTTCAGTTGGTGATCCCTTATTATTCTTCAATGCCTTCAAATCCCTAAATGGATGAATAAAATTGATGAATGCTTGATGGATGGATGTTGAATGTTGTTGAAGTCTTCAAAGATCTGCTCTTTCGCTGCATAGAAGGTCCCTGAAAACCAAAATTTGGATCCTTTCAAATGAAGAAAGAGAGCTCTTATATATGAAACCCTAGGTCTTAATTTCAACTTTTGGCTGACCTAGAGATTGAATCTCCTGCCAATTTGTTAGGGTTAAGCTTTATTTTATGGTTGGATTGCGCTCTTAAAATTTTGGGAAAAATGTCCGAGACCGTGTGCACGCCGGGCGCCATGGTCCCGACAAATTTTCACCAAATTTTTAGGGCCGATGGATATGATGATTTTAGAGAGAATCCCGAAGTTACAGCTGATTTCGAGACGTTTTGACCCCCGAAATCAAGCCCCCAAGTTCAAAATAAGACCTAATTAGGGTTTTTGGTTAAATGATGTATTGGAAGAATAAAATGAAAGGGGCACACTTTAATGAAAAGGGCCCAACTTAATGACGATGAAATGATAAAATAGAACCTTAGGCCTAATTAAATTGATTATTTAAGTGCTAAAGGGGAAATGTAATGCAAAATGCAAAATGCGCCAAGGCAGGTGCTAAACTAGGTGTGAAATTGTACTACTTTAGCAAGTGCGTACAATTTACGATGCTACAATTTGAATGATTTCCCATTAGGAGAAATAAAAACCACACCAGCTCCATTTCCTTCTTTACTGCACACACCATCAAAGTACATTTTCCAAATTTTATCCTCATTTTCTTTAATAGTGTCTTCAAGCTTATTAGTTTTGCAACAAATGGGTTTAGAAATACTTACCTGAAAGTTATCCATATCTGTTTGGAGATAACATGTTGTTTCATTTCGATCAACTTCTTCTATTAGGTAGGATGATCTCATCTCTCTATCAATCCTTACATTTGTTCCTTTTATTGAGATGGTTGCATATGATAGATCTAACTAAACGTACCCCCCTACAAAATTTGACCATTTCCTTGATAGTAACATCCCATAGTTGGTAGGCACTTGAACAATTGTGATGTATGTTTTATATGATGCATCTGGGTATGCTGGATTTCAAAACTCCACATCCTTCATGATTCCAACAACTAGGATTGATCTATTATCCATAGCATAACATTTCCCATAGGGAGTGTCTACATGCATCCCAAGTTCCTTCATGACATCTTCTGGCATTATGTTCATGGCTGCACCTAAATCTATCATACAATTCTTAACCATTTTATTGTTAATCAATAAAGTTAGATAAAAGGGATCAACTTGGGTAAGATTCTTGTTGATAGAAGTTCCCAAATAGATAATAGGTGGATCTTCAGCTTTTGGCTTATGATCCTCTTTATTAACTTCACCAACATTAGACAAAATCTTGATTGTTTCATTTTTAGAATCAAGGAATTTCTTCACTTCAAGAAAGGGCAGAGATACTTTCACCTACGATAAAGCCTGAGACATAAGTAATCCACAATTTGAAACTGGCTTACTAATCTGCTTCCTTTCAATTGGCTTTGTCAATTTAGGAGGTTCTATTTGTTTGACCTTTTCTGTTGTACCTTCCTTTTCCTTCTTGGAGATGGTGTCTTTGTTTCCACTAGCTTTAGGAACCTTTACAAATATCCCGGATGGCTTACTTTGCTCTGGGTTCACTGTTTTGTTCCTTAGTTGATAATTTCTTTTTACCTTTGCTACTGCTGCAATAGTATAAGCTTTCTTTTCTTGATCTGTTAGGTTTCTCAAGGAATGCACTAGCTCTTCATCATGGAACAATCTCCTCAAGGCTGGGGTATCTTCATCATCATCATCATCAATGAAAACTTGTTGTACACTCTACTATTGGATCTCTCTCCTGCATTATACATCTGATGACTACTCCTCCTCAAATGAATCCTCATCCCAACCCAAAAATGGAACTGATGAAAGTACATTCATCATGGGTTCATACTCATCCTCATGATTCTTTTCTTCTACTAAATCTTGAGCGATCATACATTGTTCTACAACATGGGGTGTATTGTAGACTTCACACCATGGATATTCCTCAACAATTTTTTTTTGCTTTTGTCAATAGATCTGGAGTTTCCTTGTTTATATTAGGCTTCATTGGCTTACCGTCTCTCTAGTTTGTGTTATATGGAATGTCATGCAATCTTGGCCTATTGTAATTAATTGGCTTGTTTCTTCTATATGGAGGCAGCTTCTCATTGTGGTTTTGCTTACCCTTCATATCTTTCAACATGTCCATGATTTGGCTAAGATCATCCTTCTTTGTAGCTCTGGGATTATATAGTTTTGCATCATCTCTCTTGCCAACTCTCCTAACAACTTTTCTATTATTTTCAATGGTAGTGGTTGTCTTAAATTCTTGCTACAAGGTGGTATGCCCATGAGATAAAATCTCATAGGGAGTCTTGCTATCAAAAGCACTCAAATAAAATTCAATCAAAAATGAATCGACATGTCTAATATCCCTTGGTATTCTACTAAGCACTCTACTAAACCTTTTATTAAATTCAGAGAGTGATTGATTTTGGTTTTTCTTTATGCTTGTCAACTCATGAGATGCAAATGAAGTATCATTATGGTCTCCAAGTTCTTCCAAGAATTGTGTCACAAAATCCTGCTAGCTTCCAGTGCACCTGTCAGGAAGATTTTCGCACCATTCACCTACATCCTTTGTTAGAGACCGAACAAACAATTTCATAAAAACATCTTCATAAGGGACTTCAAATTCTTCAATGGTATTTTTTACATTTATTACATGTTGTTCTACAGAATTAGTTCCATTACCTGTGAACTTAGGGATGGCTAACCTTAAATCAGTTGAATTCTGATTCGAATATCCAACTATCCCACTGAAATCCAACTGTTTAAACCTTTCAATGGTCATAGGTGTTCTGCAACCATAGTTGTTATTTTTATAGTTTCCATTTTCTCTATTGTTATCGTTGTTTCCATTGTTGCCTCCACCACCATTTTGATTATTGTTATTTCCATTCCATTGTTTCCATTACTATTGTTGCCATTATTCCCATTATTACCATTGTTACCTCTATTATTGTCATTATTTCCATTATTACCATTGTTACCTCTATTATTAGTTACATTGTGGCTCCTATTACTATTATTCCAGTTACCAGTATTTCCCCCATTGCTATTTCTTCTTTCACTATTGTGATTATTGCATTGTCTATCATTATACTATCTTTTATTCTCATTGTAGGGTATATTTTTCCATTTATTCCTTTTTTCACAATTACTATCCAAAACATCAGATAATGGATTATTAGAGATCCTAAATGGCTATTCCATGTTTCTCATGTGAGGGGGACTATACTTAGTGATTGTTGGTCTACTTCCCTCACCTCTTCCTTTTTATTCTTCAACCCCATTTGACTTAGGGCTTTGAATGATCTTTTTTTAATCCGAGCTTCTGCAATACCCATTCTGGTTGTCTCTTAATAGAGTTTGCCATTTTGGATTCATCTCCATTTAAGTCAGCCATTTTAAGTATGACTGTATCCCACTACCTTTCCTCATGTTCCTTAGCAGTTAGGGTTTCATCATGGCTGTCCTTATTATCTTCTGCATTTATGGTATAGAAATGATTTTCCTCCATATTTTCATAAGATTTATAACCAGATGAAGAGCAATCCTCTCTACTAGGGAACTTCTTATAAGCCCCAAATGCCATACTTGGTGTTGATTTCTTTTCTTTGTATCTCTTCTTTGGACTCAACTAAACAAGATTATCTTGTCCCTTGTGTAGAGACCTTCTCCCCTACATTAATCTTATTGATAAATTCCTAGGGGTTTATCTTACTTTCTTAAAATACCAGTTATTATTCATGTACTAGATGTAGAGTTTCCACCTCCTAAGAGGAACAATATTTTTTACTAATCTTCTGGGCTCCTTCCTCCAGTAGAATCTTAAACAAACCACCAAAGATTTTGAACACTTCCTATGACAACTCCCCAACAGATTCACCAATCTGTTGGTTCCCAAAACCACAAATTGGAAATCAAAAGGAACTTACCAAATTCCTCACTGATCCAATCAATTCTGGACAACGAACATGAATGGTCAAAGACCAAATTCCTCTGCACTTCAGGCTCTACTAGACCTAGGTGGGTATACCTTAAACTCCAAAGCACAAAGAGACTTCTTTATAGTGAATTTAATCTTAATGCATAAGCTATTTACAAGCTTGGAAAACTAACCTGCAACTATGCTATATTGTGTGCTTTTAATTGCTTAAATATGAAAAGCAGAGTGTATTTGATTATAACTGAATATTTGTAAGAGAATGTTGCTGAAAATTTAAGTAATTATGAAAAAAAAATATTGATAAGAATAAGAAGTATGTTTCCTTGATGATGACCTTATGCACACCATAATTACTCACAAATACTACCAACAGACCAGTGCCTTATCTGACAATATGTAAGACTATCACTGTAATGGTTTCATTATGTGTTGCAAGAAAAACAAAAAAAATTATGTTTCCTATACAACAACATGTGATGGAACACTACAACAAATCTAAATTAGATTTATCCAAAGGACTTGATTCATCAACACAATGTACAGAGAATGATCTGAAGATAAAAAAATAGATCTTATATATTAGTTTTGGAATAAAAATATGTACAAAGCTGCAAACTCACAGGTACTTCATGATGTTCTTGCTTGCACAAAAAATAACTTTTCATTCGTATAGATTTTCCTTAACACAATACTAGTAGTCTGAACAAACAATGTGAAAATCCTCCCACCTCTACATACAAAATAAATCCTTATACATAAGTGAGTCAAAAGACACAAATGAAAGGACACACCCTTTCATCAGTATAAACTAAAAACTAACAAAAACCTACCTAATAACTCCCTAAATGCTATGATAACTAGAGACATTACAAAACATATTACAATGATACAAATTAACTTTTGCCATCAGGCCTCTGACCACACTTCTGAATATGCTAAAGATATCCTTCATCTTTTTAGGGGCAAGTGTTGAAGATGATATCTCCGACTGCCACTTCCAATGTAACAAAATTCTCTTGCTGTTCCCCTGTTTTAGTCATGTCCAAGGTATTTGCATGGGTGATGTTAAGGGTTGCATTGAGAAGTGATCTGAAATCAAAAATCCATTGGACTTTATCCTTTATCATCCTTGTATGATCGACAACATTTGGGAATCCATGTTGGATAATCCCCCGACACTCATATTCAATTTTTAATTCAGCTGTAAATTTCTCACACGCATCAATACATTTCTTGACCTTGCTGACCACATTGTCACTCTATGTTTTATCTTGCAATAACACATTTAATCTATCATAAATTCTCTGGTGTGATACAGTATTATCCATATTTTTTTGATAAATTGTCTGTTAGTCTGAAATTTTGATTTCCCTTCTATCCTTCCTATAAGAAATAAATTAACTCTATCTGCATATGAAAAAGATCAAGGAAATGGAACTCAAGAGTAACATATAACAAGGTTTTGAGATCTTCTACACTTTGAACTTTTCCAAAGTTCAGGTGGGTATACCTTCTATGAATATCTTCACACTTTAAAACTGAGATCCACAATAAAACAGTATTAAAAAATCTATGGACTTCATCACCTCAATGAAGCTGAAACACTAAAGGAAAAACTTGCATTCATTTTCAGTATTGCTCTTCAAGAAAAGATAGAAAGAGATCCTACAATCTAATACCAATGCCTTGTCTAGGCTACAGAGTCACCTAAATCAAAAAATAATTCTCAAAATGGAACACTCATATACATCTCATCATTTTGGCTTTTATGAATCCCATACATGCCTAACATATATATAGATCCTCTCCCATTCAACTAAAACAATTCATTAGATTCATAGCAACAAACAATAGACTTGCTGACATAAGTATTTCATGCACATTTAATCCCTCTCCTAAAGAGAAAAGCCAGAAATAACATCTACAAGATTACCTTACAATCCATGTTCATTTGAACAACCGTAGATTATCCAAATGAAACTAGAAAACTAAAGAATGCACACCAGAAGACAAATGAATTTTAGGGCTAAAACGTGGATTTGTATATTCATATTCATTCCTGAAAATATTACATAACTCAGAGCAATCCCCTTAAAAATAGAAAAAGGTCCTAAATATATTTTGCCAGAGTTTCTTTAAAAAATTCTTGTGATGATCTTTTGTACTAGTCCTGGTATCCATTTATAACATTATGGATGCATACAAGCTTAAAACATTCCTAAAAAAGTTTGTTCCAAACCGCAATACTCTCCAAGAAATAGTTACAAGTCTTTTTCAATATCAACAACCTCTTTCATTTGTTGTTTCGCTGCAACCTTTTCTATCTGCTCTGGAGTATCTTCTTATTATCTGATATATTTATCCTTTCACTCCTGGAACACATCATCACTTGGCCAAGCAAAACTGATAACCTTTTGTTTCATTCCTTCTAGCCTTTTCCAAGTGACCCTTAATTGCCCAATTTCTGTTTCTGTGAAACCATAATGTGATTTCACCTTTTCAATCTCTTCAGTTGTTTGGACAAATAAGGACATGTCATCAGTGTTAATGATTTCATTAACCCTTTGGGACAATTTCTAGTCCAACTCTTCTAGCCATACCTTCTCCTCTTTTAACTGAATTGGACCAACAAAACCACCTAGAAACAATTCATATTTGTGATCTGAATACTCTTTTCTATATAGTTGGGCTTTTCTTTTTACACCTGCCCTTTCCTTTGCGAGTATATTCATTTCTTTTATAAACTCACTAGTGGACCTAAGATTGTCACTTTCCTCTGCATCTGCATGGGATAAACACATGAGCTCTATCTCCTTACCTCTAGGCATCCACTTATTAAGGATTGGTTCCAAGGTGGTTTCATCCTCTCTTAATTTAATCAGGATATTCATGAACCTTTTCATAGAAATGTGTACAATAGAGGCCTTGACAGAATCAACAAAATTCAAAATTATGGCTTTTACCTTTTCTTCATACTTGCTTGCAAACAAGACTTGAGCTTGTTTCAACTTTTCCAACTCATGTTGGACAGTTTCAGCCGATTGTAAACCAAAAGGCATAGGAGAAGGGGGATATTCTATAATGGGACTGGTAGGTGGAGGTCTTGTTGGAGAGGAGGCTATCATGAGAGTAGAGGATTCGCCTGGATGGTGCTGACCTGCGAAGTGACTCTGAAGTCTAGCAATAATCCTATCTCTATTGGCTACTCCTTCTTTGGCCTCATTGTAAGCTTTTAAGATGGTTTCCAATTTTAATTGGAGATTAGCCTTTTCTTTTGCCTCCTTTTCTGCTACTGCCACACTCAACTTTGTAGTTTCCAAGACTATGCTTGTAGCTTCCACCTTCCATGTATCTTGGACTCTTTTTATAATCATGCCTCCTAGGAGGCTAGAATCTGATACACCTTTACTGCTTTTATCTTCATCTTTCTTCAGTGACCACATGACTAGAGCAACATTATCCTTGCTGAAGGTCACTCCTTCCATGGGTTTTGTTTCCTTCCTTATTGCTTCAAGGACTAGAGCAACAACTATATCCCATTCACGGAGGATTAAAACACTAGCCTTAGATACCATCTCTCTTCCCTCCTCAGGAGTAATAGTTTTAAATTCTTCAATCATTTCTTGCTTTACCTCTTCTTCCACCTGAGTTACATCCCTATGAGGTTGTTCACTCTTCCTTTGCTCACATCTGGCTTTGAATTGTTCCATATTTTTCTTCCACACAAATTGCATGAAAGCCCTCGTTGTAACAAAATTACTATCAGCGACAAATTCCTCACTGGATTGCTTAACAGTAAGGTCTAACTCTTGGCCCTTTCGCTCACCATTAGTCAAGTTCATTTTAGCACTAGGTGGCTCTTTTGGCATCCCCTCTTGGGTCTCCTCATATGTGTAGACAATCTCCCCGAGATTCCCTAACAGTAACAACTGCTCAGCCACCGCCTTCTCATCTCTTATATAGATAGGGGATTGAGATGGATAATACAAAGGCTCATTGGTTTTCTCTTCCTTTCCTTCCCTTTGCCTTTTAGGGGAGTCTTGGATGTCAATGAAATCCTCAATTTCTCTTTCCCCTCTTGAAGTGGAAGGCTCATTTGTCACTGGTATCATCACACTGTACTTTGATTTCCTATGCATCACATAATCACTAGGTGGGATAGCCTTAGCAAAGACAGGATTAGCAAAGACCAATTTAACCCTGTCAGGATGATTTTGCATTATACCCTCCCTTTTTTCTTTCAAGGTTTGCATGAGGTCTTCAAAATAAAGAACCAAGAATTTGATTTTCTCCTCAAAGGGATTGAAACTAGAGAGAGGGTCATAACTGCTATCAAATTGATGAATGAAATCAAGAGCCCTCTTATATGCAACCCACTTCTCTTTCCTCAGTTCTTGCTCATCTAAATTGAATTCATTTCTAATTAAATCTTCAGGGAATTGAAATTGGTGAGGACTACCTTTACACACTGCCCTCTTTCTAAACATGCCATTGAAAAAGTCCTCAGGGTCTGCACATCTTGAATCTGTAGTTGACAACCTGTATGGCTTAAAGAATTCTTCAAAATATTTCCAGCCACCTTTAGTGATCACAAAATGATGGGCCATGGTAATGGTTGGGAAAATGGTCCCTTTACTTCTATTGGTTAGCTTTGCCTCTTGTACACCTCCAATTTTCCTCAAGACTTCTGCAATCCCTATCTTCAATGGGACCTGATAGGGCAATAGATAGGGAGTACCTCTGAAACCATACACTCTAAAAATGGTAGAAATAGGGTACAAATACATATCTCCCCAATTGTGAACAATCTTAATACCCTCAACAAACTCTTTAGGCCTGAGGAATTCCAAGAGAGCCTTAGGAATCCTATGGTTTTCTATGCACAAAATAAATCTAATACTAGATGCAAAGCATCTATCAAACTTTAAATAGATAGCATCCTCTCTATCCCAAGATAAAACAGTGCTCCAAAGTTGAACAGGAATCTCTTCCTTATCTTTCACCTTAACCAAATCCATTTCCTTTGCAAAATAATCAGTACCTTTGAACAAAAACATTCACATCAGAAGGGAATACCATCCAAATGGTTTGTCCACCTTAGGAATTTTTATCCTTACTAGCTCTACATGAATTGCATCAGTAAGGTATGACACATAATCAAATGTTATTGCCAGGGAGGGGTTTAGAATTTGTGCAATCATCAACATCTAATGGGTTGACATGTTTTTCTTAGCATCTTCTCCAAAAATCTAACACAGTGCCCAATACATACCCTTAGCTCTTAGAGTAAACAGATTTAGGGAGAAAGGTTCCATTGTACTAGGGCTTACAACTGTTAACCCTCCTATCTTGACAAAGAACTCTTTCAATGGGCCACTTCTAAGATGATCCCTTTGAGTATTATAGACTTGGGCTAATGACTCAAAATCAACAGGTTCTAACAGATTTGAAGCTTTACTGAGCTTAAATACATTTCTGAGTTCGTCATCATTTATTTCAATCAAGGCTGATCCCTTCACATTCCTGATACAACTAGCTATAGGGTCATAATTTTGTGCAATCAAAGTCAACAAATCTACATCCATGAATACACCAGGGACCACAAGCTTCCCTACATCCAATTCCCATATGCTATTTAAAGGGGCGAGGGAATTTCTCTGACCAAAACCAACTTTGAACAATCTTAAATCTGACAGCCCTATTTGAGGATCCCTTAACCAATTACCTTTATCAAATAAGCCATCCCCAATTCTAAGATGAGGGTTCTTTGGTACTAATTCTTTAGCTTTAGCCCTAGCATTGGTTGACATAGTTAACTATTCCAAAAAGTCGTCACAAATGTTTCTATCCTGGTAATTCACTTTTCCTGTCAACTCCCTTCTTGGTGCCATCTTGATAATGCAACTATATCAATTGAGACTCGCACAGACCTCTAATGAAACAATTCACACAACAATCACTAAATTCAAACTAGAATTAGCAAGAAAAAGCACAAAAACCTATTATTCGCGTGAAGAAAAACCGCTCTACAACAGATTCATTGAAATGATGGTAACATTCAAGTTGATGTGGATTCTAATACAAGAAGTTGGAATTGAACTTTAGAAATTAATCCCGCATGCTTCAGCAATCACCTCAAAATAGAACTCACAAATCGAATTTAGAAATGGGCTCCGACGGATCATAAATTCTCTGAGTATTTCCTCTGTTTTGTTGTTTCGCTATTTTGCAAAGCTTAAAACCTCCACACCTTTCTTTTGCAAAACAACGACAACCGTTGGATCATGGGAACTTGCACTACTTTTATTCCATCCAGTCTTTCTGTGTTAGTGATGGGCCCTACCTTTTGTTTGCTATTTTGCGGGCCTTAAAACTTGTGCAATTTTCCTTCATGAAGCAACACCAACCATTAGATCATGATCTAGTTGCCCGATCTTTATCTCCAACAACAACCGTCAGTCTTATTAACCAATTGCGCATCACCTTGATGACTAATAGTTTTCATCATTTCATAGAGACTAAGCTACAGGCATCTTCGGGCCACCAAACAACAACAACCATTGGATCGACCACGAGATGAACAACTTTTAACATACATTAGACCCTTGAAATGGGCCCTTTATCTCAGAGATCACTTGCTTTATCTCATCACCAGTTAACAAACACCATGTGACAGTTGGCCATTTGCTTAGGAAGTTCCATCGGGTTCCATTCTGAAACTGCCACGTGTTTTACTTCACTATTCTCCACATAACTACTAGTTGAAACAAGGCGGGCGCTCATTGCACCCTTTAGAGCCACGCGCACTTGACAGGTCACCCTTACATTCCATGCAACATACCATCTATCCTGCCATGTCATACCTTCGTGCCCGTCACCTCAGCAACTTGGTCTCAGTGTTTCGATGGAATTTCTTCTTCGACAAGCAGTCTATAGGTCTCATCGAATAGGCACTTTCATCAAAACCATCGAGCCCACCACGGATTTCCACTTGAGCACCATCAGACCCACCACCTATCTTTCACCATTTCGCGATCACTAATCTCTATTTGACTTGCGGTTGCAAAACCATGACAACTGTCCGATCAAATCATACTTAATTGTCCTTCAACTTTATGACCTGCCTGTCCTTTTGGCCCACCGGCCCCTTTCGCCATTTTGCCAAGCTTAAAACTCAGGTTACTTATCTTCACAAAGCAGTAGCATCTATTGGATCTAAGGAACTTGCTCGTCGATTACCCTTGCTATGACCACCTTGCCCAAGCCCACCACCTTTTTGCTACTTCGTGAAAGGTAGAACACGTGCATCTTTTGGCCGCGAATCAACATGAGCCGTTGATCTTTTCTAAACCAATCATCCTTTAACCAAAGAAGTCACTCTCCTCTGGGACCCGCCAAGTCTTTGGCTATTTCGCACAACTTATATCACATGCATCTCGGGCTAGCGAATCAACGCGAGCCGTTGGATTTAAAACAAGATGTAGTTCTTTACTCTGACGGTCGAACCTCTGGTCGGGCCTGCCTAGCCTTTTCACTACTTCATGAACATTAACTCGCTGACATCTCTACCTAATGAAACAATAACAACCATAGGATCAACAATGAGTTGCATACTAATTAAGGAGCCCGACAAAACATTAGAACAAGACATAGGCGAAGGCATAAAATTTGAAAATATTAAGGGACCGCCTAGGGAAAGAAGTAAAGGGGGGGACACTTTTCATGATAGACCGACCCTTCTTTAAGTGGCAAAAGTAACTCAGAAATAGAACATAAGGGTTTTTTGCAAAGTAATGTTTCAAGAATTGTTCATGCATTGGAAATTCCTGTACCTCATCATTCATATTTTGCAAAAAATATGAATCCTTTCCATTAAGATCACAAACCATAGAGGGGCCTATCCATAGTGACTCAAATTTTTTGTGTTTTCCCTTATCTTGTCCTTTCGCATTCCATTGAAGAACCACATCACCAATTTGAAACTTTCTCAATGAGGTCCTTTTGTCAAATAGATATTTTGACTGCAATTGGATCTTCAAATTCATCTTCTAAGCCAAAGTTCTAATTTCTTCTATCTCCACCATCCGAATCATCCGGTCTTCCATAGGTTCAGATAACTCCATGTCTTAGCTTGCAGGAACTTATACACTTGGAGAATATTATTGACTAGCACCCTAGATTACATACCATAGACCAGCTCAAAAGTTGAGACACCAATTGCTCTCTTAACAGTAACCCTATCTGCCCAAAGGGTTAATTTCAAATTCTGGTCCCAAGACCTTTTATTTTCCTCGAGGATTTTCTTAATAATGTTCAAGAGGCTCTTATTACTTGATTCAACTTTCCCATTACCCTAAGGATGATAAGGTGAAGAGTAGGACATAACTATTCCATGGCTGGTACAAAATTCAACAAACTCTTTTTGGAGGCCTCACCTCGACTCAGTCTGACATTCAGTGGATTTTATATTTTAGACTATTATGGATACTTTATTTTGATGCATTTGAGACTTAGAACTTATATGATTTTAGGATTTGGATAACATTGCTATGATTTGATGATTCACTTACATGCTTTATGAGATAGAACACTACATGATTGTTAGATAGGATGATATTGCAATGATAGATGTCGTTATTGAATTTGCAGGACTTTACTCTGAATATAGAACTATGATGTATGTTTAATTTATGTGAATTGGGATGAAATTGCTTATGTGAAATTGTTTGATAAAAGATGTATTCAATCTGTGCAGATGAAAATTGTATGCAAGTAATGATGTGTATTGTTATATTATTTAATTATATTATATATGGATATTTGGAAGTACTAATGTGTAAATTGAGATGCGCAGGAAATTTACCATGTGACCATGGAAAATTACGGAGAATCAAACCTAGACTTATGTATGTTCGTAAGCCAGGGTTTGTCTATTTGGAGAGACAACACCTCGTTTGTGTTGTATTTTATTCGTAACAGTATATGTTGCATGAGTGTTAAGTGTTATTTAATTTTATTGTGTAAAAGCCTCAAGAGACAATTTCATGTTTTATTTTTGTAAAAGTGTTTTATTTGTGTCACTTGACACGTGTGTATTTAAATTTAAATGTTTTATTTTGTCTCTTGGTGGGAAAGTGTTTAATTATAGTTTTCTTAATAAATTAATGTGTTGTCATAAATACTTTGGGAATATAATATTTGGAGTGGTCAACTTATGTTTGACCCGAAAATAAACTTCAGAGGGGTTTAAAATGGGTTAAATGAACACCTAGGGGTAGTTTAATAGGGTTTCCTAAAGCCCATAAGGTATACCTAGGGGTTAGGGGTAATTTTAGGCAAGTTTCTACTTTATAATGATCTTTTTAACGCTTTAAAAATTGGCTTTTCTGAGTTGAGCCAAAATTGAAAATTGAAGTTAAATCAAATCAAGATTTTTCTTTTTGGAAGGAGAGTCTTTTTGCATTTTGCTTTCTTTCTTCTTTTTGTTTTTTTTAGAATCCTGTGAGAACTCAGAGAGTGAGCTTCTTAAGGAAGATTTTTGGGAATAGCAGGGTAATCACCCACTCTCATTTTTGGAGATAGAAGAAAATTTGGAGAGAAAATAATGTTATGGAATAGAGAAATTGAATAAGGGTAGAAGGAAAAAGATTTGTAGATTGGGCAACTCTTCATCAGATATCATAATAGCCTTTGTGCAGATTAAGGTTGGTTTCAATTATTATTTGTAATGTCTTCTTCTTGTTTATGTCTGGAAGTTGTTTGTATAAGAAATCTGTGTTCTTGAAAGTTTATGTTTGAAAATCTCTTGGTATTTTTGCTTTATGAAAATATTGTGTTTTGGGAGTTTTCTCAAGATCTCTTACCCTTGGGAGAGATGAGGATCTTGAGGGTAGTAGCAGTGACAGCCCTCGAGTGAGAGACTCTCTTTTGAGAGCGATCACAAGGGATCTTTGGGTGACCCTTGCTGCATGGCCTATTTGTGCAATGGGGGTCATAAGGAGGGATATAAGGCTAGAATGCCTTTGGGGGGCATAAGGAATAAGGGGTTGAGATTCTTGATATTTTTATTGTGCCATGAGGTGGCTTCTTGTTTATTTCATACTTGCAGTTCTCCTCAGTGTATTTGGTCCACTACCACCCATTGAAAATGTTCATCACCAAAGTGTGGTGCTGTGAAAGCCAAGTTGGGAATGTGTCTGCAAAGAATCTGTATGCAATGCTTTCTATGTGTTTGCTTGTTTGTTACCCGTCTAGGAATTGGTTCTCCGAGCTCGGGGGTGGCTACCAGTTAGCCTAGGCTGGGAGGTGAGCACTCCGTGGTCATATTTGTGTTTTCTATTATGCAGGAAATTCAGAGGAAAGAGAATAGGAACGATGAAAAAGACACTGAAGATTATTATTGAAGATTCTTAAATTTAGTTGCAGATGTTTGTTTAAAATTGTTATAGAAATATGCCTCATTCATAGAATAGAGAAGCAAGTTGTAATTTGTGAAAGTAGACTTGAAGTTTTATTGTAGTGACTATTCAGAGAAACATCCTGAAAATTTGGTAGAATATCTTAGAGATGTAATAAAAAAAAAAGAAAAGCTTGTTATTTCTACTTCTGGTTTTTAGAAAAAGAAAAGTTAATTTGTGTTGCTTGCAAAAGCTTCTTGAATTATAAAAAAAAAGAAAGAGAATTATTTTCATTTAGATTTTATCTATATTTCACTTGTGGCAAATAGAATTTTATTGATGTTGAAAGATTTTAAGTATTTTAAATGAAAAAAAAAAAAGTAGTTTTATGTAAATATTTGATTAGAGGAGAAAAATCAATGAAAAAATTCCTTTTATTCTAGAAAAGTATATTGTATCTTTTTTAAAAGTATTTTAAATTGTATTTCAGTTAGCATTGATTTAAAAAAAGCTATTTTATATATATATATATATATATATATATATATATATATATATATATATATATATATATATTTCTGATTAAACTTAATGTTTTTTTTCCTTTATTATAATAGTTTAAAAAAAAAAATTCGCATGTAAGCCTCTTTTAAAAAAAAATATATATAATTCATATTGAAATATTCTCACCATTTGTAACTGTGGATATAAATTTATTTTAATATAAATATATATATATATATATAAATTTATATATATATATATATATATATATATATATATTTATATATTATATATTTAAAAAAAAAAAAAAAATTAAAAAAAAAATGTATTTGGGTTCTCGCGGACTCCACTGTGTGTACGCACAGTGGAGGGCCGTGCGGCGCCCACTGTGTGCACACATAGTGGAGCCGCTTTCGGCTCCCACTGTGTGGGCACACAGTGGACGGCCACGGCCGCCACTGTGTGGCCACACAGTGGGGAGCCGCTAGCGGCGCCCACTGTGTGGGCACATAGTGGTGCCGCGGCGCCCACTGTGAGCTCACACAGTGGCATGCGGCCAAGCCCGCCTCCCTTCCTCCGTAACCTGCAATAAAGAAATTCATGGCCGCCTTTGGGGTCTTTGGCCCAGCAAGAATTTGGACTGTAAAAAAAAATATGGGGTAAACCCTAGCCCGGGTGGGGCTAGGGCAGATTGGATTTAAAAATAATAAGTTAATTAGATTAGATATTATATATGTGAGTAAATAGAACCCTAATTAGGGTTGAAAAAAAAAAAAAAGGGAATAGTATTTAGAAAGTTAAAATGGCTTTTGAATTTAGAATTAAAATATTTAACATTTATGTAAAATATATATATGAACATATATGAATTTTGATCATAATTTTGGATAAGTATTTAATTATAAATATATATATATGTATATGCAAACATATATATATATATATATATATATATATATATATATATATATATATATATATATATATATATATATATATATATATATAATTCTAGTTATAATTTGGAATAATTAATAGAGAGAAATTTATAAATGGTGGATTAGACTGTATAGTCATATTGGAGAATAAATTAATTTTTCTCTCCTATATCCTTTAGCTTGATTAATTTAATAAACCTAAAGACTAGGTAACTCTTGGAGATAGATTTAAACCAGTAGGTTTTCCGCAATTAAAATTAAACAATTTATCGATGCTTAGTTCGCATCAGAATTAGCTCGAATTTAATAATGGAAATTTCATTAGCGCTTGTCGCAAGAGTGAACTTGTAAATTAATTTAGTATGTTTTAAAAAAAAAATTTGTTCCGTTTTTGCCCTAAATTTTGGGCATGACATCTTTTGACTTGAAGCTCATGGCATTGTCCATCACTAGTTTTACAAGGACTCTGAATCTGGTTATGACATTATCCATCAAGAAATCTATAACAACCTTACTTGTGGCTCTCCTAGTGGGTATAGCTTCAATCCATTTGGTAAAATAATCAGTAGCTACTATAATCCACCTATGACCTCTTCCTAATTTCTCAATGATTTCTCCAATAAAATCAATGCCCCATTGGACAAAAGGGGCTTCCACTGTGACTGGGTTGAGGGGTAAAGCTCCCTCATTATTCAATTTTGATGAAAACTTTTGGCATGGGTCACATCTCCTAACATGTTCATGGGCATCTTTAAACAAAGTAGGCCAATAATTCCAGCCCGAACTATCGGTCCAACAATTGTCTTTGCAGAGTAATGACCTCCACATACTCCATCATGCATTTTAGTTAACACTCTCTTAGCCTGAGATTTATGCAAGCACATTAGCAATGCCCTATCTCTATTCCGCTAAAATAGATCACCCTGAATGAGGACATTTTTATGTGACTTCAACTTCAGAGTTCTTCTCTGGTTATGGGTCATTCCTTCTGAAAATGTTGCATCACTTAAAAAATGTACAATTTATGAGTATCAGGGCTGTGTCTCAATACTGGTGACCGGGATGCTCTTAACTTCAACATCAAGAAGGTTTGATTCAGCCATAAGCTTAGCAAGGCCTAAACCTCTCACCAATTTAGTGATCTTAATTTCTAAATTAAATTCCTGGATTCTGGTTATCCATCGGTGTCTTTTACCTATGACCTCGGACTGGGATAGAATATCTTTGACAGCTACATGTGGGACATAAGAAATTACTCGTGCATTTACAAGATGTGGCCTAAAAGCTTTAATGGCCTTGACCAAAGCATATGCTTGCTTCTCCATAATTTCATACTTTAACTCTACAGCCTATAAAGATTTGCTATAAAAAGCTATAGGATGTTCATATCCTTCATTATCCTTTTGTAAAAGAACTACAACCACTGTGTGATATGAAGCAAAAGAAAACAAAGAGAAAGGCTTACTGTAGTCAGGGGACTTCAACACCGGTGCCTCCTGAATAGCCCTTTTGATTTCATCAAAAGCCTTTGAAGCTTCTTGATCCCAGTAGAACTTTGTATCCTTTTTAAGGAGTTTAAGAATGGACTTTACTATCTCTGCAAAATTTGAAATAAATCTTTTAACAAAATTTACTTTGCCCAAGAAAGATTGGATACCTTTAACATTCTTTGGCTCAGGCACATTGTTTATAGCCTCAATTCTTTCAGGCTCTATTCTTACCCCTTCTTTGGAGACAATATGCCCTAGCAGCTTCCCTTCAGTAACAACAAAATGGCACTTTTTAGGATTTAAGGATACTCCAAATTCCAGAGCTTTATTGAAAACCTGTTCTAAGTGTCCACAGTGGTCATCCACCCTTTTGGAGAAGCATGTCAAATCATCTTGATATACTACCATGATAATATTGATGAATTCCTTGAAAGCTACATCCATTGCCCTCTGAAAAGTAGCTCCAACATTCTTCAAACCAAAAGGCATTACGACATACACATATGTTCCCCAAGGGGTGGTGAAAGCAGTTTTGAATTGTTTAGATTCTTTTACTAACACCTGGTTATACCCTGAGAACCCATCCATCATAGACAATAGGTCACAACCAGTTACTCTTTGCAACATTGCCTCCATATTAGGAGAAGAGTAATTATCTTTCAAGGAAGCAACATTTAGGTTCCTAAAGTCCACACAGAGTCTAATGTCCCCATTCTTCTTTCTAACTAGGACCAAATTTGAGACCCATGATGAATGCCTTATAGGCTTAATAATTCCCCCTTCCCTTAACTTGGTCAATTCTTGTTGCATTTTAGATTCCAACAGGGGGTTGATAGGTCTTTATTTTTGTCTAAAAGGCTTAGCATCTAGACGGAGAGGGACTTCATGCTGAAATAGATCCTATCTATATGCCTTGAGATCTTCATAAGACTGAGCAAAGACATGCTTATATTTCTTTAATAAATTAATAAGATTTATTTTGACATGAGGAGGCAAATTTTTTCCAATATACACCAACTTAGGGGATGATTTTGTCCCCAAGTTTACTTCCTCTAGTTCCTCTAACTTAGTGGTTGATTGTTGGTGTAGATGACTGTCACTGTAACTAAACATACCTTCCAATTCTACCAACCCTTTAGGTATTTCATTAGTTTCTAACTGAACTAAGTCGTTCCAAACACAGTTTCTCTATTTTCAACCTCTTCCACCAAGGCATTGCAATCAATTTTTTGTCCATCATAGTCATCAATGTATTGTATAAACCTGAGAATATCTTCATCATCAACAAAAACTTGCCAATTATATGCATTGTCAAGAATGGCAGGCCTAGCTTTTACCTCAACTGTGGATATACCGGTTAGTGTTGCATCATCATTCTTTAATGCAACATTTTCTAAGAAATCCACCATGATATTCTTAGATCTTTCTATCCAATTTATAGAGAATGCACTAAAATGCTCAATCACATCCCATAATGCATGCTTGTATCTTTTCAATCTATCATTCTTAGATGCATACTTAGCTCTAACTTGAGAAATAACCAATTTTGAGTCTCCTAACACTTTTAACAACTGAATGCCATGCCTTTTTGCAACTTCAAGTCCCAATAACAAGGCTTCATATTCAACAGTGTTATTTGTACACTGAAATGGTAATAGAAAGGAATATTTGAAGGTTATACCTGAAGGGGACACAAAAAGAATTCCTTCTTCAGATCCTTCTTTAGAGCAAGCTCCATCAAAATACATGTGCCACAAACTATGCTATTGAGATTCCAATTTAGTCACAATAGAGTCAATATTCTTCAATTGAGGTAAAACTGGCTGTAATCTAAAATTGTCAAGATCCACATCAATCATACAGTTGAGCATACTAGGACCTACTTTCTCAATTACCCTAGGAGCACATGGTTCTCTATACAATTTGACTTGGTTTCCATTAATTGGGATAGTAGCATATGATAGATCTAACTGAACATTTCCACCTACTGTTGCAGCCCACTGTTTAGACAACAACATACCATAGTGAGGTTTGGTGTCAGTTACAATGACATTCATTTTGTATGTTGCTTCAAGGAATGCTGCTATTTTTACTTCAACATCTTTCATTTTACCTATCACTAGCACTTCTTTGTTATCCATAGAATTACATTTTCCATACACTGTACTCACTGACAATCCTAATTATTTCATGACACCATAAGGCATTACATTTGTAGCTGCACTAGAATCTATCATACAATTTTTAATTAGCCAGTTATTTACTAACAAAGTAACATAGAGAGGATCAACCTGTGAGGGTTCTTATGTAATAGTTGTTCCAACATATACCTCTGGGGTTTGCAGCTCGTGATCCTTTTCATCCTTAGTTGAACTGGAAGGTAAATCTGTGTTACTATTAGATATTTTATAAAATAAAGATAAAGAAGCTTCTCTATGTTCCTTTATTTTCAATAATTCTATCAATGGGACAGTGACCTTCATCTGGGTAAGAGCTTGAGTCATATCAAATGTGGAATTATTAATCAACTCAGTACTAGTCTTAACTTTCTCTGTCTTAGGCCGACTTGCCTTCTTCATTGTGGCGGTTCCTTGTATATCACTAGTAGCTTTATCATCCATAGTTTTAGCTGCATCCTTTAATTTGTCATTCCCCTTTTGACTATCTTGGGGCAAGGTAGCTTTACTTGCTGCTTTCGTCTGAGATATCTCTTTTATAAATATTGAACCACGTTCACCTTGGTCCCCATCCTTCTTAGTACTTCTCAAATTGTAGTTGTGCTTGGCTTTGGCTATGGCAGCATTAGTGAGATTTCTTACTTCTTCATCACTGGGACTTCTGAGATGAATTTCTTCATCTTCAATTGTTACCACATTCAAAGTGGGATGCCAATCAAGTGACAACTATCCTTGGTAAGACCTCTTACTATTCAGCACATCACATTCACTAAGTTCACTTTGTAATGACTCATCATCACATTCTATGATAGTTTCAAACATATTTATATCAGGCTCAGCCTCTTGTCTCATGGATTCTTCAAGGGCTTGAGCTACAACACACTGATGAGGAGAATGTGGTCCATCACAAGCCATGCACCAAGGAGTATTCTCCATGTTATGAACATTTCCTCCTTTTAAAGGATCTGGGGTATCCTAGTTCTGAGTATTCTTTGGCTTCTCATTTTGAGGCTTGCCATCCTTCCAAGTAGTGTTATAAGGCATGTCATGCAACCTAGGAGGCCTGTCTTGCCAATTGTAATGAGGCTTATCATTTTTACTCACCTTGGCAGTAAGATCTTTCATAGCAATCACTAATATCTCTATTCTATCTTCTTCTTTAGCAACTTTATTAGGTTGTTGTTTTGATTCTTGCCACAACCTACCATCGGTTCTTCTCCCTATTTTCCTAGATGCTTTTCTATTTCTCTCTACATTGATGGCAATTCTAAAAGCATCTCTCAGACTATGTGGATTTGTATCCCTCATAATATAAGCCATTTTGGAATCAAAGGCAATGTAATAAGTATTCAGGCACATATTGTCATCTAACCTCGTTACCTGGTATAGCCTATGCATTGCTTTCTAAAATCTGGCATTAAAATCTATGACAATTTCATTGTCAGACTTTCTGATATTGTTGAACTTATTGAGCATGAAGTTCACATTAGTCTTGTCACCATATTGTTCCTGAAAGTAATTTTTAAAATCTTCCCAAGACCCAATGCTATTCATAGGGAGACCTCTGTACCAGTCCCTTGCATCATCTACTAAAGACTATACAAACAATTTCATGATGACATCTTCATCTATAATTTCATAGTCATTGATCAAGTCACCAAAAGATTTTAAGTGCTCTTCTACACTGATTGCATTATTCCCAACAAATTTGTGAAGTCTATCCCTCAATTCCGTAGGAACATGGTTAGGGTACCCTGGGATTCCATCAAAAAAGAGTGGCCTATAAAGTTCTAGATTAATAGGTCTTCTTTGGAATTGGTTAGCAAGAAGGTTATTTCCCATGTTCATTCTTACATTCGGGCTTTGAGTCAGAGAGATCTGGTTACCTTGGTTAGTAATAGGGGCTTGATTTGTTGTGGCAGTGCTAATAGGGAAGGTTGGCTGAATTTTAACTGGGGGGAGTGAAGCTTGCTGAGGAATAGGTTTATTTAGGTCTACTAAGGGAAACATGATAGGAGGAGCCTTCAGATAGCTAATCTTTTTCTTAACTTCTTGGTTGGCTGCTTCTAATTCAGCTTTCTCTAACTCCATTTGCAAATCTTCTTTCTCTTTCCTCATCCTTTCCATCTCTCTTTCATGTGCTAATAGCATGTGAGAGATCTCCACTGTAGTCTTAGATCCAGACCCACCTTCCATGCATTTCTGCTTTCCTTTGTCAACATTATCTCTAAGAGGTTGTGGGTCACTAAGGACTTCCCTATTTGGTTGCACTACTGACTTGTATGCAGGTTTGGTCTTGGGAACTAGGATTAATCTAATCACTGGACCTTCATCCTCACTCTTGGCTTTTTCTTGGGTAAATAGCTCAAGGTCAACAATTTGTCTTAGAAGCCTATCTCTCTCCATCAATTTCGCTTTCACCTTTCTCTCTTTATCTGCCTCCTTTTGTGTTCTTAAGGAAATTAAATGATGGACTCTTCTATTCAGGATTTCAATTTCTTGTGATACCTTATCATCCTCAGGGAAGATTTCTTCAGAGTCTGACATATTGACTTGGTCAATATCAATTAAACTGATGTTTCCATAAATTGTCCTAGGTACAAAATCTTTCTTAATGTTTTAACTACTTCTGTCTTTCCCAGAAAAACTAGCATGGGAGATCCTCTGATTTGAAACTTGGACATCTTCAATATTCCCAAACAAACTAGAATGGAAACCTAAAATATCATGCTCAGATTCACGGGAAGAAGAGTTTGAATTTGCATAGATAGGTCTCTCAGATGACTTACCCATATTGATGCTCTTCTGTACCCAAGCAGCATTATATGGCTCATGTACAATTGATCTTTTCTAGCCTCTCCATGACTATTCAGGTAGTCCCTCTTGCAATGTCTCATGAGGATGCTTCTTCATGAAAGACTAGGTGTTCCTTCCTCTCTACATTATTCTTGTTTTCTTAAAATAATTTCACTTCTTTAAAAGGACTGGTTATACTTGTCAGAGTCACCACCCACAAAGACTGTGGGAAATAAAAAAACAAGCTTTAGACAAAAAACTTGCCAATTTTTTAAAACAAAAATCATGAAGATTTTCAAAGAGACAGATAACACAAATCAGAGATCAAGCAATTTTCCACAACATAGATATCCAAACAACTTCTGAACTAATTTAGGCACCAATCTACAACATAGATACACACTATGACTCTCCCCAGTAGAGTCGCCACTTTTGTTAGTCTCAAATTTTGATTTCCCTTCTATCCTTCCTGTAAGAAATAAATCAACTCTGTCTACATATGAAAAAGATCAAGGAAATGGAACTTAAGAGTAACAAATAACAAGGTTTTGAGACCTTCTACACTTTGAACTTATCCAAAGTTTAGGTGGGTATACCTTCTGTGAGTATCTTCACACTTTAAAACTGAGATCCACAGTAAACTAGTGCCAAAAAACCTGTGGACTTCATCACCTCAATGAAACTAAAATACTAAAGGAAAAACTTACGTTCATTTTTAGTATTGATCTTCAAGAAAAGATAGAAAGAGATCCTACAATCTGATACTAGTGCCTTATCTGGGCTACAAAGTCACCTAAATCAAACAATAATTCTCAAAATGGAACACTTATATACATCTCATCATTTTGGCTTTTATGAGTCCCATACATGCCTAACATATATATAGATCCTCTCCCGTTCAACTAAAACAATTCATCAGATTCAAAACAACAAACAATAGACTTGCTGACAAAAGTATTTCATGCACATTTAATCCCTCTCCTAAAGAGAAAAGCCAGAAATAACATCTACAAGATTGCCTTACGATCCATGTTCATTCAAACAACCCTAGATTATCCAAATGAAACTAGCAAACTAAAGAATGCACACAAGAAGACAAAGGAATTTTAGGCCTAAAACTTTGATCTGTACATTCATATTCATTCCTGAAAATATTACATAACTCAGAGCAATCCCCTTAAAACTAGAAAAAGGTCCTAAATATATTTTGCCATAGTTTCTTTAAAAAATTTGTGTGATGATCTTTTGCACTAGTCCTGGTATCCATTTATAATATTATGGATGCATACAAGCTTCGACATTCCTAAAAAAGTTTGATCCAAACCGCAATACCCTCCAAGAAACAGTTACAAGTCTTTTTCAATATCAATGACCTCTTCCGTTTGTTGTTCTACTACAACCTTTTCTATTTGCTCTGGAGTATCTTCTTATTGTCCGATATATTTATCCTTCCACTCCTGGAACACGTTATCACTTGGCCAAGCAAAGCTGATAATCTTTTGTTTCATTCCTTCTAGCCTTTTCCAAGTGACCCTTAACTGCCCAATTTCTATTTCTATTAAACCATAATGTGATTTCACCTTTTCAATCTCTTCAATTGTTTGGATAAATAAGGATGTATCATTAGTGTTAATGATTTCATTAACCCTTTGGGACAATTTGTGGTCCAACTCTTCTAGCCATACCTTCTCCTCTTTTAACTGAATTGGAATGACAAAACCACCTGGAAACAATTCATATTTATGATCTGAATATTATTTTCTATATAGTTAGGATTTTCTTTTTACACCTACCATTTCCTCTGAGAGTATATTCATTTCTTTTATAAACTCACTAGTGGACCTAAGATTGTCATTTTCCTCTGCATCTACATGGGATGAACACATGAGCTCTAACTCCTTACCTCTAGGCATCCACTTATTAAGGATTGGTTCCAAGGTGGTTTCATCCTCTCTTAATTTAATTAGGATATTCAGTATCCTTTTCATAGAAATGTGTACAATAGAGGCCTTGATAGAATCAACAAACTTCAAAATTGTGGTTTTTACCTTTTCTTCATACTTGCTTGCAAACAAGACTTGAGCTTGTTTCAACTTTTCCAACTCCTGTTGGATAGTTTCAGCCAACTAGAAACCAAAAGGCATAGGAGAAGGGGGATATTCTATAATGGGACTGGTAGGTGGAGGTCTTGCTGGAGAGGAGGCTATCATGAGAGTATAGGATTCGTCTGGATGGTGCTGACCTGCCAACTGACTCTGAAGTCTAGAAATAATACTGTCTCTATTTGCTACTCCTTGTTTGCCCTCATTGTTAGCCTTTAAGATGGTTTCCAATTTTAATTGGAGATTAGCCTTTTCTTTTGCCTCCTTTTCTACTACTGCCACACAAAACTTTGTAGTTTCCAAGACTATGCTTGCAACTTCCACCACCCCTATATCTTGGACTCTTTTTACAATCATGACTCCTAGGAGGCTAGAATCTAATACACCTTTACTCCTTTTATCCTCATCTCTCTTCAATGACCACATGACTAGAGCAACATTATCCTTGTTGAAGGTCACTCCTTCCATGGGTTTTGTTTCCTTCCTTGCTGCTTCAAGGACCAAAGAATCAACTATATCCCATTCAGGGAGGATTAAAACACCAGCCTTAGATACCATCTCTCTTCCCTTCTCAGGAGCAATAGTTTTAAATTCTTCAATCATTTCTTGCTTTACCTCTTCTTCCACTTGAGTTACATCCCTGTGAGGCTATTCACTCTTCCTTTGCTCACATCTGGCTTTGAATTATTCCATATTTTGCTTCGACACAAATTGAATGAAAGCCCCTGTTGTAACAAAATTACTATTAGCCATGAATTCCTCACTGGCTTTCTTAATAGTAAGGTCTAACTCTTGGCCCTTTAGCTCACCATGAGTCAAGTTCATTTCAGCACTAGGTGGCTCTTCTAGCATCCCCTCTTGGGTATCCTCATATGTATAGGCAATCTCCCCAAGACTCCCTAATTGTAACAACTACTCGGCCACCACCTTCTCATCTCCTATATGGATAGGGGACTAAGATGGAGAATACAAAGGCTCATTGGTTTGCTCTTCCTTTCCTACCCTTTGCCTTTTAGGGGAGTCTTGGATGTCAATGACATCCTCAATTTCTCTTTTCCCTCTTGAAGTGGAAGGCTCATTTGTCACTGGCATCATCACACTGTACTTTGATTTCGTATGCATCACATAATCACTAGGTGGGATAGCCTTAGCAAAGGTAGGATTAGCTAAGACTTATTTAACCTTGTCAGGATCATTTTGCATTATAGCCTCCCTTTTTTCTTTCAAGGTTTGCATGAGGTCTTCAAAATAAACAACCAAGAATTTGATTTTCTCCTCAAAGGGATTGAAACTAGAGAGAGGGTCATAACTGCTATCAAATTGATGAATGAAATCAAGAGCCCTCTTATATGCAACCCACTTCTCTTTCCTCAGTTCTTGCTCATCCAAACTGAATTCATTTCTAATTAAATCTTCAGGGAACAGAAATTGGTGAGGCCTACCTTTACACATTGCCCTCTTTCTAAACATGCCATTGAAAAAGTTCTCAAGGTCTGCACATCTTGAATCTATAGTTGACAACCTGTATTACTTAAGGAATTCTTCAAAATATTTCCAGCCACCTTTAGTGATCACAAAATGATGGGCCATAGTAATGGTTGGGAAAATGGTCCCTTTACCCCTACTGGTCAGCTCCACCTCTTGTACACTCGCAATTTTCCTCAAGACTTCTGCAATCCCTATCTTCAATGGGACCTGATAGGGCAATAGATATGGAATACCTCTAAAACCATACACTCTGAAAATGGTATAAATAGGGTACAAATACATATCTCCCCAATTGTGAACAATCTTAATACCCTCAACAAACTCTTTAGGCCTGAGGAATTCCAAGAGAGCCTTAGGAATCCTAGGGTTTTCTATGCACAAAATAAATCTAATCTTAGATGCAAAGCATCTATCAAACTTTAAATAGATAGCATCCTCTCTATCCCAGGATAAAACAGTGCTCCAAAGTTGAACATGCATCTCTTCCTTATCTTTCACCTTAACGAAATCCATTTCCTTTGCAAAATAATTAGCACCTTTGAACAAAAACATGTGCCTCAGAAGGGAATATCATCCAAACGGTTTGTCCACCTTACCATTTTTTATCCCGACTAGCCCTACACGATTTGCATCAGTAAGGTATGGTACATAATCAAATGTTATTGCCAGGGAGGGGTTTAGAATTTGTGCAATCATCAACATGTAATTGGTTGGCATGTTTTTCTTAACATCTTCTCCAAAAATCTGGCACAGTGCCCAATACATACCCTTAGCTCTTAGAGTAAACAGATTCAGGGAGAAAGGTTCCATTGTATTGGGGCCTACAACTGTTAACCCTCCTATCTTAACAAAGAACTCTTTCAATGGGCCACTCCTAAGATGATCCCTTTGAGCATTATAGACCTGGGCTAATGACTCAAAATCAATAGGTTTTAACAGATTTGAAGCTTCACTGAGCTTAAATAGATTTATGAGTTCATCATCATTTATTTCAATCAAGGCTGATCCCTTCACATTCCTGATACATCTAGCTATAGGGTCATAATTTTGTGCAATCAGAGTCAACAAATCTACATCCATGAATACACTAGGGACCACGAGCTTCCCCACATCCAATTCCCATATGCTATTTAAAGGGGCAAGGGAATGTCTCTGACCAAAACCAACTTTGAACAATCTTAAACTTGACAACCCTATTTGAGGATCCCTTAACCAATTACCTTTATCAAATAAGCCATCCCCAATTCTAAGACAAGGGATCTTTGGTACTAATTCTTTAGCTTTAGCCCCGACATTGGTTGACATAGTTAACATTTCCAAAAAATCATCACAAATGTTTCTATCCTGGTAATTCACTTTTCTTGTCAACTCCCTTCTTGGTGCCATCTTGATAATGCAACTATATCAATTGAGACTCACACAGACCTCTAATGAAACAATTCACACAGCAATCACCAAATTTAGACTAGAATTAACAAGAAAAGGCACAAAAACCTATTATTTGCCTGAAGAAAACCACTTCGCACCAATTTCTCTGCAACAGACTTTGTTGAAATGATGCCAACATTCAAGTTGATGTGGAATCTAATACGACAAGTTGGCACTGAATTTTAGAAATTAATCCTGCATGCTTCGACCATCACCTTAGAATTGAATTCACAAATCAACTTCAAAAACGTGCTCCAACGGATCATAAATTCTCTGAGTATTTCCTCTGTTTTGTTGTTTCGCTATTTGGCAAAGCTTAAAACCTTTGTACCTTTCTTTCATGAAACAACGACAACTGTTGGATCACGAGAACTTGCACTAATTTTATTCTATTCGGTGTTTCTGTGTTAGTGACAGGCCCTACCTTCTTTTCGCTATTTCACGGTCCTTAAAACTTGTGCAATTTTCCATCGCGAAGCAATGCCGGCCATTAGATCATGATCTACCTACCCAGTCTTTATCTCCAACAACGACCGTCAATCTTATTAACTAATCGCGCATCACCTTGACGACTAATGGTTTTCGCCATTTCATAGAGACTAAGCTATAGGCATCTTTGGGCCATGAAACAATGACAACTGTTGGATCGACCATGAGATGAACAAATTTTAACATGCATTAGACCCTTCAAATGGGCCCTTTATCTTTGAGATCACTTGCTTTATCTCATCACCGGTTAACAAACGTCACATGGCAGTTGGCCATTTGCTCAGGAAGTTCCATCGGGTTCCATTCTGAAACGCCATGTGTTTTACTTCACTATTCTCCACATAACTACTAGTTGAAACAAGGCAGGCCCTCATTGTACCCTTCAGAGCCACACGCACTTGATAGGTCACCCTTACATTGCACGAAACAAACCATCTATCCTGCCATGTCATACCTTTGTATCCGCCACCTTAGCAGTTTGGTCTCAGTCTTTCGATGGAATTTCTTCTTTGGCAAGCGGTCTATAGGTCTCATTGAATAGTCACTTTCATCAAAACCATCGAGCCCACCATGGACTACCACCTAAGCACCATCAGACCCGCCACCTATCTTTCACCATTTCGCGATCACTAATCTTTGTTTGACTTGTGGTTGCGAAACCACGACAACCGTTCGATCAAATCATACTTAATCGGCCTTTAACTTTATGAACTGCCTATCCTTTGGGCCCACCGACCCCTTTCACCATTTTGCAGAGCTTAAAACTCAAGTTACTTATCTTCATGAAGTAGCGGTAGCCGTTGGATCTCAGGAACTTGCTCGTTGGTTACCCTTGCTATGACCACCTCACCCGAGCCCACCACCTTTTTGCTACTTTGCAAAAGGTAGAACACGTGCATCTTTTGGCCTGAAATCAACACGAGCTGTTGATCTTTTCTAAACTGATCATCCTTTAACCAAAGAAGTCACTTGCCTCTGGGACCCGCCATGTCTTTCGATGTTTCATACAACTTATATCACGTGCATCTCGAGCTAGTGAATCAACACGAGCCATTGGATTTAAAACAAGATGTAGTTCTTTACTCTGACGGTTGATCCTCTGGTCAAGCCCGCTTAGCCTTTTTGCTACTTTGCAAACATTAACTCACTGACATCTCTGCCTATTGAAACAATGACAACTATAGGATGAACAATGGGTTGCATACTAATTAAGGAGCCCGACAAAACATTAGAATAAGACATAGGCAAAGGCATAAATTTTGAAAATATTAAGGGACCGCCTAGGGAAAGAACTAAAGTGGGGGACACTTTTCATGATAGATCGACCCTTCTTTAAGTGGCAAAAGTAACTCAGAAATAGAACATAAGGGTTTTTTGCAAACAACATAAGGGTTAAAACTCAAAAACCTTAAACCCTCTTCTGAGCCAAGAAAATCAGAGGCAACACGGCCATACTAGACATATTTTTTGCAGACTTCTAGCCAATTATGGAACAAGAATATCCAATTTTAAACAGTGGTAACATAGTCCAGAATTCCTCTAATACTTTCTGCAAATTCTCATATCTTTTAGCGATCAACACACATGCTGCATCCGCTCTGATAGTCCACACCTGTTTCTTTAACTTATTGTACTCCTGTAACAATTTATCATACCTCATTTTTATATTTGAACCATCTATAATCTATGGCATTGGATGACCACCTCTCTTAAATAATTCTTCATACAAAGCTTTGTATTTTTCCTTTTCTTCTATTTCCTTCTTCATTCGAGCTTTGTTCAACTTTGAAAGATCTATCCCCATCTCTACTGTGACTATGGGATCTATTTCTTCAACTTTTAATTTTATGATATGGCCAAAGGCCTTGTTAACATCTATAATCTTTGGCCTCTTATTCAGGGGATAGAGAGCCCATAAAAGCATAACCTCAACATTTAGATCATATCTTGATCTAATAAAAATATCATTAAGACCCTCAATGTCTAACTTAAAATCTTGCTTATCTCAATGCAACAAGCTATCAAAAATAAAAGATGCACTAAGGTCCTATCCTGGAAAAAGAATGATTCCTGCCTCTACGAGAAGTTGTCTTCCCCTTTGAGGGGTCATGTTCTCTAACTCAAAATTAATCTCTACCTTCAGCTTCTTGAGCATTTCTACCTCATTCTCTAGTGTCACATCTGGCATTGCCTCTCTCAATTTCTTTCCTTTAAAATGATACAAAAAGGACTTAAACTCCTTTGACTTAACAAATTTGTCATCTGATACAAAAGATGTATGCTCTTCTAGCCTTTCTTCTGAATCTACATTCAATGCTGCTACAATTTTTATCTTGAGCATTTGGTTCATCTTCTTTTTTTGGTACTTGAAGCTTAGAAACTATTTCATTCTCTCCAGAATCACTTTCCACATCTTGTTCTTCTTCTCTTTTTAGATCCCCAATTCTTTGCTTCCTTTCTTCCAATCTTCTTTCCAAGTGAACAACAACATTTGCAAGTTCTTCTAACTCTTTGTTCTTGCATAGGTCATCATAGTCATCATACTCATGGAGATAATCTCCCAGGTTTTGTCCTTTTTCTGCTCATATGGATGTAACCTTCTGGGTCATAGGTCTTCTTTGGCGTGTGCATATATAGGTTGATTTCATCCATTAGATTCTTATTTATGGCTTCATAAGCTCTGGTAGAGACTATTCTAAAATCTCCAAAATGAAGAGTCCCAGGTAAGAAGGCTTTCTTATGGGCACCCCCAAAGTGTCGTGCATGAGAGACACTCAATTGTCTCACAATCTCCAAGTAAGAAATTTGGTTTGACACGGGCTTTGGTAGCACATAGGGAGCACCTTCGAATCCAAAAAACCTAACAAATGTGAAATCTCTATAAGTATACCAATCTCCCTAATTATGGTTGACTTTGGTATCCTTGTATTCATGTGGCCTAAGAAATATTTTAATCACTTCCGAGAATGACCCTTCACACGACACATTATAAACCCTGAATAATGGTTTAACAAAAAATTCCTCAAATCTCACATAGTAAGATTTATCATACCTCAAATCCCATAGAGACACCCACAACTGTATAGGTTGATCATGTCCATCCTTTCCTTGAGGATTTACCCTTAAGCCATTTGGCCATAGTCCTTTCAATCTTCCATAGAACAACACAATATGTGTCAATAGTGAATAATGCTTGGAGGACTTGTTAGGGTTATTTTGAAGATTTAGAGAACCCTCATGTAGTTTGTCGACCAGATAGGTAGCGTAATCAAACTATCTTGCTTTGTGCCTTTGAATGTCTACTACAAGAACCAATGGCCCCATCCGTGCTACATCTGGAGTTTCCATTCCTCCTACCTGTCCGCAAGCCATATATGTGTATTGAAAATACTGTCTAAAAATATTTACATCATAGGGTGGACCATCTTCATTAGTTAGCTTCCCTTTCTCCACCCCGTGGATGGCTAAGTTCCATCCTTGATAGGTCATGCCCGTTACAATACAACTATGGAAAGCCTTCAAAAACCCAACCATAACCAAGCACTCCATGTGACCAAGCATGAATCAACACATACCATGCCATGCTTCCTTCCTTAAAAAATGCTAACCTGACTAACTGACCAACCCAGACAACTTCCCTTGTGGTTGCTTTTATAAACACAATCTCCCACAAAACCACCAAGTTGTATTACATGAAAACCATGTGACAATAAAATACAATATTTTTCTTACCTACCCTTGACCCACATTTAATATTTGGTACATCACAATTACATTCCCCAATATTAAATAAATACAATATAATAATACCAATGTGTCAATACAACTCATCAAGTGGTTACACGAATATTCCAAGGGAATCTCTACATGTTGCATGTCCATCTAGGCGTTCCAAGGTGCAACAATACAATATGATATTACAATATAATTCCATGTCCACCTCACATAATAATAAAATAATACAATAAAACATTATTATACAAGGTGTACAACACCATTTTCCCAACATTCTCCCACTTGTTGTATACATTGCATAAGGGCCAAGAAGTAATATGTCACACGAACTAGAGACTGATCTCTCCACACACATATACCATCATGGAATGCAAGTGATCCATCAAGATACATGCAAAAAGAAACAAGTGACCACCATCTCATACATGAATGCTCCCACCCCCCATCATGCCACTACCACTCGACATGAAAAGGCCATCAAAAGACAAAGACACACAATGTGTCACAACAAATGATAAGTCACACACCGAATGATATCCAAACACAAACACTAATCCAAAGGTGTCCACTGCAAAGCTAGTTGTTTACATAGCTGAAATAGCACCCACAAAAATTGCTAACACAAGAACTATACATGCCTCCAAGGCATATAAACCAAGTGAATAACATCTCATCAACATATGCAACCTGTAACATGCAACCATAAGACCCAAGTGCAATACATGCCATGTATATACACCAAGGAACTCCCACTGCATAGGTAATGTCAATATCAAAAATGAATCCACTAACAACATATCATAGAAGTGTAACCATGTATAATCAAGAACATCCACATCAATATGAACATCATGTAAACCAATAACCTAGAAGTACCATTCTCACACCATGTCTCCAACATTCTCCCATGTTCTCCACACCAACAAAAGAAAGAGATAAAGGAACCTCCATGTCATCTCCCACATGACATATCATAAATACAAACTAATCAATGCATAGCTCCAAACAACCTCAAGCCAATGTAATGTGAATACGAACATCTTGGAAGTAACCAAAACAAAGAGAGAAACATTGCAAATCAAATCCTGTAGTATGTCCTCCTACACATACCTCTAAATGCTAACCACATCAAGTATGATCTACTCCATAAAACCTCACATGAAAATCATAACAACACCCAAACATTGTTCAGTCCCTTGGACTAAACAAACACATATAACATGTAATCAACATGGATATAAGCCTCTCATAACCAAGAAGATCAAACTAATACCATTCCCAAGCCTAGGGAATACACCCAATAAACCATCTCCCAAACTAATATCAATGACTACCACCATCATAATAATAACTCAAATTCTCAAGGAGATAACCAATGCCATACATATCTCAAATGGACCCTCCAGAGCCAACAAACTCCATGTATCTCAAGACCCATTTCAATGAAATATAAACATAACATCATTCACCTGAAAGGAAAAATGGACAATACCTCTCAAGTAGTAAAACGCCTAGTAGACCAGGAGTGGGAATGAGAATGCTCATCCAAGATATCCAAGTCATCATGACTCATGTAAGAACAATCTCCTCTCAAGTCCATACCAAGTGAATGCTCCTTGATCTTCCTACTGAAACAACAACCTGCCTCAACATATGCCTCTAATCACAAGATACTACTAGCATCACCAACATCATCCAAGTATCCATGAGTACCTGTAACTGACCAATCCATGCCAAACTCCAAATGCAACACAAGATCACCATGAAGTAATCAAACAAATGATCATGTCCCCAATACAAAGAGAACTACCAAGATCAATGTCAAAGATCCAACTACAAAATTAGGAACATAAACATGACAACATGATCTAACCATCTCCACCAAAGAGATAACATGCTCCATATAAACATATCAGATAATCATATCATGCCAAAACTCTAAGATAGCCATCAAGAGTGTATCGTGACATAATATCTACCATCCTATCAAGCAAGGATAACATGTCAAATAAAAGCATAAACCACACCTCAACCGAGGAGTCCTTGAGCCCTCAAGATGTCAACATCCTCAAATATCATGAAGATCACCATCTCCTACAAGTGTACCCACAAATGTGAAAGAAACTTCTATAGGAACATGATGTAAGGCATCCTCCAAAAATCTGCACACTAAGAAGATCATCCACCATCCAATGGTGAATATATATCACTGCTACAAGCTCCCACTGAACCGTGATACCAATCTCTCCATATCATCATGATAACCATCTCCTAAATGAAGATCATCCAAGTCTACACACATACAATTGAAATGTCAACAATATCAAGTAAACCATGAACTCCATCTCAAGAATATACAAAACCAACAACAAATAATCAGGATCAAATCCTACATCGCCACATCACATTGTCGAATGCTCCCACTAAAAGTGTATACAAGATATTAATGAAAATGTGATAAAACCATCCTCTAATATGAGAATCAACCAAATCCATCTAATAATTAAAGAACTCAAAGTAACCATGATCCTCAAACAAGAAGATAAACAGCCATATCAATTAGGAATCCAATCAAATAATCATCAATCAAAACTCCTGCAAATCCAACCATGTTATGCCAAAGTCCCTAAACACAAGGACCAACCATGGTATTATGATCACATCCATGAAGCAAGAATCTAACTAAATGTGTCCAACCTGTTAGCATCACATATTCAACCATGTAGGTCCCCCATCATGACTGCACCTGGTAACAACATCTCTCCTCCTCACCATGAGAAACAAATCAGTAAACCATGTGACTAAACCACGCCACCAATCTAAATATGCACAAAAAATGAAAGGTCTATGAGAATAGACAACCTATATCCAAGCCATAAATGTAATCCTATAAGTATAGACCACCTATAATACTACACAACTTGTAGACCCAACAATGTAACATACATACTCATGTTGGCATTGTGTTGTCATTGATGTCAACCGATATAGCATGTTACTGGTATAGCATGTCACCGGTAAGTATGGAATGTTGATTGGTGAGTAAGTATGGGAGAATAGTATGGAATGTTAACCGATGAGTAAGTATTGGAGACCGGTATGGAATGTCAACCAGTAAGTAATGTGTTGGCATTATGTTGCTGTCAATCGGTAAGCATGTAACCAGTAAGCCATCAAGGTTGAACTAATGAAGGAAGTACAAGAAACCGGTATTCAAGTTTGATGTCAACCAGTAGGATTCCCACCATATGTAGATGATGTCACCAAATGAATAGAAGACTGACATAAATTATGCTGCCTCAAGAAAGAAAGGAAGACAATTGGGAAGTCTATCAGGTCATACGTTTGGTTGAAGACGTATTTGCTCAACTTCAAGAAAGTCATATTAGTGCAATGCCACAAAAAAAGAGAGAAATGTAATGTCAATCGATTCCCACCAGTTATTGGCTAGCAGGTGACAAGGATCCACACCCACCGAGTGTTTGGAAAATTAAGTGGAATGGTCTATCTAGTCATACTGGTGGTTGAAGGATTTCATGGGATGACCCAAGTGGAACATGAGGAAGCCTCCTATATATGAAATCTAAGATATGCACCAGATCAACAAGAGAAGGCAAGATGAGCTATGAGGATAGAAAAGGAAGTGTAATAAGTGATGAGTTTGCCACTTTGGAAAACTAGTTGAGATGAGAGTCCTTCACTATGTCTCTTTGTTGGCTTACTGGTTGCCTTACCTATTGATTGACACAACATGTCAACAATCTCCAATGTAGACTTTCTAGCAAACTGGTAGATATATTTACCAGTTGACAATACTCCTGCCTGCATACCAGTAACACCCATGAGAACATCATGCCAACAATCTTCAACTGTCTCCATCTATGACAACACAAATCTCCATCAGCATCCCGATTGATATTAGTATCCCGTAATGAAACCATTTCTGCAAATACTAAGCCTTTCCTTTCTTCTTCATTAGCTCGGACCTCATCTCAATCGGTCTGCCAAAGTGGCAAACTCATCACTTCTTACCCTTCCTTTTTTGTCTCGGTAGCTCATCTTGCCTTCTCTTGTTGATCTAGTGCATATCTTAGATTTCATAAACAAGAGGATTCCTCATGTTCCACTTGGGTCATCCAGTGAAAGCCTTCAACCATTGATAGGAGTAGATAGACCATTGCACTCAATCTGCTAAACACCCGGTGGGTGTGGATCCTTGTCACTTGCTGGCCAATAACTGGTGGGAATCGGTTGAAATTACATTTCTCTCTTTTCTTGTGACATTGCACTAATATGACTTTCCTAAAGCTGAGCATATACATCTTCATCTAGACATATGACCCAGTAGATTTCCCACTTGTTTTCCTTGGTTTCTGGAGGCAACACAATTTCTGTCAGTCTTCTCTTCATTTGGTAACAACATCTACATCCGGTGGGAGTCCCATTGGTTGACATCAGACTTGCATACCAGTTGCCTACACTTTGTTCATTAGTTCAACCTTGTTGGCTTACAGGTTACATGCTTACCGATTGAAAACAACATAATGCCAACACATTACTTACTATTTGACATTCCATACCAGTCTCCAATACTTACTCACCGATTAACATTCTATACTACTCTCCAACACTTACTCACTAGATAACATTCCATACTTACCAGTGACATGGAACCATGTCATGCCAAAGTCCCTAAACACAAGGAACATCCATGGTATCATGTTCACATCCATGAAGCAAACATCTAACTCAATGTGTCCAACTTGTCAGCATCACATAGTCAACCATGTAGGTCCCCCATAATGACTGTATCTGGTAACAACATCTCTCCTCCTCACCATGAGAACAAAATCAGCAAACCATGTGACTAAACCAAGCCACCAATCTAAATATGCATCAACAATGAAAGGTCTATGGGCATAGACAACCCATATCCAAGCCATAAATTTGATCATGTAAGTATAGACCGCCTACAACACTACAAAACTTGTAGACCCAACAATGAAACATACATTTTCAAACCAAAATTGATAACCATGTCAACATGAAAGGAATAAAGATACAACATCGAGTGTACAATGACATCAAATCAAAATCTCCAATATGTAACATGCCATAAACTCATACTATTACCAAAGTCAAAAGAACCCATAAACAATGCAGATCAAAATATCAGCAAATAAATCATGTCAAACCTGCTCCAAATATAAACCAATGTGTATTGCTCTCCAAGAGCTTTCCGTTGAGTATTCAAAGTCCAAAATCTGACTCCATATGCTCAAGTTATGACCTCTCAAATCCATCAAGGTAACTCTGACTTTCAGCTGACATTTCACTACCCAAGCAATAAAATATGGAAAAAATAATCATATAATGATGAATTTAACTGAATCACCTTTCCAACATCTATAAGAAGTCAAAAATCCGACATCATACGCCCAAGTTATGCTCCATGAAAGAAAACAACCAATTAGGCTATAAATGCAAGCATAGACTCCAAATTTTTTTTGCCAATATACCATAAAATAATTTTCTCAATATGACCAAAAATGATTTTCAATTTTTTTTTAATTTCAAGGTGGGACCTACTAGTCACGCCCACCCACCATGGCATATAAAAATTACATATGACATTTTAATAAAACATCAAAGTTTTTTTATTTAAAAAAAACTTCATAAAAAATGAATTTAAAAATTTCATTTTAATATGGGTGGCAAAAATTTTTGTTTGTTGGGATAATTTAACACCCCGTAGGGGGCAGGGCCTGCACCCACATGGTAGGTGGTCCCCATGGGACAGGGGTCCTGTTGGCCTGCCGCCTACCACCATGGCACGATGGCCCTAGGGCTCGTCGGGCCTACCGCTACCCATGGCAGGGGCCGACAACCCTGCAGGGGTTGTCAGTCTCTATAGGGACTGTGAGTACCCTCCATGGTACTGTGGGGTACGGGAGGTTTGCGGGCCTCCCTCCCACAAATTTTTTTTTTTTAAAAAAAATTTCCAATGCCTTTTTGAATTTTTGAATTTTGAATTTTATTTTTCCACAAAAAAGCATTTCGAGTTCTATCATGTAGGAATATATATATATATATATATATATATATATATATTCAATTTTCTAACGACGACCGAGTCTGTACGACCGTACGATCGTTGGGCTAATTTTTTTTTTTCAAAATCAGATCGTTGTCATCAAAATGGGTCAAGATATATATCAAAATTTGTCTCCCAACCCCCTTGATCACAACCATGGGGTCCCTTTTGTCCCATGGGGCCAAATCTAAAACTCCACCCCCAAAATGCAAATCAATACAAACCCATTTTGAAACAAATTTTTATAACACCAGATCTACAACAAATGCCCACAAATCTACAACCCACAACCTACAACAAACCCTCATATTTTGTCTTGTATTTCATTCTTTCATGCATTCATGGATTCAACATCTAGGGTTATAACACCATAAAACCATATAGCTCTGATACCACTTGAAAGGAAATTTGCAACCAACTTTATGACAATTTCCACATAACCCAATTTAGATCTTAATCAAATTAACACATAGAATCCACATGCAAATAATAGACAACATACCCATGAAAACGTGACACAAAATATATCCTGGGAAAACCCTCATGAGAGAAAACCCAACCTCCAAAAGAATCTTCCACCATGTATTATCAACAATGCGTCAATTATAATACAACTATGGAAAGCCTTAAAAAATGTAGCCATAACCAAACACTCCATGTGACCAAGCATGAATCCACACATACCATGCTATGTTTCCTTCCTTCACAAATGCTAACCTGGCTAACTGACCAACCCAAACAACTACCCTTGTGGTTGCTTTTATAAACACAAGCTCCCACAAAACCACCAAGTGGTATTACATCAAAACCATGTGACAATAAAATATAATATTTTTCCTACATACCCTTGACCCATATTTAATATTGGGTAATTCATCACAATTACATTCCCCAATATTAAATAAATATAATATAATAATACCAATGTGTCAATACAACTCATCAAGGGGTTACAAGAATATTCCAAAGGAATCTCTACATGTTTCAAGTCCATCTAGGTGCTCCTAGGTGCAACAATACAATAGAATATTATAATATAATTCCATGTCCACCTCACACAATAATAAAATAATACAACAATAAAACATTATTATGCAAGGTGTACAAAACCATTTTCCCAATAGTTCCAACTCACACTCAAGACCTAAGCTGACAACTATCAACCAAAGGATACAATATGACATCACAAGACTCCAACATAAGAGTACAATGCTAAACTACATCACATGGCTAAATAAAAGAAATCAACCTCTACAGGCATAATCAACAAATCAAGTCAAATAGATAATGGACACATGTGGGGTAGAGTGTCATCACATGCTAACCTCATGTGGCATCTATCTCCACCTTGGAGTCACACAATGGAGAATGGGTTACCGCTCCAACGATCTTCCCAATCTAAGATCCCAAATCCATCTCCCTGGGTCCGTCCAATTGGGGCATACAAACATCATATTCTTAATCTTGATTAGGTTAATTCCTAGTTACCCAAACTGACTAATCAATTATTATTATTGTTATCACTTGAAATTACAACATAAACTCTTCATGTGGTTCCATAGGTCTAGACCCCCTTCTTGGAGATCTAACAATCATGACCTATGTCCAACACATGCAAGAGCCCACTCTCCCAACCATAGACCAATACCATACATAACAGTATACATCATAATAACAACAAGAAACTCATCAAGGAAAACATCCAAAAGTCATTACCAATCTTACACAAACTGGAACATAAAGGATAGCTATAAACATACAAACAAATGCCATATAACAAGAATCATACCATAAGCTCAAAGCATCATAATGAAACAATAAAGAGAGCCTCAAGAGTGATATAAAAACATAAACAGGGAAAGAATATGAATCCAATGATACCACATAGTCCTCAATAGCAAGGCACAACACAACCTCTCATTGGAGGTGCATATACTCCTCCTCAAAAGCAAGGGATGCATACATCTTGTTGGAGCAACCTTTCAAACCTCAACAAACAAGTGAAATAATACTTTCTTGAGCCCAAATAGGATTCAAACATACCAGAAAAGCATGGAATAGTGCCCAAAAATCATCAATAGAACAAACCTTACCCTTTGGAGTCCAAAATCAAGAAGAAAAGTCAACCAGAAAGTTAAAACTCAACCTAGAAATGTACTAATACTATTTTGATTCTATTGTTACTAGTCTGGTGCTATTCACTCCCAGTTTGGCACTATTGTTGCTTGTTTTAGTGCTTTTGTACTGGATTGAAATTTTTGGGAAAAACGAGAACATGAAGCAATCAATCATGCCCAGATTCGGGCAGGGGCATAATCATGGTCTAAAACTGACCCAGAACACACAAGGGGCCTCCACAAATGCAAAATAGAGTTTACACAAGCCTAATGAGGTCATAGAACCAATAAATTGATCACAACCGACAAACATATGCACAAAAATGCATCGCAGTGACATCCATACAAGTGCAAATCATAACAAAGGATTTCTAAACACTAAGAGAACCTAAAACAAGATTTACAAGAGAAATACAACCACCATAACTCAAATACCATATCATAGAATAATCATAGGGATAATAAAACCAAAAAGCTACATCTCCCAAACACCCATTTCTAGCCAAAACCAAATCTAGAATCACAAATCACAACTTTAAGCATTCCCATTGAAATTTTCCCTTCAATAAAAAAAATAAATAGCTGAAATCAATTACATATTTCCCCCAAGCAATATTTTGGGAAACACTTGCAAACAATCTTTCCTGAAAGCCAAAAAGAATAAAGTATTCAGATCCAACCTAGAAAAAACGCAAGGCAAGGAAAATTGATGAAGAATCCTCCAAAATCAGCAAGCTCAGTCACAATCCAAATCCAAAGCCAAATCCTCAAGCAATCTGTGAATTCTCCCAAAAGCCAACCTCTTGTGAATGCACAAGAAGCCATAAAAATACCCAAAAATCAAACCCAAACCATAATAAAAATTGACCAATCAAAATATTTCTTGAAACAACATATTATACCAACCTTTTACAAAGTTTGAGGAAGGTATTAAATAAATATATTTCATTTACCTACCTCCCGATCCGATCAATCAAATAAAAGACTAGGTAGATTAATATTATTTCAAATAATCAAAGAGGGGAGTAAACAGACAAATAATTAAATAATAGTTTATACACCCCATAAAAAAATATTAATTAGCAATATAATATTATTTATTCATCAAATAAATAATAACTGCCACATAAATTAGATAAATACCCATGAATAATAATATTCATCCAATAATAAAATACCAATGCATAGGTTAAATAATATTAATTAATTAAATATAACATTAAATAGATAATCATAAATAAATTATAACAATAGATAATCAAAAGACGTTATTAAAATAAACCAAATAAAATAAATATGAAATACAATAAACAATATTCAACAAAACTCAATAATAAAAGTAATTAAATAATAAATAATAATTAAATTTCAATTAAACAATAAATCCAATGTTACATAAATTAAATCAACAATTTAAACATTAATCAAAATAAAAATAGAAATATTAAATAACTAAATAACCACACATCTCCAAATAAATAAACATAGACTCGTAACATCTTACGCTAAAGGGGATGAACACAACTCCAAACTATAACCTCAACTTGCATCGTGGCATAATCGACAAGGTACACAACTTAGACCTAGAGTGTGTGAGGGAAATTCTGTCATCTCCGAAAACTTGCCATTGGGATAGAGATATGCTCAGACCTGTGAAGCCAGGTGGAGTCGATGTCTAGTATCTGCAAGCCTGCATTAACACTAACACAACATATACAATACATATACATCATATTAAACAAACAAGTGATAGAGAATTGCGACAACATATCATGCTCATTGTGAGTGATATGACATTGTCTCTACTCACGAAGACAACCACATAACATAACATCGAGACATCGCATAGAATCGTTATGATGAAATAGGGTTAGTACCATCATGTCATCATAAGTCATATAATCCACATGAATGGTGATCTCATATAAATCCAGCCATCCAGGTGATTCTACATACTAACATCCACAAGAACCATCAAATGTCATATATCATATAGTATGTCCAACATCATCAATCATATAAATATCCAAACTTGATGAGTCATATTAAATAACATAAATCCACATAGAGTACTAGAATCAATAGAACCATCTAAGATAGCAATAGAGTCATAAATAACTATCTAAGTATCCACCATATGTCTATATAAGTCTATCAAAATGTAAATCAAAATGTCAGTCTAGGAGGGACACTACACTTTCCCTAGGGTATCTCAACACCATTACCTAATCTATCCATAGATCATGATTACATCAAGAATATATCATCATGATTTACTTCCATCATCTAATGCATTTTAACTCAGCTATTATTATCTCTTTTCATGCACACATAAGATTCTTTGTTAGACTATCTATCATGATTCCTTTCCAGATAATGCAAATGCCTATAACCCCTTAGATTCATTTTAAAACACCAATTCCAAATGTTCCTAATCCCAATCATTTATTCAACATCCTAGCATCATTATTCCATTTCCAATACTAATTACCACATTACTAATGCATTTCCTTAATCATATTAGACATTCACATAACACTAAATGTATATCCATATAACCAATTCCATTAATGAGAATTATCCAAGATACAAGAAGATACATCAATATGTTTACCTAATATATCATCTACCATTACATATACATCAACCATTTGACATCAAGGAGCATAGCTCTCAACTACCAACACAATTACATCATGAATCCTACACATACACATGCCATATGGATTATGATACATCAATCTACTACATGAGCTCATCCAATTGTTGAAGAGATAATAATCCACAACACGCCCAAGAGCATCCAATGAAGAACATCCCAATGGAAGAAGGCATCAAACCACCTGGCCATGTGGAACCATTAGGAGCCACCCCTCGTGCTAGGAGATGGCATAAGATCCCACTCACACTCTACATCTAGGCTAACACCTAACAACCAAAGGATAAAAATCCACACATCATGTGGCTAAAAAAAGGCTCAATAAATCATAAGACCTCTAGAGGCTATTTAGAAATCAAGACTCAAGGTGCTAGGACCTACATGTAGGGAAAAGAGTGTCATCACATGCAATCATAATGGGAACTTGGGCACTTGTATTGGCATCCAAGATGCTCATGCAGAGCCATCTCAACCTTGAAGGAGTAAGCTAGGAGATTAGCTTACCTAGGTCACCAAGGCCTTCCCAATCCTATCCCAGATTACCACCCTTGGGAAAGGCAGTGGGGCCACCATGTCCATTCCTTATCTTATTAAGATGAATTACTCTACTACCCAACCCTCCAAGAATTAATTAAATTAAGTTATCACTTGATTACAAGGTAAACTCTCAATGAGATATTTTGGCGATCTAGACCCTAGATAACCTGGCTGTCTACTCCTCGCAACCTCAGTCACTCACCTGGAAGCCCACTCCCCCTAACATGCGAGAACATATACAAACATTATATATCATGAGCAAGGGCTCTCTACAACACATAGCCTAGTTATCCAAGATTCTCAATCAGATAAATAACATCAAATGCCATCATAACAACCTCATAAATAGTATACAATCACAATATCAAGATCAAATCCAATATGAGCCTGGGTAGAGAACACAAATATCACATAAAATCAATTCCAACCAATAAATCGATCTTGGGACAACTTAGGAACCTTGATAATCAAAAGACAACAACCTCTCAGAAGAAACAAAGTTGGATAATCAACTCAGAAAACCCAAAAATGATAAAAAACACAAAAGACAAGGCAATTTATCGCATCTGAAGGAAAGAATAGCACATTGACTAGTTCTTTTAGCGTATCCACCAAATCTTTTATCACATCCACCAATTTTAGTAGCACATACAACAATTATTTTAGTGCATAGACTAGATTAGTGCATAAACTGATCCAATTAAGGCACAATAACCAAGATAAACCAAGGAAATGTAAACATATAATAATATGGAATACAAATCATAAAATACTTCTCCCATAATTAAAATGTGAACTTCGATAGTGCTTGGAGATCCATCACTGGGTGGTACAAAATAAATCAATCCTAAAGTTCACAATATACCAAATACACGAGACAAATTATAATCGACCCCACATGAAACAAGAAATCAGTTTTAGCATGCCTCTGACCAACATTGATTCCCAACAATATTAGGAAATCCATAGAGCCATTCACATAAATACACCAATCAATAAATGAAATATGAACATAACTCCCCCAAACTATATATAATAGCAATAATATCTAGTAACTACAAAAATAATTTCCTCAAATCTCTCGGCAAACAATCTTTTCTAAGTCACAATACATACAGATCTTTTAATTCAAAATGCAAAGGAGGAAAAAAAATATCCAACTTGGAGGAATATAAGTTATGGTATATCAATTCAAAGAAGATAAATCCAAAACCAAACCAAGCTCGAATCCAACTTCTAGCAAATCCAAAATCCTTAGTAATGCAGAAAAAACTTCCAAGAACCAACCCCCAACAATGCACAAGAAAACCAATAAATAGAAAATCAAGCCAAAACCATACAAATACGTTGGCCAATCAAAATATTATATTAAAATATATTCCTTACCAACCCCTATGCAAATACCAAGGTAAGAATATAAAATATTATTTTACTAACTTACCCCAAAATATCCAACCAATAGCAAAATAGGGTAGGTAGGATAGATAAATAATCAAATAACCCAATAGGATAAAATGGATTCAAATATTATAAACAATCAATTAATTAAATAACCAAGGAAAAATAAAATATAATGGCCTAGATAAATAATTAAACCATAGATTCCAAATAAATAATTAAAGCCACAACAATATAAATAAATAACAAATAACCAAAACAAATTAAAAAAAACAAAAAAAAAACAAATAATAAATAATAAATAATCCTTAATATTAAATCATTAATAAATAATTATTAATAACAATCTCAAATTATTATTAAATATTAATATCAACTATTAATTTAATTTATTATTATAAACTATATGAGCCAATTAATTAATTAATAATTAAATAACCAAAAATCATAAAACTAAGACTGACATGATACCAGTTTAGACCTAGGGTGTAGAATGGGATTTCATGTCACCTTCGATCAACTTGTCATTGGGATGTTGACATGCTCAAACCTGTGAAGCTAGGTGGAGTTGATGTCTGGTACCCGCAAACCTGTCACCCAATACATGCACAACAACATATACAATTTAACATATATAATGAAATAAATAGACAAGTGAAGGGGAATCACAATTCCATATCATGCTCATGAATGAGTGGTATGACATCGTCCCTATCACAAACGTAGTAGAAGACAATCACAACAAGCAAGCACTACCATACTCATCATCATATCCAATATAATCATGAAATAGGGTTAGTACATAGTATGATATCATCAAATCATCTTAAAGTAGACTAAGCTATATCAATATGATTCATTTATGTACAAAAAGGAAATATGAATAAAGGAGGGACACTACAATTTCCTTCCATCTGTCTTTTCCTCTACAACAACAAGATTGATCTTAAATTTAGTCTCTTGAACAGGTTCAAGGGAAGTTTGATCCCATACCTCACATACTTTTACATTTGTACTCTCCACTAACTTGTTTAATCTCTTATTGTAACGTCGATAGGCTTTTGTATTCGTAGCATATCCCAAAAATATTCCTTCATATGCTCTGGTATCAATATTTTTAAGGTCATTCTTGTATCTTTTGATATAGCACTTATTGCCAAAGATTCTAAAATATTTCATAGTAGGTGGTCTTCCATACCACAACTCATAAGGTGTCTTAGTATGATTTAGTCTTATCTAAACCATGTTAAGAATGTAAAAAATAGTATGCAAAGCTTCTTTCCAATACACATTAGCCAAGTTAGCATCTTTCATCATTGTTCTAGCTATTTAAATAATAGTCCTATTCTTCCTTTCCACCACACCATTTTGTTGAGGAATTCTCAAATTATAAATATGTCTTCGAATACCATATTTCTCACAAAAATTGTCAAATTCTTTTGAAGTAAACTCTCCACCTCTATTACAACTCAAACATTTGATTCTAGCATCAACTTAATTTCCTATAATTGACTTGAAAAAATTTTAATCTTTAGAAAGATTCAAAATTTTCTCTACAAAATGTAACCCATGTTATCCTAGAATAATCATCAATAACTAACATAAAGTACCTTTCTCCATTAAGTATTCTTGTCATCGTAGGGCCACACAAATCTGTATGAATTATCTCCAATGGATATGATGTAGAATATTCATTGTTCTTGAAACTTGGTGCAGGGAACCTCTTTGTTTTTGGTTTTTATTTGTTGTTTGAGTGTTGGATAGGTGGTCTTAGACCCTAAGATGATGTGTTGGATCAGTTTGGATCCTTTGGATGTAATAAAGAACCCATTTGTAAGGCCAATTGGCTCTAAGGTCATTTATAAACTTAGAGACAAAATTAGGCCATGGGGTTCATGTAGTGTAGAAGGCATGTTGATAAGTTGTCTTGAGTTGTTTTAGGCCTATGATAGGTCTAAAAAGTCCATTAGGGATGTTGGCATGTCAAAAGTGTCAAAAATGCAAAATTATCAAAAGTTGCAATAGTTTCTAAGCAACATTTTCCACCGATTGGGAAAAGAGGTTACAATGGCCATAACCAATTGGAAAATAGTTGTAGCCATTGTGGAAAGGCCTATTTGTTCCTTTGAGATCATCCATGTTGTTGTTGGATGAAGCATGCAAAGATTTGGTGGTTTGAATAACAAGAAAACTCAAATTTTACCCAATTTCCATTGTTTTCTGTACTGTATGATCTAAAAGAGGATTTACTTGCATGGAATTTTGAATTGTTTGGATTTTCATGTGAGTGCAGGTTCTAATGCAAGTGTTCTGACTCCAATTTATAGGGTTTGGAGTGAGTTGTGAGCAGTTTACCAAAAACTGTCATTCAAAACCTCAGTTCATGTGGCCCTAACTTGCAAATTCCTTTGTGGAATTCAACAGCCTCTTGGAAAATGCAAGTTAGGGTTGTGTAGACTAAGACTTTAAAAGGGCAGAATCTAGGAAAGAGGTTTGGTATGGTTACCACCAAAACCTAGACTAAACAAGACAATGTGTTTAGTCTAGCCTACAAGGAGGAATGAACAAACATTCACGTAGGGAGTGTTTGGTGACTGGTCTAATGGTGGATTCGGTGTATTATAGGCCTAGGGAATGTGTCTATGTGGTGAGTTTGGTTCTGCAACCCCACCTTCAAGTAGTTGCTTTCAAAAATAGGCCTAATTAGGCCTATTAGGTTTGCAAACTTAGTAGGTGCTTAGGGGTGCTGGATTAGAGTCAAACCTCAATCTCTTGGGATTGGATGTAAATCCCAAAAGGGTATTCAAATATGTAATTTTTTCTTGGAGTGTTTTGGGAGAATTTTGAATGATTTGGGAAATACCAGTCTGATAGGGCTACTAGGATTAGGCCTAAATAGGGGTTTCTTGATGCGGGTGCAAAAAGGAGACTTCTAAACTTAGTTGGAAGGCTAGGGTGAGTGATACTAGTTGTTGAACAGTGCAAACCCTCCTTAGGAAGTGCAGTAGGTGACTAGTTGCATTGGTGTGTGTAGAACCATAATTATGGGGTTGTAATAGGCCTTAGACAAGGCATAGAGGGGTGATTTTGGGTCTTCTTACCTTCTAGTTGCCCACTCTACATCAAGTGATATCAAAGCCATAAAGGTTCTTGAGGGTGGAAGAAGAAGATTGAAAAGATGTCAGAAGGAGAAGACACTAGTGATGGGAGAAGGATGACCAATGTTGAACTGGCCAAGTTGGTAAGAGAGCAAACAACAACAAATAAAGAGATGAGAAAAGAATTGGATAAGTTGAAGGGTAAGATGGACAAGAAGAAAGGAGACTTTGATGAATAAGAAGAAGGGAATGATGAAGATGCCCTTTTGCAGACAAGAGAGAGGATACCTACAGATCAGAGGAGTTTCCTTGAATCCCTCGAGAGAATATGTTCACTAGGAAGATGAACCTAGAGGAAGTCATGGATTGGTTGGAGGCCTTAGAGAACCACTTTGAGTGTGAACATGTTCCTGAGAACCAAAAGATGAAGACTACTAAGTCTAAGATGAAGGGATCTGCCCTTAGTTGGTGGAACTTATTTTAAAATGAGAGAGTAGAAGAAGGGAAGAACCCCATCTCATCATGGAAGAGGATGGTTGCAGAGGTGAAAAAGAAATTTGTACCTGAGGATTATGAAGTGAAAATGCACAAGAAGTTGCATAGCTCGAGACAAAAGGATTTGGATGTGAGTGGATACATTGAGTAGTTTCACAAACTATCCTTAAGAGTAAAGGTGCTAGAGAATGAGAAACAAAAGTTGGAAAGGTATATGAATGGCCTCAAGTATTGTATTCAAGATGAACTAAGTCTCTTTAATCCTGAGACAATTCATAAATGCTATCAAATGGTATTAAAAATTGAAGAAAAGTTCAGAAGAAAGGGAGACCAACAAGGTAGAGGAAGAGGAGGGAACTTTAGAGAAAGAGGCAGATTTGGTGGAAGAGGAACACCTCCTAAACTACAAGGAGATTCAAGTAATTAGGAATCAGAAGGAGAAACAAGTCACAAGGGTAATTTCAAAGGAAGAAGACCAAATAGTTGAGGTAGATTCAGAGGTAGAGTTACCAATGTGTTCACCGGAAGATGCTTCACATGTAATCAAGTTGGTCACCAATCTTTTAGATGCCTAGAAAAGAAAGGTTCTAATAGTCAAGGTGTAGAAATAAGAGTTTATTTGGCACAAGAGGAGGAAACCCAAAGTGTGAACTCACCTTCAAGACATGCATATCTAGAGCAAGGGGAGTGTTTGATGTTCAAAAGGACCCTCTTGAAGGTACTGTAGTGTCGTAAATTGTACGCACTTGCTAAAGCAGTACAATTTCACACCTAGTTTAGCACCCGCCTTGGCGCAGTTTGCATTTTGCATTGCATTTCCCCTTTAGCACTTAATTAATCAAATTAATTAGGTCTAAGGTCCTATTTCATCATCCTCCACATCATAAAGGTGGGCCCTTTCATTAAAGTATGCCCCTTTTCATTTTATTCCTCCAATACATCATCTAATCAAAAACCCTAATTAGGCCTTCTTTTGAACTTGGGGGCTTGATTTCGGGGGTCAAAACATCTCAAAATCACCCGTAACTTCGGGATTCTCTCTAAAATCATCATATCTGATGACCCTTAAAATTTGGTGAAAAGTTGCTGGGACCATGGCGCCCGGAGTGCACACGGTCCCGGACATTTTTCCCAAAATTTTAGGAGCGTGATCCAATCATAAAATAAAGCTTAACCCCAAGAAATTGGCGGGATATTCAATCTCTAGGTCAGCCAAAAGTTGGAATGAAGACCTAGGGTTTCATACATAAGAGCTCTCTTTCTTCATTAGAAAGGACCAGAATTTTGTTTTTAGGACCTTCTATGCAACGGAAGAGAAGATCTTTGAAGACTTTAGCAACACTCAACATTCGTCCATCAAGCATCCATCAATTTCATTCATTTAGGGCTTTGAAGGCATTAAAGAGCAATAAGGGATCACCGATTGAAGATTGGCTTGTATCCCCCCCCCCCCTTGGGGTTGGGTATGATTTCATGTTGTTTTCCTGTCTTTGCATAAGCTTTCTTACATCATTTGTATTCATGCTTTAGATCACTCTACATCTTGATTTGGAGCATTTACATTGTCATTTACAAGCAATTAGGGTTTACTTTCTAGGTTGCTCTAGTTTGCTTACTTGCATTTTAGATCTTGCACACACACCAGGTCTACACACACACTACTTTTATAATACAACTTGGCTATTCATGGAGGTGGAAATCACCAAAGCGGGGGTTTGACTAAGGCAAAACCCTATATAGCCGCCCAAACACCTTTTCGGATATAAGTGCAGATTTCAGGATTCAGACGACGCCGCAAGTTGCAGATCCAAAAGAAGCAGATGGAGACTGAACCATACACCAAGTTTCATAGTAGAAGACCAGGATAGGGGTGTGGGGTGCCCTGGTCCTGCCAGGACAGGGGCGCTAGGCGCCTTGGTCCCTGGGACAGGGGCACTGGGTGCCTTGGTCCTCCTGACAGATAGCAAGTTTTGGCAGTTCCGACAGTTTTCCAGTTGCCAAGTGGTAGTTTCAGGTGCAGTTTCAGGAACAGAATCAGGATAGTGGCGCCCGCGCTCCCGTCCTAAAAATTTTCACTCAGATTTTGACTCTGGGTACGCATCTTCATTCTTGTCTTGTCCTTATGTTTGCAGCTTTCCATTGTTTAAGTTCAATTCTGCAATCTTGTTATTAGTTCATACTTGCATTTTGGGGTTAGGAATTGAACTTGCATAATCTTACCTTTCAATTACAACAAAGGAATAGAAACCCTAATAGGTAGCCCGTGGCTCTCTCTTTCACCAAAAAGAAGTAGCCAATTGTGCGATACCTCTAGGCTCTTTCGTATTCCATAATGTGTGTCAAAAGATAGGATTAGGACATGTTAGCCTAGTCTCGCTTTTTCCCCCACACATTTTGGTGAACCCGACGTGAAATGAATTATTTATTTCTCTCGCATTGCATTTGTTAGATCTAGATCTATATTTAGTGTGTTTCATTTAAGTTTCATTTTCAAAAAAAAAAAAAGAGAAAAAAAAAGAGTGTGTTTCTTTGTTTCTTTGCATTGTGTGTCTTAGTTTTATGCAACTTTTATTTCAAAATGTCGGATTTTTATTTACAAGATGTTCATATTTATGATGATGTATGCAATTATGCCAATTATGAGTATAGTCAAGATGAATTAGATGAAGCTTTAGATGAGTTTTTGAATCCTAAAGAGGCCAAACCTTCATTTTACCAAAAATTCATAAACCTTGTTACTATGCCATTTCGTTGTGATGAGAAAGATAAGTTGAATGATTCCTCTCAAGGGTACATTCCTATCAACTCTTCCACTGAATCTAGTAACATGGTTGTTTTCAATAATCCCCTCTATGAGGAGATGTCTCCTTTTGAATCAAAAGATAAACCTTTTAATAGATATGATCATGCTTTGTTGGATGATACTCTTGATGACTTTGTGGCTTTATCAAAATCTCTAAACAAGAACAAGACTTCTAAATTAGTTAACATGATAAACCTGAATGAGCATAATAAGCCTCTCTTTGAAGTCCAAGGTGCTTGTCCTTCTACCACCTCTCAAGTTCCTAAATCACCTCTCCTTACTATCCAAGGGGGTTATGATTCCTTTCTTACTCCAAATAAACCTATCATCACTATGCAAGGAAGAAAACCTATAAGTCCTTATAGTTATGCCAAGCAATTAACTAGAGAGAGTTATCATGCGGTTGCCCATACTTATCATACTAGAAATAATAGGCAGCCTAATCCTCCTCCGGTTACTCTAGTTTCTCTTCCTAATCCTTAACCAATTCTTCCGCAAGCTCCACGTATTTCACAAGTTCTTAGTAAGGAATATGATCTCATAGAACAACTTAAAGCTACCCCTGCTAAGATATCCCTTTGGGATTTGATTCAATCTTCTTCTGCTCATCACAGAATGTTACAAGATGCTTTGAAATATTTGAATGTTCCTCCACCGAATACATCTAGTAATATAGTGTCTTTGGTTAACTCTGTGATGAATCCTAAAGCTCATATTGTGTTTGCTCAAGATGAGTTGCCCACTAGTGAAATTCAACATCAATATGATCCCTTGATGATTGTGGTTATCATAAATGATACTGCTATAAGATGAACACTAGTAGATAATGGCTCTGGCCTTAATGTGTGTAGCATTAATCTCTTGCATAAGATGAATGTGGATACATCCTTAATTGAGCCTGACTCTCGTCCTATTCAAGGCTTTGATAATGTGGCTAAAACTTCATTAGGTACTATCACCTTACCCATCACAGTGGGGCCTGTTACTTTGCCTACTCCTATCCATGTTATGTCGGGAAATCTAACATACAACTTGCTATTAGGGAGACCTTGGATTCATAGTATGCAAGCGGTCCCCTCTACATTGCATAGACAAGTTAAATTTATTTATAATAATAAGACATATACCTTGATAGGTGATACTAATTTCCAAGCTTGTTTACAAACATCTACTTCCAAAGGGGGTTCTTCTAAGCCTTCCTCATCTAGCGATGACTCTTTAAACAAGATACCTATCGATGAATCCTCGCTCTCTGATGATTGAAATTCTTTGGATGAGTCTGGAGCTCTTGAAGAAGATTCTTCTCGACTTGGATCTACACATAAGAAGGATTTTGATCCTGAGAAGGTTCTCGCGGAAGACGATTGGGGATCTCTTGATTTTAATCCCACCTTTGTAGGTGAATATAAGGTTCCTTCTAGAGAGCTTAAAGCTGAAAAGAAGGAAGAAGCTAAAAATCAATCAACATTACCTGAGCCTATGAGCAATAACTTCATGGCCGCTTCTCAAACTTCTTCTCCTCACACTTCTATAAAGTGGAAAATCACGGTCGAACCCTAGTTGGTCTCCCCTCTTCTAACTCCGAGGAGAGAGAAGGGAGGTTCGCTAGGATTCGATGGGTTTTCACTTAGGGGAGAGACTTTACATTCAAAAGAGGGGTTGAAACTCATAAGATCCAATCCCACGCAATGCAAGATTGGATGCTAAATGAATTTCAAGGGTTAGGAAAGAAAGGCTACCCTCTTTTGTAAAGAATGTTGATTAAGGAAATTAAGCTAAGGATGCATAGAAAGTCATAAAGATTTGCTTATAAACTGAGTTTAGGTTATAGGATGAAGCTGCGGACCTGGAATTAGCAGTAGAATGTCGATACGGCGCTGTCCTGCAAATTTGAGAAAAAGTTGTCGGGACAATGGCGCCCGGCGCCACGGTCCTCCGAAAAATCCACAAAACGAAGGGGGATCTGTTCGTCTCTGCACAAGGATTCCAGATCTTCAATTTCAACCACGTACCTGCAACCTACACATAGAAAAGCGAAGAGGATTGGGGGGTTAGGGATTAGGGGTTTGCCTTTAGGTCAAACCCTAGTTTTGGAATTAACCAAGAAATGAGCAAGTGCTGTAAATGTAAATGACTGTAATGTAAAACAAGTACTAATACCTTGTTCTAAGGATGTTTGTATCCTTATGTGCAAAGGTTTAGATGTTGTATGTTGTAGTATGTAGCATGTAATAAGTGATCTCCTCTTCAATGGTTGAATCCTTGACTTGAATGCAACACTTAGCCTTGAATGGAGACTTGGAATGATCAATTGCTTGAATGCTTGAATGCTTGAATGCTTGAGTATAGTTTCCATGCCTTTTTCCATCCTATCGAATGAAAGAGGAAAATGTAGTTTATATACTTGTCAATTAGGGTTGATAGACTGATTTTCCCGACCTTAGGCCGACCAGGGAAGTATATTTCCAAATTGCAATAAAAAAGACCCGATATCACTTAGGAAACCGGGCCCAAAATAGGACCCAGGGACCAGGGCGCTGGGTGCCATGGTCCTGGAGGACCAGGGCGCTGGGCGCTCTGGTCCCACCTCCGGGACAACGGGGTGCAAGGAGGTTCAGGCCAATGGTGCTTTAAAAATGCAGTTTTCAGTGTCGTGAGCAAGTTTTGGGGTCTCCATTCAGGTTGCGTGTTGCGTCGCCATCGTGAAGACCGAAATGCAGTCGAAATTGCAAGTGTCGCAATTTTAGGACGCTACAACTTCCAATTCTGAAGGGTTTGATTCTTTGTCTTATGAAAAACCACCTTCTCTTTCTGAAATGGCTAATTGTTATGGTCATGGTTTTCATATTCTAGCTAAGCATCGGTATAATGGAAATGGCTGTGGCGCTCACGAACAAGGAATAAAGGTTCCTCTAGAGAATAATCTTTATGATTATGCCTTTGGACTTGGTTATAATCCTTGCAAGCGCACTAAAGCCTCTAAGAGACCATGTATTAGTGTTAATGTTATTTCTACATCTCTACCAATGAGACACCCTGAGTATATTGATGGGGATCCTTCGTGTGCCTATGCTTTGGATGTCTTTCCTACCGATGATGCTTTAGCTGAGTTTTTAGGAGCATATGATACTCTTCCTTGTTATCATCACAAAAGGGGATTCCCTTATTGTTTGAACACTGAAGCCTATTTTGGAAAAGAGACTGATAATGATGAGATTGTGAAAGAATTCCCTCAGTTAAAGGATACTCCTCAACAAAGTAATCTTCTTATAAGCGACACCATTGATGTTAAGATGGATTCTGGCAACAAAGAAAAAGTTATTAAAATTGGAAAATGTCTGGACGAAGAGGAACAAAAACAATATGAAGATTTATTGTGTGAATTCCCTGAGATCTTTGCTTGGACATATTCTGACATGCCTGGTATAGATCCTAAGATTGTCACTCATAATATTGTCTTAGTTCTTGATGCTAAGCCTGTGAAACAAAAGATTCAAAAAATGAATCCTAAGGTGGCTTTGCTTGTTAAGGCTGAGATTGAAAAATTATTGGAGGCTGGATTTATCCGCCCTATTGATTATTCCCCATGGATTTCAAATATTGTCATTGTGGCTAAATCAGATAATAAAATAAGAATGTGTACTAACTTTCGAGACTTAAATAAAGCTTCTTTGAAAGATGATTTTCCCCTCCCAAACATTGACATGATAGTTGATTCTACAGCAGGACATGCTTTGTTATCCTTCATGGATGGTTTTTCAGGATACAATCAAATTTTCATTAATCCTCAAGATCAATTCAAAACTGCTTTCACCACTCCTTGGGGTACAATTTGTTGGGTAATGATGCCTTTCAGACTTAAAAATGCCGGCGCAACTTATCAACGAGCGATGACCCTTATCTTTCATGATTACATGCATAAGATTTTAGAAGATTATGTTGATGATGTTTTAGCCAAATCCATTCTCCGCATAGATCATATTAAGATCCTTCGTCAAATCTTTGAAAGGATTCGTAAATATCACATGCGCTTGAATCCCCAAAAATGTGTTTTTGGTGTGGATAGTGGAAAACTATTAGGTTTCATAGTTTCGCATCATGGGATTGAGGTGGATACTAAGAAAATAGATGCTATTGTCAACATGCCACCTCCTAGAAATGTGTCTCAACTCAAAAGCTTACAAGGAAAGATTCAAGCTATTCGTAGGTTTGGATCTCAACTTGCAGATCGTACTTTTCCTTTCACTCAACTTCTCAAAAAGAATATCACTTTTCAATGGAATGAAGATTGTCAGCAAGCATTTGAAGATTTAAAAGTGTATTTGGCTAATCCTCCTATCCTTCAACCTGCCGAACCTTCTAAACCCTTCCTTCTTTATACAGCTGCTTCCTCTCATGCTCTTGCAGCATTATTGGCACAACATGATAAAGATGGTAAGGAGTGTCTGGTTTATTATATAAGTCATACCTTACTCGATTATGAGACCCGATATTCTGTGATAGAAAGACAATGCTTGGCCTTGGTGTTTACGACTCAGAAATTGAGACATTATCGTTTAAATTCAGAAGTCCATGTCATGGTAAAGTTTGATCTGTTGAGGCATCTTTTCTCTAAAACTAATTTATCAGGACGCCTAGCTAAGTGGGTTTTGATGTTAACTAAATTTGACCTTAAATTTGTTTCACAAAGAGCAATTAAAGGGCAAGCATTGACCGATCACCTAGTTGAGGCCCCTTCATCTTTCTCCTTCCCTAACCTTGAGTCTTTTCCTGATGACTTCATTCTTTGTATAGAGAAAGATGAAACTTGGGAGTTATACTTTGATGGCTCTAAGTGTCGTACAGGATCGGGGGCAGGTGTTGTTCTGATTTCTCCTACAAAGAAGTCCATTCCCTTATCTTATCATCTTAATTTCCTATGTACCAATAACATTGCTGAGTATGAGGCTCTTATAGCAGAAATAAAGGCAGCCTTAGCTTTGAATATAAAACACATACATATTTTTGGAGATTCTCAACTGATTATAAGACAAGTAACAGGACTGTATCAAGCGAAACAAGATAAATTATCACAATATAAAGACCTTGCTATCTCTTTGTTACAAAAATTTGATTCTTACACCATGTAACCTGTTCCTCAAAAAGATAATCGACATGCAGACGCAATGGTATGTGTGGCTTCTCTGGTATCTTTAGAGGACCCTATGGTTGATCTTAAATTTGTTATTCACAACCTTATTTCTCCAGCTATTGTAGATGATTCTAGCTTGGTGACATGTTGTGACTTTATAGACTCAGATGAATGGTATTCGCATATCGTAAGATACTTGACCGATGGTACCTTTCCTGATTCCGCCAATAGGAACACTAGGGCTAGAATTCACAAGCTGTCCGCTAGATATATCATTCTTTCTAATGTTCTTTACCGAAGGGGTTATAACGGTCTTCTCCTTCGTTGTCTTAACAAATCGGAAATCCCTATTGCTCTTGAAGAGGCGCATTCAGGTGCCTATGGGGGGCATTTTGGAGGCAAATCCTTAGTTCAAAGGTTGCTCCGTATGGGATATTATTGGCAAACTATGCAGCAGGATTCTTTTTCATTTGTTAAAAAATGTCATCAATGTGAACAACACAATAATTTGATTCATGCTCCTGCCCAAGAACTTCATTCTCATGTAGCTTCTTGGCCTTTCTCTGCATGGGGGCAAGCTCTTATCAGTAAAATCTCTCCTCCATCATCTCAAGGACATACTTTCATTATAACCGCAACAGATTACTTTACAAAGTGGGTAGAAGCTGTTCCCCTTCGCTCTACTACTGATGAAGTGATTGGTTGATTTCTTCTAGAAAACATTATTTCTCGATTCGGGATACCTTCCACTATAATCTCTGATAATGGGAGATCATTTAAGAACAAGGACGTGAAGAAATTCCTCGAGAAGTATCATATCAAACATCAATTTTCTACACCATACTATCCTCAATCAAATGGTCAAGCCGAATCATCCAATAAGATAATTGAACAAATTCTTCATAAAACTGTGAATAAGCATGGTAAGGATTGGAGTACTCAGCTAATCTATGCTCTTTGGGCCTACCGAACAAGTGTATAAATTGCTACCAGAACTACCCCTTATAATCTTGTTTATGGTGTTGATGCTATTATGCCTTTAGAATTAGAGATTCCATCACTTAGAGTTTCTCTCAAAGGTATAGTAGATGATGATGCTTATAGAGAACAAAGACTTCAACAGCTTGAGATGCTTGATGAATAGCGTATAAATGCTCTTGAGCATATTCAAGCGTATCACAAAACTCTACAACGAAGCTATAATGATAAGGTTATTCAACGTTCCTTCTCAGTGGGTGACTTAGTTCTCTATGAGAATCAGCGCAATGTGAATGCCTTACCTGAAGAAAAGGGAAAATTTAGTCCTAATTGGCTTGGACCGTATATCGTTATTGAAGATTATGGATCAGGTGCTTATAAAATAGCGGGTGTAGACAGTACGTCTCTTAAAGACCCTATAAACGCTATGCACTTGCGTAGATACTATGCTTAATTCCTCATTCCTTATCATTCATTTATTTCCTTTCTCACTTCTTCAAAATTGGATAATATGTTAGCATATCTTTGTTAGAGAAAATAGAATTAAATGATGTTTTGTTTAATCTATATTGGTTCATTCCTGACAAGCATGTTTCTTTACTTTATGGTTTGTCTTGAATTCGTTTATGTAAATTGCAAAAGATTTACAATTTTCATTATGTTGGCATATTATACAATGTCTTTATGTGTTAAGTTGAATCATGTCATGTTGTGTTTAAATTCAAATTAAATCACATTAGTTATATGATTCTTAGGCTTAACACATATTTTCTTCCCTATCATCAATGTAGTACTTGATCAAATATTTTAATTAAGTCACACATGTATCAATTTAATCATGGAGCATTGAGAAATCAATCACATGGAAATTAAATTCAGAACATACATATAAATCTACCAAATGTGTTAGCTTTAATCAAAGCAAAATATATACATTGTTTTAGGCATTAAAGATAACACGTTTGAGACAAAGAAGCATGTATATATATATATATGTGGATCAATATACAAAGGTAGGTCACTATACATCCAAAATGTGACCTACCCTACATCATAAGATCATCTCCTATCCCTAGGGCTGGTGGCTGGAGAGTGACGACTAGATGCTCCCTCCTAATCCGGCCGTGCAGGTGGACCCATAGGGGTATACCGTGATATAGATCGTGAGTGACTCCAAGAGGAACTCCTACGATCCCTATCCATAAGGATCGCACGATACAAGGTAGCCTCGGCCTGAGCTGCTGCTAGATCACGCTGTGCCCGCTGAAGGTCCTTTGATAGAGCTCGCTCTCTCTCCCTCCATATCTCTACCTGTACTCGAAATGGGGAAAACAAATCATCATGCCGACCCACGTTCCCTTGAGGTCTATACTTGTGAGGAACTAGGGATCTGCGCCATCGTGGAGATATCTGTCACTGCTTGCTGGATCAGAGAACGCCACTCCTGCACATTAGCTATAGCAGTAGAACAAATCGTGTATTAGTACCATTTTATATCATCAAAACATCAATCAATCAATATAAACCTACTATACTTGGATCTCCCTCATGCCAGTAGGGATCGTGATATGGTAGCACCTGTGACTGGGAACTACTAGGCTCCCCACGCTCGAATGATCTATGCGTGATGGGTACAGGTCTCCGTATCACCTCGTGTTCCCCCTTTTGGGGAATAACGGGAGGATCTAAGGCTATGGTATCATCTCCTGAATGATGGGGAGCTGCATCTGACTCCTCCTCATCATCTCTATCCTCTTCCTCCTCGTCATCCTCATCCTCATCCGCATCCTCGTTCTCCTCATCATCATCTCTATCTGTGTCATCTTCCTCTCCTTCCTCCTCCTTGGCACTAGGCTGATCTCCTATGGGTGGATTAGGCCCTCCTGCCTCCTCATGACCCTCTCCCTCCTCTGGCTCCTCCGATCTAGATCCCTGATCCTCATCTCGGTCTCCATGTCTCCATGGACCTGGATGGCCTGTCGGGTGATCTGGTGGAAAGATAGGCCTCGGGTATGTCCTCACAAACCATGAGAGATACCTGCGCTATGCTCCGGGGTCTGTAGCATAATCAGTGACCACATCCTGGTCGGACCCCTCTATATCTATGATCTTGATATCATCTATCATAGGTCTCGCTACTGCTCTAGGTCTGGGAAGGACTCATGAGTGTTGAGTGTAGATGGGTACATCGGCTGGAACACACTGCTCTAGCCCAAACTGCCTTCGTACTTGATCAAAGTAGAATGAGACTATGATATGTGGATATCACCCTCTCAGTAGGTGGTTCCTCTGTAAGCATGCTAACTATCTCTCCATCCCATCCCATCTGTGCATCCGCATAAATGGTCTCCATACAGTCACCTCAGCTGTCAATCTATCAAATGTCACTCTCCAATATAGTAGATCTCCAAATCTCCACTCACTAGTAAGTGGATAAGCAAATACCCTAGGTTGCTCGCTAGCCGCACTCATTAGATAGCCGACAGGCCTGGTGCATGCAAAGTGCTCAAATATGCACACCTGCAGAAGTGTGCATGTCATCAAGCTGCAACCCTATTCGAAAACATACTCCTCGAGGTCATGATAGAGATGTGCAAGCATACTCTGACCCTAGGAATATACTCTCCTATGTCTCTCCATAGCCCTGATGCACCATGTGAGACCCCCATGCATGTGTGTACCTCACCCATTAGGGCAGACAGCTAGTGTGATGATGGCTATCATAAGACGTCTAATGAGGGGCACCTCTCCTGTAGGATGTAAGAGCCAGCTGACCATGATGCGACCTCTCGTCTCACTCGGCATGACTCTCCCTATGCAGTATACCTGCTCCCTCTGATGATCCTCTATTGACTGATCGGTCGCATATGTCACGGTAGCTCCTCTGATCGGTAGGTGAAGAATGCGGTACACATCCTCAAGTGTCACTGTCATCTCCACTACTAGAAGCTGGAATGTGCATGTGTCAGGATCCCATCGCTCCATGAGTGCCATCAACATCGCAGGATGAAATCGAATGGCCGGCATAAGAATCATAGACCACAAACCTACTATAGACAATGTATCTCTCTCTGCCTGAGTCAACCGAGGAATCTGATCTTGCAAACTATGAAGAATCTGCCCCGCCGTGTGCTCTCTCATGTATGGGATACCCTGCAATGCAGAAAACATCAGTGTAATCAGTAATCAATCATCAAAATCATCTATGCCAAATACGCAAACTGACGAACATCAAAGGTTGACCCCTGCCAAGTCCTGATTGGGACCATGGCGCCCTGAGGGGACCATGGTGCCCCACAGGGACCATGGCGCCCTGAAAGGACCATGGCGCCCTGAAGGGACCATGGCACCCCATAGGGACCATGGCGCCCTGAAAGGACCATGGTGCCCTGCTGGGACCATGGCGCCCTGGGTGGGACCCAGGGTCAGATTCCAGGGCCCGCATTCGATCACAGAAAATCAGAGTCAACAGAAATGCAGAAAGTCAAAGTTCAGTCAACTCACCTCGTCCAGTGGCTCGTTGTCGATCACGGCCTGTTGCATGATCTCAATCCTCGCGGGATGCTTTGGTCATCATGAACGCATGATGATGGCTATGTGGGCTCTGCTGCAATGAACAATACTCAGAATCAACAAAGTGACAAATGCAATAGTCACTTTCAAGGTATATACTTTCATTCCTTTACCTTTACTTTCAAAACCCTAATTTTCCCTAAATCACTCATTTCATCATAACTTGAGTTTGGGAGATGCGATTTTCGAACCGTTTGTTGCATAGGAATCATATTTTCGTTCCCTTACTCCCTTGATGTTCCAAAATGTGCTCTGATGAAGCCTTTGTAGTGAACATATCTCATCAATAATTGTTCACACAATTTGTTGTAAGTAAACATGCTACCCTGTTTCACCTCCCTAATAAGCAAGCCGAAACAGGGGGGACATTAAAGAGCAATAAGGGATCACCGACTGAAGATTGGCTTGTATCCCCCCCTTGGGGTTGGGTATGATTTCATGTTGTTTTCATGTCTTTGCATAAGCTTTCTTACATCATTTGTATTCATGCTTTAGATCACTCTACATCTTGATTTGGAGCATTTACATTGTCATTTACAAGCAATTAGGGTTTACTTTCTAGGTTGCTCTAGTTTGCTTACTTGCATTTTAGATCTTGCACACACACAAGGTCTACACACACAATACTTTTACAATACAACTTGGCTATTCATGGAGGTGGAAATCACCAAAGCAGGGGTTTGACTAAGGCAAAACCCTATATAGCCGCCCAAACACCTTTTCAGATATAAGTGTAGATTTCCGGATTTAGACGACGCCGCAAGTTGCAGATCTGAAAGAAGCAGATAGAGACTGAACCATACACCAAGTTTCAGAGCAGAATACTAGGACAGGGGCATGGGGTGCCCTGGTCCTGCCAGTATAGGGTCACTAGGCACCCTGGTCCTTGGGACAGGGGCACTGGGTGCCCTGGTCCTCCTGACAGACATCAAGTTTTGGTAGTTTCGACAATTTTCCAAGTTGCAAAGTGGCAGTTTCAGGTGCAGTTTTAGGAACAGAATCAGGACAGTGGTGCCCGCGCCCCCGTCCTGAACATTTTCACTCAGATTTTGACTCCGGGTATGCATCTGCATTCTTGTCTTATCCTTATGTTTGTAGCTTTCCATTGTTTAAGTTCAATTCTGCAATCTTGTTATTAGTTCATACTTGCATTTTGGGGTTAGGAATTGAACTTGCATAATCTTACCTTTCAATTACAACAAAGGAATAGAAACCCTAATAGGTAGCCCGTGGCTCTCTCTTTCACCAAAAAGAAGAAGCCAATTGTGCGATACCTCTAGGCTCTTTCGTATTTCGTAATGTGTGTCAAAATGTAGGATTAGGACATGTTAGCCTAGTCTCGCTTTTTCCCCCACGCAGGTACCAACCATCAAGGAGCCACCACAGAGGAAGTCATTATTTAGAAATACTTGCAAGGTAAGTGGAAAGGTATGTAGAGTCATTGTAGAATTAGGGTCAAATTATAATCTTGCTTCAACAAAGATGGTTAGCAAACTTAGTTTGAAGAAACTTCCTCACCCTTGCCCCTACAAATTCTCCTGGTTGAGAAAAGAGCAACAAGCTTTGGTAAGTGAACAAGTTTGTGTTGAATTTCAAATAGGTGAATATAGAGACAAGATTCTATGTGATGTTGTAGAGATGGATGCTTTCCATTTACTCCTTGGTAGACCATGGCAATATGATGTAGACTCAAGGCATGATGGGAAGAAAAATGTATACAAGTTGACCAAAGATGGTGTCTAATACACTATGACCCCACTACTAGATGATGGAAAGGACAATCATGTTGTGACTAGTGTCATGCTAGTAGGTAGGGACGAGTTTATGTAGACAATAAAAAAGGATACCCCATGATTTTCCATAGTGGTGAAGCCAAGATAAGAAGTAAGGAAGAAAGAAGAAGACAAGGTGCAAGAGAGGACTGCAGGTCCTAGAGTGGTGAAAGAGTTGTTGGAAAGATATAAGGGTATAGTTGTAGGAAGAAAACCAGAGATGCTGCCACCTTTCATAGATGTAAGTCACTGCATTGACCTCATACCAGGCTCAACATTGTCCAACAAAGAAGCATACAAATTGACCCTTGATCAAAATGAATAACCTGCAAGGCAAGTACATGAGCCATTAGAGAAAGGATTCATAAGGCAGAGTATTAGCCCTTGTGTTGTCCTTGCAGTATTGGCCCCAAAGAAGGAAGGTACATGGATATTATGTATGGATTCAAGAGCCATCAACAAGATCACAATCAGGTTGAATGAAGGTAAGTTGAGGATCAATTTGGAGAAATGTGTCTTCTTGTAGGAGGAGTTAGTATTTCTTGGTTTTGTAATCTCCAAGACCAGCCTCAAGATGGATCCATCCAAGGTGGAAGCAATCCTCAATTTTCCTACACCTAGAAATGCAAGTGAGGTAAAGAGTTCTCATGGTCTTGCATGCTTATATAGGAAGTTTATTAATAATTTTAGTGGTGTATGTGCACCTATGATTGACACTATAAAGGGAGGTAGAAAATGTTAGTTTGTATAGACTAGTGAAGCAGATAAGTCCTTTGAGTATTTGAAAAGAAGGGTAGCAGAGCAACCTATATTAGTTCTACCTGATTTCCATAAGGCTTTCACCATAGAATGTGATGCCAAGTAACAAGGAAGTAGAAGGAGTCTTGAGTCAAGAAGGTAGACAAGTAGCCTTCTTTAGTAAAAAATTGAATGAAGAAAAATAAAAGTACTCAACCTATGACTTAGAGATGTATGGAATGGTTAAATCTTTGAGGAAATGGAGGCATTATTTGTTTCCCAAGGAATTTGTAGTCTATACTGATAACCATGCTCTCAGTTTCTTGAATAGGTAAGACAAGTTGAATCACCAGCATATGAAGTGGATGGAATACCTTCAATCACAAAAAAGGAGTAGCAAATAAGGTAGTTGATGCCCTTAGTAGGAGGAACTTGATAGTGAAGGAGATTCAGTTGGAGAGCATAAGAATCACTTCCATGAAGGATATGTACCGGGGAGACGAGGATTTCAAAGAAGCATACCAAGTATGTAAGGAAATGGGTGACAAGTACCATAAGGAGTTCTCAGACTTCATTTTGTAGGAAGGTCTACTTTTCAAGGGAAGTCAGCTTTGCATCTCTAAAGTCTCCATGAGAGAAAAAATTGTGAAAGAGAAGCATTGTGGGGGATTGGCAAGTCATTTTGGGATTGACAAGACCCTTGAGTTGGTTAGAAGATTCTACTTCTAGCCTAAGATGCAAACTAAGATCAGAAAGTATGTGGAAGGTTGTATGATTTGTGAAAATGCCAAGGGTTATAGTTAAAATGCACGTTTTATATACTCCTTTGCCCATACCAAACAAGCCATGGGATTTGGTCAGCATGGAATTTTTATTAGGACTCCCCAAGACTAAACAGGGCTATGACAACATCTATGTAGATGTTGGCAGGTTTTCAAAAATGGCTCACTTTCTACCTTGTAAAACCACACATGATGCATCTCACATAGCAGGTATATTCTTTATGGAGGTTGTAAGGTTACATGGTTTGCCACTATCAATCTTCTCAAACAAAGATTCTAAGTTTATTGGGCATTTTGGAAAACTCTTTCGAAGAGGTGGGGCACCAATTTGTCATTTACCTTTGCTTATCATCCCCAATCTTATGGACAAATCGAGGTCATCAATAGGTCACTTAGAAACCTATTAAGGTGTTTAGGTAAGGATCAAGGATCCACATGGGATTCAATACTTCCTCAAGCAGAATTTTCTTATAATGACTACGCGAATAGCAACACTGGTCACAGTCCCTTTGAATTAGTGTATGGGTCACACCCTAGAGGTGTATTGGAGTTGAGAGATGTGAAATATTTGGATAGAAGAAGTGCACAAGTAGAGGACTTTGCAGAAGTGATAAGAGATATACACCAACAAGTAAAGGATAGGTTAGAACAAACCTTAGACAAGTGCAAGCATACAACAGATAGGAAAAGGAGAGATTTGCAGTTTAAGGTTGGAGATATGGTGATTATTCATCTCAAGAAGGAGAGACTCCCTAAGGAGAAATACACCAAGTTGATGATGAAGAAGATAGGTCCTTCCAAAATCATTCAAAAGTGTTCTCGAAATGCCTACAAGATTGATCTCCCATTAGATATTGGTCTCTCTAAAAATTTCAATGTTTTAGATATATATCCATATAAAGGTCTTGTTACTAATCTGTGTGATGCAGGTCAATATGATTCCAACAGGGAAGAGATGTTACAAGTCCTACCTAAGAAGCCTAAGCTTGAAGTTTAGCATGTACTTGAAAAGAGGGTGAGTAAAGAGGGTGAGTAAGAAAATAAGGAGGAATACCTACTATGATTACCTGGTCCAATGGAAGGACAAGCCCTTAGAAGATGCAATCTAGATGACAGAGCAGGCTTTGGATAAGGTTGGATGCAAGGTTCCAGATTTGCCAACTCAAGAGACTTGAGTTTTTTCTAGCCCTGGGAGTATGGTGCAGGGCAACCTCTTGGTATTTGGTTCTTATTTGTTGTTTGAGTGTTGGATAGGTGGTCTTAGACCCTAGGATGATGTGTTGGATCAGTTTGGATCCTTTGGATGTAATAAAGAACCCATTTTTAAGGCCAATTGGCTCTAAGGTCATTTATAAACCTAGAGACCAAATTAGGCCATGGGGTTCATGTAGTGTAGGAGAAATGTTGATAAGTTGTATTGAGTTTTTTTAGGCCTAGGATAGGTCTAAAAATTCCATTAAGGATGTTGGCATCTCAAAAGTGTAAAAAACGCAAAATTGTCAAAAGTTGCTAAGCAACTTTTCAAACTTGCCAAGCAACATTTTCCACCGATTGGGAAAAGAGGTTCCAACAGCCATAACCAATTGGAAAAAAATTGTAACCATTAGGAAAAGGCCTATTTTTTCCTCTGAGATCATCCATGTTGTTGTTGGATGAAGCATGTAAAGATTTGGAGGTTTGAATAGCAAGAAAACTCATATTTTACCCAATTTCCATTGTTTCCCGTACTATACGATTTGACAGAGGATTTAATTGCATGGAATTTTGAATTGGTTGGATTGTGGTGTGAGTGAAGGTTCTAATTCAAGTGGTCTGACTCCAATTGATAGGGTTTGGAGTGAGTTGTGAGTAGTTTACCAAAAACTGTTATTCAAAACCTCAGTTCATAGGGTTTCACCAAAGATGTGGCCCTAACTTACAAATTCCTTTGTGAAATTCAATGACCTCTTGGAAAATTCAAGTTAGGGGTGTGTAGATTGAGACTTCAAATGGGTGTAATCTAGGATAGAGGGTTGGTGTGGTTACCACCAAAACCTAGGCTAAACAAGATAATATGTTTAGTCTAGCCTACAAGTAGGAATGAACAAACAGTCACCTAGGGAGTGTTTTGTCACCGGTCTAATGATGGATTTGGTCTATTAGAGTCCTAGGGAACATGTCCAAGTGGAAAGTTTGGTTCTGCAACCCCATGTTCAAGCAATTGCTTTGGAAAATAGGCCTAATTAGGCCTATTAGGTCTGCAAACTCAGTAGGTACTTAGGGGTGACAGAGTAGAGTAAAACCTTAATCTCTTGGGATTGGATGTAAATCAAAAAAGGCTATTCAAATATTTATTTTTTTCTTGGAGTGTTTTGGGATAATTTTGAATGATTTGGGAAATATCGGTCTAGCAGGGCTACTAGGATTAGGCCTAAATAGGGGTTTCTTGACCCGGGTGCAAAAAGGAAACTTCTAAACTTGGTTGGAAGGCTAGAGTGAGTGATCCTAGTTGTTGAATAGTCCAAACCCTCCTTAGTAAGTGCAGTAGGTGACTGGTTGCATTGGTGTGTGTATAACCCTAGTTGTAGGCTTGTAATAGGCCTTAGACAAGGCATGAAGGGGTGATTTAGGGTATTCTTACCTTCTAGTTGCTCACTGTGCATCAAAAATTCTCTTTGTTTTCTTTCATAATTAATAATCCCTATACACAAGGTCAATAGGCTTGATAATCTTTGGTAAAGCTTTCATTGCCTTAAAGTTACTGATCTTTATCATGTTATCAAGGTTAACATGTCCCATCCTCTTTTTCCACAACCAACATTCATTTCTCTATCTAAGATAACATTTGTTTCCACTTTTGACCTTTATATAATAAAAATGTACACTTTTCCTAATTCTTTTTGCTATCGACTTTCCAATTTTTCTTTTTTTGATCATACATCTAGTATTGGTTAACACAACTTCATAGCCTCTATTGAGCATTTGACTATCACTCAACAAACTTTCTCAAACCTTCTACATAATAAAATTCATCAATTTTATTCTTACGATCAATATAGATACTAGCTATTCCACAAATCAATGCAGCTTCCTCTCCTAGAAATTTTACTGATCCACCATCATACATCTTGACATTGATAAACTTGTCTTTGTCTCTAGTCATGTGATTTTAGCATCCAAAATCAATGATCCATGATCTTGGTTCAACTTTAGATTGTAGTGTAGTCTTCTCTTCTGATCTTCTAGACCTATCCTAATTCTTCCCTTCTATAGCCAGGAATAAATATTCTTGATTTGAGTCTTCAGAAGCTTCTTTTTCAGATGAATGTGCCTCCATAGAGAAAAAAACTCTTTTTCCTTTTATCTCTATTATTTGTGCTTTCCTTAAAATCATGTCTTCTATATCTACTTTTTTTTTCATTATCACCAAATTTTCTGTTGTCTTCTTTATATATACATTTAAAAGTATGATGACCAATTTTTCTACAATTAAAATATTTTAAGGGCAAAATACCTTTGTATTTTCTAGTTCCTCTCTTCAGTCTTCTTAGAAAGTTCACTTCAATATCAATCTAGTTCTCACTTGCTTTTGGTTCATCTCTTGATGTCCTTAAAATGTTAAATGTAATTTCTCTCCAATAGGATTTATATCTTTCATCTCTCCAATTTTATAGGTAGACAATTTTCCCGTTAAGCTGATTAATTGAGTAGTTATTTAGGTCATGACATTCTTCAATAGTACATTTATTTGGTTTGTAGGGTTTGGTCAATGTAAACAAGATCTTTGTGATAACATCACTTTATTTTAGCACTCCACCAACAACTCAGATAGCCTCCATGATATCATTTACTCTATGTATGTAGCTCTCAACACTTTCATCATTAGCTGAAACCTTCAAATTTCTACTTCAGATTCAAAAGTCTTGCTTGCTGGGTCTTCAAATCACCTTCATATGAATAACACAACTTGTTTAAGATTCCCTTAACTTATTTCATTCCTCCAACCTTTCCAAATAATTCATCACTAAGATAGATGATAAGTATTGTTCTAGCTTTTTCATTTGTCTCCTAAGGCTTACTTTCATCTGGAGTCGATGGTCCATTCCAAGGTCATTGATAACCTATCCAAATAATTTTCTAGATTCCATTCTACAATGCTTCCAAGTAAGACTCCATTCTTTCCTTCCAATAAGTAAAGTTTTCTCCATCAAACATCGGTGCTCTAACACGAAGATATTACACCATTTCTAGATCTACTTTAAGTGGTTAAGCTTTCCAAAGATGAACTAGCACTCTAATACAAATTGTTGAACACTCAATAGGACTAAGAGGGGGGGTGAATCATTCAAAAAATTCACAATATATTACAAATAAACTACATTAATTTAGAAAGAGAAGTAACAACAAGTGGAAATTGTGGCAACATGGGAGAGCTTGGAGGAGTCTGAAGTGGCAATGGGAGAATTCAAAATTCAAATTCTCTACAAGGCAGGAACTCTAGTTCCAATGGTGGGAGCGGCTAGAATGAAGGAGCTGGCCCCACGGGAGAGAAGGAAAATCCTCCGGACATTCCAAAGGCTATTTACATTCCACAGACTGGTGGTACTCTGCCAGAGATAAAAGAGGGTTCCGGGTTTTGGGGGGAGGGGTCCAGCGGGGGGGCCTAGCCCACATGAAGAGACCTTGGAGATTTGAAAAGAACCTAGGAAATGGTCATCCCTTTTTGGAACAAAACCATTTGGTAAATCCTCTTTACCTCCTGTCAAGAATATTTCTGATCCTTTCGGTGGAAAGTTCACTATCGCTATTCCTGATCTGGTTTTGGATCATAATATAAATAGTATGTTGAACTCCCTGGTAGGCAAATTTATGGGTTCATGTCCTAACATCAAAGTTGATAGGGCTTAAAATGAAAATGGGCTCTAAAGGGTAATGTTGAAATATCGGCTTTTCCTAAAGGCCTACTATCTTTTACTTTTTCATGTGAAGAAGATAAATTAAGGATACTTTGTGGAAGTCTCTGGATGGTAGGAAAGACACCTTTGGTTCTTCAGAAATGGTGTTAGGGTTCCCATAGATATTGAGAGGGGCGGCTGAATCAGTATCTGACCGGTAATTTGATTTTCTTAAAATAGAACATGCAGAACATAAAGTAACAGTATACCGGTATGCAAGAATTAATGTAAGTAACAGAATCAAAAACATCCACATGAAAGGAACACCATAACACAAGATGTTTAACGAGGAAACCCGGTGTGGGAAAAACCTCGGTGGGATTTGTGACCCACAATATTCACTTACTAGCCAATAAGAGAATATTACTTACAATAGGGGCCTGCATATGTAGGAAGGCTAACTGCCTAGAGCACACTGCTCAATAAGAAGTCACACTAACTTACAATGAGGATTATGCAAATCCAATGATCTGTACTGCTTTACAATAGCATCTCCAATGCCAGATTCAGTACCGGTTCTTGCTCTGTTCTTTACATATACCCTTGACCTATAATTCGCACATTAGGTCTGCCTTATAATTTTCTTTATGCTTCCTATACATATCCTACAAATGATTACAATGATCTCTTTTATATACGAGTCAATTTACAATTTTCCAAGTCGTCTTACAATAAATAAATAAAATATTACATATCAAAAATCCTGTCAGCCTCTGTGTTGGTATACATGTTATCTTATGTGCCGGTGCCAGTGTAGATTGATCTTGCTGATGCCAGTGCACTATCTTGTTTGAATAATGCTTTGCCAATATAATGTCTTGCCGGTGCCATAGGATTGTAAGGTTACCTGTGTAATGCTTTGCCAATATAATGTCTTGCCAATGCCATAGGATTGCAAGGTTGCCATCAATGACAAAACCTTCAATCACACACAATGTCTCATTGGAGTGTCCATATGCCAACAAATGGCACCCGAATATGAACATGAATGACTCTCTTTTGGCACAAGTCCCAGTATGGGTGAAGTTACCAGGTTTGCCTCTTGAATATTGGGCATAAAGCATCTTCTCAGGAATTGCAAGCTCCTTTGGTGAACTCCTCTCTATAGACCCAGTCACAGCTTCAAAAAGGAGACTCACTCATGCTAGGTTTTGTGTAGGGATAGCCCATGATGCAGATATGTCAGAATAGATAGATCTAGTGTCAAAGTTAGGAACATGGAAACAAAAAATTGAATATGAATCTATCCCTTTTTCCTGCTTCCATTGCAAAAAAGTAGGTCACTCGGCAAAATCCTATCCAATCAAGTCGAAGGTAGAGCCCAAGCAAACTAAACCCCAGGTTGAAAGTAAAAAGGCTCCTGAAAAAATGGTATGGCAAGTTAAAAACTTAGAGAATAAGGAAGTAGACTATAATTGTTTTAAACCTTTGGGGGAAAATAAGGAAGTGTCCTCAACCTCTATCTCCAATCCTCCAACCTAGGAAGTATTGAGAGATGAGGCTACCAAAGTAAATATCTCTGCTACAAAGCAGATTCGAATAGAGGAACTGAAAGAACAGACTGAATCTTCAAATGATACAGCTGAAGTGGTAGCTGACACTTATGTGGGTAAGGAAACACAAAAGATAGAGGATCAACCTGAGGAATGGGAGATTCCTGGCTCCCAAGAAGAAAAGACTGACTCTTCACTGCTCATGACAATTTCTGAAATGCAAGAAGCCCAAAATTGTGCAATACTGGGTATGAACCTTTTGGATTCAGACCAAAATTAAAAAATTTTAAGCACTGATCTAAACGGTTCCAGAATCCCTAACTAGGGTAATGGAGAGGAAATTTCTAGAATCCTCAATAATCTGGAAGCATCTCTAGAGAAAGTTGTCTAGAAAATACCAAATTACAGGAATAAGAAAGGAACCACTCACTCAGCTTCTCAACTAAGGAAATCCAACAAAATAGCTCAAGTTGATGTTGGGTATATCTCCTCTTCCCCAGGTTGACCCTCTAACCATAAAGTTAGAGACAAGGAGGCCAGTAAGAACATTGTAGATGGGACCCAAAAGACTCTTAAGGAGTTAGGAATCAGCAAGTAACTATGAAGATTATCTCTTGGAATATTAGGGGACTTAATAATCCTCATAAACATGATATCATTAGGAATATGATAAGGGATAGTAAACCTAATGTTTTTCTTATTCGAGAGACCAAAATGAGTAGAGAAAAAGTTGAATCTTTGAATTTTTTCAAAAATGGTAATATCAGTGGTGGTAGTTTAGAAGGTGCTTCAGGAGGCATAACTACCCTTTGGAACCTTAACAGTGTCAAAGGCCATGTTCTTATTCAGGAAATTTTTTCTCTTGCATTAGATTTGAGCATTTAAAAGATGGAACTTCATGGGTCCTCACTAACATTTATGCTCCCAATACCTTGAAAGCTAGAAATTCCTTCTGGAAAAAACTTACAAAAGTTAGGGATAGCTTCAAAAATCTTAGTTAGCTAGTCATGGGAGATTTTAATACTCCTTTGAGAGAGGAGGAAAATTTTAGAGGAAGCCCCTCTCAGTTGGAAAGTAGACTGGCCCTAATGGAATTTATTAACACTTAGGCCCTCAATGATGTGGAGATACAGGGTTGTAATTACACGTGGACTAATAGGAGAACTGGCAATGATCTTATCTAAGTTTGCCTTGATAGGACTCTCATCTCTGATGACTGGTACAAACATTATTTCTGTTCTATGTCTACCCACATCCAGGTTGGGTCAGATCATTTTCCTATCACCTTCATTGATGACCCTATTAAAATAAGGAGACACTTTCCTTTCAGATTTGAAAAAATGTGGACTCATCACCCAGATACCACCCATAATATTCAGAAATGGTAGAGTATCCAAGTTGAGGGAACTGCTATGTACAGAGTTGTAAAGAAACTTAAAAGTGTAAAGGACAACATAAGACTCTAGAATAAATCCATCTTTAGGAATATCTTTGAGGCTAAAGGTAAAGTTCAGGATGACCTTAAAAAATTACAGGCCCAAATTCAGAAGGATGGTTTTAGTACAGTGTCCATTGCTGATGAAAATGAGACTCTTAAGAAATACCATGAAATCATTGCTAAAGAGGAAACTTTCTGAAAGTAGAGATCAAGATGTATATGGCTAAAGGAAGGAGATAAGAATACAATATTTTTTCATATGTTGACTATCAAGCACAAAGAGGCTAATAGGATAACCAAACTTATAGTGGATAATGGGGAGTTGGTCAAGGAGGAAGAAATAAGGAATGAAGCTAAAAGGTACTTTTCGGATCTTCTTAGGAGGGATCATAGTTTGGATGCTAATGCTCAATCTTCTTTCCTTAAAAATATTCCCTATCTCATTGATGATCAGATGAATGTTTCCCTTTCTTCCATTCCTTTGATCTTGAAAATCAAAAATGTTGTTTTTTCCTTTGATGGTAACAAAGCTCCCGGTCCAGATGGTTTCCCCATGTTCTTTTTCCAAGATTTGTGGGACATAGTCTAGAAAGATGTCTCCAATGGGGTCAAGGAATGTTTCGGGGCTAGAAGACTTTTGAAAGAAATCAATGGCACTTTCATTGCTCTCATTCCCCAAATCCAAGGTGCAGACTCTATGGACAAGTTTAGACCAATTAGTTTATGCAACTTTTTTTATAAGATTATTTACAAGGTCCTTACCACCAGAATTCTGACTGTCCTTCCTTCTTTGATTAATTATCAGCAAAATGGCTTTGTCTTTGGTAGACAAATTCTTGACTCCATTATAACTGTCCATGAGAATATTCATTCTCTTTTTGGGGCCAAGAAGCAAGGTCTCATCCTTAAGCTTGATCTCTCCAAGGCCTACAAACGGGTTGACTTGCCTTTTCTTGTGAAGGTACTTATGGCTTATGGTTTTTCCTCTAAATGTGTTGACCTTTTCAACCAGCTTATTACTTTAGCTTGTTTTGTTGTTCTTATTAATGGTTCCCCCTCCCCTTTCTTCCAATCTTCTAGAGGTCTAAGGCAAGGGGATCCCATTTCCCCTATCCTCTTTATCATTATGGCAGAATGTTTTGGTAGCTCCATGGAAAATATTGCTATGCAAGGATCTTTTAAGGGACTCCAACCTTTTTTTGCTGACCTTATTTTCTCCCATCAATAGTTTGTGAACGATACTATTATTATGGGGGAATCAAGTATCTCTGAAGCTAGAACCCTGAAGAATACTCTTTGTAAGTTTGCCTCAACTTCTGGTCAGCTCATTAATTGGGTCAAAAGTGATTTTTTTTCATCAATACTCCAGAGAGAAGACAACAAAGAATCAACAGAATCCTAGAATGTAGGATTGTTGATCTTCCTGTGACCTATATTGGCCTCCCCATGGCTATTGCACCTCCTGATCCCTTTTGGAGCTCACTTGTGGATAAATTTTATAAAAAATTAGTTGGTTGGAAAGGAGCCCTTTTGAGTCAAGCTGGAAAGCTTCAACTTCTAAAAGCTTGTCTTCAAAGCATACCGATCTATGCCCTAAGCCTTTTTAGAATTCTAGTTAAGTATGTTGATGCAATTAAGAAAATTCAAAGAAAATTTCTATGGTCAGCAGTTGAGGACAAGAAAAGAATGTCTCTTGTGGCTTGGGATTAGGTATGCAGACCAAAAAGTAAAGGAGGTATGGGCCTGAGAAGAATCCAGACCTTAAATGAAGCTCTCCTATCCAAGCAAGTCTAGAGAATGTTCCATTCCGATACTGAATGGTGTAAAATCTGGCAAAGTAAGTACTCTCTTCTATCCTCTTCTCTTTCTTCTTTTATCAATTTGGAAATCAGTATTAATGGGTCCCATATATGGAATCATGCCTCTAAGTGCAGAGAAAGAATTGCTAAAGGAGTTATATGGAAAGTTGGAAATGGTAGGAGAGTTAAATTCTAGGAAGACCCCTAGCTTTTTGATAAACCCTTGACTGATTTACTTGAATGGGCCCCTCATACTCTGTCCTGTATTAGAATTTTTGGCACCTTAGTTGAAGGGTATTGGTCTGGCAATAAATGGCAAAACATTGAAAGTATCCACCCAAGCCTCATAAAGCTCAAGATCCACATGTCTTTGGTCTGGTTGAACAAAGAGGAAGACTCCCTCATTTTGAAATATGAACATAAAGGTATCATTACTATTTCTTCAATGTATGGTGTTCTCTCCGCTACCCCTCCTAATAATCCTTTCTGGTCCAAAGCTTGGATTAAGGGCTTGACCCACAAAATCAACTTTTTCTATTGGACTATTCTTCAAAATAAAATCTTGACCCTACATAACCTCAAGGGTAGAGGTTTTGCCTTTCCTAATAGATGTGCTCTATGTCTTAAGGAGGAAGAGTCAGTGGACCACCTAGCCATCCACTGTTCCTTTTCTGCCTCAGTTTGGGATAGATTTCTTAAAAGTTTTAGCATTGATTGGGTGTTTCCTAAAACTATCAGTGAGTTGTTCTACTCCTAGAATATCCATTGGTCTAACTCCTTTTTGAGATCTCTATGGAAGCTATCACTTCCTCACATTTTATGGGGATTATGGAAAGAAAGAAATAATCATATCTTCAGGGACACTTCCCTCAATCAGGATGTTTGTTACTACTTATCAAGTTGCCATTAGTTTTTATATCCAAAGTCATACTATATACTCTAGTTGGTTAACACTACCGAATCATGCAGTCGGTATACACAAAGAAGTCAGTATGCATAGTCTAATCGGTTATAGAAGAGAGTAGTCACAGAGCCCAGTATGCACCAAGCTGTCTACCGAGCAGCAAAGATAATACACCGAGTGAAACGTGTTACCAGATTCATTGAACCTGGGCACACATATGAAAACATGTTACAAGATCGAGGCATATCTAACCGTTATCACATTGGAAATTGCACTTAAAGATTGTGTATGATTTTGAGAAACCAATGAAATATTTTGTATAGTTATTCATTCAAGGAATCATGTTTGAAAGATTGAAGCAATGAATAGGATCACTGACATAAGAGATCTATTTATACAACATGAATTCAGGGTTAGATATAGAGTGTATAAGAGAGACAAGGATATACACAAGTGTAGAAAGGAACACATTTGCAATGCATAAGAAAAGCACTAAGTGTTATGACTATTATAGAGACACAGAGGTCACCGAGAAAGTTTTCAGAAAATAGTTAAAGAACAGAGTAAACATAAGGGTTTACCAAGTTATTGTTTAGGTCACCAAGGTATGTTATAGGCAAGGTAATCTTATTTTGAGCACATAGAATCTGCTTTAGCATTACTGATGTAAAGTTGCAGATAGTTGTAAAGATTTTATTGAATATTTTGAAGTTGTAAGAGAAACCTTTAACAGGGTAAAAGACTCTATTCAGGTCTATAAATTGTAAATCCTCTAACCAGGTGCATCATCTAGATTAAGTGTTGTAAAATCCTTTAGCAAGGTAGATCTAATAGATCTTAATACTCCTAACAGGGTAGGCTATCAGAAATAGCTAAACATGTAGCTCTAACTCAGCACTCTTTATTATTGCAGTAGTGAAGTTGTGGGTGCCATCCCCACTACAGTTTTTCTCTCTAACCAAGAGTTTCTACGTAACCAAAATATATGTGCTATGGAGTGAATCATGTATGATTGTTATCTATTTGTTTTAACTTTATTTTATGTTATTGCACTATTTGGTTTATGCATAACAGTAAAGTCATTATTCAAGAAAAGTTTTGGAGTACTGATTCACCCCTCCCCTCTTAGTACATTAGCTTTCCATATTGGGCCTAACAATTGGTATCAGAGCACGAATCTTGGAAAAGGGTTTAACTACCTAAAGAGAAAGATCTTATCAATGGAAGGATACAAAGAATCTCAGAGGATTGTGCATCTACAAGAAGAGGTGGATCATGCTAATCAAGTGATTGCAGACATGCAAAAATAGATGCAAAAATCTCTGAAAGTGAGAAGAAGACAGTCTGATGATTTGCAGGATTCTCAAGAGTTAGTGGAACTAATTGAGACATCATCTAAGAATGGTATATCTAATGAGACTAAGGAAATGATTGAAGTATTGAAAGAAAAGAACAAAGCACTGGCTGATCAACTAAAAGAAATGAAAAGATAACATGAACATTTCAGGACACAGATGGCTGAAAATTTTGATGCATTGAGGACAATCATGGATAAAGTAAGAGATCTAGAAAGAAAGAATCAATGACTTGAAGCTTTAGTATCTGATAAGAGTGATGAAATCATAAGGTTGACTAGGATTCAACAAAATATGATAGATCAACTAGGTTATGCACATCATGAAGCAAATCTGAAAGATGATGAAAATCAAGAATTGAAACTTCAAGTATCAAGGTTGACCAACGAACTTGACATAGAGAAGAAATCCAAAGAAACACTGAAGAAGAGCTATGAAGCATCAAAGATGTTGGATGAGCAACTGAATACAAGAAGACCCAAGAAAGATGCAAGACTTAGTTACAAAGGAAAAGACTCTACCGAGAAGGGAATCTATACTACCGAGAGAGGAGAATCATCAAAGCAAGCTAGAATCAAGAAGAACATCAAAAGAAAGAAGCTTATTTGCAACTACTATGGAAATCAAGGTCATACTGCCAACATGTGCCAAATCAGAAAAGGTAAGCAACCGAATGTCACTAAGTCCAATGGTTATTGTTACAATTGCAATAAATATGGTCACACATTTAACCAATGTAGGACAAAGTCTGTTAACAATTATCAGAAGGAAAAATTGAAAGGGTTTTGTAGAAATTGCAATAGATATGGACATAGTACCAAGAAGTGTTGGTTTAAGAAAAAGAACTACATGTGGCCTGCACACCAAGCAAACACTAGAGGTTACCGAACTTACACAGATCCTTACCGACAATATGCAGCAGTACCCTAGGATTACAATACAAGGATATGGTGTGAATGTTGTGGAAGATATGGACATATTAGTGCTAACTATTTTATAAGGTTTGGAATGAACAACCAAAGATCATAGAGAAATCCTAGTATGGCATGTTTTCATTGTCACAAAGTTGGACACTTAGCTAGAGATTGCAGAGATCAACCTAAAGGAGACATTGAAGAAATAAAAGGCAAATTACAGATGATTTGGAAAAAGAAGGAAGTTGTGTCAAAGGAAGAAACTACCTTACCTACTGAGTTAGGTGCACCTACTCCAAATTAATTGGTAAAGGTATGAAGGGACTGCATTCTCTCAAAATTAAATCTTAACAGTTCCTACTTTATTATGTACTTAATTTAAAATCTGCATAATTAAGATGTAGTAGTAAGTTTGAAATTCTATCAATGTTTTTGGAGCACAATACAGGAAACTTGTCAAGTTGGTGAATACAGGAAACCTGTCAAGTCAGTAAATGAAGGAAATCTGGTTACTTGGTTAAAATACAAAGAGGAAAGAAAGTTTAAGAGGAACCAAGTGCATTTAATATTTTGACCTAACCTACACGAAGCCCGATAAGGTATATTGTGTACTTAAAAGCATTTTCACGGTCATTTTCATTCACCAAGTTTTTGAGAGAGAAGAGCAAAGTGAATCAAGGCGATCAAACCTCCTACAAAGCAAAATTCAAGGTATTTACATCAATCCCATCGCATTGTTAAGCTAGTTTACTGATCTTATCAAATTGTTATTATCTCCTGAGTGTGAAACGTCTATTGTTTGAAATCCTGTAACCCTAAGGACTCTTTACTAGTTTTTACCTGAAATCTTCAATGGCGCCCAAGATCCAAGATCCCATTGTTGTTAAGAACTTAGAGAAACCCTCACTGAAATACTCTTTGACTCCCAAAGTCGCTTCCAAACTGGATGACAAAACCGCCTTTTCACTCATCCCAGATCGAGTCTAGTTAGTCAAGGATGTGAGATTCTTCACCAAATGTTGTGTTGAAGAACTCGGTCATGTTGAAATCAAAGACACATATGATGAATTGTGCACCAATGGTAAATTGGATAGCAAGTATGAGCATATTAACATCAAGGGATTAACTAAAGCCCTAACCTATCCCCGTGTGTTCAAATCCCAGTGGGCCAAGTTTGTTCTGAGTAGAGTTCATGATGATTTCATGTGGCTAGAAGAGCAACCATTTAAAATCACCAAGAAAATCATTCATGTGATCACCGGTTATCCTATTTATGATCACACCCAAGCTCAAAAGATGATATCACAAAAGGAATTGATTATTTTAACTAGAGTGGAATCAGATTACAGAGGACTAAAATTGAACAATGTCACTGATGTAGAACTTAAGTTTTCTATTAGAGTAATTGGTTATTGTTTCTTCCAATCAGCAAGGGAAAATAGTGTACCCTGTGTAGCAGTTGACTTAGCTTATAAAATTGTGAAAAAGGGAATGAAAATTGACTTATGTGAGGTGTTACTGAAAAACCTATTTGAGAATCTGAACACAATAAGGAAGCCGAAGAAGAACAACTTGGAAAATACACTAAGTTTGGTTCACTTCTTGTATGCATGTTTTTCTACTTTGAAAAATTCTTTCCATCAGTCGGTAAAGTTGTTTGGGAACTACACTGACCAATCACCGATCAGATCAATGACCTAATCAAGAAGCTAGGTGATAATTTCAATGATATAATGGATGACTATTTCAGCAAGTTTCAGGATAAGATGCACAATAGGTACCGAATTCCACCCCAGCTAGTGGAGAAATATAAAGATGACATATGCTTTGAGGTAGACACTGATTACTGTTATGTGAATGTTGTGGAACCAAGAACTCAATATTTTCCACTTATGGGTTACGAGATTGACTTTGACATCACACAACAGAAAATTGATGCATTTCTTACATTACCAAGGCATGCTACCAAGCTGAGGTATGGAACCTATGAAGAAGTGAAGGGAAAGGTAAAAATGAGCATTGTAGTACCCAAAGCTACAAGAAAAGCAACAAAGATGATAAAGGTTTTAACGGAGAAATTTGGAGAAGATTCTTCCTCCACACCTATCAAAGGCACTCTTGCCATCACCGAAGAGGAATTAGAAGCTCAAGAGGAAGCTATAACACTGAGCACGAAATTGCCTAAGGGTAAAGTGTTAAAAAGAAAGAAACAGGACACTTCAAAGGCCCTATAGACTCCTCCAACAAAGAGACCTAACACAAGAGCATCTGCAGCATCACCGAGTAAGAAACAAAAGAATGTTACTATTCCAAAGGTAACCAAGACCTACAAGAAATCTACTCAGAGACTCATTTTGTCAAAAGAGTCTAGTGACACTGAAGCTGAAGATGCAAGCAAATTTTAGATTGTCAAAAGCAAGAAGGTAGATGTACATAGTGTTGAAAATTTTTGTACTAATCTAAAGGAATATGGTGGATTTGGTGGATTCAGATATGTCAAATACGAATCTAGATCTGCTGATGAAAAGAGACAAATAGAAGAAGCTGTCATTTGCACACTTCAAAAATTCCAAGTGGTCCCATTAGAAATTGCTAATTCAATTCCTAAAGAATTATATGCACATATTGATAACAGGTGGCAATATACCCTGGACTTGGAAAAATAGATCAGAGAAAGAAGTCTTGTACATCTCTTTCCTGACATGTCCATAGATGAGATCAAGGATCATCTAAAAAACTACCAGACACAATTTAAAGTTAAAAAAAAGGCCTTGAAATTGATGAATGGCCTATATATTGAAGTGGAGAAGGAAACAAAAGCGCAATGGCAGGAAATCTTTCAGAGAAGGGATGCTAGTGAGCAAGCTAAAGTTGAAATTGTTGATGTCACCGAGCATGATCCTGATGTCACCGAGCACGGTCCTGATGCTACCAAACAAGACCTTGCTGACACTATTCAAATAGATGAAGATGTCATGGATGCAAAGGCACCGAAACAGGAGATGATATAAGGTAATGCATATGCAAAACTTGTATCTAGTGAATCTGTTTAAGAAAAAGTTCAACCTTATCACCCAGTCAATCAATCTGTCTCAACTGAAGCTCCTTAAGATACAACACAAGGCATTGAAGGTCACAACTCTACTACAGGAGAAGATACTACTCTAGAACAACCCTCACAAGCACCTTTGAGCACTGAAAATGTTGTAGCTGAGACACCCAGTACTGAGACACGAAAAGACACCACAAAGGCTACAGGAACCGACCAAAGTGTTGCCTCTATCGAGCAACCTACCGAGGGTCAGCAAGCCTCCCAAGCTATTGTCTTGGTCCAACTGGCCAAAGGTAAGAGGCTTCGGTGTGCATTTGTTCTACATATGTTAAAAATATTTGTTTTATCTAGTTTGTCAACAACTTTGGGTTATTAGCTTGCATTTAATTTGTCTTTAACCTATTACAGGCCCCTTCCAAACTTCCTATTGTTGCCCAATGTGGATATATCAAAATTAAAGGGGCAAGCACTCATTGATTTTGGTGAACTATGCAAAGCAAAGGCTGAACAAGAAAAATAGATGGCCATACACGAGAAGAATAAAGTACTTCAAAAGGTGAAGACACTACTATCAGATATGCTACCTACAGCTATAGTGTCAACCGATGCAACCATCCACATTCAATTGGATGAACTCCTTAATCATATAGAAACATCTGGAGTTGATGCATATGAGTATTTGAGAAACTAAAAGACAAGGAGCTCACTGCAAAAATGATAGAAGAGGTACAAAAAGCTCTAGCTATTGGCAAAGTCAAACTTGTCAAATTCATTGCTGAGTTGTCCCCTCAACTCAAGCACATTCTTTATTTATTTCAGAAATTTTGTACATTTTCTATATTCACTAAGGACATTAAGAATAAAACTGATGCAATTGAGAAAGAGATCACTGATCTCTCAAAAAAGTTGACCCCAGAGCCCAATTCAGTTCAGAATTTTTATACCAAGCTTCAACAGCTCATGGCTCAACAATTGGAACTAAGAAATGAAGAACACAAGATCAGGATGGATATAATGACACTACAGACATTATTCATTCCTTATCTTTCATATGTCCAAGAACAGATTAACCGAGCCACATGCCTATCTACTACACAAGAGGGAAGCACTTTAGATGGCTTAATCTCATTATTGGCTGATATTCAAGCACAAAATTATTTAATGGATAGTGTCAAGGATATACTCTCTGTCACACTCACCGAAGCCAAGACAAAGTATAAATCCATTTTTGATCAGTTGCCACCTCCAAATGGTAACTAAATTTTGCTGTTTGTCAAAAAGGGGGAGTGTATAGTATTTCAAAGTATCAAACAATAGGAGTATTGTATATAGGGGGAGTATACCGAGCAGAGTATGCAGAGTATCCAAGTGCAATGAACAGAGAAATGAAAAGAATCAAGCATTCAAAATCAGAGTTTTTAGAGTTTTGTACAGTATAATGATAAGGGGAGTATATCTGAATATACTATTTCATTGACTAATGTATATACTGGCAGTTTAGTCAAATTTTGTAAAGTTTATAGATTTTTGTGTTATGACTTTGAAAGTAGTTTTGTCAAACATCTCAACTAATGTCAAAAGGGGAGATTGTTACTACTTATCAAGTTGCCATTAGTTTTTATATCCAAAGTCATACTATATACTCTAGTCGGTTAACACTACCGAATCATGCAATCGATATACACAGAGAAATCGGTATGCACAGTCTAATCGGTTATAGAAGAAAGTAGTCATAGAGCCCAGTATGCACCAAGCTATCTACTGAGCATCATTTTATGTCTACCAAGAAGCAAAGATAATACACTAAGTGAAACATGTTACCAGATTCATTGAACCTGGACACACATATGAAAACACGTTACAAGATCGAGGCATATCTAACCGTTATCACATTGGAAATTGCACTTAAAGATTGTGTATGATTTTGAGATCATCTAACCAATGAAATATTTTGTATAGTTATTCATTCGAGGAATCATGTTTGAAAGATCAAAGCAATGAATAGGATCACTGACATAAGAGATCTATTTATATAGCATGAATTCAGGGTTAGATATAGAGTGTATAAGAGAGACAAGGATATACACAAGTGTAGAAAGGAACACATGCAATGCATAAGAAAAGCACTAAGTGTTATGACTATTATAGAGACACAGAGGTCATCGAGAAAGTTTTCAGAAAATAGTTAAAGAATAGAGTAAATAGAAGGGTTTACCAAGTTATTGTTTAGGTTACCAAGGTATGCTATAGGAAAGGTAATCTTATTTTGAGCACATAGAATCTGCTTCAGCATTACTGATGTAAAGTTGTAGATAGTTGTAAAGATTTTATTGAACATTTTGAAGTTGTAAGAGAAACCTTAAACAGGGTAAAAGACTCTAATCCAGTCTATAAATTGTAAATCCTCTAACTAGGTGCAAAATTTAAATTAAGTGTTGTAAAATCCTTTAGCAAGGTAGATCTAACAGATCTTGATACTCCTAACAGGGTAAGCTATCAGAAATAGCTAAACATGTAGCTCTAACTGAGCACTCTTTATTATTGCAGTAGTGAAGTTGTGGGTGCCATCCCCACCACAGTTTTTCTCTCTAACCAAGAGTTTCTACGTAACCAAAATATATGTGTTATGGAGTGAATCATGTATGATTGTTATCTATTTGTTTTAACTTTATTTTATGTTATTGCACTATTTGGTTTATGCATAATAGTAAAGTCATTATTCAAGAAAAGTTTTGGAGTACTGATTCACCCCTCCCCTCTCAGTACATTAGCTTTCCATGTTGGGCCTAACAATATTGTGTTCCAAAAAATACAATGGGTGATTGTGGAGAATATTGGGATCATTGGGGGTCTATGTTTTTTGACCAACCCCATGGAATCTAACATTTTAAGGTCCAAGAATTTGAAGAATGTTGGAAGCTCTGACCCCAAGAAAAACAAAAGACTTGAAGCAATATGGCAAACTCCCCCTCATGGTTGGTTCAAAGTCAATTTTGATGGTGCTGCAAAAGGTAATCCGGGCCTTATAGGTTGTGGAGCTATTCTTAGAGATGATAAAAGAATATGCAAGGAAATGATTGTTGTCCCAATAGGGAGTTAAACAAACCACAAACCAGAAGCAATGGCAGCTCTCCAAGGAATTCTCCTTACTAAAAGATGGAATTTCCCCTTCATATGGATTGAAGGGGATTCAAACAACATCATTAAATGTCTCAAGGGGACCTCTAAGCCCTCATGGTCTATCAATAATATTATAAAAGCCACTAGAAACCTTATTAGCACTTTTGAAAAAAGTTATATATCTCATATCTACTGTGAAGCCAACAGGTCTACTGACTGGGTAGCCAATGCGATGGTCAATAAAGATGAAATGATTACATGGATGGGAGAGCAAGGACTCCTTGAGGATGTCAGACTAATCATTTTTAATGACAAATATAGTAGCACTCCAAAGATCTTTGATGGACAAAATAATAATGAAACGTACTAAATGGAGTACTCTGAGTTATTATAATATTGTCAGCACCATTTATTATAATACTCATTCTATCACTTCCCACGCTTTTTGGGTAAATTTGTTAGCTCCGAGAAAATTTCTATCTAAAACTCTCTACAAGTTTCATTTTTTTGCTCTAAACAGCAAAAACATGGGTGGAAACAGACGTCGATATGAACCTAGTAGCTGCAAGGAATGGAAGCAGAAGAAGGAGGTCTGGAATATTTTGCAGAAGGGTGGGTTTTCTAAATTTATGGAGAGACTCCATAAATGGGATGGCACGGTCACCAGTTTCTTCTATAAAAAATGGAAAAAGGGTACTTTGAAAATGGGAGACCAGTCTATTATCATAGATGAAGATCTTATCGCCCAAGCCATGGGTCTTTGAAGGGAAGGAAGAAACTTCTATAGAGATAGAAAAGTGAGTAAGGAGGCCATTGATAGATATCCTGAAATTGTTAAGGAGAAAAAATGCCTGGTGAAGCTAAGTAAAACTTAATTTCCCCCTAGGGATTTTGTTAAACATTGGCGGGAGGTCCTCTTTGTTATACTGCGCTATATTACATTGAATGGTAGATTTACTTAAGTATATGACTACCATTTTGTTTTGTTGAGAAGGTTAAATTTCCTTATTTTCTGTTATGCTTTATGAATGCCACCATTAAGGCCTATAAAGAGAATCCAATGGGGGACACTGTCATGCATCAAGGCTTAATGGTTCTTATTTATGACCATCTCAAGGCTAATCAGATTGTCGGCCCATAGCCATCTATTGAGTTTGAGGAGGATGGGTCGGACTCTATTTTTTCTATGGATGAGGGTTCCGACAGTGACCCAACAAGTGAATCTGAGGAGAGTTTGGATGACTCAAAATTTCAAATTGGTAAGAAGAGGAAATATATGAAAAACAGACCTTCTTCCTCAAAGGGAAAAAAACCTAAAAGCAAAATCCTCCAGATTAGCTCCTCCTCAAAGGAGGAGGTCTCTGAAGACTCAGAGAAGGAGAAACCCTAGGGTTCTCTGAAAAAGAAAACTAAAGTCCATACTTAGACTAGAAACAAGCATAAGAGAAAAGTGGAGAATGTGAAGGAGTTGGAGGCTCATAAGTAGGAAAAGATTTCAGAAGCTGAACAAAACCTAGAGAAGGTGATCACTAGAGAGGTTCATAGGGTTGATGACACAGCTACTATTGGTGATAGTCCAAAAAAGGAACAGGACAACTTTGGTAAGATTGACCTTCCCTCGAACCCTCCTCCTGAGCGTATGAAAGGCTTTATGGACACCATGGAGTGGTTGACAACTAGTTGAAAGAAAGTTTTGGATGACAACAAGAAGCTCAACCACATAATTCAAAATTTGGAAACTATCAACACTGGGGAAGGGAAGACTATGGCTGATTATATTGAGGACCTGAAAAATACTATATCGGACACTGTATTGAGAAAATAGAGAAAGACCTCCTAGAGAGGAAAACTCTTGCTGATGCTATGCATCAAACTATATCAGACATTGTCAGTAAAGTCAACAAAATTGAGGATTGCCTCAAGAGTATTGCAAAGAAAAGTTTAGACATCCTAAAGGTTTCTGCTAGCAATACTAAAACTCTCATTAGCAAATTGGAAAAGGAGAAGGATACCCAATATATTTACCCTGACACTGAAGGCACAGGAGATGCTCAAGGACCCAGAACTAGAACCAGAGGTAAAAAGAAAAAAAAGAATCCTAACAAGGATCTCGATGATCTCAAAGCTGTTGTGGCCATCTATGACTAGTTGGTGAAAAAGGCGAAGGACCTTTTGAAGACTATAACTGTGTAGTGCCTTCCTAGTTTCTTTGTTGTTTCTTTCCTTTGCTATCTTTTTGGTATGCTAGCTTTATTGCCAATCATTTTGTTAGTGGTTTTTATGCTTTGGACTCTTAGATGACTTATCTTAATTTCCTTTGGTAAAGGTTTCAGGTCCTGAAAACCTATTTTTCTTAATTAATCAGAACTACATTAATTTACTTAGCAATAAGACATTAATTATCGATACATAAGCATCAAGCATCAACACATGAACACTAGATTTATGTGGAAAACCCAAATAGGGAAAAACCATGATGAGAATATGATTCACAATATGAATAACAATATTTACAACATATTAGAATTATTGCCAAGGATAACCAATACCTAAAAGACTTGTAGAACCGAGGTGAACAACCTTAGGTAAGATACAAAGATGACTTTCTCAATTAAAGATCACTTCTTTAGGAAAAGATACAAACTGATTCCAAAGGACTCACTATCAGTCAACAACAAATAAAATAGCTGAGTTAAAATTGAGAAGGATTATCCTGAACATGAAATTATCCTTGAACAACTAGATCAAGCGACCAACATCATAGAAAACATCTTTGATAATCTTGACTATCACAACACACTATTTTGCATGTAATATATCATCTTAAAATCTCTACTCAAACTATCTTTCACACAACCACAATCTCAAATATGCTTGCAAATCATACACATACAGTTCTCACACAATTTACTTTTTGTCACTCCACTAATCATGCATTTGCACATCTTAAATATGAGTCACAACATTGAAATTCTAATTAAGGGTAAACCAAAATAGAATAAGCAATATTACATGTGATAAGCGACCCAAACCTAAAATACTCAAACTGGTCCACTCCAGAAGAAAGAGGGAACCAAAACATAATACAATACATCCTTCTATGTTTTATCAAACAATCTGCACACACTAATATTATCTCCAAAGACATTACGTAACCGCTTCTGATGCAAATTACTCAACGCAGATCTCCACATGCCATGGTGAGACCCAAAATAACATCTCAACATATCTTCCAACACATATCTGGACCAAAAGAATATGAGATCCAATAAACTGTAACATAATCAACAACATATCTAGAGGGCACCAAAATATTTTCTAACCATCCTGGATACAAGATGACAAAACAAACACCAAAAAAATTAACTAGAACACAAAACATTATTTTGCAACAACAAAGAGAATATTTGGACCAACATCCTGATGGTATGATGAAAGAATAAGTATCTGGTCAACTAATAAGAGATGGGGGGCGGGATCAGTAGATAGAAAAACTGATACAAACTTCAACAATCTCAAAAATCATTCTCTCAAAGTAAACTTAGAACTAACAATGTAATACCTCTGTCAAGATAAAAACTCATAAGATAAATCGGTTGACTATTACAACAAATAAATGTAAACAAATTCTTCATTTCACAATGCTTCCGGTTATCATGACTTATCAAAATAGTTAAGTAGTTAAGTAAATCAACCATGAAAACATAACCAAAAAAACATTCACCACTTGACACAAATAATTTTTGACGTGGAAACCAAAATAGGTAAAAGCCACGGTGAGATGAGACTCACAAGATAACTATCTGAACTCTTCTAAAGTTTGCCCTATTAGGGGCCTAGCCTGTTAAAGCTTTACAAAAAGTCATGTTAAGAACTGATCTTGTTAGGAATCACCTGGTTAAGGAATTGACTACAAATGCCTTGTTAGAGGCAATACCCTGAGAGGAGTAACCTTGGTAGAGGATTTGAAAATCCAATATAATGGATCACCTTGTTAGAAGATTTGCATAACAACAAGCTTGTTAGAGCTTACCCGGTTAGGGGATTTAAATTTTTCTATAATTGTTAGAAAACAATAGGAGTTTGTTGATCTATTTGAATAGCACTACACTTGCTTGATCAGATCCATTTCATGCTCCTATCTGCCTTTACTCAAATTGCAGATACATCATCCGGTTTGGCAACCACACACTCAACTGATCTATGCTCACTCTTTGCCAACTCATTAAACTAAACAACTTCATTGACCTTATAAATAAATCAATTAGGTCGGTAACATAACAAAAACCTAATTCTCATAGAGATTACAAACAAATTGATTCAAGTATGACCATTGGATTACATATAAATTTTTGTACATCAATCAAGAAAACCATGATCACTCCTTGATCATTGCTTCATCAAACTTAGTAACTCATCACACGCTTTGCATTAGATGTAATACATTTGCTCATTCCCTAGACAAAAACCATTATAACTTGCCAAAATCACTTGGAATTGTCTTCATACAATAATCATACATGTCATAATCATTACCCCTCATCATCAGATAATAACCCAATAGAACCAATTCACCAGACTTAATCAGTTAGGGTTTATCAAAAACAACAGGTAGGGTTTACCAGTTACATCAATAGATAAGGTTTACATTGGTTACCAGTTCACTCCACAAATTATTCCTACCAGTGACATCAATGACAACATAAAATATCATTAATGCAATCTTCATGCAAATACAAATAATCTCCCTCTTTGGCATTGATGGAAGTACAAATATCAATACCATTGATTGTTGCGTGATTGTGAATAGGAATCCTGGTTTACATTACCAAGTATTCACCATGCTCTCCATGTCTTCAGCTTGTCGCTGGTTCTCCTTCCCATAATCACATAATTCTTCTCCCCCTTTGACAACAATGCCAAATTGAAAGTATAATATGCAATGCCTAATTTCACTATGCATCATCAACAATCTACAACTTGATGCTCCCCCTGTGGAATAAATCCACTTCTATACCAATCCGTTTGTAAAATTATACAAGTAGCTCTGGGACTAATGTAATCTACATCATACTTACTTGACTTCATGAAGAGGGACAACCCCTAACTAACTTCTACGATACTCAAAAGTAGTCTTAGGCAGAGGCTTAGTAAAAATATCTGCAAGCCGCTCCTTGGTAGAAACATGCTCCAAGATCACATCTTTACTCTATACTTTTTCCCTCAAGAAATGATACTTCAATTCAATATGCTTGGTTTGTGGGTGCAAAACAAGGTTCTTGGAAATATTTATGGCACTTGTATTATCACATAAAATCTTTATACGTTCTAAAATCAACATCTTAAAACCTTCCAAAATGTGCCTCATCCATATAGCCTATGTATAATTCATGTAAGTTGCAACATACTCATCTTCAACAATAGATTGTGAAGTACAACTCTGCTTCTTACTACTCCATGAAACAAGTCTTCCTCCAAGAAAAAATGCTCCACTGGTTGTGCTTTTCCGGTCATTAATATTTCCCACCCAATCTGCATCTCTGTACACCTTCAAGTCAAAATTTCCTCCATATGGATACCATAACCCATAATCAACAGTATCTTCCAAATATCTAAAAATTCTTTTGGTTGCTATTGGATGTCCTTAGGATTCCTCTGGAATCTAGCAACTATGCCAACTGCATGAGCGATGTACAATCTACTGTGAACAACATAGTGCAATTTCCCAATCATTGACTTGTATTCCTTCTCATCAATAGTTTTGGACTCATCTTCCTTAGACAAATTACAACCTATAACCATAGGTGTCCCAACTGGTTTATAGTCACTCATGCTAAATGTCTTCAAGACCTCTTACACATAATTAGACTATGTGATGAAAATACCATTCTTCAATTGCTGTATTTGCAATCCTATGAAATTTTTTATTTCTCCCACTAAAGACATTTCAAACTCATTTTTTATTTCATCTACAAAATTGTTGCTCATGTCATCATTACCTCCAAATATGATATCACCAACAAATTCTTCGCTGAATAGTATTTTATCTCCTTCATATTTGAGATAAATGTTACTATCATCACTGGTTCTCAAAAACCCTATCTTCATCAGATGTGTATCAAGCCTTTCATACCATGCTCCTAATGTCTGATTTAATCCATATAAATATTTATGCAATATGCATACCATGTCTTTCTTATCAGTCAGAGCATAACCATCTGGCTACTCAATGTATACTTCTTCTTCTAGTATCCCATTCAAAAATGCTGACTTAACATCCATCTGGTATACCTTCAATTTCTTGTGTTTTTCAAATGCAAGTAAAGTTCTGACACCTTCCAGTCTTGCCACTGGTGAAAATGTCTCACCATAGTCTTCTCCTTCCTCTTGTGTATAACCTTTGCAAACCTGCCTAGCTTTGTTGCGAACTACAACACCATCTTCATTCAACTTTTTCCTCAATACCCACTTATTACCTATCACATTTTTATTTACTGGTCAGGGTACTAGGGTCCATGTGTTGTTCTTCTCAATTTGAGCTAATTCCTCCTCCACAACTTTAACCCAATGATCATCACCAAATGCTTCCTTAGCAGTTCTTGGTTCAATAGTGGATATCATGTAAGAATTCTCTCTGATTCTTCTTTTGGTTAGTACTCCAGCATCCTTATCCCCAATAATCTATTTAGGATTATAAATCAGTCTCACATATCTTGGAATAACATGAGAATTATCTTCACATTCATCTTCTTCATTATCATCATCTTCTTCTGAATTTATCTATTTCTGTTGATCTCGTACATCAGTATTTGCTTTGGTAGTTTCAGATTTCACAATTTCTGGTTCCAAAAACAAAATGCAAGGATCTTCATCCTTTTTGTTTGAACTGGTTTCCTCTGAGACTTCAATATTTTCATCCACTCAAACATCAACACTCTCAATAATTCTCTATGTCTGGTTGTTAAAACACTTGTAGGCCTTCCTCTTGGCGGAATAGCCAAGAAATATACCTTCATCCCTTTTAGCCTCAAATTTGCTAATATAGTCACCTCTCTTAATAAAACATTTGCTTCCAAGTATTTTGAAATAACTAACATTAGGTGATCTACCACACCAATATTTATAAGGAGTCTTGTCCTTACCTCTGTTTACCAGAATCCACTTCATAGTGTAGATAGTTGTGCTGACATCATCTCTCCTAAAATTTTTCGCTACACCTCCTTGTGTGGGGGAAAAAGCGAGACTAGGTTATCATGCCCTAACCTTACCTTTTGTCACACATTACGGAATACGAAAGAGCCTAGAGGTATCACACAATTGGCTACTTCTTTTTATGAAAGAGAGAGCCACGGGCTACCTATTAGGGTTTCTATTCCTTTGTTGAAATTGTAAGATCAAGTAATGCAAGTTCAAACCCTAATCCCAAAATGCAAGTATGAACTAATAACAAGATTGCAGAATTGAGATTAATCAATGAACAGCTGTAAATACAAGGATGAAATAAGAATGCAGATGTGTACCCGAAGTTAAAATCGGACTGAAAATGTGCGGGACGGGGGCGCGAGCGCCACTGTCCTGAAAACTGCACCGGAAACTGTCATTCTGCACTCTGAAACACTGTCGGAAAGCTGTCTATTCGGAGGACCAGGGTGCCCAGTGCCTCTGTCCCAAGGACCAGGGTGCCCAGTGCCCCTTTCCTTGTAGGACTAGGGCACCCATTTCCCCTGTCCCAGTCTTCTGCTCTGCAATTTGATACAGAGTGCTGTCTCGACCTGTTCTCTCCGGATCTATATCCTACGGCGTCGTCTGAGTCCCGAAACCTGCACTTATATCTGAAAAAGGGTGTATGGGCGGCTATATAGGGTTTTGCCTTAGTCAAACCACCGCTTCGGTGATTTCCACCTCCACAAATAGCCAAGTTGTTTTGTAAAATGTATTGTGTGTGCAGACCTAGTGTGTGTGCAAGGTCCTAAAATGCAAGAAAGCAAACTAGAGCAACCTAGAAAGTAAACCCTAATTGCTTGTAAGTGATAATGTAAATGCTCTAAATCAAGATGCAAAGTGATCTAAAGCATGAATGAAGGATATATTGAAGCTTTATGCAAAGACATGAAAACAACATGAAATCATACCCAACCCTCAAGGGAGAGGTACAAGCCAATCTTCAGTCGGTAATCTCCTACTGTTCTTCAATGTCTTCCAAGCCCTAAATGGATGAATGGAATTGATAAATGCTTGATAGAGGGATGTTGTAAGATGTTGAAGTCTTCAAAGATCTGCTCTTTCGCTGCATATGAGGTTTCTGGAAACAAAAATCCGGATCCTTTCACATGAAGAAAGAGAGCTCTTATGTATGAAACCCTAGGTCGCAATTTTGTCTTTTGGCCGACCTAGAGATTGAATATCCCGCCAATTTCTTGGGGTTAAGCTTTATTTTATGATTGGATCGCGCTCCTAAAATTTCGAGAAAAATGTCCGAGACCGTGTGCACTCCGGGCGCCATGGTCCTGACAACTTTTCACCAAATTTTCAGGGCTGTCAGATATGATGATTTTAGAGAGAATCCCGAAGTTACAGGTGATTTCGAGATGTTTTGACCCTCGAAATCAAGCCCCCAAGTTCAGAATAGGGCCTAATTAGGGTTTTTGATTAAGTGATGTATTAGAGGAATAAAATGAAAGGGGCACGCTTTAATGAAAGGACCCGACTTTGTGATGTGGAAGATGATGAAATAGAACCTTTAGACCTAATTAATTTGATTAATTAAGTGCTAAAGGGGAAATGCAATGGAAAATGCAACTACGCCAAGGCGGGTGCTAAACTAGGTGTTAAATTGTACTACTTTAGCAAGTGCGTACAATTTATGACATTACACTCCTTGTATCAACATTGTCGTAGAAGCTTCAACAAATAACCGGTTGTTTCTCTCTGCAATAACATTCTATTGTGGTGTCCTTGGTGTAGAAATCTATTGTTTGATACCATTTTCTTCACAATACCTAGCGAATTCCTCAGAAGTAAATTCACCGCCTTGATTTTTCCTCAGACACTTTATCTTGTTATCGCTCTCCTTCCCAGCTAAGGCCCTGAATGCCTTGAACTTACCAAAACCTTCAGTCTTATCCTTCAAGAATGTGACCCACATCATCCTTGAGAAATCATCAGTGAAGATCATAAAATATCTATCACCTTGAATACTTTTTGTTCTTATTATTCCACAAAGATCCGTATGAACCAAATCTAACAAATGTTCCATTGAAAAGGATTTGCTCTTGAATGTTGAGGATGCCATCTTTCCCAACTGACATTCTTTGCACAAAACATTAACCGGTTTGTCTAACTAAGGCTAATCTCTCACCATCTTGGACTTACTCACTTTAACAATGTTATCAAAGTTTATATGACAAAATATCCTATGCCAAAGCCAACTATTATCTATCTTTGCAATTAAATAGTTGTGACTTTAGGATTAAGGTGAAACAAATTACCTTTAGTTTGCTTCCCAGTTGCAATCAGTTCACTTTTATATCTATAGATTTTTCACATACCATTTTTAAACTCCAATGGGTATCCTATGTCATTGAGTTTTTTCCACACTCAAAAGATTATGCTTTAAACCTTCAACCCAGTAGACATCATCTACACTACTCTTTCCATTAAGATAAATAATTCCTTTACCTTTAACCATGCAAGGTGAGTCATTATCAAATCTTACAACTCCACCATCAAATTCATTCAAAGAAAGAAATTTGCTCTGATCACTGGTCATGTTATGTGAACAACCACTATCATCAGAGTTATCCATCCTGAATACTAATGCCTTCTTGTCTGACATTTCTTCTTTAATGGCTACAAAGAGAATGCCTTCATTAGCATCACCATCATATTCCTCATCAGCATTACCACCATTAACAACAATAATACAATCTCTTTTGCCTTTACCCTTATACTTCTTCAATTTCTCTCGTTTGTGCTCATTATCACCATTAGGATAGTTAGCAGCAATTTGTCCAATCTGTTGCATGCAAAACATTTCAAAGGTAATTTACCTCTATATTTACCTATACCTCTAGGCAACCACTTGGATAACAATGCTTCAAGATCAACTAAATTGTCTTCATCATCAACTTCTCTGCTGGATTTGGATTCATAACTGTGACTAGTATATCTACTTTTCCTCATAGATGGGTTAGAAATAGAAGCTCTAAATGCAGACTCAAATTTCTGTACACTACCATCATAGCCATTTAATTCAAAATTAGTAAGCTTGCCAATGATGGAGTCAAGACTTACCTTAGTTTTGCGAATCAGTAGATAGAAAAATTGATATGAACTTGGCCAATCTCAAAAATCATTCTGTCAAAGTAAACTTAGAACTAACAATGTAATATGTTTGTCAAGATAAAAACTCATAAGATAAACCGGTTGACTATTACAACAAATTAACAATAATTAACTTCTTCATTTCTCAATGCTTCCGGTTATCATGACTTATCAAAATAGTTAAGTAGTTAAGTAAATCAACCATTAAAACATAGCCACAAAAACATTCACCACCTGACACAAATATTTTTTGACGTAGAAACCAAAATAGGTAAAAAACATGGTGAGATGAGACTCACAAGATAACTATTTGAACTCTTCTGAAGTTTGCCCTATTAGGAGCCTAGCCTATTAAAGCTTTGCAAAAAGTCATGTTAAGAACTAATCATGTTAGGAATCACCCAGTTAAGGGACTAACTACAAATGCCTTGTTAGTAGCAATACCCTGTAAGGAGTAACCTCGATAGAGGATTTGAAAATCCAATCTAATGGATCACCTTGTTGGAGGATTTGAATAACACTAAGGCTGTTAGAGCTTACTCGGTTAGGGGATTTCAATTATGTTGTAATTGTTAGAAACAACATGAGTTTGTTGATCTGTCTGAATAGAAATACACTTGTTTGATCAGATCCATTTCATGCTCCTATCTGTCTATACTCAAACTATAGATACATCATCCGGTTTGGCAACCACACACTCAATTGATCTATGCTCACTCTTTTCCAACTCATTAAACTAAACAACTTCATCAACCTTATAAACAAATCAATCAGGTCAGTAACACAACAAAAACCTAATTCTCATAATGATTACAAACAAATCGGTTCAAGTATGACCATTGGATTACATAGCAATCTCTGCACATAAATCAAGAAAAACTTGATCTCTCCTTCATCACCACTTTATCAAACTTAGTAACTCATCACGTGATTTGCATTAGATGCAATACATTTTCTTATTCCCTAGACAAAAACCATTACAACTACTTGCCAAAATCTCTTGGAATTGTCTTCATATAATAATCATGTGTCTCATCATCAGATCATAAACCAATATAACCAGTTCACCATAATTAATCGGTTAGGGTTTATCAAAAACAACAGGTAGGGTTTACTGGTTACATCAATAGATAAGGTTTACACCAGTCGCCAATTCACTCCACAAATTCTTCCTACTGGTGACAGTAACAATATTACAACAATATCAACAATATCAATACCGGTTAATTGACATCAATGAGAACATAACATATCATTAATGCAATCTTCATGCAAATGCCAATACATCCATCTGGATAACTAGGTTTGACATCAATGACAACCATATAATCTCATGCTTTCAACAATCTCTAGCAACTTATATTGTCCTATTTTTCTTTTCATTACTCTTATCCAACTTCTCCAAGCTACACTTGTATTTATTCATTTTGGACTTTCCAATATGCTTAAATTGTTTATTTTCCTTTTTATTTGGATATCTTCTCTTCCTTATTTGTTTATTATATACAAGCCTTCAAAAATTCATATCACATTCATAAATCTCATTATCACTACTTGGTTTCACATCCTTCTCATCTTCTTCTTGCAAACTCTTCCCTTCAACACAATCACACAAGGATTCAAAATAATCATTATTAAAATCATCTTATTGAACTTGTTTACCTTTCACCTTGCATGTGTTCTCTTCAAGATTATACCAATATGTTGTTGCAAATATCTCAATCTTCTTCTTTGGTATTTCCTTCGTCAATACTTTTGTTTGTTCATGTTTATTTACACCATCTTCTACCTTTCCATCCTCTGTTGTCTTCATCAAGATCCCTTGTTCATTTAGCTTGACCTCTTCTTCATATCTTGTATCCTCTTGAAGTCTTCCTCATCTCCATGACTTACAACACCACTTTTATCTATTTTTGTCCCACACTTAACAATCGACACTTTATTTCCCACAGTAGTGGGATGATGTTTGTTTATTGTTGCAATTGTCCTTCTGACTTCATGGACTGATTTCTGCTTAAAAAATATTTTTTATTCCTTCTTCCTTGAAAAGTTTCCCTATATTATTGGTTGCACTTTAAATTTATCATATATTTCATCCTCTATACTTTCTTTCTATCATAAACTCTATCATAAGCAACTCCTTTATGACACTTTATGTACTACTACTCAACAATTGGTTTATTAAGCCAACTTGGTATTTTATATCCATGATTCTCCAATTTTATTTTCTCCTTTTTAACTTGTATGTCCACATTCTTACTTTGACATACATGGTCAAAACCAACATTTTTATTCCCGCATACATAACCAAAATCAACATTTTTAATTCTATTTACCTATGTAATAACTTGTTGGCTTGATTTGTGTCCATCCTTGACTTATGTAATAAATGAAAATTTAGGGTTTCACAAGTTATGCTTTGTTAGCTAGGGAATGACCTAACTTTCACATGCACCACATTAAAAGGAAAGTAAACTCAATGGATCCAATATCAATTTTATTAGGAAGAGGGTTGGATACTAATTCATTCTATTCCTTTTGTTTGAGTTGAAAATATAATTGAGAGGATGTAAATTGAATCCCAAATCTAGGTTAGGAAGTTGCATACATGAACTAGAAACTTAGACTAATTATGCTACCTAATACTAAAATAGTAACTTCAAAACATGTATGGGAATGAAAAGGAAATCAGAAAGTGCACCTTTGCCTAATAATTTAGTTGAAATTGATGTAATGATGGTGATTGGGGCATATCCTTGTGCAAACAATTGAATTTATGAACACGAGACCGAAATTGGGTCTCTAAGATACTGTGAATGCTCCCTGTCATTTTTGGACCTATTTTGGGAGGACTATGGCACCAAAAACACCCTATCCTAGGACCATGGAATCCTAAGAATGCTAGCCCAGACACTTGTTGATGAAATTTGGTTGGATTCTTTGTTTCTAGGTCTCGGTTGCTTTTAGATCTTCCTAGCTCCACTGGGTACTTGTAGTTGCACACAAGAGCAAAGGAAGGGTGTTGTAGATAGGGGTTTGCCTAGGTCAAATTTCAAATTTGGAATTAACCCTAATTGAAATAAAAATTGAACTTGAATTTAATTAGAAAATATTTCTTTTTGAGGGCAAGGCTAGATCTAAAATTGAAATGCTTGAATGTAGATGATTATACCATCAATAGGTGATGTAATGCTCTAAGGATAAGTCCTCCACGCGTTGATGCAATAAAATGATAAATAAATGAAATCATAAGTGAAACATAATATGAAGACGACTTGATGTAGTTTATTTCTCCTTGAATCATATTTTCTCTTGAAGTGTTGCTCTTGAGTTGGAATATTAGCCTAATAATAAGATGTAGCTAGATGTTAAAATGGATTGAGAGAGATGACTTATATAGGGATTTCATAATTGAAATCACCTTTAGGCTGAATTAGATTTGTGATTTATTCACATGGAGCAAAATTTGAATTATTTAGGATTGCCAAACCATCCTCCTGAAATTTGGTGAAAAAAGTGTGGGACTAGGTAGCTCCCACCAACCTAGTCTTGACAACATTGTTTCAACTTTCTACAAATGTGAGATAATGGGGTTCTAATGCTGATTCCATCTTGATGACTCAAAACATAATGTATAGATAAGCCAAATATGCTTTGAATGTTGAAATTGGAGTAATATTGAGGATAAATAGGGATATTGAAGAAATAAAGGGCACACCAAGAATTAAGGGCTCAAGTAAGAGTGTGATGATGTAATAAATTGGAATAAGGCCCATAATATTGAATTAAATATTAATTAATTAAAATAAAGGTCCTAAGATGCATACAGGAAATAGAAATACTAAAATGAGTGCTAGGAGAGTGTGAAATTGGACACACTAATGAAGGTGTACAATTCATGACACTGTGACTTCATTATTTATTAACTCTTTAGTTTTGTAGGCTTATTTTTGTTCATCTACAACATATTCTAAGGAATAAAAAATATTAAAGTAATATTTGAATTCTATATTATCATACTAAAAACCTTCAACACCATCGTCATCTTCATTTTTTAGATACTTTGCAATGTACCTCTGCTGCATACTGTTTCCTCATGTCTTCTTGGTAGGCTATTGTAACTAGTCTCTTGTCGTTCTCATCCTCAACTCTTTTTAAGAGTACTTTATTTTCCCCTTTACCCATCACCTTCAAGGTATTATTCTTTAACACAACATTAGAAAAGAAAAAAAGAGACCAACATGTCTCCATGAGTGCCTCTTTCATGGACAAGCTCCTCTCTTTGTCACTTCTTCTTTTGATTTCATCTTTCTACACTTCTTCTTTTCTCAATTCTTTCTTTTCTTCCCTCCTGTTCTACACAATGCAAATTTCCTTCACCTCTTCTAGTACATGTTGCTCACTTGACAACCCTTTGCTATCTAAACCATTTTCATCTTTTTTTTTCAAGGAAGCCATCATTTGCCTCCTTCTTTCCTTAACAATCATCTTTATAGGCCACTTTAACTTCTCTCTTACTTTCCAACAAAATTCTTCATTTCTTTCCTCTAGCCACCATTGTACCATGATCTTACATCTCTCAAAATCATTTCTCAATTATGGTATTTCTCTATCCCATTATGTATCTTGCCTCTTCAATTTTTTTTCATTCTGTCTTTCTTCTCAATTTTAAAAAAATATTTAGCTACCTCTTCATCTCTTTAATCTTCTTATCTTCTTCATACCTCACCTAAGCTTCTCTCCATTTTACCTTATTTCCTAGTATTTTGGTACCTAGGTTATTCTTGTTAACCTATCAATCCACAACACACATATCTTTCCAAGTATCTACAAAGCATATATAACTTCTTTACCCACACCTTTGAGGCACTCAACTTCTTCTTCCTAGACCTTTTCAGATTTGATACCAAAATGATGACACACTCCTAGACTCATAAGATCTCCTACCTTATGACTTAGCACTCTATCTACACACTTCTTGTCATAAAAGTGTCAGGTACTAGAACAAAAAATAATCAAATTTTGTAATACCACATTGTAGGGAACATGAAATTCCATAAACACAACAAAATAACATAACAATACAAGGAAATTATTTGGCAATGGACCTTTCCCAACAAATTTCCTCTTATCAAGAACCTTTGGTCCCTGATCCTTCCCATGACTTGCTGGGGAATCTGGAAAGAGAGAAATAATAGAATATTTAGGGAAGATAAGTGCACTTTTCAGGTGGTCTTTGAAAAAGTTTGTAGGGCTATAAAAGAAAACATAAATATTCCTCACAGGAACAATAAACAATGGTTTTTTACTAATATGAATGAAATTGAAAAAGGCATCCTTATTGAATGGAACTTAATCCACAAAGTTTGTAGATCTGACAATAAGACAAGGAGAGATAATATGTTTGGCAATTTCCTGATCATCGATGGATCAAGGTGAATTTTGATGGGGCTACTAAAGGCAACCCTGGGAAGTCCGGTGGGGGAGGAGTCATCAGAAATGCTCAAGGTGTATGTATTGTTGCTATTGCTTCTCCTTTTGGGGTCCAAAATAATCATGTGGCTGAAGCTCAGGCTATGCTGAAAAGTCTCTAGCTTGCTCAGGGATTCAAATTTTAAAAAAATTGGCTAGAAGGGGACTCCCTCAACATCATTTAGGCTCTTAAAGGTACTAGTTCTTCATCTTGGAATATTACTAATTTAATTGAAAGTGCTAAAAAGCTATTAAATGACTATGTTAGTATTCTCATAACTCACACTCTAAGGGAAGGAAATAAGTTTGCGGACCTTTTAGCTAATGAAGGGGTCAATGTAGAGGTGGAGGTTAAATATATCAAAGAGGCCCATTGTAAAAGGGATGTTAGAGAGCAATTATTATTTGATCGCATCAATGGGTCAAGTTAAAATAATGATTACCTTTTGGGGTCCTAAAATCAAAGATAGAGTTTGGTGGCAAATGAACTGTCAGTTAATGATTGCTATTAGGCATCAGTTTTATGATCATATGTGTGATGGGGATTATATTAATAAGTGCTGGATTTTTGCAGCCATTATTATTATCTTTAAAACCACATATGGGACTTTGTTTTGTTACCCTAGAATTTTACTCAAGAACTTGTGGTTAAATCAAGGTCTGCAAATTGTGAGATACACCATTGGGGACTTCGACTTCTTGTTCAATATGTGAGGTAACTTAAACTAGAATGAGCCCTCTGGTTGCAAGAACTCAAAGAGTGAGCGGAAAGTGTGGAGGAGACTTCATAGATATGGATTCACTGACTATATGGAAAAGTTGCATGGTAGCAGAAAATTGGTGTCTCAAGGCTTTGCTAGGGGCTGGAACAACAACATAGTCACTTTGTTTGGGGAGACCTGGAAGATTGATGAGGATCTAGTTGCGGAGGTCATGGGTGTTCAGAAGGAGGGCACAAAATTCTATAGAGATCAGAAGTTTGCTACTGAAGCGATTAAAAACTTCCCAAAAATTGAGGATGAGAAGGAGCGGCTTGCCAAGAAAGACAATGACTCTTACTACCTCCCCTAGTAGGTAAAGTCTTTTTGGCATAAAGTGTTAAGGGTTTTGATGGAATTCCTTACTATTGATGGTAGATTTACTAAAGTCTACAATTATCATTTTGCAATTCTCAATCATTTCTGCCATGGGGTTAAGATTTATCTGCCCTTTTATTTAGCTTCTTCCCTGAATGAGAGCTTGGCTGACCATGCTAGAAAGCCCAAATCTTACCCCATAGCCCATCAGGGGCTTATTTTTCTCATTTACAAACACCTGAAGGAAAAAGATAGGGTTAGAAAGGATGATTACCTGGTAACTAATCCACATGTTTTTGAGAGTTGTAATGATTTTGAGTCTAATGATGACCCGTCTAATGCCCCTACCTATAAAAAAGGGAGAGTTGACATTGATAATGCGGACACGATGGTGAATTATGATTTGGAGGAGGAAAAGGGGAAGGATATTGAGACAAAAATGGAGAGTGAGGAGGAAGAGAACGTTGAATAAGAGGAGGAAGGGAAAAAAGAAGCCAATTCTAAAAACCCTGATTCTAACCCTATGGGTTCAAATAGCAGGAATGTCACCCCAAACTCAATGGAGGAAGACAACCCTAAATCTATGAGCACTGAATAGGGTAGGGATTCAGTGAATACTATTTTGAATATTGCCCGAAATTGTACACTAGAGTCTTTCAATCTCCAGAAGTGGGTTATTGATAACATAACAAGCATTCAGAGCAAATAGAGGGACCTGGAAAATAAGATACACAATTTGATTAAGGAAACAAATTCGGGGAAAAAGAGTGAGGAGGTGGAAACTAGTGAAGTTGAGGAGGAAATTGAGATGCAGGACTGGTCCGAAAAAGACCTAATAAAAGGGGATTTGAAACATCTGGAGGATGTTATTAGAATTGTAAAAGAAAAGACTAAGGCAGATAATGATAAGATCATCACTCAGGTTGCTCAAACTGAGAAGGCTTTGATAAGCTTCATGAACCACATTCTTGAGATCTTGATAGTTTCTTCACAAAATATGAATGCCTTCATGGATCACTTAGAGAAAAAAATTAGGATAAGGATTTGGTAATCATTGAAGATATACCAACCTTCAGCTCCACTCATCAAATCTCTAGGTGAAGGACTAGGTAGACCACCACTAATATGGAGACAAAAATGAAAGACATTCAACTAAAATAGGAGAACAACGATCTGAGAGAAGCCGCTAAGGCCATGATGCTTTTGGTTCAGAATGTTGAGGAGTCTATTACAGTTTTCATTTGACTTGTAATGCTGGGTTTTGGACACCAGTTTCTCACTGGCTCTATGCTGTCCTTTTGTCCTAGCTGCCGGTTTTTGTGCTATTTTTTTGCAGTTGTTTTGTCTTGGTCTTATCTTCTCTTTATTCTTTTTTGTTCATCTATCATAATGTAAGTGGGTTTCGGGTCCCTTAATACATGATTTTCCTTAATAAAAAACATAACAATATAATAATCATATCAATATCAATTTCATGACAATTAATTGAATTAGAAAATGACATAAAAGATTAGTTTATCTTTGGTTGCATAGAAAGATAATTACAATATAATTTTGTACTTTTATGCAGATTACTTTGGGTCTACATATACCAAGCCCGGTCACTATTATGTCACTCCTATCACCCCCCCTTCATTAACATAAAACTCCCCATTCATGCTTTTACTATATTCTTCCCTTGAATAGACTCTTACTCCTCTCAGTACCTCTTCTTTCCTTCTTGAGTTATATTTTGTTAGTCTTCCATGAATCGATCTCCTCTACAAATTTCCCACATCTTTACTGCAACTAATCAAACAACTCTATTTCTACAATTTTCTTCACTTTCATACAATTGGCCTCTTTCCATTCTCCTCAATGTTTTCCCTGATATCCCAAACCCATCAACCCCTTAATGAGCTGATCTTAGTTCCACTCTATCCAAAACTACATCATCACTCTTCCAAATCAAACCCCCTTCTATAGGCCATGATCTATCTCCCTTATCTTTCATCCTCTTTCACTCTTGTTCCTCTACCTAATTACTCAAATAAAATGATGTCATTTCATTCATTTCTGATTCCTTCATTAATCGATGTCTATTTTTCTATTATGCCCAATCCATTTTAGGATTGATCACTCCCCCTTCTCTTCTTCCTCTTCTTGGGGCCATTGTCTTTCTCCCCCCAAATTGTTTCTCTTTTCTATGTCATCAAGAATTGGTTCCACTCAAGTGTCCATAACCACCATAACCGATTAAGCCAAAATTAGACCAAAATAAGAAAAAAAAAAAAAAAAAAAAAATATCTGATGCTCCTACGTTAGAAAAGGTGTGATGAGTGAAGTCACCCTTCCTCCTATATTTAAGGAGGTCCTCTCTCTTTTGAAAGGTGTTTGAATTTGGATATTTATAGTGATTTGTTTCACTATACACAACATGTATTATTAGCTTTGTGGGAGTATATGGAGGATTATCCCCAAGTTCAAGTCTATTTTGTTATAGACAATATTTTGTAGGTGTTTCAATAAAATGATGCTTTAAATGTTTTTTTACCTAAAAGGGTTTCCTATATATATCTTGTGTACTGTGTTAACTTAATTCTTGTATGATTCATAATTTATATATTTATATATATTTTTATGATGTTTAGTGTCCTAATATCCTAATTTCCAAGAATTTTTTCAAAGGGGTTAATTGGAAGGCAGAAATCGCTGCCATTGAGAGTATATGTAGAAGGAAGGGGATAATTAGTGAATAGGATTAGAGTCTTCCACCATTTTAAAAGAAATCATGGCCAATTGAACAATTATTGGAAAAATTGTTATAATATTTTAAGAGACATTTAGGTTTACCATCAACACATCTAAATGGTGAGCTATTTGGAATGAATTCTATGTTGGACATTGTTGCTGCTAGGATATGTTGTTATCATTGATATCAACATATTCTTGCTTCGGTGATTTCTGATTGGTTTATCGGGATTATGGTTTGGTGTATGGAGTATCTCTAGTATCATTATATTCTTTTGTATTGGTTTTGGTGTTTCGGCAAGCTTAATTGATCATATTATATGATCCGGTTTTGCAATTTGTTTATCTAATCAGTACTTTGCAAAGTTCAGTATTTCCTTCGGTATATTCCGGTGTGATCATGTCTTGTACTGAGATTTTGGGATATTTTTTGGGATGGTCTTTTGTATCTTTGTAGAAGATGGTTTGTGATTTGGTGCCTCACAAGTTATCTTTCTTCATGACAATTACTATTGTTTGAGTGTTCCTGAGGTTCAAATGTTGATAGATGAAGATTTGATAAGTGGTGTCGGTGTAGCTATTACTGATGATTCTAACATGCTTGTTGGTGTTTCCTAAATGTGTAATATTTGTCTTGATGATCCACATTGATCATTGTGCAAGTTTTTGATGTTTTTGATGAAACGATGATGTTCTTCATGTTATACGGTATTTCTATTGGTGTAGCGTCTTGCGGTTGATCTTGCCATGATTTTCGGTGGTGATCAGTATTTAGGAATTTGAATTAGGTCCATGTTGTGTCATGTAAATTATTATATTGGTCTGGTGGTCGATCTTTGTATCGTGTGATGTAATTTTTTAATTGTGAGTTGAGGGTTTATGTTAGGTCCTAGAGGCAACTGAGAGGGGGGGGGGGGGTGAATCAATTGTCAAATAAAATCAAACCAAAACAACTTAACCAACTTATTTCTTAACACCGGTAAACTAGTCTTTTATACCGATAGACAGTTTTATCAGTTTATTGTGATACCAATAAATATTAATGCATGAAACAAAAATACAAATTCATCCACAACACTTAACACCAATATTTGTACGTGGAAACCCTATAAGGGGAAAATCCATGGTGGGAAACCTTACCCACAATTAGATGATACTACTATAGATAGTAAGTGTATACAAATGGGGTTTGCACATGCAGAAAGACCAAGAGCCTAGAGCTCACTACTCAAACACAAAATAGGAGTCACACTGACTACAATTGGATGGTTAAATCCAATAAGAATGTACTGCTCAAAATAGCATCTTCATATGCTGGATTCAGTACCGGTGTAGTTCTGATATGCTCTCACAAAAACCTTGCTTCAGCTTCAAATGATGTCTGCATGTATAGCTCTACTCATTCTCGCATATACCTTCACACAATTCTTCTTCGCATTCCAAATCCGATCTTACAAATAAGATCTTACATTTATATCATAACCTAGGACCAATTTTAGTAGGTCGACTCTAAAATATATTACAATAAAATTAGTTTACAATTAAATTAATACCCGATGCAATAACCGATTCAACATGTCAGCTTAATGCATTTACAACAATAATAAATCATCTCCATAGCGTGCCATGTTGGTCTAGAAAAGATAAACCTGCCGGTGTATAACCTGGACCTATTTGCCGGTAACAATAAATATGCAAATATGAATATACCAATAATCAAATCTCCAAGACAAGGTGTCCAAACAATGTCTTTGACATAACCAAGTATTTTCCATGCCATTCCAAGTGTCAGTGATCATTATATCCTGTTGGTGTACCAGATACCGGTGACTGTGCACGAGTCGTTTGCTTGCTGGTGAATGTTGATGATTCTCCAAAGTGCCAGAGTTGATAAGTGTTAGTAGGTGTTGACATCAATGACAAAACCATACCAAAATACCAACAATCTCCCCCTTTGGCATTGATAGCAACACAAGATGGAAAAACCATCAAAGCGCAAAACAAAAATGCCAAATACCAACAATTACCAAAATATAAGTAATCTCTCCCAAAGTAACAATCTCTCCCCTTGAGAGTGTCATATGTTTCCTTTTGTTTTTCCATACCAATCTCTCCCCCTTTGACATAAAATGCCAAAGTTACTATAAAACCAAGTCCATATACAAAATACCAACCAATTTAGTATACCACTACTCCCCCTGAGAAGTAGCTTCATCATCAAAGCCGGAGTAGATTTCTCTGTTAATTATGTCGGTTGATGACAAACATCAACTCTCTAAGTATCTACCGATGGGGGTATGACCCCAAGCTGATCTCTAAGATATTAAAAAGTCTCTTTAGGCAGAGGTTTAGTGAAAATATTTGCAATTTACTCTTTAGTATTCACATAAACTACTTTAATTTCTTTTGCTTCAATATTCTCCCTTAGAAAATTTAGTTTGATAGAAACATGTTTGGTTTTAGAATGTAGTACCGGATTCTTAGATATATCAATTACTGCAGTGTTGTCACAATAGACAGTAATAAGTTCCTTGCATTTTACCTTTATGTCTTTCAACATTTGTTTAAGCCATAGTACATGTGTATAATTAGTTGTTGGTGCAACATATTCTGATTCTGCTATTGATAAGGATGTACAACTTTGTTTCTTACTCAACCAAGAAACTAGTATGTTTCCAAGAAAAAATGCTCCTCCAGTGGTGCTTTTTCTATCATCCACATCTCCTGCCCAATTTGCATCTGTGTATGCACATAATTCAAATTTTTCATCTCTAGGATACCATAATCCAAGATTTGTAGTGCCTCGTAAGTACCAGAAAATCCTTTTTACTGCTGATTCATGATTTTCTCTAGGATTACTCTAAAATCTTGAAACAATACATATTGCATTCATGATATCAGGTCTGGTTTGTGTCAAATACAGTAAACCTCCTATCATAGATTTGTACCTAGTTGGATTAATAGGTGTAGATTCATCCCTTAGTGATAGTTTGTCACTTGTAGTCATAGGTGTGCTTATCGGTTTAGAGTTCTCCATCCCAAATTTCTTTAGTAACTCTTTCAAGTACTTGGATTGACTCAAGAATATACCTTTGTCAGTCTGTGAAATTTGCAATCCTAAAAAGAATTTTATTTCTCCAATCATAGACATTTCAAATTCTTGCTGCATTTCAATAGAAAATTCTTTACATAATCCATCTTCTCCTCCAAAGATTATATCATCAATAAAAACTTCTATAACCAAGATGTCCTCATTAGTCACTTGATAATATAAGTTGCTGTCAGCATTACCTTTAGAAAAACCAATCTTCAAAAGATACTTATCCAATCTTGCATACCAAGCTCTTGGAGCTTGCTTCAACCCATACAAAGCCTTCCTTAACTTGCAAACCATATCTTTGTTATCTATCAAAGAAAATCCATTAGGTTGTTCAATGTAAACTTCTTCTTCAAGATCTCCATTTAGAAATGCACATTTAATATCCATTTGATATACTTTGTAGTTCTTATGTGCTGCAAAAGCCAAAAATAGTCTAACTGCCTCAATTTTGGCTACCGGTGCAAAGGTCTCATTATAATCAATTCCTTCTTTCTGAGAACATCCTTTACACACTAGTCTTGCTTTATTTCTAATTACCTTACCATCTTCATTAATTTTTTTTTTGAATACCCATTTGGTTCCAATTACATTTTTATCTTTAGGCCGGGGAACTAATGTCCAAGAGTTATTCTTCTCAATTTGTTCTAATTCTTTTTCCATAGCTTTAGTCCAATGTTTATCTTCACATGCCTCATTAATTGATGATGGTTCAATTTGAGAAATAAGACATACCTCTTCATTTTCCAATCTTCCTCTTGTCATAACTCCTTTATACTTATTTCTAATTATTTGATCTTCAGAATGATTTAGTCTTACATACCGGGGTGTCTTTGTTTGCTATTGTTCCTCAGTTACTGTGGAATTTTCAGATGATACCAGTGTAACTAGATCTTCATTCTATACCAGTGGATTCAGTGTAGGTTCATTTGTTAGAATTTCTATTGCCGGTTCAGAGTCTATATACCTTGAAGTTCCTCTGAATTGTTCATCAATCTTCACATTTGTACTCTCAACAATTTTCTACAATCTTTTGTTAAAACATCTATATGCTTTACTTTTAGATGAATAACCAAGAAATATTCCTTCATCACTTCTAGGATCAAATTTCCCAATATACTCATCTCTTCTAATATAGCATTTACTTCCAAATATTCTGAAATATTTAAGAGTAGGAGTAATACCAAACCATAGTTCATGAGGAGTCTTACTGGTTTCACCTTTGATGTGAACTTTGTTGAATGTATAGACCATTGTACTTACTATCTCTCTCCAATATACATGTGGTAGATTTGCTTCTGATAACATACTTCTTGACATCCAAGATAGTTATGTTTTTCCTTTCAACAACTTCATTTTACTATGGTGTCCGAGGTGCTGATAGCTGTCTTCTGATTCCATTCACTTCACAGAATGCATTAAATTCCTTAGATATAAATTCTCCTCCTTGATCTGATCTTAAACATTTTTTTTTTTACCGATTTCATTTTCTACCATTGCTTTGAACAGTTTGAACTTCCCAAGTGCTTCTGATTTTTCTCTCAGAAAAGTAACCCAACACATTCTAGAATAGTCATAAATGATTAGCATGAAATATCTATCACCTTGTAGACTTTTAGTTCTAGCTAGACCACATAAATAAGTGTGAATTAAGTCAAGAGCATTATTGGATTTTTCTGGAATACTTTTGAAGGTGGCTCTAACTTTTTTTCCAAATTGACATTCCTTACATATTGTATTGTGAGGTTTGACAAATTTAGGTAAATCTCTAACTACCTTAGTAGTACTGATTTTTACCATGCAATCAAAGTTTACATGATAGAGTCTCTTATGCCATAGCCAACTTTCATCAATATGTGCAATCAAGCATGTCTTTTCACTGTTATTCAAATGAAATATATTACCTCTAGTTTGATTACTGGTTGCAATTTCTAAACTAGTTCTATTCATGATTTTGCATTTTCCATTTTTGAATTGTAACCGAAATCCTTTCTCAACTAATTGACCAACACTCAAAAGATTATGTTTTAAACCTTCAACATGGTAAACATTGTCATTATTATGCTTTCCATAAAGAGATATTATACCTTTACCTTTGATCAGACAAGCTTTATCATCTCCAAATCTCACTAGACCTCCATTATATTCTTGAAAGTTCAATAATTTACCTTTATCTCCTATCATATGATGTGAACATCCCGAATCAATGATCCATTCATCCTTTACTTTAACTTTAGCTACCAAGGCCTACTCTTTCGGTTGAATGGTGGGTGTCGGTTGTTCTTCTATTATAGCAACAAAAACCCATCCATTGTCTATCGAATCCTCATTAGAATCATTAGTCACTCCTTCATCAGCAAGATAACAAGATTTGTCTTTATTCTTCTTAAATCTGTATCTCTGATATTCAGGGTTAGGCTTGTATGTTCTTCTAGCTTATTCTCTTAGTCTAGCATGTCTATCAGGGAATCTTGTAGCCATGTGACCAATCTTATTACAGTTAAAACATTTAAAGGGTGCTTTACCTTCATACTTACTTCCAACTGGACCTTTAGGCATTTTCTTTGCAAATAGTGCTTCAAGTTCTTCATTTTCTTTCCTACTTTCTTCAAAATTTCTCTTGCATAAAAGGCTGTCCAATCAGATTTTTCAAATGATGATGCAAATGATGTTGATGCTTTAAAGGCTAAATTTGTCTTTATAGTAGCAATAGGACCAAATTCCTCAATTTCAAAGGTTTAAAGTTTTCCAATCAATGTATCTCTAGTTACTGATGTATTAGGCATTGTTCTTAACTCATTATAACAGTGACTTTCATTTTATATGCCGGTGGCAATCCTCTTAAAACTTTTGAAACAATTTCATCTTCACTTAAGGTTCCTCCACAACATTTAATACCCAAAACAATCTCATTAACTCTTTCCATAAAAGCAGAAATCCTTTCATCTTCTTCCATTTTTAGATTTTCATACCTGACCTAGAAGCTTTCAAGCTTTGCAATTTTGACTATGGAATCTCCTTCATTCAGTGTTTCCAAATGATCCCAAATAGATTTAGCAGTGGACCTATCTGATAATCCCATGATTTTTTGATTAGTTAATATGCTCAAAAGTGCTTCTCTTGCTTTGCAATCATTTTCTTCATCTTTCCCCAAGGTAGGTGGATTAGGATGACTAGGAGTAGGAGCAGTATAGCCATTCTTTGTAACTTCCCAGATGTCCTTTCCAATGCAATTTTAATGTGTCTCCATTATGATCTTCCATAATTGGATCTCCTCAAGCTGTTAAACTTCTGCAAAAAGAGGAGTAGGCTCTGATACCAATTGTTAGGTCCCAAAGGCAACTGAGAGGGGGGGTGAATCAGTTGTCAAATAAATTCAAACCAAAACAACTTAACCAACTTATTTCTTAATACTGGTAAACTAGTCTTTTATACCAGTAGACAATTTTATCAGTTTATTGCAATATCGGTAAATATTAATGCATGAAATAAAAAGACAAAGTCATCCACAACACTTAATACCAACATTTGTACGTGGAAACCCTGTAAGAGGAAAATCCATAGTGGGAAACCTTACCAACAATCAGATGATACTACTATAGATAGTAAGTGTATACAAATGGGGTCTACACATGCAGAAAGGCCAAGCGCCTAGAGCTCACTGCTCAAACACAAAATAGGAGTCACACTGACTACAATTGGATGGTTAAATCTAATAAGAATGTAATACTCAAAATAGCATCTTCATATGCTAGATTCAGTACTGGTGTAGTTCTGATATGCTTTCACAAAAACCTTGCTTCACCTTCAAATGATGTTTGTGTGTATAGCTCTGCTCATTCTCGCATATACCTTCACACAATTCTTATTCACATTCCACATCCGAGCTTACAAATAAGATCTTACATTTATATCATAACCTAGGACCAATTTTAGTGGGTTGGCTAAAAGATATTACCATAAAATCAATTTACAATTAAATTAATGCTCGACGCAATAATCGATTCAACATGTCAGCTTAATGCATTTACAATAATAATAAATCATCTCCATAGCATGCCATGCTGATCTGGAAAAGATAAACCTATCGGTGTATAACCTAGACCTATTTGCTGGTAACAATAAATATGCAAATATGAATATACCAATAATCAAATCTCCAAGACAAGGTGTCCAAATGATGTCTTCGACATAACCAAGTGTTTTCCATGCCATTCCAAGTGTCAATGATCATTATATCCTGCTGGTGTACCAGATACTGGTGACTGTGCATGAGTCATTTGCTTGCTAGTGAATGTTGTTGATTCTCCGAAGTGCTAAAGTTGATAAGTGTTAGTAGGTGTTGACATCAATGACAAAACCATACCAAAATACCAACAGTTTATTCAACCTTGTTGTCAAGGTTGATGAATTATATATATAGGTGATATTGTTATGTAAATTAGATATAAAAGTTGTGTCTGCATTATTAGAGAGTGGTGTATGTGTGAACAAGGATTCATCTTTCGACATTATGATTGAGTAGAGATTGGTGTTGTAGAGAAGACAAGTTGTACTTAACTGAAACTATCATTAGGCATTTGGAGATGCTATTCTTTCAGTTCATTCTTTTGGATTGTAGTTCGAATCTTGTTGTAAGTCAGTGAGACTGTCCTAAGAAATGTAGCCTTCCAGGTCATTATATTTTGAGCAATGAGCTCTAGGTAGTGTTCCTGAATGCATGTGCATTCCCCATTGTAATATTTTCACATACTACTACAAAGTATCATCTTATTGTGGGTAGGTTCCCAGTGTGGTTTTTCCCTTAACTGGGTTTTCCACGTCAAAATATTGGTGTTGTGTGTTGTCTTATCAATTTTCTTATCTTTTTTGTTGTTTTAGTTCATCATATTTTTTTTCTTGTGATTAATTTTGTAGATCCAGTGAAAATTGATTCACCCCCCTTTTTAGTTTTCCCTCATTATTGTTGCCAACAATTGGTATCAGAGCTAGATCCTTTGGAAGAAGCTTAACCGCTTGAGGAGATTCGGGACAACAATTGGAAGTGGAAGTGTTATCTTTAAGGAGAGTTTGAGATTTGATGGTAGTAACTATGCTATATGGAAGAACTAGATGTAAGTGCACTTGAGATGTCTTGGAGAAGATTATAAAGAATGCCTATTATGCTCCTTCGAATGGACCAATTACTCCTGATGAGATCAAGGAAGTTGAACATAATATTAGAGTGAAGGAACCATTACTGAGTGCCCTGACTGATTCAGAGATGACAAATGTAATGGGACTTCAAATCACACATGAGATCTAGGAGAAGCTTAAAACCTTGTATGAAGGAGATAAACAAGTCAAAGTTGCTAAGTTGTAGAGTTTGAAAGGGAAATATGAGACGCTAAAGATGGGAGAAGATGAGAACATAAATTCCTTTATGCCTAAGGTGAATGACCTTGTCCTAGGTATCAGATATGTTGGTGGAACCCTTGAAGGAGATGAAATTGTTGCTAAGGTGCTGAGATATTTTCCTCCTTATAAGCACAAGGTATCTTCTATAGATGAGATCCAGAGTGTGACTACAATGACAAGAGATATACTGGTTGGAAAGATTGCTACTTTTGAGCTGAGCAAATTTGGTGAATCACATGGAAAGTTTGAGACAAAATTTAGAGCATCTATATCTAGTAAGAAGAAGTATGAACCTGAAGAATTCAAAATATCTAGATATGAAAGGGAAAGAAGAGAGATGGAAGAGAAAGAAAGAGAATTGTATGAGCTTGAAGCATTGATTGTTTGGAGATTGCCTAAGGGAGCTGGTAAGTTTGATGGAAATTTTCCCTTGCAATGTTTCTCTTGCAATAAGGTAGGACATTTTGGTTCTAGGTGCCTGGAGAGAATGACTAAGTATGATAGGCATGATAAATTTGATAAGCATGATAAAAATGATAGATATGAGAGACATGAGAAGTATGACAAGCCTTACAAGTCTAACCAGAAGTATAGGAATCAAAAGAACTACTATTATGTTGTTGATGGAGGTGTTACAAATAAAAAATCAGAAGGAGATGAAGTTGTGTTTCTTTCCATTAAGGAAGATGGACTAGTTCTTGTTGCTCCAACTAGCTACACTATTGAGAAGAAAGCTTTAACTGCTAAGGTTGAAGAAAGAGATCAATGGGTAATTGACAGTGGTTGTTCACATCATATGATTGATGATAAAAGAAAATTTGTGAGCATGAAAAGTTATGATGGTGGAATAGTGAGATTTGGAGATGACAAAACCTGTGTGCTCCATGGTAGAGGCTCTAGATTTCTTTTGATGGTAAGCATAATAATGATGATGTCTTGTATGTTGAAGGTTTGAATAATAATTTTTTAAGTGTTGGACAAATGGTTGATAAATGTTATGATTTGCAATTCAAGAATGGTAAATGCAAAATCCTAAATGCCTCCAATATAGATATTGCATCTGGAACTAAGACTGAAGGTAATATTTTTCATTTGAATGTTGGTGAGAAAAGTTGTTGATTGCTTAGATTGATGAAAGTTGGTTGTGGTATAGGAGAATGTGTCATATTAAATTTGATTCGAAGCTTAAGATTGGTTCTATTCAAGCTATTAGAGATCTTCCTAAGATTGTTAAGCCTGCTAATCCGATATGTAGGGAATGTCAATTGGGTAAGAAAATAAAATTTTCTTTCAAGAGAAAGCAGTATACATCTGATGAATTGCTGGATCTTATGCATATTGACCCATGTGAACCTAAAAATGTTAGAAGTATGCAGGGAGATATATATTTTATGTTGCTAATTGATGACTATTCCAGGATGATGTGGGTTGTCTTTTTGAAGGAGAAATCTGAAGCGTTAGACAAATTCAAGATATTCAAAGCAAAGGTTGAGACTAAGTCAAGATTGAAGGTGAAATGTCTAAGATCTGTCAGAGTTTGAGAATTTTGTCCCAGTAATTTTGATTCATTCTATGAGAAGCATAGGATTAGAAGATAATTATCTTCTCCTAGAACCCCTCAGTAGAATGGAGTTGTTGAAAGGAAGAACATGATTGTCTTGGATGCTGCAAGAACTATGTTGATTTAAGGAAATGTCTTGAAGATCTATTGGAAAGAAGCTATTAGCACTATTGTTTACACATTCAACTAAGTTCATATTAAACGTTATACTGGTGAGACTCCTCATGAGTGTTGTGAGATATTTCAGAGTATTTGGTAGCAAGTGTTATATCAAGAGAGATGACAACATAGGAAAGTTGGATGCAAGAAGTGATGAAGGAACTTTCTTGGGTTATTCTACAAAGAGAAAAGCCTACCGGTGCTACAATAAGAGATTGAGGGAGATAGTGGAAAGTGAAAATGTGAAGGTTGATGAGAATTATATAAAATAGATTAGAGCTTGTAGATATGATGATGGTCAACATGTTGTTATAATGCCTATTCAGAGTGAAGTGCTGAAGCAGAATGAGCTGGTAGAGACTGCTAATCCAGATGTTGCTACTGTCGGTGGAGAGGTGCAATAACCCAAAAATTAGAATAATCAAAAGACTCTGAATTATGTAAGATTGAATCTTTCATAAAATTAGATTATTTGAGAAAAAAATAAAGATGTGATGACTAAAAGAAGGCTAGCTGTTGAAGAGGTATATTTGATTTCTAAAGTTGAACCTAAAGATGTTGTTGAAGCTTGTAAAGATGAAAATTGGATGAGAGATATGGAAGAATAATTAGATCAGATTGAGAAGAATAACATATGGGAGCTTGTGCCTAGACCTAAAGACAAGAATGTTATTGGTACTAAATGGGTATTTGGAAATAAATTGAATGAAGTCGGCGAGGTTGTCAGAAATAAAGAAAGACTGGTATACAAAGGATATTCACAGAAATAAGGAATTGATTATGAGAAGACTTTTTCTCTGGTGGCTAGACTTGAAGTTGTTAGATTATTGTCTGCATATGCTAACTATAAAGATTTCAAGGTATATCAGATGGATGTCAAATTTTCCTTTTTGAATGGTGATCTTGAGGAAGAAGTATACATTGAGAAACCTGATGGATTTTCATTATTAGATAATGAAGACATGGTATGCAAAATAAAGAAGCTCTTTATGGACTGAAACAAGCTGCTAGAGCCTGGTATGCTAGATTGGATAAATATTTGCTGAAACCAGGATTTAATAAAGGAACTGCTAATAGTAATCTATATTTTAAGATTAAGAATGCTAACATCTTGATTGTTGAAGTCTTTGTTGATGATATTATCTTTAGAGGTGATGATGACTTAAGAATGAAGTTTGTCAGTGATATGCATAATGAATTTGAGATGTCTATGATAGGTGAAATGAAATTTTTCTTAGGTTTGCAGATTTCATAGACTGGAAAAGGTATTTTCATATCTCAAACTAAATATGTGAAGGAATTATTGAAGAAGTTTGGGTTAGATGACTCCAAACCGGTTGGAACTCCTATGGTGACTGGCTGCAAATTATCTAAGAATGATGAATCTCTGAAAGCTAATCAGAGCTTGTACAAATCTATGGTTGGTGGATTTCGATATCTTACTCAGAATAGGCTAAACATTATGCATGTTGTATGCATGGCTGGTAGATATCAAGTTGATCCGAAAGAGAGTCATGCCACTGCTGTTAAAAGGATATTCAAATACTTGAAGGGGATTGTGGATTATGTTTTGTGGTATCCGAGGAATGATGATTTTATGTTATGTTCTTACATTGATGTTGATTGGGCTGGTGATGTTGATGACCAGAAAATTACCTTTTGGTGGTGCTTTCTTTTTGGGTAAGAAATTAGTTTCATTAGCTGGTAAGAAACAATATTCAATGTGCTTATCTATTGCTAAAGTTGAGTACATTGTTGTTGCTAGTAGCTGCACTCAAGTGGTTTGGATGAAGAAAATATTGAAAGATATTAGAGTTATTTATGATGAGCCTACTATCATATACTGTGATAATTCCAGTTCTATTAACATGTCAAAGAACACAATGCAACATTTAAAAATGAAACATGTGTCAATCAAATATCGTTACTTGAGAGAGAAAGTCAATGAAGAGGAAATGAAGTTGGAGTATGTATCTACAAAGGAACAGATTGCTGATATTTTCACTAAGCCTTTTCCTACAAAGGCATTTGTCTATTTGAGAGACAAGTTAGGGGTATCCACCCCTCCTAATGAGAACTAGATGCATTGAGTTGCATCAATCCAGTGGACTTCATATTCTTATCTCTTTATCCAGATTGATGAGTTGGTGTTTCTCCTCTGGTGGAGTAGTCTGGTTATGTGTTTTAGTGGGAGAGATTCATGATTTGTTTATCTATGAGAGATAGTTTGGTTATCTGTTTTGAGATCTTTGGCATTGCTGTCAAAGGGGGAGAGATGCATGTGAAAAACTATTTTACTTGCTTGATCTTAGGGAGATTCTATTGGAGATATTTCTTTCTTTGCATCTATTGTTTTTCACATTCATACATTGCCATCAATGCCAAAGGGGGAGATTGTTGGACATTGTTGTTGCTAGGATATGTTGTTGTCATTGATGTCAACATATTCCGGTTTTGGTGATTGTTGATTGGTTTATCAGGATTATGGTTTGGTGCATGGAGTATCTCTAGTATTATTATATTATTGTGTATTAGTTTTGGTGTTTCGGGAAGCTTAATTGATCATATCATATGATCTAGTTTTTACAGTTTGTTTATCTGATCAGTGCTTTGTAGAGTTCAGTATTTCCTTCGGTATATTTCGGTTTGATCAAACCTTGTGCTGAGATTTTGGGATATGTTTGGGATGGTCTTGTTTATCTTCATTGTAGATGGTTTGTGATTTGGTTCCCCACAAGTTATCTTTCTTCACAACAATTACTTCTATTTGAGTGTTCCTGAGGTTCAAATGTTTATTGATGAAGATTTGATAAATGGTGTTGGTGTAGCTATTATTGATGATTCTAACATACTTTTTGCTGTTTCCTAAATGTGTCATATTTGTCTTGATTATCTGCATTGATCATCATGTAAGTTTTTGATGATTTTTCTGAACCGGCGATGTTCTTCATGTTATGCAGTATTTCTGGTGGTGTAGCGTGTTGCGGTTGATCTTGGCATGATTTTTGATGGTGATGAGCATTTGGGAATTTGAATTAGGTCCATGCTATGTTATGTAAATCATTATATTATTCTTGTGGTTGATCTCTGTATCGTGTGATGTATTTTTGTAATTATGAGTTGAGGATTTAGCCAACCTTGTTGTCAAGGTTGATGGATTGTATATATAGGTAATATTGTTATATAAATCAGATATTAAAGTTGTGTCTGCATTATTAGAGAGTGGTGTATGTTGGAAGAAGGATTCATTTTTTGACATTGTGATTGAGAAGAGATTGGTGTTGCAGAGTAGACAAGTTGTGCTTAACTGGAACTATCATCATACATTTGGAGATGCTATTCTTTTAGTTCATTTCTTCTGGATTGTAGTCTGAATCTTGTTGTAAGTCAGTGAGACTTTCATGAGGGTTGTAGCCTTCTGGGTCATTATCTTTTGAGCAGTGAGCTCTAGGCAGTGTGCTTGAATGCATGTGCATTCCCCATTGTGATATTTTCAAATTCTACTACAGAGTATCATCTTATTGTGGGTAGGTTCCCACTGTGGTTTTTCCCTGAACCAGTTTTTCACGTCAAAATCTTGTTGTTGTGTATTGTGTTGTTAATTTGCATATCTTTGTTATTCTTGTAGTTTATGAGATCAGTTTTCTTGTGATTAAAATTTTAGATCCGGTGAAAACTGATTCCCCCCACCTCTCAATTTTCCCTCATTGTTATTGCCAACAGTCTATGGGAATAGATTTCACTTCTTGGTTTTAGAAAATAGTTACCAAGAAAACTCAAATTATTAGTGTGGCTAAATTAACCATGTGGGTGCGCTTATTTATCATAGAGGTTTAGCCACTTAAAACAAGTGATCTTCCTATGCTAAATGCTTCAAATAATCTTGCCATTTCTTAAAGTTCTATCTAACCTAAGGTCACAACTGTTCCTTTAAGGTTGTGACTATGATAGTAATATAGTCGACCCTTTTTAAGAAAATGAGGCATTATTTCCAAATTCAAAGCTATCATATTGGAAGAATAATATTAATAGGGAATATGATTTTTTAGTCCCACAACATGACAAGACATTTGGATGATAAACATTTATTGTTTTAGGGTCATCAAAGCTTGACATATACTTCACAACTTATATTGTTGCTTAGACATCTTTTCGTAGTTTTTTGAAATATTTTTAAAGATATGGTATTATTTTAACCATAAAATATTTTTTGTTTTTGTAAGAAGAGTGACACTTTTCCAAATAGTCACAATTTTTCAAATTTAGATCCTTTTGAGTGAGTTGCAAGTGACACGTGAAAAAGGGTTTATAATGCTTTTTATATATGTGAGTGCTAAATATATTTTGTAATACTATTGATGGGTTTAGATCTAAGATGAAATTATGTAAGAAGTGTAAATATATATGTAAATTATAAATAAAAAATATGTAAATTTTAAATAATAAAATTTAAATCAAAATTGATAATTTTTTTTTTTTTAAAATTCATATATAAAATAAATAAAAGAACACATTCATAGTATGATGAAAGAACAAGGATCCGATCAACTACTGAGAGGGGGGACGTGAATCAATAGATAGAAAAACTGGTAAAACTTCACCAATCTCAAAATCATTCTCTCAAAGTAAACTTAGAACTATCAATGCAATATCACTGTCAAGGTAAAAACTGTCAAGCTAAACCGGTTGACTGTTACAATAGATAACAGTAATCAACTTGTAACATACAAACATCCAAATGCTTTTACTGATATAAGTAAAAATTCATTTCATATTGTTGTCGGTTATTATGACTTATCAAAGTGGATTAAGTAGTTAAGAAAATCAACCATAATAAAACATAACCACAAAAACATTCACCACTTGACACAATATTTTTTACATGGAAACCCAAATGGGAAAAACCACGGTGAGATGAGACTCACAAGAATTTTGAACTCTTCTGAAGTTCACCCTATTTGGAGCCAAGCCTATTAAAGCTTTACAAAAAGTCTTGTTAAGAACATATCCTGTTAGGGACCACCCGATTAAGGGATTGAATATAATGCCTTGTTAGAAGTAATACCCTGTGAGGAGTAACCTTAGTAAAGGATTTAGAATCCAAGGTAATAGATCACCTTGTTAGAGGATTTGAATAACACTAGGCTTGTTAGAGCTTACCTGGTTAGAGGATTTCAATCTGTTGTAATTGTTAGAAAACAACAGGAGTTTGTTGATCTATTAGAATAACACTACACTTGCTTGTTCAGATCCTTTTCATGCTCCTATCTACCTTTTACTCAAACTGCGGATACTTCATCTGGTTCAACAACGACACACTCAATTCAACTTTGCCATCATCGAAACTAAATAACTCATCGACCTTATAAACAAATCAACTAGGTCCGTAACACAACAAAAACCTAATTCTCCTAGAGATTACAAACAAGTTGGTTTAAGTATGACCATTGGATTACATAACAATCTCTACACATCATTCAAGAAAGCCTCGATCGCTCCTTGATTACCACTTCATCGAACTTAGTAACTCATCATGCGCTTTGCATTACATGCAGTATACTTTCTCATTCCCAAGACAAAAACCGTTACCTCAATGCACCAAAATCACTTTGAAACTCTCTTCATACAATATGCATACGTGTCATAATCATTACCACTCATCATCAGATCATAAACCAATATAACCAATTCACCAAACTTAATTGGTTAGGGTTTATCAAAACAACAGGTAGGGTTTACTGGTTCAACTCTTCCTACTGGTTACAAAACAATATTACAACAACATCATTACCGGTTAATTGACATCAATGACAATATAACAAATCATTAATACAATCTTCATGCAAATGCCAACAATCTCCCCCTTTGGCATTGATGGCAATACAAATATCAATACTATTGATTGATATGATTGTGAATAGGAATCCTGGTTTACATTTTACCATGTACTCTCCTTGTCTTCAACTTGTCTTTAGTTTGTCTTCAGTTACTAGCTATTTGTACATCTTGCCTTTGTCAATTATATAATTCTTCTCACAATAATCACATAGTTCTTCTCCCGCTTTGTAAACAATGGAAAAGTGAAAGTAAAACATACAATATAAAAATTCACTGTGCAACATCAACAATCTACAACTTGATGCTCCCCCTGTGGAATAATTCCACTTCTACACCAATCTTGCTGTAAAATTCTGCAAGTAGCTCTAGGATTGATGTAATATACATCATGCTCAATTTACCTCATGAAGGGGTACAACCCCTAGCTAACTTCTAAGATACTCAAAAGTAGTCTTAGGAAGAGGTTTAGTAAAGATATCTACAAGTTTCTCCTTGGTAGAAACATTCTCTAAGATCACATCTTTACTCTACAGTTTTTCCCTCAAGAAATGATACTTCAATTCAATGTGCCTGGTTCATACGTGCAAGACAAGGTTCTTTGAAATATTTATGGCACTGGTATTGTCACATAATATCTTTATAGGTTATCTATACTTCATCTTAAAACCTTCCAAAATGTGTCTCATCTAGATATCTTGGGTACAATTCATATAAGATGCAACATACTCAGCTTCAGCAGTAGATTGTGATCTACAACTTTGCTTTTTGCTACTCCATGAAAAAAGTCTTCCTCCAAGAAAGAATGCTCCACCGGTTGTTCTTTTCTGTTCATCAACATTACCTGCCCAATCTGCATCTGTGTACACCTTCAAATCAAATTTTCCTTCATATGGATACCATAATCCATGGTCAATACCTTTCAAATATATAAAAATCCTCTTGGTTTCTATCAAATGTATTCCTTTGGATTCTTCTAAAATCTTGCAACTAGACCAATTGCATGAGCTATATCCGGTTTGCTGTGAACAACATAGTGCAATTTTCTAATCATTGACCTGTACTCTTTCTCATCAACAAATGTGGCCTCATCTTCCTTAGACAACTTACAACCTGTAACCATTGGTGTCCCAACTAGTTTACAGTCACTCATACCAAATGTCTTTAATATCTCTTTTACATACTTAGACTATGTGATGAAAATACCACTCTTCATTTGCTGTATTTCCAAACCCATGAAATTTTTTATCTCTCCTACTAGAGACATTTCAAACTCACTTTTCATTTCATTTGCAGTCATTGCTCATGTCATCATTTCCTCCAAATATGATATCATCTACAAACACTTCACTAACCAATATCTTATCTCCTTCAAATTTGAGATATATGTTGCTATCTTCACTGGTTCTCTGAAATCCTATCTTCATCAAGTGTGAATGAAGCCTTTCATACCATGCTCTCGATGCTTGCTTTAATCCATACAATGCCTTATGCAACTTACAATGTCTTTCTCATCAGTCAGAGCATAACCATCTGGCTGCTCAATGTATACTTCCTCTTCCAGTATTCCATTCAAAAATGCAGATTTCACATCCATTTGATATACTTTGAATCTTTTATGAGCTACAAAAGCCAGTAAAGTTCTGACACCTTCCAATCTAGTCATTGGTGCAAAAGTCTCACCATAATCTTCTCCTTCTTCTTGTGCATAACCTTTGCAAACCAATCTAGCTTTGTTGCGAACTACAACACCATCCTCATTCAACTTGTTCCTGAAAACCCACTTAGTACCTATCACATTTTTATTTACCAGTTGGGGTACTAGAGTCCATGTGTTATTCTTTTTAATTTGTTCAAGTTCCTCCTCCATAGCTTTAACCCAATGATCATCACCAAATTCTTCCTTAGCAATTCTAGGCTCAATAGTGGAGATCATGCAAGAATTTTCTTCGATTCTTCTTCTGGTCAACACTCCAACATCCTTATCTCCAATAATCTACCCAATAATTATGTTAAATATGATCTCATATGTACATTTTCCTCCATACTACTACTCCCCCTTTGACATCAATGACAAAGGATGTCAAAAAGAATCAAATAATTCAAAATTCTACCTCATAGGCTGTATCTGATTATGTACAATTTGAAATATATCTACCAAAATCAGATTAAGACTCTGCATGAATTTGGTGCTATCAGAGATAATAGTTTCGTTCTGCTGGATCATACCGGTTAGATAATGCATTTGTTGCTCTGGTGATCTTTCTCCTTGAATTGTTGCTTTAGAAAACTCAATCTGTTGAGTTATAAGGTTGTCCAATCTAGGACCAAGTTTGTTTTTCAGCTCACGTGCCTTCATTTTTATCTTTGCTTTTTCCTTTTCTAGTTTCTCAATCTTTTCTTCAAAAACTGCCATTTCTTGATAAAAAACTGATGTAAGTTCTGAAGAACCTATCATATTGTCTACTATATCATCAATCTCTTTTTGTGTTTTCTTTATCTCTTCCTCAATGTCTTTTGTCAAGTTGTGAGGCTTGCATGCTTCCTTATATATTTCTTTATATTCCAGAATGGTGGAGTTAAGTACCGATAATAAGGAATCAATGTGCTCAGTACAATCCTTGATAGTTTTATTAAAGAATTCATTTTTCTCCTTATTCACCCTTTCCTTAATAGTCTCCTCATTAATCTTATCTATAGTTAGCATATTTGAAGCAATGAATTTGGACAATGTGTCCAATTTACCTAAAGATCCATCAATATGATCTATCTTACAAGCTGGTGCAATCATCTTCAATATAGGTAATGTATCATCAATGGCCTTGAATGCTAAGGAATTGAAATCTGTGATCCTCTTAGTTGAATCCAATAAAACATTAGTCACATTTGTAGGCTTGAAATTCATGGTGGAAGTGCTAGGCTCAACAATAACTTTCTTTTCTTCACTAATTGCCTTAACCACTTCTTCCTTATTTCCATCATTGACCTCTTCTTTATTAACTATTTCTGCTTTTTGTTCATTCTGTGTTTGAATTTTTCTTTCAATCTTACTATCATCCTTATTCTCTATCTTGCTGACTATCAGTTTAGCTATGATCTATTCAGGTTCTTTCTCTATCGGTTTCTCTACTCTCTGTTGAGTGTCATCATTTGTAGGTTCAATTTGTGTTTTTACCTTTGCTTTTGCTTGTTCTTCTATCGGTTTCTTAATGTTAGACTGAGTAGCATCTGGGATGGTATTAGGTTTATCAACTTGTGCTGGTATCTCAATGTTCTAAGGGTCAACAGTGTTGACCATTGACTCAAAGATCTCAATATTTGCAGCATCAGTTTGTTTTACCTCCGTAGTCTCTTTGTCCATGACAATGTTGAAGTCTTGTATGTCCACATTCATGGTAAAAAGAACTTCAGATTTCGGATTGGTGTCATCTCTTGTTATTTCCTCTATCTTCTCTTTTGGTTGACTATCAATTTGTACTAGTGCCTCTGTAGTTATTGGTGGGGTGTCCTATGTCGGTGGAGGAAGGTTATCCTTGACTGTTATATTAGGTACACTACCAATTTTACCTTCACCTTTATCCTCTTGATATACCTTTGTAAAAGACTTATCCATTTTTTGTCTATCTTTTTCTTCTTTATTTTCTCTTTCCACAAATAATATGTCCCACTTGTTTGTTGTTTTCATCTGTAATTTCCTTAACTCGATCTGCCATAAGGCTAACCTGTCGGTGACCACTTACAAAAACTGACCGGTTGGCTTCTGCAATCAATTCATCAATCTCCTGTCGAGAATTGACAGGGTGAACCACCAAAAATGCTTCAAATTTTAATTTCTTATCTAATTCCATAACTAACATCCTTTTTTCTTCTAAGCTCAAATACAAATCATTAGGAAGTCATCTACAACCTCAATGAGAATTTTCATGTAGATATCAAGATGTAATATAATGATTTCCTCTATAGTGTTTTTATATGCATCCTTGAAAGAATGATAGAGTTTATTTACATTTCTAAGGTTACCTTCTTGTGTGATTTCATTTATCAGTTCCTCTGGTGTAAGAGTGTCCAGTGCCTTAGGTTCTGATTTCTTCTTAGGAGTTACCTTGTTTTTTGGTCCACTAGGCTCTCTTACAGCTTGTTCCTTCTTTCTTTGTGTCCTTGACTTCTTTGGAGATGGGGTAGGTGCCGGTGAAGATTTCCTTTTCTTCCTTTCAACTTTTTTAAATTCAGCCACTTTATCACTTTCTGTCTCAGAAGAAGTAACAACCAGGGGAACATGAGCAACCGGTGTCTTCTCTGACTAACATTTTACTTCAGCAGCAATACCACCAAGACTCATCAACCCTTCTGTAACTTATTTTACCATTTTAGAAGTATGTTTTATGAATTTGTCTCTTTTATTTCTTTCCTTCATCATGGCTACATCACTTTCAATTGTTTCAGCACTACCAAATATTTTCTCTTATGGTTCTGGTGGAGCATCTTGGAGTATTTTTTCATATGATTCTAAGATGTGAGAGTCCACCTTATATCGTATTTCAGTAATCCAAACTGTTTTGGGTCTGACAGCTTCCATCCAGATTTCATCTCTCTTTACTACAAAGCATATTTGTTTATCATATTTTTCTATGATGCTTTGGGAAATCCTTTCTCTCTGTTTCATTCTAGTTTGGAAATTTTTGAAGTAATCTTTGACCAACTCATCACTGTTAGCTCCCATACCGGTGATTGCCTCCTTTATCTATTTTCCAATAGAAATATCATAGGCAAAATCCTTATGACCTATGTCGGGGATCTCCTTAGAAAAGTAAAGCATTAAACATACATTCAAATTTCCAAATTTGAATGTTCCTTTCTTGTCACTTTTTATCTTATCCAAATTTTCTAGCAATTCATCCTTCAACCATTCACAAATATCAGTCTTTGTATTGTTACAATCATCTCGTGTGCACTATGAATGTATGAACTAGATATAGAATTCAATCTATTTGTGTAACCAACTTTATATCCAATTATCATGCTAGCAAATTTAACATTTTTATCCTTTATGTCATTAACCCTAAGTGACCAGTTGTCATATGTAGCTCTGGTTAAGCTCATAACTTCCTTGTTAGGGATTTTCTTCTTCTTGTCAGGTCTAGAACCGGTGGAGGGTAAACCGGTAACAACTTTAATATCTTCCTTGGTTATCTTTAATACTGAGTCCAACCACATAAATTCTCCATGAACTCTGCTAAGGACATAGTGGATGACTTCATCTGAGAATTTTGGCATATGGAGGATTTCTATGAAACCTAAATCCTCAACTATCTTATGTTCCAATTTTACTATCCCATCCTTGTCAGTAATTTCATTCATGTACATGTTCATCAAATCTTTAGATCCTAAACTTTCTATGTTGCAGTGTATGTATGCCCTAGGGTCTTCAGTGAACATGACTCCCTTTGGGATTTTGGAAAATACACCAATAGAATCATCTTGTTTTTCTATCTTGGGAATGATCTTGAAAATTGGTCTAGGTCGCTTAATGTTTTCCACAATAATAGGGTTTGCTACGAATTCAGGAACAGAAGATGAAGATGCCATTGCGAAAGATAAATACCTCTTAACTGTGAAATCCTTGGATTCCCTAAAAAGATCTTTGTTGCCTTGCCTTTAGAATTCCTTTCCTCAATTTCACTCTCTTCGAATGCTTGGATGCTTGGTGAGTTGAAATGAAATGTTACAATTCCTTTATAACCAAAATTTTGACTTACAACCACAATAAATGCTCATCGGTGAAGTGAAAAACTCCACATATATGTCGGTAAAGAAGAAATATAACTTCTTACCATCAACCGAGGGTAAATGCATGGTTTTCAATTTTTTGTTTTACCCCTAAGGATTATTCTTTAGTTGGATGAAGAATCTCCTATCGATGCAATGACAGATTCATCACCTTTCTAATCTCTCTTCCTAATCCATTGTTTTGAAAATTATTGCTTGATTTCAGTCACCTTCTCTTTGCCTTTGTTGTTAGATCCTTTATTGTTCACCGGTGAATTCTCACTTCTACAAAAATTTGCAATATGCCCAATCTTGTTACATGCATAACAAGTTACATTGTTTCTCTGAATAGCCTTTCCATAAACTTGACCAGTTTGAGTTCTGCATTGATTAGATAAATGTCCAAATCTACCACAAACATAGCATTTCACATTCATTCTACAATTGTCTGAGTTATGACCATTTTTATTGCATTTAGAACATTGACCGGTGGGAAAGTTTGTATTCTGATTATTCCTAAATCTGCACTCATTTTCTCTATGACCAAATATGTTGCAATTAAAACATTTCCCATTAAATTTATAAGCATTAGGCTACCTTACCGGTTTACTATGATCATGATTGTTTGTAGTCCCTAAGCTTTCTCCATGTTCAAATCCAAGTCCAATTGTTTCTCCATCAAGTTTCTGACTTTTTAGCATATCATCAAGATTATCTGAACTTTTCTTGAATTTGTCTTTGTATTCATTTTAGTGACCAACTCACTTTCCAAAGTGATAACCTGTCTCAAAAGTTCATCTTTGTCATGTTGCTTGTGAATCAAATCAATTTTAAGCATATCATTTTCATAACCAAGCCTTTGAGATTCATCTGATCTTTCATTTAGTCTTCTGGCAAAATCTTCCTCATTCCTCTTCCCATCTTCAATATCTTTGCATAGTCTCATGGTTAAATATTGCATTTCATTCTTCATGTTATTGTTCTCTTGTCTCAATTTGTTTGCAATATCCCTAAGAGTTTTTTTTTCTTCATTATCTTGATTTTGCAATTGAGCATGTAATTCTTTTCTCCTATTCTTTTCTATAACCAGGCTATCTTGAAGTGCTTTGATAAATTCCCAAGAAGTTTACGAGTTCATCTTCCAGTTTGATATTCTTCAATTTCTCTGCATCAAAATCTTCAAGAGCTCCTTCCAACTATTGTCTCAAGCTCTCTATTGATACCAGTTTCAGAGTCTTCCTCAAGCTATTAGGCTTTTGCAAATAGAGGACTAGGCTTTGATAGCAATTGTTAAGTACTTGATTAATCCCAATGACACTAAGAGGGGGGGTGAATCAGTGTCTAACAACCCAAATTAAACTTGTTTGCAACTTTACAACCCAAATTAATGTATCGGTAAACAAGAAATAAAGAAATAAAGAGAAATAAGAGAGACAACATCAATGCACACCATAACACAAGATATTTTGGTGAGAAAACCCAGTAGGGGAAAAACTTTGGTGGGATTTGTGACCCACAATATTTACTCACTAACCAATATGAATAAATATTACTAATACAATAGGGGCCTGCATATGTAGGAAGGATAACAACCTAGAGCTCACTACTCAATCACAAAAAGGAGTCACACTGACTACAAAATTGGATGATTAAATCCAATGACAATGTACTACTCAATATAGCATCTATAATGCTTGATTCAGTACCGGTTTAAGCTCTACCACAAACCTTTCTTCACTCTTCTCTTCTCTTATTCTCTCATCAAAATTATTACATCAAAATTTATATACAGATATTCACTCTCATAATCCAATTGCATTGATTACCTATGCATACCTATCACACTTTTTACATACCCATGTTACTTACAAACTGACCTATAAGATCTTATACATATATGAATCTTTACAATACATCATGTCAGCTATATAATATAATTACAATACAAAACAATATAATTTCCATGTTGGCTAGGGTGTCGGTAAGATCTTATGTCGATGTAGACTGGGTGCTAGTGAGAATAATCTTGTTGTGTCTGTCGGTGAGAATAGATGATGTTAGTTGTCGGTGTATGTTGTGAACCATATTACTAGTTGGTTACCATCAATGAAAACATCAACTATTCTCATCTGAGTGTAGAATTCCAACATATTATCTTCAATTTCATCTTCATTATCATCATCTTCTTCTGAATCTACATGTTCTAGTTGAACTGGTACATCAGCATTTGCCTTACCAGTTTCAGGTTTCATAGGTTCTAGTTCCAAAAACAAAATGCAAGGGTCTTCATCCTTTTTCTCTACACTGGTTTCCCCTAAGACTTTAGGATACTCATCCACTCAAACATCAACACTCTCTATGATTCTTTATGTCCAGTTGTTGAAACACTTGTAGACCTTACTCTTGGTGGAATAACAAAGAAATATTCCTTCATCACTTTTAGCCTCAAACTTGCTAACATAGTCACCTCTCTTAATAAAACATTTACTACCAAATATCTTGAAACAACCAACATCAGGTGATCTACCATAAAAATATTCATAAGGAGTCTTGTCCTTACCTCTTTTTACCAAAATCTTATTCATTGTGTAGATAGCTATGCTGACAGCTTCTCTCCAAAAGGTTTTTGCTACACCTCCTTGTATCAACATCATCCTAGTAGCTTCAAAAATTGACTAGTTGTTTGTCTCTACAATACCATTCTGCTACGGTGTCCTTGGTGTAGAAAGTTGTTGTTTGATACCATTGTCTTCAAAATATCTAGTGAATTCTCCACCTTGATATGTCCTCAGACACTTTATCTTCTTCCACTCTCCTTTTTAGCTAAGGTCCTGAATGCCTTGAACTTAACAAATTCCTCTATTTTATCCTTCAAGAATGTGACCCACATCATCCTTGAGAAATCATCAATGAAGATCATGAAATATCTATCACCTTGAATACTTTTAGTCCTTATTGGTCCACATAGGTATATATGAAGCAAATCTAATAGATGCACTGCTGAAAAATACTTGATCTTGAAAGTTGAGGATGTCAACTGACATTCCTTACATAGAGCATTAACTGGTTTGTCCAATTGAGGCAAACCTCTCACTGTCTTTGACTTACTCACTTTAACAATGCCATCAAAATTCAAATGACAAAATCTCCTATGCCAATGCCAAATTTCATCTACTTTAGCAATTAAATAGCTTTTGACTTTAGGATTTAGGTGAAACAGGTTACCTTTAGCCTACTTGCTGGTTGCAATCAGTTCACCTTTGCTCCCATAGATTTTGTACATGCCATTTTTAAACTCCAATGGATATCCTCTGTCATTGAGTTGGACAACACTCAACAAATTGTAATTTAGACCTTCAACCCAATAGACATCATCTACACTTCTCTTTCCATTAAGAGAAATAGTTCCCTTACTTTTAACCATGCAAGGTGAGGCATTACCAAATCTTACAACTCCACCATCAAATTCCTTCAAAGAAAGAAATTTGGTCTGGTCACTGGTCATGTGATGTGAACAAACACTATCAATAATCTAATCATCAAAATTATCCATTCGTGAAACTAAAGCTTTCTGATCAGATGTTTCTTCTTTAATGGCTAGAAACACAATGTCTTCATTAGCATCACCATCAAATTCCTCATCAGTGATACCACCATCAACTGCAATAAGCTAATCTATTTTGCATTTTCCATTGTACTTCTTGAACTTGTCTCGCTTGTGCTCATTATCACCATTAGGACAGTTAGTAGCTATGTGTCTAATCTTTTTGCATGCAAAACATTTCAAAGGTAATTTACCTCTATATTTGTCGGTACCTCTGGGAAACCGCTTGGCCAACAATGCTTCAAGCTCAACCAAACTATCTTCATCATCAAATTCTCTGCTAGATCTAGATTCATAACTATGACTGAAATCTCTAATTTTTCTCATAGATGGGTTAGAAACAAAATCTCTATATGTTGATTCAAATTTCTGAATACTACCATCATAACCATTTAATTCAAAAGCAGTAAGCTTACCAATGATGGAGTCAAGGGTTACTTTGGTTTTGTCAATAGATTTCAACTCCTAGATGGCTGCAACTCGGATAGAGTAAACCGGTAATAGGGTTCTCAATACCTTACTAACCATTATGGCATCATCCATTTTACCATCAACACTCTTGATCTCACCAACTATCTCTTTTATCCTCTAACCATACTGTTGGATATTCTCACCTTCATCCATCCACATGTCATCAAACTTCCCTCTTAGACTCTCTTCCTTGGCAATCTTCACATGTTCATCACCACTATAAATCTCTTCAAGTTTCTTCCACACCTCATGTGCAGTCTCTAGACCATGAACATGAACATATTCAACATTAGGTAAAGAACTGATAATAGCCTCCAGTGCTTGACTATTTTCTTGTTGCTATTTCTTTTGATCATCAGTCATAATCCTAGTAGGTGCAACATATTGAGTATTAACATGTTCCCAGTATTGATTTCTAAGACTCTTGATATAAATTTGCATTCTGTCACTCCATATCCTATAGTTCTCTCTATTAAACTTTGGACCTTCCTTCTTCATCATGATCTACAAGATCTTTGCCTCAATCTGTTAGCCTTAGACCTTAGAGGATCTGAGATGCTCTGATACCAATTGATGGTTTGATGAAAGAACGAGGATCTGGTCAACTATTGAGAGGGGGGGGGTGAATCAGTAGATAGAAAAAATGATAAAACTTGACCAATCTCAAAATCAATCTCTCAAAGTACACTTAGAACTATCAATGCAATATCACTATGAAGGTAAAAACTGTCAAGCTAAACTAGTTGACTATTACAAAAGATAACAGTAATCAACTTATAACATACAAACATCCAAATGCTTTTACTGATATAAGTAAAACTTCATTTCATATTGCTATCGGTTATCATGACTTATCAAAGTGGATTAAGTAGTTAAGCAAATCAACTATAATAAAATATAACCACAAAAATATTCACCACTTGACACAATATTTTGATGTGGAAACCCAAATGGGAAAATCCACGGTGAGATGATACTCACAAGAATTATGAACTCTTTTGAAGTTTACCCTGTTAGGAGCCAAGCCTATTAAAGCTTTATAAAAAGTCCTGTTAAGAATAGATCCTGTTAGGGACCACCCGGTTAAGGGATTGACTATAATGCCTTGTTAGAAGTAATACCCTGTGAGGAGTAACCTTGGTAAAGTATTTAGAATCCAAGCTAATCACCTTGTTAGAGGATTTGAGTAACACTAAGCTTGTTAGAGCTTACCTGGTTAGGGTATTTCAATATGTTGTAATTGTTAGAAAACAATAAGAGTTTGTTGATCTATTAGAATAGCACTACACTTGCTTGTTCAGATCCTGTTCATGCTCCTATCTGTGTTTTACTCAAACTGTAGTTACATCATATGGTTCGACAACCACACACTCAATTCAACTTTTTCAACGCTAAAACTAAACAACTCATCAACCTTATAAAAAAATCAACTAGGTCGGTAACACAACAAAAACCTAATTCTCATAGAGATTACAAACAAGTCAGTTTAAGTATGACCGTTGGATTACATAACAATATCTACACATCATTCAAGAAAGCCTCGACCGCTCCTTGATCACCACTTCATCGAACTTAGTAACTCATCACATGTTTTACATTACATGCAGTATACTTTCTTATTCCCAAGACAAAAATGGTTACCTCAACGTGCCAAAATCACTTTGAAACTCTCCTCATACAATATGCATACATGTCATAATCATTACCACTCATCATGAGATCATTAACCAATATAACCAATTCACCAAACTTAATCGGTTAGGGTTTACTAGTTCAAATCTCCAATACTTAGTAATGTCAGTCCACTCCACAAAATTACCTACCAGTTACAGTTTCCTTTCACTAGCTCTTCCTACCAGTTAGAAAATAACATTACAACAACATCATTACCGGTTAATTGACATCAATGACAATATAACAAATCATTAATGCAATCTTCATGCAAATTCCAACACACATTAGGTGTATTATAGAATGGTTTTATTGATGTGTACATTGAGAATAATTAATTTTTCTAATAGGTTTCACATATTTTTTAGTGATATAAGATGTTCAAGGTTTCCATGAAAGTGATATGGGCAAAAGTGAATCTAGTTTATACCCTTTATTATTGCCCTATCTGTATTGGATGGAAAATTCATTGGGGCTTCACAAGAAAGGAAATAATATATCACGTGCATTTATATTGGGGGGTTTAATATCCCAAAAATGATGGTACAATATATTACCTATCAACGAAAACAGGGGGGTTTTTAATTCGAGCTATGAAAAAATTCAATATTTGGTGAAAATAGGGGGGCTTTTATTTCAAGATTTGTATTGGGAGGGGGTGACAAGAAAAGAGTTTAGGGCAATATTTTTTGAAAATAGGGGGTTCTTTAGTATGCCATGAATGCACATGCTATAACCGAGGTTCACTAAGTGAAGCCCTCCTGGGAAAATTAGGGTTTCACAAGTTATGCTTTGTAAACTAGAAAAATGACCTAACTTTCACATGCATTACATTAAAAGGTGGATGAAAATAATAGATTCAAAATAAATTCTATTAGGGAGAGTTTAGTATTGATTAAAGTCTTATTCCCCTTTTGTTTGAGTTGAAAGTGCAATTGAAAGTGTATAGTTGAATCTAGGGAAAGTATTTGAGAAATTAAAGTAAATTGATGAAAGCAAGATGTTGTAGGTATCCAATAGAGCCACAAACAAGGATCTAGGAAGAAAAAGAGAAATTGACCCTATTCCTGAAATTTTGGGTTGATTTTCTAGGACTAGGTAGTAGAGATTCACCTTAGTCCTCCAATTTTTGCTCTTTCAAAATTTGAACCTGTTCATCATCGTCAATGTTAGAACCCCTCAAAATTTTTGAAAATCATGATTTCTAAGCTGATATCTCATGCATTATCCCTCCAAAACCACATTTCAATATTATTTGTATTTCAAAATTCTCCATTAATATGCCCCACAAAATCCCTATTTTCCTCTCCTTGATTGGAATTATCATATTACATTGGCAAATTAATCATTACCAAAAGTCACCGCAATATTGTGGGTACCATATCCCATGGTTGCAAGAAGTCCATGGGATATCGGTGAGCAAAGAAGTGTTACCATAACACACTACAATATCACAAGAGTAAGTCCTAAAATAATCAAACACCATGGGATGACGATAAAAGAAATAAAATATATGAGTGTCATCGCACTCTCATAGGAGAAAAACATTGAATGATTATGAACATTGTGGTAAAACAAGAACATAATAAGTTATCAATTTATACCATGAAATGTTGGCAATCAGATGAAAGCAGCATTGTGGCAATGCAATAACAGTTACCTCATCATCACAGTAGTCAAGATGAGTACATAACAAGGGTTGGCGATATAGTATTAAGCAGAATATGATTTTTATCATAGCCTCAGAGAGACGATATGTTGCATGATGTTGAGCCTTGTGATAAAGTGATAAAATGAACAAGTTATTGCCAAACCACATGGTGGTAGATGCAAAAGGAAAACATGGCAACAGTAAGGCAATGGATGAGAAAGATAGCATCGCAATACCATAAGAAATATTAAGGCGGTATAAATAAATGTTGCAATAATGTGGTAACCATTACCACAACCCCACAATGGTGATGACAAGAGTTTGCAATAAGATTGTGATGTAGTGGTGAATAAGGATATTAAAAGACTAGTGGTTAATGACATCAACACATAGTAGCCAAGTTTTTGAAAGTGTTGGTGTAAATAAATATTCATTTTGGATATTATTACACTTACTTAAGTTAACTTAGGATAATGCATCTCTTCGTAGTTTGGATTTGAGACACTTAGGGAAGTGTGCACATAGGGATAGAGCTTGTAGGAGAAATTCCACCTTTTGTGGTCTTATTTTGCTGTTACACTCCACATTCGGTGGGTCATCCACCTCTTGTGGAATATTATATTATTTCTCCTACCTACCCCTAGTATTTATTACCTACCCTTGTTTCTCATTGAGCCACATGTCATGTTTGTGTTCTCATACATCCATAAGACCTTACCTATTTAAGCAGGCTCATATTCATTGTATGTAACGAATGCTTAATGAATCTAGTTGATCATTTGCATATTGATGAGAATACAGTTTTGTTCTTGTCATTCTATTTTGTTCTCTCTTATTTGTGCTTTCCATTGCCTCTTGATCTTGGCAAAATCCTATAGAAAGGGTTGCGGAATTAATTTGGCAGGCCTAAATTAAATGTTGAGGTGACAATAGTAGACCTGCATTAAAACCAAAGCTCCACTTGAAAAATTTCTTTCTGCATCCAAAACAATTGAGGATTTGATCTCTGTGACAACAAAGGAAGATATGAGAGCTACTGCACAGTCACAAATATTGTAACCCTAAAGCTTTGTGAATTGAGAAGAATTTTTAGAATAGCTAGTTGAATTTTAGTTAGAAATAGATTAGCAAAAGTGCCAAAGAAAGGTGAGAGATCAAAATAGAAGGGTAAGAAATGAAACCCTAAGAAGATATCCCTCCAAAAATATTTGCTAGATGCTTTACCACAATCAGAAGATACTGGGGCAAAGAGAGCTTTTCAAGTGAGTCTGCAAGGGTGTAAAGATTCCATTATTCCCATAGCTAGCAGGGAGCTATTCTTATACTTTTATAAAAACAAGGATGGGGAGGTTCCAGTGTCGAACCCTTGGACCCTTGCTTTGGCATAATTAATAGTACTGAATATATTTGTTGATGTGGAATTAATTCAAACTCTTACTAAGAATTATCATCCGGTTACCAAAACAATGAGAATGCCTAGTGGAGACCCTTTGTTGGTAGTAACTAGGTCAGCCATCATAGATTAATGTGCATCTTAGCTTGTGAGGGATAAGGGAATCCGCAAAATTCCCTTTAGTTTCTTATCCTACATGACATTTGTTTGTCACTTTTGACACCGTGGGATAAGAGGGAACATCTCTCTACTTTGACCTCCTTTGACTTTCTTATCCCGGATAACCATTGTTGATCACTTTTGACACCGCAGGATAAGAGGGAACATCTCTCCCCTTTGACCTCCTTTGACTTTCTTATCCCAGATAACCATCATTGATCACTTTTGACAACACAGGACAAGAGGGACCACTTTGCTTACCAAACTTAAGTTATCCCGTAAGGTCATTTAACACTCATCCGAACACACCAAGAAACCCTCAGATGCACATGAACCAAACAACTACTACCACATGGAAATCATGACAGATGACTCAATGATTTTTGCTAACATGAACAATATGTGAAGATGATGAATGTGGTCAACACCTCTGCAAAAATTGGTTGACATGTTATGTGCGACTGTTGCCTGCATCATTGCAACTTTTGGACACCTCTTGACATCTACCTATTTTTCTGCAACCATTGGACATCCTTTGACATCGATGACAATAATGCCAACAATCTCCCCCTTTGGCATTGATGTCAACACACTTTTAGAATCATTCATAGACTAGTTCTTCGATTATTTCTCCCCCTTTGACAACAATGGAAAAGGGTACTACAACTAACTGTCAATTGTGCATGAACCTCCTTTTTGATTTTCTATAGAAATGATTGGAACTTCCAATTTTTATCATGACACATCTACAATACATTAGAAATTTCCTTTACAACTTCTTGACCTCTACTACCTGTAAGCTAGATGAACCATTATTACAATATAAAAAGCAGTTCCATTACTGCTTACAAAAATAATTCAAAACTCCCCCTAAGACTATACATGAGGTTCAAGGTGGGAAGTGTAGAAATAGTATGCTCCCCATAAACCATGGATCTCAAATCAATACTTTAAGTGCAGAAGGAGGGTGAGACAACACCCAATTTTTATCTCAACTACTCAAAACTATCCTTGGGAAATGGCTTAGTAAACATATAAGCTATTTTCTCACCAGTACAAACATATTCAACTATCACTTCTTTCTTTGTAACCTTTTCCCTAAGAAAAAGATATTTGATTGCAATGTGCGTTGTCCTAGAATTCATAATAGGGATATTTGATATATTGATTGCACTTGAGTTGCCACACATGATGGGAATAGAATCTGAAAAATTTCACCTGAATGTCCTTGAGAGTTTGCTTCATCCACAAAACTCGCGAGCAACATGTGGCAGTTGCATTATACTTAGCTTCAGTAGTTGACAGTGAAATGAACTCTTGCTTCTTGATATGCCATGGCACCAATCTATCTCCAAGGAAGAAGGCTCCACCACTGGTGCTCTTCCTATCATCTACACATCTTACCCAATCAACATCGATATAGGCTTGCAAAGTGAAATATCCTTTCTTTGGATACCATAAGTCATAGGTAAGTGTTCCTTGTAGACACTTGAAGATTCTTCTAACTGCATTCACATTTGATTTCTTAGGGGTTGCTTGAAATCTTGCAACCATGTATACAACTTGAATTATATGAGGCCTTGAGGCTGTAAGATAAAATAGGCTTCCAATCATGGATCTATACAAGGTCTGATCAATACTAGGTGACTCGTCATCTTTGCTCAACTTGCATCTTATCACCATGGGGGTACTAACCGGTTTGCTGTCTTCCATCTGAAATTTCTTCAACATGTCTTTAGCATACTTGGTTTGATAGATGAATATGCCCTTATTTTGCTATCATATTTGCAAACCAAGAAAATATGATAACTCTCCAAGCATGAACAATTCAAACTTTGACTGCATCTGATCAACAAATTCTTTGCATAGAACATCTTTGTTGCCTCCAAAGATGATGTCATCTACATATACCACTACTATGATCATGTGGTCTCCTTCTAATTTGATATATATTGCTATCAGCATTTCCTTTTATGAAATCTTGTTGATGAAGATACTTATCCAACCCAGAATACCATGCCTTAGGTGCTTGCTATAGACCATATAGTGCTATCTTCAATCTACAAACAAAGTTCTCATCTTCATGTAGCTAAAAACCTTCAGGTTTCTCTATGTAGACCTCTTCTTCAAGATTCCCATTCAAGAACACAGATTTGACATCCATTTGATATACTTTGAATCCTTTATATGTTGAGAATGCCAAGAACATCCTTATAGCCTCAAGTCTTGCAACCTGTGCAAATGTTTCTTTAAAATCTATGCTCTCTAATTGACCATATCCCTTGCATACTAGCCTTGCCTTATTTCTTATTACCTTGCCTTCTTCTTTCATCTTGTTCCTATAGACCCATTTAGTCCTAGTGACATTTTTGTTAGCAAGTCTAGGAACCACTTACCATGTTTTGTTCTTTTCTATCTGTTGCAACTCTTCTTCCATAGCGTTTATCCACTTCTCACTCTTTCTGGCCTCATCATATGTCTTGTGTTCCATCTCAGTCATGAAGCAGAAATTTACTTTCTCAAAGTTCCTTGTTCTCCTTCTAGTTTGCACACCATAATTCTTGTTGCCAATAATCCGATTCTCAAGGTGATTCTTTTGCACATATTTGTTTTGGGCTTTGCTAGGTGTTTCTTCTTCATGTTCACTCTCATATTGATACTCATCTTCAACATATGGTATTTCAATCTGGGTAATTGAGTTTTTCCTTCCTTTATATATATCTTCATCTACTTTCACATGTACACTCTCAATTACCTTCTTTAGTCTTTTGTTAAAACATTTTTAGGCGCTTGCTGTGAGTAGAGTACCCCAAGAAGATACCTTCATCACTTCTTGAATCAAGACTTCCTAATCCATCTTCATCTTTTTTTATGAAGAACTTGCTACCAAACACCTTCAAATACTTGACTGATGGTTTCCTATCATACCATAACTCATAAGGTGTCATTGTGTTGTTCATCCTTAGTTGCACTCAGTTTAATGTGTATACAATAGTGTGGACTACCTCTTTCTAATATATATCATGCAGATTAGCTTCATTCAACATTGTCCTTGTCATATCCTTGATTGTTTTGTTCTTCCTTTCCACAACACCATTTTGTTGTGGTGCCCTAGGGGCTGAATATTGTCTTCTGATTCCATGTCTCTCAGAGTAGCCTTCAAATTCATTTGATGTGAACTCACCTCCATGATCTGATCTTAAACATTTTAGTTTGTATCCACTTTCCTTATCAAACATCTTCCTAAAGATTTTGAATATTTCATAGGCTTGAGACTTGTCTTGTAGGAAGGTGACCCATGTCATCCTTTAAAAATCATCTATGAGGAGCATGAAGTATCTTTCTTGATTTGGGGATCTTGTTCTTGTAGGCCCACACAAGTCAGTATGCACAAGATCTAGTGGCCTTGTAGTTGAGTTTTCTTTAGTCTTGAAGCTTAATTTATTTATCTTTCCTCTTTGACACTTATCAAAAAAGGTTCTTGTTGGTTTGATAATATGAGGTATGTGCCTAACATACCCTCTCTTGCTTACTTTAACAAGATTATCAAAGTTGATGTGACCTAGTCTTCATCAACTTATCCCATCATGCATTGAGACTCAAAGCATTCCTTAATATTATATACATTTCCATATGTCCTTTTTCCTTCAACAACAAGTTGTCCATTTATTTCTTTTCTAGTTTGACATCATTTTGAATCGAATGTAAACTTATATCCTTTGTCACACATTTGACTCACACTGAGAAGATTATGCTTTAGACCTTCCACATAGTATACATCATGAGCTTTCAGCTTGCCATAAATGTTTAGTGAACCTTTGACCTTAATTTTGATTGATGAGTAATCTCCAAACCTCACAGAACCACCATTCCAATCTTCCAATTTGATGAATTTCTTCTTATCACTAGTCATGTGGTTGGAGCAACCACTATCTACTACCCATAAGTTTTGCTTTCAACATGTAGGGCAGTTTGAACAATCAAACTTGACTCAGCCTTATCTTTATCCTTTTCTGCCCAAACTTGTTTGGTTTCTTTCTTCTTTTCTATTGTCCCAATCTATCCTGGTTTTGCATTTGGTTTAGATGTTGACACTGTCTTCTTTTGCTTAGCTTCCTAAGCTTACAATGTTTTGCAATGTGGCCCAAGTTTTGATAATAATAGAATTTTATATTTACATTGAATGATGCATTTGAAAATCTATTGTAGGATTGAGATACTTTTCTCCTACATTCATAACTTCTATGACCATACCCATTACAATGATAACAAATAACATTCATATCCCTTAGAGAAGCACATTTATTTCTACTTTCAAAACTAGGAGGAGACCTATGCATAAGCTTACAATCAACAATTCTATGACCATAAGTATTACATTTATAATAGTAGCCATTGAACTGAGGTACATACCAATCATTAGTGAAGTTATTGTTAGACACAATGCACCACTAAGAGGGGGGGTGGATCAGTGGTTCTCAGACTTTTCCCTTTTTCTATCCTATGTGTGCATACCGGCTATTGGCTCTAACTAGGAACAAACTTACTAATTAGTGAGAAGACCAACTCAAATGCAAACATGCACAAGGGGCATCACATAACACTAGCATGTACGAGGAAAACCCAAGATGGGAAAAACCTCAATGAGCAATATTGTTGGAGTCTACTACTCCAATCCAGCCTCACAATACAAAACTATTACAATATTTAGGGCACGAACCCCTAACTTGTTTATGGGCTCGAAACCAAAGGAGCTACAACCCCTGACTTTAGGGTACCAACCAAAGGAGATACAACCCCTGTACCGAGCTACAACTCAGTGTTCACAATATAAACATCAAATACAAGAAGTAGTTATCTTATTACAAGTGAATCTTGCAACCATTACATATATCTTACTCTGTCAGTGAGATATCTTCTCTGCTTCACTGACTCCCTTCTATGCTTCTCTTCACCTACTGCTTCTCTACCAATAAGCCCTATCGGTACACCTCTTCTCTTCAACAACACCTTAACTATGTCTTTGGGCTGCATATTTATAGACTGGTTTTCCTACAAAAATCCAATTCAAAATCTAAGCGGTTAGGGTTTCCTCATCACCCTCGAGGCAAACCAAATCCAATCAAATCTTCCCTGATCTAATCTCCCAGACAACCATTTGTACAACTCCACCAATAACATGCCTTTCAATACACGTTTTCCAAATGTAACAAACATGGTCATGTATCTTGACCTGCCTCTATCAAAACTTCATTAATGTTTCTGTTGTTTCTTCCTCAAGGTCTTCTCACAGTCTGATCATCTTGCTTCAATCCAGGCACCAACAAATCCCTCATTCTTCTCTATCGTTCATCCTTCCTTGAGCCACACTTCTCTGATATGATCGATAAATCATGGGATCCATATTCAATGCATGCCTATAGAAATATGTCTCTACATGACACTTCACCAATCTCTATGAGCGTGCAACCTTGACTCCAAGTGGCATCCATGTCGACCAGCTGTTAGCTTGACTCTTCATGTTGGTCTAGATAGGATCACCAAACAAACACTCTACCGGTTTCTCTTCTGTGCCAGTTTACTAACCCTGTCGGTATCTCTCATTCTACCATTTAACTCATCATGTTTGTTCTCTACTGAATTGTTGGTGGAACACCTAAACCGGCCATTAGACATGTCTATCCAAAACATGCACATTCCCAAAAACTAGAAAGTCTTGTGCATCTACACCTTTCTCATAGTACCAATGGACTTACATACCGATAGACACTCTTAATGACACCATGTCATCAACCTTCACTAGACTTCATCTTCAATCCAACCATTCTCCTATGACTGCATCTGCTCAGCCTTGCCTTCTCTTGATTAGCTCGAGATGAATCTCAATCGGTTTGTCATGCTGACAAACTCATCACTCTTCATCTATGCCAGCATCTCAACATGCCTTCTCAGTCAATCCAGTGCATATCCCTTATTTCATGCACTTCATGCACACCTCTTCTTCCTTATCTCACAAAACTATGATGCACACAATGCATGATAGGAGAGAATTTCCACTTACCAGTGGAATGGCACCTTGTCTTCTACATCCTGCAGCATACTCATGTGACTTCCTTGTTTGTGCAGCATATCTTCAAATAGCCACATATGATTTGGTGTGGTCACATTCACTATCAGTCATTGCTTCTCATGATGACTGTATCTTCATTAGGTGGGATTCTTGTTGTCCTGCAACCTTACAACATACATGTGATCTGTTCATTCTTCTCCTCTAGTGTTGATGTGATTTAGGTAACATTCTGCCTCTTCATCAAAAGAAACATCCAAGCACCTTTCTCATCCTGCTTGTACACTAGTCATGACCTTTGCAGGCTGACAACCACTCACTTGGTTGATCTGACTTCCCAATGTCAACACATCACTTACCAATGACATCTTTTCCCTACCGGTGATGCACTGTACCGGTACCGATCACCTTACTATTCCATCCACACAAGACATGCACCTACTTGTGTACCAGTGACTCCCGGGGTCATCTTCCTTACCTTATTGGTTGTCTGCAATACAAGGTGATATCAAAGATATCTCAACCTGTACTCCTCCTTGATAGTGTTGCACCTACATCTCTTATACCGATAGTCATCCCATACCGGTTTACATCAGTGACAACCCAATGCCAACAATCACCCCCTTTGGCATTGATGTCAACTCATGTAGTATCTGACATACTACATAATCCTTCTCCCCCTTTGACAATAATGGCAAAGGGCATTGTCAGGGTATCATTCCTCCTTTTATTTACTAGGCACTAACATAATTCTTTCTCCCCCTTTGTCTTTACCAAATGTCTCTCCTTCTTTGATACCAATTGTTACATTTTGTTGCATTTTTCTCAAGTCACAACACTTGAGATGAATGACTCAACTATCAACTATCGTTCAACCTGCATCACTTCCTGTTTGATCCCAAAATTCTTTAGGAATCAAATATGATTGTACTACCAATATAGCCAGCCAACTGGCAAGTAGGAATCAAATGTGATTGTACTATGAGTACAACCTGTAGACACCTAAAATTGTCCAGTCTAATAAATAAATATTTTATTTATTTAATTATCTAAGTTTAATTCTTCTATTAATTAAATAAATCTTTATTTATTTAATTAATTCATTTATCCTCTTCTAGCCTTATTTCTCATTTAAATAAATACATTTATTTATTTAAATTATCTTCTTCCTAAATTAAATAAATATCTTATTTATTTGATTGATCCCACTTCTTCTATTAATTAAATAAATCTTTATTTATTTAATTAATTCATTAACCTTTTCCACCTATGACACATGTCATTCATCTCTTAATTCATACACTACCTACCCCTTTCATTATTTTATTATTTCTTCTACCTACCCTCTAATCATAGCCGACCTCCTTTTACACCTCTCAATCTTATCCCTCCATTTCTTATAGTGTCTTCTATATAAGGAGATGCTTCCTTTATTATCAAAGGCTAATCGTTCTATGCATTCTAATCATTCATCCTAATCATTCTATAAACCCTAATCACTGATCTTAAGGACTTGACTATACTACGATCCTACTTGCAACCACATTCCGTTCTTTGTTGAGCTCTTGTGCACATAAAATCTGAGAGCAAATATATCAAGCAAGATCAATGGAGATAGGAAGAATGGAGATCAAAACCCTATTGGACATGTGATGGTATAATCTTTGTGATTTCATTTGATTTGCATTGTCTTAGGTAATCTTCATATGTTATGGTGGATCTTCGTTGATTGTTAGGCTAGGGTTTGGTGGTTGAATTCATTTAGCCTTTCAATATTGTTATTATTGTTATCCATTTTCACCATATACATTTTGGCACGCCCGGTGGGACATGGATTTTTCTTAGATCTATGTTTTTTGTAGATTTTTCTAACCTTATATTGCTATTTTGTAAAACAATTTGGAGAATAACCTTGTGCAGCTAGGGTTTTGGACACAAAATCAAGATTTTGGAGAGATTCAATCATATCTCACAAATGGCTAGGAAATTTTGCACCAAAGTTTTTTTTCAAGTTGAAGAAAGTATCAAGAGCTCTCAAGCCAAAATTCAGAATTTTTGGAGCACATTTTCATTTTCTATGAATTTTTTATGATTTTTCATAAAAAATTAATTTTGAGAGCAAATGAGAGAATTTTTTGGATTTTCTTATATTTTTAGAAATCTCTCATAATTATACATAGGATATATCTTTTTTATTTTAATTTTGATCCAAAATAGTTTCCTAAAAATTGGATCTTTAAAAATTAGGGTTTTTCCTTATTTTGATTAGATCTCACAAACCGATTCTAATTTTGACATAAAATTTTTTGTGCTGATCAGGAAAAATATCAGAAAGCTTCAGTAAAAATTTCAGAGTTTTTGGATCTATTTTGCATTTTGTATGAATTTTTTATGATTTTTCATAAAAAATTAATTTTGAGAGAAAATTAGGGAATTTTTTAGATTTTCTTACATTTTTAAAAATCACTCAGAATTATACACAAGATCTATTCTTTGTGATTTTAAATTTTATGCAAAATCATTCCTCAAAAATCAGATCTTTGAAAATTAGGGTTTTGCATTATTTTACTCATATCTCACAAACTGCTTAGATTTGTTGCAGAAAATTTTTTGTGAAAGTTTGGAAGACCATAAAGACTCTCTAGTAAAAATTTCAGATTTTTTAAATCAATTTTTCATTTTATATGAATTTTTTATGATTTTTCATAAAAAATTATTTTTTGGAGCAAATTAGCAAATTTTTTGGATTTTCTTACATTTCTGTAAATCTCTTGAAATTTTACAAGTGGTCTTTTTTTATGATGAATCAAATCTTTGAATTGGTCAACAAAACGTATTATTGAAGGCCCCTATTTCACAAAGTCTTTTGGATCTAAAATTTACCTAACTTGTGTGCTTGCAGGAAGGGGTGATTATTTCAAACAATCCAAACTACTAATAAATCTTTGTTGCAGATCCTTGGCAAGGGTTTTTGGATTTTTATTGTGTGCCTTGTTTTCATAGACTAGCAAACACTTCAATTGGTGCACTAAAATTGAATCATTGTCTTTTGTGTCTTGAGCAATAGGCTCTTTTTGTTTAATCTTTAGAGGGCCTGTCTTCCCATGTGGTCATTAGGACTACTAGTGAGAAGAGAACGACCCAAGTGGTAGCGAGGAAAATCCACCTCTTCCAAACCACTATAAACAACTGTATTCATGGTGAAAACTATGGATAACATGTGCTGATTAGTTCATACCGACACTATGTCTCCCCATAAACTCGTTTGATCAAATTTATTTGATCATTTGTAGGGCATAACCCCTACTGGCTGGGAGCCTTCTGTATTTACAGAGCTGAAAGTGCCGCATGTATGGCCACATGAGCGGATGCCCTTACTAGTACCTTTTTGTTTTAGAAGCCCAAATCCTTCTAGTTGTTGGGGCAGGAGGTCGGACCTCTGGTAGCGGCCCACACACATACGGTTCTTAGTAGAGATACAAAGTTCACCACGGGGAGTTTTCGTGGGGACTGATGCTTGGCTGACCCGAGAAGTGAGTGCCGAGGGTGGAGCCAGTGAGGTCAAGCATCTAAGTATCCGCTCTGAATAGCGTAGCCTCGGGGGTAAAACCTCAAGTGGGTTCAACAACTATTGTCTTGGCCAGCCATAAGAATTGTGCTTGACTTATTTTAAACATTCAAAACATTCAAAACCAAACAACAAAACATTGTGTCTTTTGTGTTTTCAAGTGTATGCAAAACATTTTTACATCAAACAACACACTTTTCTTGGAGAGTCTAAACACTTGCAAACATTGAGTCCTCATCAACATTGTGTCCTCTTGTCACGAAAAATAGTCAAACATTCAGATTTGGTCACAACTTCACAAATTGGAAAAATTTTACAGTCAAGCAAACAAGAACAATCAGTTTCGAAATTCTTGAGCTTCCTAGGTTGTTTCTCTAGGTTTTCATCTAGCATTCAACTTGTCTTTGGGTCTCAAAAAATCCATCATTGCTTTACACCTTACATTACATTCACATTTGTCTAAACTTGAGTCAAAAGGTCACTTGCTTGTCCTCATCATACTTTGTCAACACACTACATACAACAACACTTTGCTAAGTGGTCCCTCATCAAGGTTTCTTACCTTTGGGTCTCATTTGGCTTTACTTAGAGTCAAGGTCAACTTACCTCATCAAGAGAAACTATCCTCTCTTTGGAAGTCACACCTACTCTACTACATACATACTTGGTCTTACATTTTGGACATTACAAGTACACTTCAGACTCATTTACATTTCATCCAACTCTTGGACTTCCATACTCTTTCCATTTTTCATCTAGTCTCACACATCTTGGTCAATAACTAGTTCATGATTGAAACCCGTCTTCAAAAATCTAGGAGAGAAACTAAAGAGGCTCAAGAGTCCGAAAACATGAGTTCTTATGAGTATGACAATGAGATCTTTTTCAATTCTGATCATACTACATTACCTGACATGGATGCCTATAGAAACAATCCAAATGTTGAGAACATGGACACTATAAACAACAATGCTATACAAAATGACAATGTGGACAACTTTTTAGTACATTCAGCAGATGTGGAAGAATCCATTATGAATCCCCATTTCAATCGATTGGTTGAGGAAATAATGAGGAGAGATAGACAATACTTCTTACACATGATGGCACAAAGTGGAGCCAAGATACCTCATGATTTTGACATGTCTCAAATAATGGAACATAGACCTTTGCAACAACCTCACTCCAATATGGATCAAAGGAGACCTAATAGTGGAGGAAATAGAGGACCACACATGGTACCTGAATCACCATTAGCTTTGCTTCAAAAACCAGAGGTCCCACATACACATGGTCAAACATATGATACTCACCTTCGCAGACCATTATGGAAGTCTTATGGAGAAAAACATGCTCAATCACATATTAATGCTAAGGATCAACCACCAAAGCAATGGGATATTCCAAGGCATGCTCAAAATTTGGACACAAGGAAACCTCATGTCAAATTTTGGGGCAATACAATAGAACATGACATGCCTATAGAGTATGGTATACATGCACAAAATAGATATGGTGTTCCTCAACATGAATCTATACCAAGTGGTCCATATATGCAACATCATTACAGACCTCCTCCATATGAACATGTGTATGATCAATATCATCCATATATGCAACATGCTCCTCCTCCAATTGGTGCCTCAAGCATGGGGTATGGTCCAAGAAGTCGATCTCCACCTAAGAGCAATTTGGAGCAACAAATCAAGGACTTACAAAAGAAAATGGAGGACATAAATACACCAAAGCCAACATACACAATGAGAGACATATGTCCTTATCCATTTGACAAGAGCATTCCAATGCCTCCTTTTTCTACACACTTTGTGATGCCTAAATTTGATAAGTATAGAGGAAAAGGGGATCCTAAGGCACACATAAGACAATTTTTCATAGATTGCATTGAGGTAGCAGCAGAAGAGACATATTTGATGAGATTATTCCCACAAAGCTTAGGTGATCAAGCTATGGAATGGTTCTCCCAACTTCCACCTGGTATTAAGTCATGGGGTGACCTAGCAGAAGCATTTATTCAACATTTCTCCTACAATATAGAGACAGACATATCAGTCACTACTTTGTGCAACACCAAGCAAAAAGAGGGAGAATCTTTTGCATCATTTTTACAAAGATGGAGAAATCTAGCCAGCAGATGCTCTTGTGAAATTCCACAAAAACAAAAGGTAGAAATGTTCACCCAAAATGTTAACAAAGAGATTGGTTATGACTTAAGGAAAGCTTGTTTGTCTACCTTCAAGGACGTCATTGAAAAAGGCTTAGCAATAGAAAAGGTCCTAATTTAACAAGGAGTCATTAAGATATTTAAGGAAAACAAAGATGACTTTAAAGGAAAAGACAAGCCAAGATTTTGGAATAAAAACAAGAACACAGTCAATGATAGTGTTGTTGATGCCAACACAGTGCGACCTAAATTCATCTTTTCAGGATCAAGTTCTACAAACAATTAAGTAAATACTCAAACAACTTCCAGATCACAAAGGAAGTACACTCCATTGGGAGAACCACTTGAGTCAGTTTTCAAGAAGCTTGTGGCAAACAAGGTAATCACAGTTCCAGATTTTCCTCCATATGAACCAAAGGTTAGGCCGAATTGGTGGAATGATGATGAGTATTGTGAATTTCATAAGAGAAAGGGTCATAAGATAGGAAATTGTCATCGACTGAAGAACATCATACATGATCTCATTGATAGAGGTGACATTGAGATTGAGGGACATTCATCTAATCAACAACATAAGATGTTTAAGGAACCATTCCCAAAACATGACAAGGGAAAAGCTAAAGCCACAGATGACCAAGCCAACTATACTAGAGCACCTTACAACTATGATTCAACTATCAATAATATCTTGATGGACAATTACGTCTCTACTATTATCATCAAGGACAAAGCATCTGAGAATTCTACTCAGAGACCCAAGATTGTCCTAAAAGGTGTTGGATCTTCTTCCGAACCTACCTCTGAATGTCACGTTACAACCCGTCGAGGTAAAATTACTTTGCAAGGTGCTCCAGCTAAAAACACCACCTCTTCATCAACCAAACCTGAGTATGACCTTGTAGAACAACTAGGGAAAACACCCACACTCATTTCAATCCTTGAGCTTTTACGCATATCCCCTGCACATAAAGCCATTCTTGACAAAATCTTGAGAGACACTCCTATTCCTACTGATCTGAACGTGGACCAGTTTCAAGCCATGGTGGGATACCTTTCCATTCCACACTCCACTACTTTCACAAAAGCCGATGACGCCTCCAAAAGTCAGCCACATAATGCACCATTACACATTGAAGCCTTCATACACAAACATAGAATCAAACGAGTCCTGATAGATGGAGGAGCAGGTCTAAACATTTGTACATTGAACACAATTAAACAATTGGGATATTCTGATAAAGCTGTGAATTCTACAAACAAAATCACTATCAAGGCATATGATGATGAAGAGCATTCATCCAAAGGCACAGTCACCTTGCCTCTCAAAGTTGGGCTAGTTACAAAAGATGTGGTTTGTCAAGTCCTAGACATCGATCTCACATACAACATACTCTTGGGATGCCCATGGATTCATGAAATGAGCGCAGTCCCATCTACATATCATCGATGTATCAAGTTTCCACACAATGGAGTTGAAGTGACTGTCAAAGCAGATCCAAATCCATTCATATATTGCAACAATCTGCAACCTCAATCAGAAATAACAATCCCAGTCAATCGCGAAGCTGTTCCTTCATCAGCATATGTGGATCCTGAATCCTTAAAAACTTCTACATCCAAACAAGCAGAGCTAAAAGAAAAGTTCAAGATTAAAGACCTAGGATGTGGTGAGTATATATTTCATGTTGACCAACTCCCATTATCTCCTAAGGTATTCTGTCAACAAGAACAACCTACAAACAATTTTCAATGCCAAGGAATTGGGTGTGAACCACCTAGTGTTGTGGCTACTGAGTCTGAATGGAAATCTCCTCCAGTGGTGCAAGCATCTCTTGGTATCAACAATCCTAAGAGTGGTTCCAACAAAGAATCTATTGAGCGTATCGCCAACCCTCTTGAGAACTCACATAGCCTTACCATATCATCCACTCATTCCATTTCCACTCCACTTCCAGACTTGGATCAACAAGAATTACAAAAGCCCTTACTCATTGGGGATCAAAAATCAAGCTTTGAAAAGAAAAATCTAAAAGTCAAAAATAAAGAAAAGTTCTTTAGTCCAAATAAAAATCAAAAGCTATTGGACTCTGCAAAAATAAAAGTCAAGGATAAAAATCCTATGAAGCAAAAAGAGCAAGAGTTGATCTCCCCTAATATCAAAATAACTGGGGGCAAAAGCTCTAAAATTTTAAGTCAAAAAGCATACTTGTTGATCCTAAGTCTCCATCATGCTATCCTACTTTCACTTCTTTTCACAATCATAAGCCTTCATCACTCATCCACTTGTTCCGCAGATCCATTCTCTTCTGGCGATACATCATGGACCTTTAATGGAGCTTCCTTGAGGGACTTTGTTATCAAGGATGCCCAAACTTCTTTAGGTGACACACATATGGGCTTGTGTAGTCCACACACTAGTAATTCTATCTCAGTTCCTTCATCAAGGAAGACAATCACTCAAGCTACACATCATTCAATCAAGGAACAATGCAACTACAATCACAAGGTAAAGCCTCACACATTTGAGGTAGGTGACTTGGTTCTCAGAGAAAATCCCAAAAATCAGCAAGACAGAGAGAAGAAGGGCAAGTTCGAACCAAACTGGCTTGGTCCCTACATTATTACAGCAGCATATGGATTAGGTGCATATCAGCTCTCAACTACAGAAGGTGAACCTTTGGAAGATCCTATCAACAGCATGCACCTTCGCAAGTTCTACGCATAGCTCTTCAGAATATCCAAAAATTCAAAAAATACAAAAAAAAATCAAAAATTTCAAAAATACAAAAAAAAAAATTATAAAACAAAAAAAATCGTTACTTGGTGAAAATCTGACAAACAGGCGCCTTGTGACACAAAAAACATTGAAAAATCGAAAAAAGTAAAGAGAAATAATTTCGTCCAATGGTGAAAACCACTTCAGTGGCGCCCTGGGCAAGTACCATGGTGAAAACTGGGTCACCAGCGCCATGCGTAGAGACATTGCTCCTCCCTCCTTCAGGATTCTCTTTCATCATTTCACTTTGCACACACTCACGACCAATTCGTTCATAATAAACTTACCCATTCCCATCATGGCTTGTTATTGATCTACCCAAGATTGGTTAGCCATTCATAATAAACATTCCTTTTCATCCCTTTCCATCCATAATAAATCAGAACCTATCTGTGGCTAAGGCAAATCCTACATCTAGTGATGGGTGTGGAACTGAGAACATCACATGTTTCAAGGAGTAAAGTTTCTTCCAGCTTTCTTCAGTCTATTCACGCACAATCCGCAATAAAGTAACATTTACATCATGAGATCCGCAATAAAGTTCCATCTTCTCCGCAATAAAGTATCAGTTTCAGATGAGACATAGTAGCAACAATGGGCTTCAATAAATCAAATCTTTCAACAGACTCAGACAACATTTGGTTCAGTGCTATCTATCCTTTTTGTGAAGTAAACATTGTGACCACAATCAAATAAGACTTATACAAGTGACAAGCGACACTAAACTTGAGGACTACAGTGGATGTTGGTGTCGAGTCTTGGTTTTCTTTTGATTTCATCTTTTTTGGTGACATGTCTTTTATCTTTTCTGGGATGTCTTTGACTAGAGATTCTATCTCTAGGATGTCTTTGACTAGAAAGGCGAGGATGGGGTATCGTCACCCATTTTCTTTTGTTGTCTGTGGATTGTCTCTTAGTAATGCTCTGACTTGTCCAAGGATATGAGGACACTGTGAGTCTAGTGTGAACTGGGGCATTCCTTGTTTGTGATTGTCTTATCTCCATGCAAATAGGTACAATGACTTTCTGGGTTGAACATATGCCTCGATTGTCATAACCTATTTTGCCATAATAAAGCTCAATGATGATAACGCACAAGAAGCTCTTTCACTTTCATATCTTCTGTCTTTCATCCCCCCTTTCTTGATTGACTTCCATCATCCTTCTCGAGTCCGCATAGCCTGCTATCACATGACTGAGTATAATGACACACCAAAAACATTTGCATTTCATGTAGCTGCACCTACATTACCACATATAAGCATTTCATACATACATATAGATATCACAACTGCATCACATCCTGCACACAACACCTGTTAGCACATTTACATTTGCATTATCATATTCATCTGCATTACTTACATTCACATTTACATCATGCATACACATATAAAACATAAACGAACAAAAAAAAAATATTGCATGGCATCATATACATATTTGCATCCATATCATAAGCATCACATAAGAACATCTCATCACATAGGTACACATGCATATAGCTGCCGCAAAGATGAATCATCTCATATATATATATAAAGTGTCATGATACAATGATGTCAAAATCATATGGCTACAATCACCCGCAGGTGTCTACATCATTATACAAAATGGTACAAAACTGATACAAAGGAACTCATTGATCACTCCTGCCAACACTATTGGTAGTGCTAATCCTATCCATGTCATGGTATCCCATGCCACATGTCCCACCCTCATCTCCAGTCTTGGATCCTAGAACACTCGTCTAAGGGCATCTCTGTCTCCATCTTGATCGTACAGAATCAGCTCCCCATCAATCGGTTTCCGCATAATCCTATATACATCCTCTCGGGTGACTGTCATCTCACCCATCGGTACATGGAACGTGCACATCTCAGAGTGCCATCTCTCAGCCAGCGCAGTCAGCAAACCCATGTTTGCCCGAAACTCAAGCACTTACAGCACATGTCTCAAACCCATCTCCTCGATGGCATCTCTATCCTTGAGTGTCAACTCAGGTCACAACCTCTGCATCGATGGGAATCTCTCCCATGACTGTAGCATCGGCAAATACTCCTGCAGTCAAACAACTCAATCATGTCAGTTATAGTGACACTCACTGTTCATCACAAAGTCTTGCTATTTATCCTAGTGGTACTCACTGTTCATCACAAAGTACTACGTGTGTGACACTCCCTGTTCATCACAAAGTGTTACTCACATTTGCACTCCTTGTTCATCACAAAGTGCTGCTCATATTTCTCAGTACTCCCTATTCATCACAAAGTACTCTATCTTGGTACTCATTGTTCATCACAAAGTGCCTTGATCTATCCTAGTCTTCCTAGAGGACCTGCTTGAGTGTATCCTCTCAGTAGCTTATCCAATCGACAACATGTGTTCATCACAGAACTGTCGATTTGACCTAGAAGACCAAACTTGCATTTTTCAATGCAAACGCGCTTACGTGACATAAACGCGCTCAAAGACTGCATAGACGCGCCTAAAAAACACAGACGTGCCTAGCCAACACAGACGCGCCTGGACATTTTTTGACACTTTTTGGACCCTAGTCTAAGTGCATTTATTATCCTATTCGACATGCATTAATGACAAAATTAAAAGCGTCAAAGTACAAGGAGGTTTTGTGGTACTTACTGGCTCTCCTGCCTCTGTTGGCCTCTGGAATCGGCGAACGCGATCGAAACTATGAACAAAGGCCATCACTGCTGACTGCTACTGCTCTATTTTCGCTCTGCACTCTGCTGTCGTGGATGTATAGATGACAATGAGGATGTATTTTCCCCCGTGGTCTATCTTATAGACTACCCCTAGCCTTCGTTTCCTGAGTCAGTCTTCTTTATCCCGTGACTTTGTCACTTTATCCGCCCAGTCCATTCTAGCCTCTCTTTCTTATCGAGAGATTGTCTGCAATCTTTTCAGACATTTTCATCCAATCTCTCAAGGGGGCATATCATTCCCATTCTGGGGCAACTCTGTATCAGTTCATCTTATCTTCTTTGAAACAATGCGACAAGCCGCATTGTCTCAAAGAGGGGCAAAATGTAGACACCTAAAATTGTCCAGTCTAATTAAATAAATATTTTATTTATTTAATTATCTAAGCTTAATTCTTCTATTAATTAAATAAATCTTTATTTATTTAATTAATTCATTTATCCTCTTCTAGCCTTATTTCTCATTTAAATAAATACATTTATTTATTTAAATTATCCTCTTCCTAAATTAAATAAATATCTTATTTATTTGATTGATCCCACTTCTTCTATTAATTAAATAAATCTTTATTTATTTAATTAATTCATTAACCTTTTCCACCTATGACACATGTCATTCATCTCTTAATTCATACACTACCTACCCCTTTCATTATTTTATTATTTCTTCTACCTACCCTCTAATCATAGCCGACCTCCTTTTACACCTCTCAATCTTATCCCTCCATTTCTTATAGTGTCTTCTATATAAGGAGATGCTTCCTTTATTATCAAAGGCTAATCGTTCTATGCATTCTAATCATTCATCCTAATCATTCTATAAACCCTAATCACTGATCTTAAGGACTTGACTATACTACGATCCTACTTGCAACCACATTCCATTCTTTGTTGAGCTCTTGTGCACATAAAATCTGAGAGCAAATATATCAAGCAAGATCAATGGAGATAGGAAGAATGGAGATCAAAACCCTATTGGACATGTAATTGTATAATCTTTGTGATTTCATTTGATTTGCATTGTCTTAGGTAATCTTCATATGTTATGGTGGATCTTCGTTGATTGTTAGGCTAGGGTTTGGTGGTTGAATTCATTTAGCCTTTCAATATTGTTATTATTATTATCCATTTTCACCATATACACAACCACCCACATGACACATATATACCCCTTGCAATGAAATTCTCCTGGGTATTCCTACTATGACTTTTCATCATCTGCAGTTTTGGGGAGTCAGTGCACTTACTCTTCTAAGTTCAAGAATCCTAGCTTTGCATCATAGCCACTTGAACTCCCCCTAAGTCATACATCTCAGGTCCTTATCTCTGATCAAGTCCAACACTGAGGCTTTAGTCATCTTCCATGTACCGGTTGAGTTGTGCATATGTGATTATCTGGTGATATTTTGGCTCCATCATATTCACCACAACCTATGACATGATCCTAAGAGATAAACTTCACATTCCATGCTACCAGGGCTATTGTAATGATTTCCAACTTCATTGTCTTGCATACCCTGTAAGTAACTGTTAGCACACAATTCGATAACATCTTGCACATACCAGTTTCCTGTACTTATCCATTATCACTACCAAAGTACCTTCCTATGACTCCTGACATTTTGTGTCACTCTATATCAGATTAAATTGTTATCTTGTCATACATTGATATAGTAGTAGTGATTCAGCTCTGATCTGTGTATGTGTAGTCAAGTCAGCCTCTACACACACTTATCTTCTCATTTTCTTCCTTCATACCAGCAACACTTAGTTCTTCCAAGTGTCCTTCTTCCATTGAGGGGGTGAATGATAAATTCAGTATGTTACTCCCCCTAAGATCCATAATCTCCTTTAGGCCTTAGGAGATATCACCTGTGCTATGAGTGCACAGTGTCGGTCCATGGTCTTCTTCCTCCATACCTGCTTGGTCTCATTCTTCTTCCCATTTTCAGGCTTGGGACCAAGTCTTTCCTTCTTTTGTTGATGGGTCCTTCCATTTCCTGATTCTCTATTACAATGAAAAGTAGTGCTATAGTAGCACACAACATCCATCCCAACTTCATGTTTGGGGAATCTCTTGACATACCAGTTTGACCATCTCCTTCTGGTCATGTTGTTGTGACTCGAAACCAAAACCGGTGGATCTCTTGCTCCTGCAGGGACATTTATCCTTTGGTTCCATACAAGTTTCTGACTTCCAAATGCTCTATATCCACTTTTCTAAAGAGCATAGTTGTTATACGAGTCTCCATGTGACTGCAGGTTCCTCTTTCTGCATTCAAACTCTCTATAGCCAAGACCATTGCAGTTATCACAAACAACATTTGCATAACTGGGGGAGGGGACATACATGTATCTACTCCTAGATACATTTTTCTTATATGCATGATGTTTATGAGGTCCTAGATTATTCTTTCTAGATCTCATTCTACATTCCTCTGCCCTATGACCATAAGCATTACATGTAAAGCACTAACCAGTAAAGGATGGCATATGACTTACTAATTTATTTTTCCATGCATGAGGAGATCTTACCAGTTTAGAATCTCCATTTCTTCCTTTTTGAGAATAGATCCTTGGTTATCCATTCTGTGCGGCTCTTCTATCTGATATCTTCTTCTCCCACATTTGCTTTTCCCTGTGAGTGATAGCATTTCTTTGACCTCTGCTGGTGGGAGGTCTTCTTTGCTGACTTCTCATGTTCCTACTTCCATTGAAGTTGTCTTATCCCATCTTCCCTTTACCTTTGGGATCTGCATTATTCCTTCTTCTTGTAGCACCACTCTTAATTCTTATCTGCAAATCTTCACCGATTGTACTTAGATCAACCTTCCTCCAGGGAGCATTTCTCACTATGAAGGTTTGGCTTTTATTTTCTCCATTGGAGGAGACAAACAAAATGTCATTGTTGGGGACATTCTTGTTGGTGGAGCATTCACCAACACCACTTCCTAATCCTTCAGTGTCCTTGGCATGCTTTTTCTTTTTCAGCATTTTGTCCAAGACATCATTGTTGCTATCAAATCAGACTCTTACCTTGAGCTCATCCTAACATTTCTCAAGGTAATTTTGGAGAGTCTCCATTTCTCCAATCAGCTTCTGATATTCTTTATCTTAAATTTCTAGCTTGGATGCTAGATTTTCACACTGGCACACTTTGGTGTTCTTTGCCTGAGACTTCAACTCTGAGATGCATTTCTCAGATTTCTTAAGGAATTTTGTCAACCGGTTCTGCTCTATTATAGCAGCATTCTTGAATAGTTTGCATTCATTTCTCAAGTTCTCCCTTTCACTTTCCTTGGAGTCCAAGACTGATTTTAAATCATCAGTCAGTATTTTAGTCTCTTCTAGTTGAGAAGTCAATAGGCCAACCTTTTGATTTGACACATCAAGGCAGGTTCTCAACTGACTACAATCCTCATGAACTGATATTTTATAGATTTTAAAGTCATTTCTAACATTTTGAAGCTCTTATAAAGCACTTACCTGTTCACACTCGAGATCTACTTTTCCATCTTCTTCTTCTTCTCCTTCACTATCAAATAGATCTTGATGGCTAGATCTATTTGTCTTGTTTCCTTCTTCCTCATCATCACTACCAAACACATGTTGTCGATGGGATCTATTTCCCTTAACACTTTTAGATGTGTGCACCTCATCTTTAGATCCTTGAGCCATAAGGAGGTGGGTTCCTTCTTCATCAATGCTATGACTACTAGTGGATTTGCCTTCATCATCTGCACATGTATCTACTGCATTGTTCTTCTCAATTCCACATACAAATCCAGTGGTGTCGGGCTCATTTCCATAGAGCTTCCTTATCATGAATAATGATGAACAACAAATACCCTAACTGTTATTGAGAGGGGGGGTGAATCAGTACATACAAAAACTTCTCCACAACTTATCAAGTTAAAACATTGCTAACTGGTTGTCTTAATTATTGAACTTAACCATGGCAATACCGGTTAAACACAGTAAGACTTTAGACAACTTAAACCTGTAAAACTAAATTCTTCAAATATCATTCAATACTTGATAACTAATTCACCCATAAACATATGCATGAGATGTATCAGTAATATCACAACCATTAGCTCTGCATGCATAATTACCTAAACAAAGAATACTTAATCATCACATGAAAAATGCACAACTCATGATACACAAATTTTTCACGTGGAAACCCAAATGGGAGAAACCACAGTGGATATGAATACCCACAAGCTTGTTTTGAAATCTTTTGAAGTCCACTCTGTTGGGAGCCTAGTCTGGTTAAAGACTTTACAATAAGGTTCTTCTAGGAACCGATCTTGTTAAAGATCACCCGGTTAAGGAATGGATATATACCCTGTTAAAGGTTGAAACCATGTTCAAGTTTACCTTGCTAGAGGATTTAAAAAACTCAATGAACTTGAGTCACCTAGTTAGAGGTTTTACAATAAGCCTATTAAAGCTACCCAACAAAGGGATTTTCCTTCTGTTGAAATGGTTAGAAGACAACAGGTAAAACTCTGATCTGATAATAACACTATATGCTAAGAAAAATCCTTTTCAGTTCCTCTCTCTGCAATCACACTCTGTAGTTTTCATTCACTAGTCTGGCAAGTATCTCATCACTCGGATACACACACAAGTTTTTCCAGCACTTACAATAACAAACATCACCGACCTTATAAACAACAATTAGGTTGGTAACATAAACCCTAAACCCTAAGTATTTAGGTTTACTATTACAAGCGGTCCAATCCCGACTGTCGAAACACATTACATAGAATGAAACAATCTCAAACAAATCACAAGTCATTTTGCATCATCCATTCTTCACCACACATAGAAATCAGTAACCCATCACGCTTTCTTCTCATACCACTAAGAAGTATGTTCATTCCTGAGGTAGACATTAAATGCAGTTGATCTTCATATGCAAGATCCTCAAGAAAATCCTTCACATGCACAAAACTGATGTGGCATCTTGATCTCATCCATATTTCTTAGGTAACTCATCACAGAATATCATCAGTTGCATCACACAAGATAGATTGCCAAACCGGAAACCCTAGAGCTGAGACTACCAACCGGTAGTCACACTTAGTGAAACCCTAACACCGGTTCACTACATCTCTTCATACTGTTTCTCCAACTTGATCATCAACAACAACTTCTTCCAATATTCATACCAGTTGACCTATACTTATTGACATCAATGACAACATATATTATTATCATATCGGTTCATCATATGCCAACAATATCCCCCTTTGGCATTGATGGCAATACTCAGTGTAGCATTGCAACTAAAAACATCATAGACCAGTACATCTAAAATATCTTCATCAGATATCTTCTCCCCTATCATATATCTTCTCCCCCTTTGACAATAATGCCAAAGTGGAGGCACAAGATTCCATACTCCACTATGTTGCTCCCCCTCTGGAGTAGCATCCTTCAACACATGAATCCTGAAAGATTTGTCATTGTAATACATGGCTAGTGTGGAGCACACATCTTTAGTTTACTTCATGAAGGGGAAAAAACCCTAATTCACCTCTCAAATAAGTAAATGTAGTCTTTGGTAAGGGCTTAGTGAATATGTCTGCTAGCTGCTCCTTACTAGACACATGTTGTAATTCAACCTCTCTATTTTGAACCTTCTCTCTCAAGAAATGATAGTTGAGCTTAATGTACTTAGTTCTAGCATGCAATACTAGATTCTTGGAAATATTGATTGCACTAGTATTGTCACAAAATATACTCACCGGTTCAGATAAAGGTACTTTGAAACCATCCAATACATGTTTCATCCAGATTGCCTGAGAGCAGTTCATAAATGCTGCCACATACTCTGCTTCAGCTGTAGACTAAGAAGTACAACTCTGCTTCTTATTCATCCATGATACTAGTCTTCCATCAAGAAAGAATGCTCCATTGGTTGTGCTTTTACGGTCATCCACATTACCTCCCCAATCTGCATCGGTAAATACCTTGAGATTAAAATCACCATTGTATGGATACCACAATCCATTATCAACTATCCCTTTGAGGTATCTAAGAATCCTCTTGACTGCTACCAAGTGGGATTCTCTTGGACTTTTCTAAAAATGAGCTACTATACCCACTGCATGAGCAATATCTGGTCTGTTGTGCACCATATAGTGCAGCTTACCGATCATTGACTGATACTCCTCATTCACCAACACTGAATCATCTTCCTTAGTCAATTTATAGCCGGTCACCATCGGTGTACTAACCAGTTTGTGCTCCTCCATGCCAAAGGTCTTCAATACCTTTTTGACATACTTGTACTGGGTAGTAAAGATACCCTCTTTCATTTTCTGAATATGTAGACCAATAAAGAACTTTATCTCTCCAATGAGAGATATCTCAAACTCTTTCTTCATTTCATCTACAAATGCATGGCTCATTTCATCATCTCCTCCAAAGATTATGTCATCTACAAATACTTCACAGATCAAAATCTGATCACCTTTAGATTTCAGGTAGATGTTGTTATCCTCACTTGTTCTCTGAAATCCTATCTTCACAAGATGAGACTGTAAATGTTCATACCATGCCCTAGGTGCTTGTTTCAATCCATACAGGGCTTTGTGTAATCTACACACCATGTTACTATCTTCTGATAAGGCAAACCCATCTGGCTGCTCAATATACACTTCCTATTCTAGGATTCCATTCAAGAATGCAGACTTCACATCCATCTGGTAAACCTTAAATCCCTTGAATGCTGCAAATGCAAGTTGTATACACCTAAAAATGGTTTGAAGATAATTAATTGAATAAGCAATTATCTAATTAATCTCCCTCCCCAATTTAATTAAATTCAACAACAATTTGATTAAATCCCCCTTTTTCATCTACTTATTAATAAATCTAAGGATTTATTTAATAGGTTCATTTCAATAATCCTCTTTGATTAATTAATTCAAATTAATTAATTCTTCCCCATCAAAATCATTTCTTCTAATCCTCTAATTAATTAAAACAAATCAATTATGAGTTGTTGAAATTAATTAGCCTTTTCTTATTATTTGAATTTTTAAATTCAAATTCTCCTAACTTTTAAACACCTAACCCAACCATTCCTAAACCTAACCCATTCCAATTACCCACATGTCCCCTTTCCTTGAACACTTTACCCTCTCATGAGAAAATATTTGTGACACTTGTCACTAAGTGTTCCCTTTCATCTAACCTCCTCTAGAATCTTTGTGACACTTGTCACTAAGTGTTCCCTTTCATCTAACCTCTTCTAGAAGCTTCTTGACACTTGTCGCTAAATGTTCCCTTTCATCCAACCTCTTCTAGAAGCTTCTTGACACTTGTCACTATGGAGATGAAATTATCCCCTTTCATCCAACCTCTTCTAAAAGATTCTTGACACTTGTCACCATGGAGATGACATTATCCCCTTTCATCCAACCCCTTTTCCTACCAACCTCCAATTGTCCCCTTTAATCCAACCTCTTTTCCAACCTCCTCCAATTTCACCATTGATATCTTCAAACTTAATCTTGATCGTTGATTCCTTCCACCTCACCCCTATCCTTGGAAATCTTATAAATAGACCCCTGATTGATCCCATCTCATTTGCATTCAAGCATTGTTACTCTAGGCATATAGCTCTTAGAAAATCATTCTTAGCATTGCTATCATGTTCAATTTTAGCTTAATTGTGTCTTCACTCTAGCTTATTTTCTAGAATAATAATGAAATTATGTAGCTTAATCATGCTATCATTGCTAGCTTATGCATCTTCATTATTTAAATCCTCCATTTAAGTGTAGTCAAGTCACTTCAATTTGCATAACCATATCTGAGAGCAAAATTCATATTCGCATTTACTAGGAGGCAATAGATCGATTAGTTATGGTTTTGTCTTTCCTTGATTAATTTTCTAAGCATTGCTTGTAATGATTTATTGAGTGTTTTGTGTTGCAGCTACAGGTATAACAGGTATAAACTTCATAGGCATGACATTTTAGGAATCTGTTTTATTGTATGGTTCATAAAGTTTTGTTGTACAAGTCTCTACTTTTTCAAAGGAAATTTCTGATTTGTTGATAACTCAATGATAAATAGATAGTACCAAACCGATACTGAGAGGGGGGGGGTGAATCAGTATAGACAAAAACACAATCTTAAACTGGTTTGTCAGCAGACACTGTGCATTGATAGACAAACAGTAACACCGGTCTTTAAATAGAGTACAACTGGCAAAACCTAGAATAATTGAGACAAGCATAAACTGGTTGACACTTCTCTTCTCATACAATCTAACACTTCATTTCCATTTCACCCTAATGCATGAACAGGTAATCTACCATCAAAGATATACATATAACAGCTAGATCAGCATGATTCACCGCTTGATAGAAAACAACATAGCATCACATGAAGATGACATCACATATGACACACATATTTTTCACGTGGAAACCCAACTGGGAAAAACCACGGTGGGGATGAATACCCACAAGTTTGTTTTTGAACTCTTTATAAATCCTCTTTGTTAGGAGCCTTGTCCGGTTAAAGATTGATACAATAGGTTCTGTTAGGAAGTGATCCTATTAGGGATCACTCAGTTAAGGGATGGCTAGAATACCCAGTTAGGGGTTAAACCCTGTTAAAGGTTACCTTGTTAGAGGATTTCAAGAACT